>NC_045775.1:10020000-10645000 GCF_008692025.1 Phocoena sinus | reverse complement strand
GGGCGTCATTCAGAGCTCATCGATCAACCTGAAACTCTTGGAAGATGTGTGTTGTATGACGCCCTTATGAAGATGAATTCCCTGAGACTCGAAGTAAAGAAATTGCTAAAGTTCACAGAGCAAAGTGGCTAAACTGGGATTTGGGGTCCCTTGGCTCTGAAGGCCGTTGCATCACATCACTGACAGCAAGGCATCTGAGCTGTATTTATTGAGGTTCACTGTCAACCTGAACTTCTCAACCTGCCTCCCTTAAACATACACATGCCCCACCCTGTACTCTATTCTGAGGGAGTCTTTCTCTGGAAGCTGTTCTCCTCAGTCTCATCTTTATACAACATATTCTAACTGGAGATTGACTCAACAGAGAACATTGGAAACCACTGACTTATGCTCTTTGTTTACACCTAGGGAAGTGAGGCCCCGCATGGGTAGTGCCTGGCTGAGCGCCCCTGAAAGCAAGAAGGGTGAGGGTGAGTGAATCCAAGTTTCCTAATTTGGTTTATTCCAATTACCTCTGCATACAAAGGGTTCCGGAGAATGTGTGGTTCCTCTTCAAAGCTGCTACCAAAGAGAGTTTAACAGATGGCAGGTATTTTTAATTGTAGAGATTAAGAACACTCTCCTTAGATGCGGAGCCTCATTTTGGAAAAGTGAGTTTGATGTTGACAAAATATCTGACTCCACTCATCTGTTACTACAGTTATTTACAAAGCACCCATTCCTGGTTTCCCCTGGATTCTGTCTTTCAGAGGCATGCAGGTGTCAGGTCAATCCTGTTCCAGTAGGTCCCAGGCCACACATGCAGAATAAACAACCAAATGAGTGAATAATTTTTGGATACCTCTCTCTGTGGGGGCATAAGGTGCAGGGCCGTGGAGGCTGTATAAGTCACCCAGGACCTCCTCTGGCCTCCAGGGCCACACTGCCTGCTCTGAGCATCTGCTGTGGGCCCGATACTGTGAAGGGCATTCTCATATTTGTTATCTGATTTAACTAGCTGAGTGACGCTGAGAGATAGAGATTAGTTCCCCTATTTGCAGATGAGTGCAATATGGCATTAAAGGTAACTAAGAGATGCGCATCTCTTAGTGAAAAATCAAGCATCTGGTACCTTTTAGCAGTTTGAAACAGGTGAACAGAAGGTAAAAAGCATTAAGATGGAACAGAGAGTGTAAGAAAGAGTCGGCAGGGGGTTAATTCAACTTCAGTTGGAAATAGGACATCAGGCCACTTCTTAATGCCGCTGCTTCCTTTGCAATCACTGAGACTGTTGTTTCTGTTACCCTGTAATTGCTGATAAAGTTCAAGAGAGAGGTGGTGGTCTGTGTGGTAGGGGGACACAGGGAAGAGGAGTGTGGTGGGGCTGGTTGGGGGCATCACCCCAATGGATTTGACATCTGGCTCTGAGGCCCAGAACCTGGACTTTCTTGGTACAACCACGGACAGCTGACACTGTGGCCAAACCCTCACTGATGTCCTGAAAGAGTAGCATACAGACAGATGCCAATTTAACCCGATAATCAGAGATGTCCTTTTTCAAGTAAGAAGATGGCTGTGTCCTTCATCTGGGGCACCGCTTCACCTAATATCAAGGTAATCTGGGAATTTGTAAGTGGCAACAAGAGTGCTTGATGGGCTTGGAATTAAAGCAAAAGAAGGTGATCTATATAATCTAGGGCTTGGAAAGCTCTGGCTCGGAGGCTAAATCTGACCCACTGTCTGTTTTTGTCAATAAAGTTTTATTGAACACAGCCATGCCCGCTTATTTACAGGCGGCCTTGGCTGTTTTCATGTTAGAGCATCAGAGTTGAGTAGTTGCAAGAGAGACCACGTGGCCTGCAAAGGCTACCGTATTTACTATCTTGCCCTTTACAGGTAAAGTTTGTCAACCCCTGATCTAGTCCACAGGAGACTTCATGCACCTTATTTCTTGTTTCCGTATCCTGTAATTCTATTTATCCAGATCTCCCAAATCTCTCTTCCTCTCATTCACACAGCTTTACCTAAGAATCTTGGAGAGCTGCAAATGACGATCTCCAAATCAAAGAAACTTGGGCAAAAAAGGAGGGCTTGATTGACTCATCCAGCACATTCAAGGCTGAGTTGGCTTTATAAACATCTAAAATTAGAGACTCTTAAACCACAAACTACTTTTTTATTCTCTGAACCTCTGTTTTTGTTTTGTTTTGTTTTCTGTGTCACTTTTATTCTCGCCTGCTATAGAGAGGCTACTTCTCGTTGGGAGGAGTGACTGTTGGCTGCTGTGGGTCTTCTCTTTTTAATTAATTTTTTATCGGCATATAGTTGATTTACAATGTCGTGTTACTTTCTGCTGTACAGCAAAGTGAGTTAGTTATACACGTGCATATGTCCACTCTTTTTTAGATTCTCTTCCCACGTAGGTCATTACAGAGTAGTGAACAGCGTTCCCTGTGCTATACAGTAGGTTCTTATTAGTTATCTATTTTATATATAGTAGTGTGTATATGTCAATGCCAATTGCTTTGGGTCTTGATATGTGAAGGGGTTTCCTTCCCCAGCCCAAGGTTGAAAAGTCTTAGCAAAGCCTTCTGATAGGTCCAGCTTTGGTCATGTACCCATTGCTGGGACTGATCACTGTGGCCAATGGTGGAAGTTAGTGAGGGATCATCCTGGGTCCAGTTCGGCTCCTGCGGCCGTGGTCTGGTAGCAGAAGAAGGAACACAGCAGATCCGGGGCCTGTGGACTGAGCAGCTTCATCACACTGAGGATGACTCACAACCGATCTCCTCCAGCCCAGCCTTCTTCCTTCCAGCGCTTGGCACATCTCTTCACCCCAACTGCAAATAGTCTCCTCATCTCAACCAGTCCGAGGCCTCCTGGGCACTGCAGCTGGGGGACTGCTAAATGCAAATCTGATGCGTCCCTAAACTTAAGCTTAACACGCTGAGATCATTTCCATCCCCATCCCCTCCCACCATGGTCTAGAGACCAGTAGGAAAACCTCATGACCAGCTCTTGCTTACCAATTTCAGTCCTTCTCTTATCACTTCCTCACACACACCCTTCACTCCAGACATGTAGATCAGGTCCATATGTAGTTCCTTACACATGTCTGTGAATCACATGCTGCTCTCTGTGCCCAGAATATTCTGCCACCCTCCTTCGTCTAGCGAACTTCTGACTCCGAGCCTCCTCCTTAAATCCTTGGGATGGCCCAGTGGGGTGGATGCTGCCCTTCAGGCCTCCCACAGCCCTCTGTGCTTCCTGCTGTCACGGGCTGACCACGCTGCACCAGAGTTGCCAGAGTTGCACCAGAGTTTGTTGTTGTCTCCATTTACTGTGAGCTCCAGGACAGCAGGCCCATGCCGCGTGTCCCTGTGTGCTCACACGTGGCACCAGGGCCGCTGCGGTTATTTGCTGCATGAAGCACTTCTGCTCCCCACACTTCCCCAAGGAGATGTCCTCTAGTGACCAACGCCCCCATATACACCAATTTTCTTTTCTCAATTCTTCCTTCTGTGCTCACCATTTATTTAAAACGGCATATTCTTTCTTTCTCTCAAACGTCATTGAATAAGTTCTGGTCAAGTAGCAGCTATGCTGAACCTGGTCTTTTCTGTATTTCCTGGTTCTTGGAGCCAAACGTACCTCGTCTTCATTCCCAAGTACCATCTAGATTCCCAGCTTGACTGGGAAAATAATCCGTTACGGTTTGGTTTGATAAAAGAGATCCCAATAGTTTGATACACACACACACACAGAAGTAGGTGTATATCCATGTAATTATGTAATTTGTGTACACACATTCTGTAATGTACAGATATCACTAATCCTCAGAAATTCCTCAGATCCAGATTGGATATTTCCAGGTGATTCTTTGGAGCCTATTACAAAGCCTAACAGAATTAGAGCCTGGGGACCCCCATTAAAGAGCTGTACATTCTACTTATTTAAACTTTATACGTTTCGAAATTTGAAGAGAATAAGATATGGAATCACAAGTCCAGGATTTGAGTCTTGGCTCTCCCCTTTCCGAGTAATTACAGAGAAATGTTACTTAATTGCCATGAGTCTTTATTTCTGCCTTTATATAATAGTTACCCCTCACAGGTTAGTGACCAAATTTAAAAGAGAACATAGAGGGAAGTGATTTATAAACTGTGAAATGCTATAACAATATCGGTTATTACAAATATAGAAATCTAAGAATTCAAACATGGAATATTTAACGTGGTCTCCACGGGAAATATCCCCAGCACGGTCTGATATTTCCCCCGACGAAGTATGGTGTGGAGCGTCCCAGGTAACTTAATTACCTGGTGGATGACAGCTTTAGCAGTGCTTCACAACTACCGTCCGAGGATTCTGGCAGGTTTCAGACCGAAACCAGACAGGAGCTAACAGATGTGTCTGCCTCTTCCGGGGTCCCATCACTGGGGACGTGCTGCTGCCGTTCTGCCTTTATCTCGGGTAGTTTGGCCTTGAAATGTGACTGTGCTTTTGTGAAACTCCCGCAATGGAAACTTTATCATCTTTATTTTTCCTAAGGATGTCCATTTTCCTAGACAACACCGCGCTGATGTGCGAGAACGAGCTGTGGAGGATTATAGATGCTCTGTGAACAGGAGAGGTGGAGATGTGTTTCTTTTTTTAATATAAATTTATTTATTTACTTATTTATGTCTGCTTTGGGTCTTCGTTGCTGCATGCAGGCTTTCTTTGCGGCGAGCGGGGGCTACTCTTCATTGCAGTGCGCGGGCTTCTCATTGCAGTGGCTTCTCTTGTTACAGAGCAAAGGCTCTAGGTGCGTGGGCTTCAGTAGTTGTGTCACACAGGCTCAGTAGTTGTGGCACACGGGCTCTAGAGTGCAGGCTCAGTAGTTGTGGTGCACAGGCTTAGTTGCTCCAAGGCACGCGGGGTCTTCCTGGCCCAGGGTTCAAGCCCGTGTCCCCTGCATTGGCAGGCGGATTCTCAACCACCGTGCCACCAGGGAAGCCCCGAGATGTGGGTTTCTAAGGACTGTGCACATCTCAGATGGAGCCACCTGACAGGTCCTAACAATGAAGGCAGCTGTTGACAATGAAAAGGTCGTGCGACTAGTCATACTGTCTTGTCAGCGATGCTGGGATATTTGTGGAACAGCTCAGAAGACTTCCTTTCCCCCAGTTTGGAAGAAAACCAACTTAAGCACGGTTTGGAAGGAGATAACTGGAAGGAGGTGGTGAGTAAGGAGGTCAGAATTTACCAGATGTCTCTGGGTCTCAACATTTGCTCGTTTGCCTTGATCATATCAGTATTTATAAATAACTGGTGTTTTTACTTGAGCTTTAGATAGCACTTTAAAATCTACTACACACAGGGTGATACTGGGAGCTAATGATGTGCAAGGTATCCTGGGAAATGTGTGTACTCTGCCCCCTGCAAATGAGAGTTTTTTCAAGTGACTGTTATTTCCCATTCTGAGCTCCAACAAGCACTAGGCAGTAGACCCAACAGGCACATATGGTCTGTGCTCCATCAATATTAAAAATGCATTAGTCAGTCTAAGTTTTTCTTTTGTATTTTCTAAGACTTGTCAATCACCAGTGATTAGATTCTATTTGTAGAGAAAGAACAGCTTTAAAGTGACAAAACCGGAACATTTCTTCAGATCCTGGGAAGGGCTGGCACTTAAAAAAAAAAAACAATGACAACAAGATTTCAAGTGAGTTGTCTTGGATGTCTGTCAGATTTGGAGATGCACTGCTCTCTCTGAGTTTGTGCATCCCAGATGGAGTGGTTTCTGTAGGAAAAACAGTCATGGTTATATTCAGGAGAGCTTACTTGGCAAGAAAATTATGATTGAAGTGATGCTAGTGTGACATGATGTAGGAGTTTGTAATTGCAATTTGTTATGAAACAGTTGACTGAATCCCAAGGATGGGTATTTTAGTGCTCTGTGGAGAAAATGGAAAGAAAGGCGTTGGCAAGGAAGGCTGGGGAGCTCTGAGGAGTCCTGGCTCTTGGTATGTACCTTGGTGAAACCACAGAAGTCCCAGGTGTGCCCCTCAGTCTCATGGGTCTGGTAACTCAACCTTACCAGTGTCCCAGAGTTGACCATATTTGGGAAGTCCAGTTGATACTGAGTAAACTCAGGTATAGAAAGTGGGAACAATGTAGTTACCAGGAGAAATAGAACTGTCAGACAGGCCAGTCCTTCTTTTTGACTTAATCAGCAAACTCCACAGGAAGGCCAGATTCCCAGCAAGCCTGGCATCAGGGAAAGGCAGATAGTTTCATGAATAGCGTGTAGGCTCATGCATCCACCTTTACCACGCATAATGCTCATTGTCGGGATGACGGAATCATCCTTTAACTGTCCAACGGGCCACCTTTGGCCCTAGGGGACTGTGGACGGCCCATTCCAGTGTCCCCCTCAGCTGCTCTTCCTTCCCTGGCCTTCTGTTGTTGACATTCTTCCCAATACAATCCCTGCACCTTTCGTTCATTGTGATAACACTTCCAGTTACATTAACATTGGGACCGGGCCAATCATTTGGCATCTCTTCAGAGTGGTACTCCTCAGATATTTGCTCAGCACTTCTTTAGAGGAGAAGTTGAACTCTGTATAGGGGAGGGGCTGGGAGGCCTCCGTGGTTCCAGACACCTCCTCTCTGGCCCAGCCTTGCCTTTCCCTCCCAGCCAACAGTGCTCAGTAGAAAATTGGATCTAATTTCCCGAAGAGGCAGCTTACAGGTCATCTCTCAATATTATTAGTTGTGTCTGGCTTAACATAATAGTCCCTCTAACCATATACTCCTCCATGAAAGAGATTCTACTAGATGAATTTCAGTTTCTTTTAATACATGCATAGACACGCACTTTTTTTTTTTTTTTGGCCGTGGCGGGTCTTCGTTGCTGCGCGCAGGCTTTCTCGTTGCGGCGAGCGGGGGCTGCTCTTCGTTGCGGTGCGCAGGCTTCTCATTGCAGTGGCTTCTCTTGTTGCAAAGCACGGGCTCTAGGCGCACGGGCTTCAGTAATTGTGGCACATGTGCTCAGTAGTTGTGGCTCGCGGGCTCTAGAGCGCAGGCTCAGCAGTTGTGGTGCACGGGCTTAGTTGCTCCGCGGCATGTGGGATCTTCCCGGAGCAGGGTTTGAACCTGTGTCGCCTGCGCTGGCAGGCGGATTCTTAACAGCTGCTCCACCAGGGAAGCCCTGACACACATCTTTTTATCTAAGGATATTTCAGAACATTTTTGTATCAATGCTATAGGCAGCTACCTGCTGACTCGCTCCTGACTCCAACTAAATTCAGAGAGAATTCTTTGCCTAGCCTGGGAACCCTTTGCTCTATTTATGATTTAAAGTGAATAGACTTTGCATATCTCTAAAGCCTGGGGATTTATTTTACTTTTATTTAAAACAATCATTCCGACACTCATTTATCCATCCATGCAGCAAATGTTAGCTGATCACCTTCTAGGATGTGCACAGCATAAGTTAAATATATAAAGAAGGATAACACACAGTCAGTTCCCCAAGAGCCATGTCTGTGGAGAGAGACAGGTGGTAAACAGATCGTTGTAACTCAGTGTGGTGAGAGCAGCAGTGGAGAAATGCCGGGAAACTTGGGAAAACAGAGAAAGGCATCTCACCTGTGAGCCACAGGTGGGCTGGGCTTGGAGAAGCTTCCCAGGAAGGGTTGCTTGAGAAGTAGCATCTTAGAGTAGAAACCTGATCTTACCCATTATGAGCTGAATCCATAGTTTAATTCCAAAGGCAGCGTGAGCTCTCTCTTTCCAGTTTTCACCTTGGGGTTTATCCCACTCTTGCCTAAGCACTTCCCATGCTAGAGTGAGAACCACACTGGGTGGCAGAACTCCTGGATCTAATAATAACCACTAGTAGATGTCCAGTACTTTATTGTTTATTAAACAAATCTATGTTCATTATCTCATTTGATTTTCCAAGTAAGCCTTATGGCAGTGATTCTTCGCTGCAGTGATTTTACTCACAGATCACATTTGGCATCGTCCAGAGACACTTTGGATTGTCCTTCGGGGCGCTGGGAGGTTATTACTGGCTTCTATTTGGCAGAGAGATGCTGCTAAACATCCTACACTATACAAGTTATCCCCACAACAAACATTGATCTGACTCAAAACGAGGTTGAGAAACCTTGCCTTGAGATTATCTCCATATCTGAAAAGAGAAACTGAGTTCTGAGGTCTAACTCTATCTATATTAGCTGTGTGATCTTTGGCAAACCATTTACTCATGAGCTCTAATTCTCCTACTCATAAAATGAATATCTATTTTTAGATTGAATGATCTATAAAATCTTTTCCAGATCTGAGGTCTGTGAGTCCATGGATTCAAATGTAGATTTCAACCAGCAAATAAGCAAACAGAATTTTCCTGCTGCAGAAGTTACCATTGTAATATGCTGGTGCTCAATGCAGTGTTTTATCTGAGCAATAAATAAAGGGTTCACTCAGCTAGGCACTTGGGAGTGCCTTAAATGTATGTGGCTAGGGTAACTTTCCGAAAGGCACCTCTCTCTGCCTCCAGCTTCCCCCACCCCGCCCCTCTCCTCCCCACCAGCAGCAGAAGGTGTGAGTTCAAGTTACCCTTAGGTCCATCTAGAAATTTAACCAGAAGGACAGAATAACCCACGGGATGACAATGTTGTTTCCAGAACTTGTTGAGATGGTTTAAGATTACCTGTGTCCTTCAGAACCCACCCCCTACCTCTTCCCACACAGATTTTCCGAACTCTCCATCACCTGACCACTCGCACATCCCACTCTCAGAGACAGGTGACTATGCCATGGTGTTTTGGGAAAGAGGTGTGGAGAGTAGCCTCTTTGAAGTTAAGCCAGTTGCTAAAATACAGTGAAAATAAGAACCTCAGCTCATTGAATTCTTATTGGGTACTTTCTATATAACAACCCTGAAAGATGAGTAGTATTCTTTCTACTTTACGGATACAGAAACCGAGGCTTGGAGAAATTAAATAACTTGCTGTGATTTTTTTTTTGCTTGTTTGTTTGGTTGGTTTTGGAAAGGAATAATGAAAACTTGACCCATGATGTGAGTGTTAAATTGGAAACTGTTAAATTTATCGTCCAGATGAGATGGAGGGGAGGGTGTTTGTTGAGTAATCTTTACAAGACGTTTGATCCATATGTGCAACAGGACTGATGACAGAAAAATACGGTCTTTATAAGCCTAAATTTTCACACTTACAAAATTGAGGTAATGATTCTTGTCTTAGAGGTTGAATGTTATATGTTAAATGCAAATTATGGAGCCTAGAATATAGTAGGTGCTCAACAAATAATGATGGCTATCATTACTGCTATCTGTTCATTGGTGCAGATGTGATCTCTAATACCTTCAAAGCTGGGAAGAGGCAGATAAATTGGAAGAATGTTGAATTATGATACATGAGGTTGCTCAGCATCAGCAATTTTTATACGTGGGAACTAATCCCACTGAATCCCCCAGCAGGTCTTCTCAGTTCTGCAAATTCATAGGGGTTGCTCCATGAAATTTATGTGGCAAATTCTTATTCAATTGAATTCAGAAATTGAGTCATTTTTTGACCACATTATCTGCCAACTTATTTAACTCCCTTTGTTCCCATTCTAAGTTCATTCTTGAAGGGAGTGTTTCATATTCAGATTTGATAAAAATAAATCTAGTTCTTTCTCTGCATTAGGTACTCAGCTAGGCATTGTCATTCATTATTTGGGTTCCCATGGAGATACTTCCCAGTGGGACTACAAAATTGAGGCCTCTTATTGATCCTCAACCATTTAATACCCCCTCTGAGAAAGAATCTGACATCAGCCTCTCTCTCCTGTTGCTGCCACAGGAAAAGCAAGAGCCAGTGGAGAGGGAAGGTCTAAGGATGGAAATATTCCCCAGTCTGCCAAAAAGCATTGCCCTCGGTCAACACACAGAGTTAAAGAAAGTTATAACCACTGACATGAATGATTTCCAGTTACAAAGGCAAGGCCTTGCTTTTTACTAGCTAAGTGAATCCAAGTGGATAGAATTACTTTGCACGTCTGTACATATATTCAGGTGTTTTCAGTTTTCTCAAGAGAAGCTACACAGGATGGAATCATGCTCCCATCCCTAAATCCATGTTCACCCAGAACCTCAGAATGTGATCTTATTTGGAAATACAGTCTTTGAAGGTGTAATTTAAGTGAAGATGAGGTCATATTGGAGTAGGATGGACCCCAAATCCAATATGACTTGTGTCTTTATAAGATAAAGGGAAGACACAGCAACATAAGGGAGATCCTTACATGAGGGCAGAGGCAGAGATTGAAGAGATGCATCTACAAGCCAAGGGATGCCTAGGATTTGCTGGAAACCACCAGAAGTTAGGGGAAAGCCATGGTAGGGATCCTTCTTCTGAGTGCTCACAAGACACCAACCCTGCCAACACCTTGTTTTCATACTTCTGGCCCCCAGAACTGTGAAATGATAAATTTCTGGTGGTCTGGCCATCCAATTTGTGATACTTTGTTACAGCAGTCCTGGGAAACTCATACAGAAGTCTTGTTTATAAAACTTCAGTCAAGAACCTTATTGAGGTGCTTTGGAACCAGAAATAGTTGAACTCTGATGGACCCAATGATCAATCAAAATTCACCATCATCATCTTCTAACAGGTACCATTTTTCTTTAACCTGCCAGGATACCTGCCATACAAAACAATGTCACAGAAACCTTTGAGTAGAGATTGTTTCATGGATGGAAATTGCCAGTTACTAGAAAGTTATCACAACGTGCTCCCCAGCTTAAAATTCTCCTTGGGTCTTCATTTAACTGTTGTTTTGTTCTTCAGTTGGCCTTTGTTCTAAATTGAACTTGAGCAAAAATAATGGGATTTGTTATGACAATAAGATACTGGTCCAGTTTTCTGTTACCAAGAGAATTCAATTCATAGTGTGAAGAGCGCCATTGGGTCGTGATGAATGTGTCCCAAGTTATGATTAATGTGTTAAAAGAGAGAAGGTGTTTTAAAGGAGGTGCTTATAGTTGAAATCCTGTCCAGCCCCGAAACAACCAAGAAAACGGTTCTTATCAGAACCACCATCCTAGTACTGGACTTCAAATCTTTGTTCCTTTTGACTCTGTAGGAGACACAAAAGAAAACTAAGTCATTTAAAACTCAATACTGGGGACAAGTAGAACATATATGCAACTTTAGAGTTCTTGAAGGGGTAGTCTGTTAGGAAATTGGGATCTGGGAAGAATGTGGTACAGTTTGGGGACTGGTATTTTGAAAAACGGTGAAAAGTCCAGGGGTTGGGTCGTTCAGACACATGGCATTGTCTTTAGACTTTTCTGTGTAGTCAGGTAGACCCTGAGCAGAAATAAGGAATACAGGGAATGATGAGGAGGTGAGTGCTGGGTTCTTGAAATCACTCTGGTTTCTATCTGAGGAGAGATATGGAACGTAGATGCGAAGGCTCGGACCTCTAAACATCCCCGCTTTTTTCTCATAGTGTAGCTGAACTTGATAGTCTCCTGGGATTGTAAATACATGGTGAGCACCTATAAAGCATCTTCATACTCATTTTTTCATTCGACCCCCCTCCACCCTCAGACATACACACAGAAAACGGTGGGTAAGTATCTGTACCACTGTTTTACCTGAGACTTGGAGAAATTAATTTCCCTTAATCACACAGCTATTAAATAAATGATTTGATATTCAACTATTAATCCGGTTCCAAATCCTAGTTTTTCCAAGTGTACTCTGTCATCTTGAAAAATCCCTGGAAAGCTACTTCTTTTGACTGCTCTGAAAGGCTGATCAATACAAATCTAATCTCTGGGCTAGTCACGAATACTAATATAGCACTAGCAAATAACCTAGGGTGGACATGATTTTACTAAAATCTATCAAATTGATATCTTTTCTGTTTTGAATGTCAACAGACACACATTTTAATTCCCAAGGAAGTCTCCCTCTTCCCCCAAACAGGCACATTTCTTTACAAAGATCTTTTAGGGAATGCAGAATAATTTCTACTGACTATTTCACTGAAGGTGATCACGTGGGAACAACGGATACAACTGTATTACTCTGAATTACCTTGGAGCTATAGATATGGCACATTTCTCCATGTAATTGAACACAGGGTGAAAGCAACGGTGTCACAGATCTTAAAATGTCAAACCAGCTTCCAGTTGTTGGAACTTGTACTGTTGGACTTCTCTGTAGTAATTTAATTAGTTTAAATAAAGCATCGTTAATTCAATTCTTTGGAGGATGAATCCTGGCTCACCACTTTGAGTTGAACAAGTGCTTCATTAACATGAGGTTAACTTCATTAGCAACTAGTGAAGATACTCCAAATAAATGAGATCATGATATTAACCAAAAATAATACTACTGTGTACCAGGCACGCCATATGCATTATTGCCTTTCATTCTCATAAAACGTTATGAAATGAGGTTGGCTCTACTCACATTTCTTTTTAATCAGAGATGCTTTAGGTAAGAAACGGCAGGGTTAGGAACATTTAGAAATGTGCACAAGAGCCCACAGCTAGTTCCAGAATTCGGACTTTCATTTATCTGACTCAAAGCGCATGTTCTTAACCCAGATATAAGTGCAAATACAGGTTTGCCCTGCTCTCTAAAAGAACAACATTCCTAAAACCTTTCGTAAGCCAAAATGATATAAAGTGAAGAAGCAGTTACCTTAGGACACATCTTGCTAAGGAATGCACCAAATAAATCCTGATAAAGATGCTCACAGACACATTCCAAAGCCACGGCTGTTTGATGCTGAGATGCCGCGTGCAGTTCCTGGGGAAGGAGCTTGGCGATGTCCGTCTCCCTGCTTGGACACACTCTGCCTCTACAACTCCTTGCTGCAAAAACCAACACTGCATGCTGTTTTTGCTTTTCTCCTTTTGTAAAAGTGAAAATCTTCTTCTGATTTCTTCTGGTTAGCGAAACAGGTACTAAGGTAGTTCTCTTGTAAGAACAAAGTGCTGTGAAGTGAACTTTCGAAAAGCGGTAGATACCTGAGGACTATTGACATTTTGCTTCCTCCTAAATGGCTGAAGTGGTAGATTGGGGAGGCATGTGGAATGTTAGAGGCCACGTTACTCACTGCTCAGCCATCATCCAAAAAATATTTATTGAGTAATTATTAAGTGCCAAGAACTATGCTGTTCTCTGGTGATGCAGAAGTGAATATGACAGATCCGATCTCTTACCTCTAGAAGAAAGACACATCCTAAAAGTGATCACACTTACAGTGACTGAGTGGTGGTAAGTAGTCTAAAGTAAAGAACCAAAGACTGGAATTTAGAATAAGATCAGGAAAGATGGGGCGTTATCCCTGAGAGGTGACACTTTTGCTGAAGGATGAGAGAAGCTGGTTGTGTGAAGGGTTGAGGTGGGACGTTGTCTTCAAGGCAGAAAGAACAGCATGTGCAAAGGTCTGGGACCAAAAAGAGTTGGGCATATTCCAGGGACAAAAGAGAGGCTAGCGTGACCAGGGCAGAGTAAGGGTGGGAGAGAGGCTTGACATGGGATTGAGAAGCAAGCAGAGCCCGGTTCATAGGGACATTATTCTTTCATAAATGAGTCATTTGAGGGTTAATCTTCATCGAGTCTTTCCTCTGCAGCAGGGGTTAGCACTCTTTTTTTTGGAAAAGGCTAGATAGAAAAGGGTTACGGGTCTATGGGCCTGATACAGTCTCTGTCATACATTTTCTTTTTTCCTTTCCCTTCTTTTGGTTAAAACCATTCTTGGCTACCAGGCCATTCAAAAACAGGCCAAGAGCTAGATTTGGCTCACAGACCATAGCTTTCTAATCCCTACTCTAGAGAATGGATCTTATTTTCCTGTTTCTTTGTTTGTCAGGTATTTTGGATTATATCCAAATCATTGGGATTTTTATGTTGTGAAACCCTAGATTCTATGATAGTCTTCTGAAGAACGTTACACCAAACTTCTGGCCTCCAGAAATGTGAGAAAATAAAGTTTTGTTGTTTAAGCATTTAAGCACCTCAGTCAATGTGTTATGGCACCCATAGCAAACTAGCACAAGGCGTGGAGAGAAGGGTTCTACTATTTTTTTCAATCTGGAAAACAGTATATATTTTTTTAAAGAGAGTAGGTAGCTGGGAGGGAAAAGACAATGATTTTTAAGGGCATTAATATTTATTAATTGGTCTCTTCATTGATTATACATGGAGACTGACTCAGTCTAGGAACTCAACTGAGGCCAATTCTAAAGTTGCTGGCAATATGTAATTTAATGTGTGACACGGCATCCTGCAGGTGACCCGGCCTGATTTGTGCTCCTACTTCATTTTGATCAGGATGAGAAGGAAATTTCACTACCGTAATGTCAGCTCAAGGTTGAAATATTACTGGGCCCTTCTCCCCCTCCAGTGTTTTAATAAAGGTACTACGGCTGATCAGATGGGAAGCATGCTTAGCAGACCTGCGGCTGCTTTTAACTTACAGAAGTAATTGAGATTTATGAACTCCTTATTAGCTCCTTAAAGCAAAATGAGGAACTTGAAATTCCCATCTGTCAAGATTAAGGAGGGAAGAATTTATTTTTCCCTCCTTAATCTTGCCTCTTAAAATCTTACTTTAATGAAAATGATCCCTTTTCACCCTTCCCCTTTTCTATCACTTGGGAACAATACCCCCATGAAGAGTTAAAAGACGGGTTAGGAGTAGAAAAATGGAAAGCCTGAATCTTTATTTTCAATTCTGCAAATATGCTGGGCATTTAGTATGTGCCAGAAATCCTGCCAGGCTCTAAGGATACAAAGATGACTTAAACAAGGCACCTGATCTCAGTTCGAAGCAAAGTTCTGACTGCAGTTCATTATGTTTTGCACCTACTACGTGTCCAGAAATTTAGATCATTTTCTCAGCCTTCAAAATTATTCTTCAAGGTAATTTTCAAGAAAGATAAAAATTGCCCAGGGTCAAACAGTGGTGAATGTGATTTGATCCCAGTTCTGATTCCAGATTTCTAGAAGACTAGACTGTTCTTTGGTTCAGGCATCACAGATGGCTTTCACGAACCTTTGAACTCTGGTGTCAAGTCAGACCAAGCAGAGCTGGCTGGCTACCGAGAGGCCAGCAGTGTTGGAGTTTTGGAAGTTCACCTGGGGAATGTGGTGCCTGGTCAGATCTGCAGAGGGCTGTGGTGTGTGTGTGTGTGTGCGTGTATGTGTAGGAGATTTTTCTCCAGTCCTGTCTTGCAGTGGATTTTGGTCTTGCCTGTGCAATCTTTCCCTGGAATCTATTTTGTGAAATATAATTGAAATCGAAACGCCAGTGATTTTTAATCATACTCTCAATTTATATCTCATGTAACCATATGCCAGTGTTCTCAGAGTGTTACAGGGATATGAATTATGCTGAAATTGGATGAGGCAAATACACATTTTCCTTAAAAAATAGATACCCAGAGCAGTAATTTAATTCCACCAACTGTAAAGATTCTCTCAGAAACACCCTGTGTGTTTTATCAGCAGCTCATTGTGAATTTTCTTCTGGGCTACTTTCTCTGCTTTTTCATTTTCTTCCAGAATCCACTGTATTTAGCAAACGTTAGCAACTGTAGGAAGTCAATTTATGTCAAAACCATCCCTAAGTATAAGGAAATCAGGTTTTCAGAGGAAACTATCAAGACCCTTCTTCCATTCTCTGATTTTGGGGGAAGCAAAAGAGAATGCACTTAAGTCCCATTTTCCTTCGAGTAGATTCTTAAGCTATATCACAACTTGAGTGTTTAAACAGTTATTAGACCAGAGCTTCAGATCCTAATAGGCTGTGAGACAGGCATTACCTTATTGTTCTCTAATAGCATTATCATGTGTCGAGGACACTAATGTGAGCAAACCCTCCTGAAAGGGTGTGCTCATTCCAGGGTGTTGTCACTCTTTACATTCTGTTGGAATAATTCCTTGCTACTAACAAAGACAGAGGTTTAAATATTAAGATTCTGATAACACGAATATCAAGTGTGGGTTTTTTTCCCTACACCAGGAAGCAGTTAATTTAATTCTGACACTATCTCCCTGGAGGCAGCTTCAGATCTTACAGGTTAAAGATTCAGTCTCACAAGACTGCCTCCCCAGTCCCCTGCCCCTTAAGGCGCCAATAGCAAAGGGACTGGCTATAAATCAGAGGTTCCCAGACACCCTTTTCAGGTTTGATTACTTTACTCAAGCAGTTCCCCACACCCAGAGAAACATTCTGCGTACTAGACTACCTGTTTATTTTAAAGGGTATAACTCAGATGGAAGAGATGCATAAGGCAAGGTATGTGGGAAGGGGTGAGGAGTTTCCCAAGTCTCCACCAACCCAGAAGCTCGCAGAACCCCATCGTTTTGGGGCTTTTATGGAGACTTCATTACATAGGCATGTTGATTAAATCATTGGCCACTGGTGATTAAACTCAGCTTGCGCCCTGGAGGTCAGGCGTGGTACTGAAAGTTCCAACCCTCCAATCACATGCTTGGTTCCCCTGGCAACCAGCCATCCTTAGGTGTAGTCCAGAAATCACCTCATTAACATAAACTCAGGTGTGGTTAAAAGGGATTTGTTATGAATATCAAGACAACTTTATCCCTCTTATCACTTAGGAAATTTCTAGAGTTTTAGGAGCTCTGTGCCAGAAACAGAGACAAAGACCAAATACACATTTCTTGTTCTAAATCACAATATCACAAACATATAACAGGGAAAGAAATAATATTGGAGCATAGAGTCTTCTGCAAACAATTCACTGGGTATCTTACCTATTGCTTCCGCAGTGATCCTGTGGTGGGCGTGGTTACAGTTGTGGCTTCTGGAACCAGATGGCCCGAGTTCATATCCCTGCCCTACTCCTTCCCAGCTGTGTGACCTTGGCCTAGCTACTTTTTTTTTTTAACATCTTTATTGGAGTATAATTGCTTTACAATGGTGTGTTAGTTTCTGCTTTATAACAAAGTGAATCAGTTATACATATACACATATCCCCATATCTCCTCCCTCTTGCGTCTCCCTCCCACCCTCCCTATCCCACCCCTCTAGGTGGTCACAAAGCACCGAGCTGATCTCCCTGTGCCACACGGCTGCTTCCCACTAGCTATCTATTTTACATTTGGTAGTGTCTATATGTCCATGCCACTCTCTCACTTCGTCCCAGCTTACCCTTCCCCCTCCCCATGTCCCGAAGTCCATTCTCTACGTCTGCGTCTTTATTCCTGTCCTGCCCCTAGGTTCTTGGCCTAGCTACTTAACTTCTCTGTGTCTCAGATTTCTCAACAGTTTGCTGTGAGGATTATATGAACTAACATATGTGAAGTACTTCGAATAATGCCTTGTACATAATACTATTGAACAAATGTTTTCTATTGTCATTGTAGCTCTGTTTAATTGGCTGAGTGTAATTGGTTGTCACAGGCAAAATAATGGTTCCTGGAAGCTGTGACTGTTACATCACATAGCAAAAGGGACTTTGCAAATGGGATTAAGTTAAGGATTCTGAGATGTGGAGATTATCCAGGATAATCTGGGTGGGCCCATTATAATCAGAATAATATGGGAAGAGAGGGAGTCAGGAGGGTCAGTTACAGAAGGAAATGTGAGGAAAGAAGCAGACGTCAGACTGTTATGATTGCTGACTTTTAAGGTGACAGGGAGTTTGAGTCAAGGAAAGCAGGCAGCCTCTAGAAGCTGGAAAAAGTAAGGGAACTGCTTCTCTAGAAATTCTGGAAGGAATCTTGGCAGAATGGCAGAATGTTGACAGAATGGCAGCCCTGCCGACACCTTGATTTACTGAGACTTCTGGTCTCTGGAGCTGTAATATGATGAATAATCAAGATGTGTTGTTTAAGCGACTCACTTAGTGCTAACTTGTTACAGCAACTATAGGAGACGAATACACTAGGCTATTCACAAACGTTCAATGGTTCCCTGTTGCTTCTAACATGAAACACAGGCTGTATAGCTGAAAGTTCAAGTTTCCTCACACTATGACTCCTAGGCCGCATTTTTTACTGTTCTGTAGCAAAATGGATTCTTTTTCTAACTTGTCTCCTGTCCTACAGTCTCAGTCACCACGTTTGCATTTTGGTTTTGCCTGGAAAGTTCTTTTTCTCCTCTCCCTACCAAAAAATTATTTTCCATTCTTCAAATCCAAGATCACATGCTTCCAGAGCCTTTCTAATCCTAGTTGGCCCTTCATCCCGGCTCACAGATATGTACTCAAGGGCCTAGCAATGTGTGGGTCAAGCTGACTGGTAGATAATATTCAAATAGCCAAAGCATGAGTGGGTTCAACGTCAAACCTCTGTGATCACCAGCTGGTGCAGGTGCATGGGAACACCTTGCTGACCTCAGGCCTCTGGGATATTCTCAGAGTCTAGGAGTTGAGCTTGAGACTTTGAGCACTTGGCTTCGGAGGCCTGAGGCTTGGCCAGTCGCTCTGCATCCCGGTCCCCATGAGGGTGGCCAGGCTGTTTCTGGGTTCCAGCATCAGATCCCCAAGCTGGTGGCCGGAGCCCTGCTTGCCTGCAGAGGGGACCCCCTACCACCTCCTTCTCCCCCTCCCACAATCCTCTCGACTTACAAAGTTCCAAGTTTTCATTTCACTTTCAAGATCAGATGTATTCACTGAAACATGTCACCTCACAAGGATCTAAGCCCTGCCTCCTTCCCAGCTGCTTTTCCCACCTGTCCTCCCTCCCACCCCACCCCCATGCACTAGGATCCCTTGTGAACGCTCATCTCTGTAAAAGAAACAAAACCATTATGATGTCATTTTAACATGAAAATCACTTCTTTAAATTGAGAGGTTGAGATATGGAAGTGATCACGTTAAAAACGTAAAGAATCTTGACTTATTCATTATAAAATCAGAGGCTTTTTTTGGTAAAGAATAAAAGAGGGTCAGGCTGGGACTGAGAACCAGTGACCTAGGGATCAGAAACAAGCTGTGATACCAGTTTTAATGGGGATGGGTGCTCCAAAATCATCAGTTCAGCTCAGGGGGTGAATGTAAAGACAACTGAAGAGAGAGGAAAAAATTTACTCAAGGTCACCCAACAGTTAATGTCTAGACCCCTGACTTGATCCTTCATTCTCATCTACTTACAAAATGACTAATTCGTATTTTCTTTACTTCTATCTGATTCTATCAACTCTCTTCTAGGTGCAGCCAGAAAATGTCTAACAACTCTAATTTCAGGTACTGACCTTGGAAGAGATCAAGAAATTCCACATTATGAACAGAATCAGATTTCTGTTCAAAATTATAAGCTATGTTAATTTTTTAAAAAGAGACCTTCATAAAGTACATAGAAAATTCTTTCAAATTACTGTCATAAATATAATTATCAAATGTGTATTGTTCTTGTTAAGGAGGTGGTGGTAGAAAGTAATGTGGACTGTCTCTAAACATATTCAAAGTAGATGTACAAAAGGAAAAAAACAAAGTAGAAGTACACACACACATTCTGATCAGTAGAGAGAGCAAGAATGCTATTACCTCCACAGAAGTGAACCCTATATTCATGTGGCCTAAGGCAGGGGAATACTCTTTGAGAGAAAAATTACCTGTAGCAACACTCCCCAGAGAGATGGCTTACCTTAGGCTGTTGAGACTCAAGAATCAATGAAGAACTGCAGTGGATATGGGTCTCCAAATCTTGACCCTCTTTGTCAATGTCCTCCCTCTCTTTCTGAAAGTCCAAACTGATTGCATAAAGAGAAATTAATTTTTCAGATTATAAATTCTTCGTCTTCACAAATATGGGTGAAAAGCTGAATACGATGGGAGGTTACCCATCTGTGCCACAGTGAATGTTTTTTAGTAAGATATCTGCAGAAAAATGGTTAAATTTATGCTAATAAGAAAAATAATAAGCTCAGACTCCCTCATTTCTCAGTGATTTACATTAATGGAAGTTTAACAACCAAACAGATATCTACCCATAAATTATTCCACTGTAGATCCAGTGGAAGTCATCATAAGAGTAAAGAGAGATGACATAGGAAAGTCAACTCAGCAAATATTTACTGAACATCTATGAGGAGCTGGGGATTGCCGTCAATTTTGAAGAGACAGAGGTGAATAAGATAGAGCATCTGTTCTCAAGGAGTTCACTGTGCGAGACTGGAGCAGCAGGTTTTTAATAAATGTTTATAGAATGAATGAAGGAGATTTCATTGAGGAGCGAGACAGGCACACAATTATGACGCTGTGTGAGGAGACCACTGACCGAGTGCACGTAGAGTACAAATATACCATCAAGGAGTGATGGAGTTGAGGGAGGATGTGGAGACGGACAACAGGGAAGACTTCGTGGGAAGCTACTCTGGAGTTACATTGTCAAAGATGAAATCAGGTCTCCAGTGCAGAAAAGGTGAGGTGGAATCAAGAAAATCTTGCCCTTCAGCATCCAAGTCTTCACTAAACACTACCTCTGCTGCTTAGAAGACGATACCTGCTGACAATCATTGAGGAAACTGCCCTGTCCCCCCACCCATGCTTCTAAAGTGAATACAGCACCTTTTGCCTTTGGCCACATGGAGAAGATACTCGTGTATGCTTCATCGAAGGAATCGCAAGGCCCCACATCTCGTAAACTGCCAATTCCATGAAAAGTTCCATGTGATCTTTTACCAGTGAATCTATTTGTATGCTCTGTTTCCTCCCTGAAGTGTATTGAAGGATATTTTTTTTCCTTATTTCTAGAAGTTGCCAGTCATCACGAGAAGAAACTTATCGGAGATATTTAAACATATGCATCATCACTTGTCAAGAACCTCTAGTCTCTCATTAAACTGGTAGTAAACAGACGGGCAAAGTGGTAACGTAAGAGTAATAATTATCTTTATTACTTTAGTCAAATTAAGTTGTTTTCTACAAAGAAATAAATTATCTTTTCTTAGTAAAAATTTTAGGGGGAATCTTTCAAATTAAAAACAAATTCAGAACTAAGCCAGTTTTATTTCCTTTGATAAAGTTTTAACCATGGTGGTTGAGGTTGTGGTGTCTGGATATTATTAATGGAGAATCTGGAATCTTAATATAAATCCCTAGGAATCCAGAAGGTTGTCAGCAGACTGGGTCAACCTTAAAAAAAGATGTCTTCTGGGCAGTCTATTTCCTGACAGTGGAGTCTTCTTAAGGATGTGTCCTCAAGTTGGCTAGTGTTTACCGGACTTCCTTGGTGGCGCAGTGGTTAAGAATCCACCTGCAGGGGCTTCCCTGGTGGCGCAGTGGTTGAGAGTCCGCCTGCCGATGCAGGGGACATGGGTTCATGCCCTGGTCCGGGAAGATCCCACATGCCGTGGAGCAATTAAGCCCGTGCGCCACAACTACTGAGTCTGAGCTCTAGAGCCCGCGAGCCACAACTACTGAAGCCCGCGTGCCTAGAGCCCGTGCCCTGCAACGAGAGAAGCCACCGCAGTGAGAAGCCCGCGTGCAGCAATGAAGAATAGCCCCCGCTCGCCACAACTAGAGAAAGCCCACGCGCAGCAATGAAGACCAATGCAGCCCCCTAAAAAGGTGCCTAGTGTTTACCAAACTTACCTCTTTTTCTTAATATTTAACTTTCCTTCCTAGAAGTAAAAGCTGATAGGAAAGCTTATTCTTTGTGTTTTTCTCTTGGGTACATAATTTTATTCTTGCCTCTTTGGAGTCTTGATACCTCAACCCTTACGTCTGTCTTTTTACACGTCAGTTCAGGATATGAGATCCAAACAAACTAGGCATGTATTATCCCTATATTCATAATAAGATAGAACTGCTACATGCCAAAGTTCATTCCATTATTTCAGTTTCTGTTCTATGACTGAAGTGTCAATTTAACTATTGTTGGGTGATTTTCCACATCTTAATTTCATAAAAATATTGTTCGGTTATTAAGTAATTTAAGTTGACTAAGGGAGAAACTTTCTATCTTCTAAACTTATTTTTCTTTACTTCTATTCAATTCCACCTACTTTTTTCTAGGTGTAGCCAGGGTATGTCCAGTAACATGAGACCTCAAATTCCAGATCCTGATTCTGAAATCTCAATTTCCAAATCTCATATAGAATTTGGTTTAAAACTTTCTGTATTTATCTTGTTAAAGGAAAACTGGGTGAAGCAATTTTTAAAATTTGATTATTCAGTATTTCCTTTTTTATATTATATATTGCTGTGAGACTCCTAGGTATTTTGGGCAAAATCAAGGTACTTAAGACAGCTTGTGATAGAGCGTTCTTATTGTGACTGAGATTCAAAAGCTTAAAAAAAATTAACAGCTTAGGGAAGTGACTCATCCTCCTGGGTGAATAGAAGTGAAGTTTTTTTCCTGAATGTAAATGTTTTTCTTTTTTTTTAAATGAGGCATATTTTTAAATCTTATGCTGCACAAGCTGAAAGCTCTGGAACTCTACTTCCGTTTCTGTCATGTAAATTCTGTGAATGGGCTTAAAGGTCCTGATTCTGTAGGTAGGACCAGCAGGGGCACTTGCAGTCACATCAAAATCCCCGAGGAAACTCTTTTTTTTTTTTTTTTTTTTTTTAAAACATCTTTATTGGGGTATAATTGCTTTACAATGGTGTGTTAGTTTCTGCTTTTTTGGCAAAGAAAGGGATGGGGAGAGGAGGGCTGGGGTGAGAAGAGAGGGGTGATGGGTAGGAAGGGACATTGAAAGATCTGATTTGACAAGAGCTCTGAAGTGCTCCAACAGTGGGAACAGTTTGTGTGCCTCAGGTTTTGGATTTTTAATTGAAATTTGTTCTTTTTTCCTCAGATGCTTTTAATTTGATGTTTGTGTTTTCTAAATATTTGGTTGCATTCCAAAGTCCCTGTTCTTCCACAAAAGTCCCTAATCTTCCACATGGGAATTATTAATTGGGACTCTTGTTAGTTGGCTCCTTCAATTCTACAGTATTGTTCCTCTAGCTGACTTTTTCAAAATCGGGTTCTTGAGTGATGGGATGTTTTGGATAATGGTCAGAAGCAGACTTTAATTTTGTTCTTCTATTTGAGAAAAAAACACCTTGATGTATCGTAAATGGATCTAGCGAGTGGCCAAGGCATAATTTAAAATTTTCCTTTTACTGTCATTTTTGCCATTGATTTGAACTATAGCTTATATTTCCTAAACATTGGTTTAGTCCCTTTTGCACTTAATTTGAAAACAGAATGTTAAAGTTATGAAGGATATCAGAGCTCAAACAATCTAATCTGTCTTCCAAAATAGGAATCTCATCTGAGAAATAATGTAGAATGTGATAGCTCTGTGTTTCATAGACTTATTGTCTGGTCTTTAATCTTGGAGAGTTTTGACTATCTAAAGACAGCTATAAGCCCTCTCCCCTAAGACATTGATATTTGCATTCGTATCACAATTTTAAGGGATTCATCAGACTTTTGGACCCCATTCTGGACCACCTAAGGTTTCTGTAGGTCCCAAGTGAAGGACCCCTCCTTGTACTCAAACTTCCACAAAGTGGTCATCAACTCTCCTCCCCTCAATTCTTTCTCCAGTAAGAAAGAACCTGTGACTTTCTCAAGTAGTTCATTCTATTCTTGATCTACTCCTTAGAATGGCCTTCCTTTTATCAAGTCAAAATGTACATTCCTTCAATTCTACCAGAGGTCCCTTTTCTACATATTGTATTCCTACGAGACAACTGATTCCTCTTCCCTATGACAACTCTTCACATATTTGATGACAGAATTAATAGCCAACCTTAGGTCTTGTTTTAAGTTTCCTGAATTTGTCCAGTCCTCATTTTACTTAGTTTTCAATTTTTCTCACTAACCTCACTACTGTAGCACAGGAACGATTTGCAAACACGGGTTATGAGTTTGACTAGTTGGTGGGAGGTCAGCCACAGGGTTGATAGTTTCCATGCAAGAAAAAGGTTTGCAGAGGTCTTGTGACTTAAGGTAAGCAAAAATGTTTCAAGGTTCCCTGCTAAGAAATCTAATAAGAATTGTGTGTTGGCACAGCTGCAATCTGTAAACATATTTCTGGGGGATGAAGACAAAATTCTGACAATAGCCATGTTAAAGGTGACGCACAGAATAAACAGCAATGTATTTCTAAGCATTCTTACAGATATACAGTACACATTCAATGGCAGGCCTGCCAGTTGGTCCATAAAAGACTAAAAAGGACATTGTTTGAAGACAAAGGAAAGGAAGCATTTTATGTTCAAGAAAGATAAGTTTTAAAACTAAGAAGCATGATACAAGTTCAGATTCCAGCTCTACTCCTTGGGAGCTCTGTGAAATAGAGCAAGTCGTTTGAGCTTTCACATCCTCAACTGTTGCATCAGGAATAATAAAGCAAAAGGGGGGTAACACTACCACTTCCTAAGGTGGTATTTATATAGTCTACATTAAACAATGAATGGTCATCACTGTATGGTGACTGATATTTGGAGGGAGGGGTATAGAGATGGTTCCATTCCCTTCCTCCTTTCCTCAGTTTAAAGCATTACCCTTTGCAAAGCGCTGTGCCACTTATTCCTTCATTTGATCTATACCTAATTCCTGAGAGATGGGTGGGGCAAGAATTATTATTCACATTTTCTTATGCTGAATCTGAGACACAGAGCAGTGTGTGTGCTCTGATTGTAAAGCAAGTATATAGCAAAAGCAAATTTAACTCCAGATCTGTTAGGTAAATAAATGTAATTTCTCCATACTTCTGACCTCAGAGCTTTTATAAGAGGAGATTAAAATTAAAATTTCCCTAGAGACAACAAGATAAAATAATACCCAGAAGGCCAAAGCCAAGTCATCATCTGCAGAGTTTATAAAAGAAATGGTTGAGAACTTGTTCATGGGCCCCTGGCTTCATCAGTTACCTGCAGCTACATGAGATGACATTTGAAAAGAAGTTAGAATGGCTTCCAGTCCCGCCCATGGGGGAGTAAAGCCTGGGAATTGCTCTCCCACTGCAGACAACTAGGAACTGGTCAAAATATATGAAACAGTTGCTTTAAGACATTGGGCAACAGGCCATGCAAGACTATGTGATCTCTGAGAGAAGGGAGGCAAGTCGAGTGGGCCACGTGATCACCCCGATTTTCTGTGGAGGCAGTTTCCAGATCCCAGCCTCGGGAAGAGAAGCCTAAACAGGGTCCCGAATTTCCCTGAATTGGTAAGACAGAGACGGAAGAGCTCTGCAGACGCATCCCCTGAGGTCTCTGAGTACTGATGTACCCATTCATGGTGTAAAACACCATGAGGCTGAGCCATGAGAGCTTACAAAGGGCTGGGAATAATTTGCATTCCCACCAGGTTGTGGGAAGAGACCTCATAAAACAGAGAAGTGGGTAAAGTCCTCAGAAGGACATAGCCTTAGTACTTAGTACAGCCTGAGTTACTTAGTTTTAGACTAGAAACTGCTCTAGACACACCCTAACAAACTTACAAACAAGTCTTGAAAGGATCAGTCTTATCCTAAGTCATGTAACTGATGCAAAATCCAGCACCCAACAAACTAAAATTCACAATGTCCAACAGACAGTCATGAATTACTTGGCATGTCCCAAATCAAACGAGGGGATTTACAGTGATGAAAGAATGAAGACACATTTTCTTGAGAAAGAGAAGTTGCTATGCTGTGTCTCTACCCTCTCCATACCCAGGGGGAAGGGAAAGGAAGAAATCTCCTTCACAACCAGCCCTGTGTGTGTATGTGTGTGTGTGTGTATAGTGGTGTGGGGGTGCAACCAATGGACCACTTGGAGAATTTTAAAGAATTTCCTGCTGTTGAGAAAGTTCAAGTGGCTTTGGGCAGTGGGATAATGAAGGCTGTCTTGTACTCCGGAGTGTCAGAGCAATCGATGCAGGCAGGTTACCTATGAATCAGATATGGTGACATGAGAGAGAAGGCCAGTGTGTGTGCTTTCGGTTCCTGTCCAATAAACCACCCCAGAGGACCAGAGTGTTTCCAGCAAGAGGTAAATGCCAGAATCCGGGGAGCTAAAAATGGACTTGCTCTGTCCAGGTCAAAGAATGATTTGGACAGAGTTCTGTACCATGGGATTACCCATTATAAAGGAAGAGTGATCTTGACTCTCAGCCAGACCAGAAGGGAAGAAATCATCTGTCAAGTACTTTTCCTATCACCTGTTTCTTCTCTCTCTACCAGCTTTCACCCAGGCAAGTTGGAGAGCGTAGTTAGCTCGTAGAGAACAGGATGAATGGAGAAAGAGCTGACCCCATCACACTTCCTTCCTTAAAGGGAGACAACCATAGGACTTAGCCAGGGGGAGGAGGAAGGAAACTCCAACCTTTGCTTAATAACTTGAACTGGGTGCATTCTAACTTCTGTATGAAGCTGGGTTTGTGATTTAAAGTGAGAAAATCTGTCACCTATGAGTGAGCCAGAAAAGACATGGAATCTGTGCAGTTTCCTTCTAGTAATCAGAGAAAGATGAATGCTGTTAAATACATTTTTTTTTTTTGCGGTACGCGGGCCTCTCACTGTTGTGGCCTCTCCGGTGGCGGAGCACAGGCTCCGGACGCGCAGGCTCAGCGGCCATGGCTCACGGGCGCAGCCGCTGCGCGGCATGTGGGATCCTCCCGGACCGGGGCACGAACCCCTGTCCCCTGCATCGGCAGGCGGACTCTCAACCACTGCGCCACCAGGGAAGCCCTGTTAAATACATTTTAAAGGAGAAGCAGGAGACAAGCGAAATAAACACAGAACTCTGTAGTCAATCAACCAGTTACGTTTTCTTTTTTAAAACTTGCTTGGCTTACTTTTATTTAATTTTTTTTTTTTGCGGTACGCGGGCCTCTCACTGCTGTGGCCTCTCCCCTTGCGGAGCACAGGCTCCGGACGCACAGGCTCAGCGGCCATGGCTCACGGGCCCAGCAGTTACGTTTTCTAAAGCAAAGCAGAGTCATGCCCATCAGTGCCTATTGAGGCTTTTTGGATACACCTACTTATGAATCTGTCTGTTTCAAATGAATACTCAATCCTGCTGATTCTAACACTTACTATGTGCATCCTGCATCTGATAATAAGTAAGATTTTGTGATAAGAAGCGGTTCTCAAGGGTGGCGCAGGCTTGTAAACAAACATACTGAATATATGCGCTATGTGCAGCAATAAAATCTTACCTAGAGAAACTGATTTTCTTTTTTTTGTCCCACTAAGTTATACTCTTCATTAAGATAAATAATCAAAAACTGCCTTGATATAGGGGTAAGAAAAACCTGTGATTTTTATTTGTTTTTTAAGAAGCTTAATAAAAACCATCTCCCTTGCTGGTAAGGAGAGCTAGTTTGGGGGGGAAAGAAAAGATTTCTTAATAAGTCCAGGGTCCAATGAGAGAGAAGAAGCTATTCCATCCCCTTCTCCCTCTAGGCTGAGTAAATCCTAGAGTTCTTGGGCAGTTTATGGGTAGGGATAGGGTAAGGAGAGTAGGGGTGGCTGTGAAAACCTCACGTGGAGGACAATGGACTTTTCTGGAGGAAGAGACTTGGGTGGCTCATGGGAAAAATACTAGAGATGTGATTATAATTCGCACACTTCTCTGGGAGAGCAAGGTTGTGCCTGTTCTGTATAGAACTGCAGAGAAAGAAATGACTAGCATTGCCCATAGATTGGGGCGTGGGGAGCTTCCAAAGAACTGATCAAAATAAGCAGCAGCCTGCACACTCTTTGAAGGCAAAGTCTGGCCTTCTAGAGCTGGGAGAGGTAGCCAGTGGCCAGGACATGAAGGTGAGGACTTTGAATTTTATACTGGGTGTGATGAGAAAACTTGGAGGGTTCTGAGCAGAAAAGAAATCCAGTCGGATTTGTGATTTAAGAAGAGCATAAAATAACAAGACTGCTAGGTTGATAGTAGAGTGTTGGGGGCAAGGCTGTGAGAGGGAGACCAGTTAAGAGTCTATTGCAGGATTCCAGGTAGAAGATGGTAGTTCCCTGAACTAGGAGTATAGTTATATAGAGTTTTATAGAAGAGTGAGAAGTAGTTGAATTGGGATGTATTTTAAAGGTAGCTCCTCTGGGATTTGTTGATGAATTAGACGTGGAGAGTGAGAGCAAAAGAATAAAGATTCAGGCTGAGCAGTAGGTGAATGGGAATATTGTTTACCTTAACTGGGAAATATTAGGGGAGGAGCAGGTCTGGAGGGTACGTCGGATGATTCAATTTGCTCAACTCAGTGGTTTTAGGATTACAATTAGATGAGCAGATGGAGACAGTAGTTTGATATGGGAGTCTGGAGTTCAGAAGAGAAATCTGATCGCAGATATAAAATTGGGAGTTGCCATCATATGGGAAAATAGCATTTAAAGCTATGATTCTGGATGAGGTGTGCAAAGGAACGTGGATAGGTTGGAAATAGAAGAGCAAGAGAAATAAACCCTAACACTTCAACATTTAGAGAGCAGGATAATAAGATTCAGCACCAAGTGGGACAACTAGGTAGAAATAGATGAGAAAAGAATTTGTCCTGAAACTCAATGAAGGCATATCTTGAAAAGGAAGACAAAACCTAATATGTCAGATGTGGTTAAGAATCGACCATTGAGTTTAGCAGTAGGGAAATGATGGCAATGGCTGTCTCAGTGGAGTGATGGGTATGGAAATCTGATAGGAATTGTTTCAAGGGAAGATGGAGGACAAAAGCTGAGGATAGTCAGAATAGACAGCTACTGCAAAGGGGAGCAGAAAAATCAGGAGGTAGATGGAATGAGGTTTTATTTTTATGATAGGAGATCTTATAGGATGCTTGTATGTAGATGAAGGTAAACTAACCAAGACAGAAAAATACGATGACGTAAAAGAGAAACATGAGAACTGCGGAAGCCATATCCTTGAGTTGATGAAAAGGGATATGATCAAGTCCCTAAGAGAAGGCGGGGGAGTGGACAGCATGTCCGCTGTCAAGGGAGCGAAGGGAGGGTGTATGGCCATAGGCTGGGCCGCAATTCCAGTGCTATGCACTGTCGTGATGGTTCAAGTTAAGCTGCCGTCTACCCAGACGGATCAACACTCATGCTGTACCAGTTGTTAAAATTCTGTGAAATCATCTTTAGGTGCAGGTAGTGGGTAGGTTTGTAGGTTCGTGGTGGAGAACAGAGACACTTCTTGTGGTGGTTCTAGTTGGTTAGTGAAATAAGATGTAAATGCCAGCAGCTGGGAGAAAGAAAGGACTCGAGTTTTGAGATTTGAAGGAGGATAAGGTAGGAAATAGTGACCTTGGAGAATGAGAGAGCCAGTGAAACGTATTTGCGTTTGGGGCGGCATTTAAGGCCTACTTGAAGTTTGTGATCATGAGTTTAAATTGAGATTCAGCGGCACGAATGTGGGGTTTTTTCCCTTTAGCTGTTTGAATGCGAGTATAAAGTAGACTGAGAGTTGGATTCAACCAGTGTTGTCAAGTCTAGAGGGAGGTCTAAGAGGGTTGAGAGCTGATGTGAGAGAACTATATAATGATGGATCAGCGATTAAAGCCAGAAGTGAGGGCACATAAGGAGATGGGTTATAGAAGGATAGTGAAAAGGTGAGAAGGTCAATTGCTTTGAGATTTTGCTGGCCTCAGGGAGGTTTTGGAGTCAGGCTACTGAAGGAGGTATTGTGTGTGGTGGTGGGGAAACATGTAAACAGAGATTGGGAGACTTAAAATAGAAATTTTGGAAGAAGTATGTTATCAACAATGACAAAATCTAAGGGTGTAACAATGAGAGGGAGTGATAAATGAAGTAGAAACGGAGTTTCGGAGGTAAGAAATTGAGACCAGTGTGTTGGTGTGATCGCCTGCCCATAGTTTGAAATCACCGTGAGTGAAGATAGAAGTGGAGAGGTAGAATGACCTAGAGGTCTTCAAATGGATAAAAGGGAGTGAGGTAGAGGTCAAGGGTGAGCTCTCAGGGAAGTACAGTAGGTGAAATCATTTGCATCAAAATACCTGAGGGTTTTTAGGTGAGATGAAAGAACCAAATCAGGAAGTGTTAATGGGGAACCTGGGGAACACTTAACCCTAGCTCCAAATCCTGTAATAAGTAGAGCGTAGGAGAAAAGGTACCAGCAGCTAGTTAGGGCCACAAATATAATTCCTCGCCCCAGTGTCCAGTGAACTGCAGAGATGAGCCAGAAAATCGGCATCACACTAACCTGGATTCAACTTCCACCTCTTCCAGTTACCAGCCTTGGACAAGTTCTTTAGTAATCTCTCTGAGTATCAGTTCTGTCACCTCCAAAATGGATGGATGAAAAAAGTCCAAGATTTCAAGCCCTCCCAGGTGTGGACACTGTCTGATGATTATAACCCCTGATACGTGCGTATGCTCTAAAAAACATTTCCACATCAATCACTACATTATCGTTTTGAAAAGACTTCAGAGGGTCTGACTGGTCCAAGCCAACAAGTAATGTTGGCTTTCTACCACATCATTTTAGGGTGGCATTCTACCACCCTTTCTACCACATCATCTTCCTTGTGCATCTGATTATATGGCTACTTGTGTGTGTTTTACGAAAATAGACTTCGCCTTATGCACCTGCCTTCTCCCTATGCTTCTTTATGGAGAAAATCAATGAGTCCAAAAGACAAGTTTAGCTTTAGTCCATCAAGAAGAAAAAAAAATGCTCAATCAGTTGGATTTGGTGAGATAATGCGTGAAAAAGCTTTGGGAGCTGATAAGTGTTTTTTATAAAAATGTAAAAGTAAAAATGTAAGGTGGAGTTTTTTTTATAGACAGGATGGTACAGTAGAGGTTAGAAAAACCAGAACCACCAACCTGGGTCACTTGTAGCCAGTCTTTCTCTGGATATCCTTTCTTGGCTTTGGTTTCCTCATCCATAAAATGGAATCTGTGATACATTCTCTCCTGTGTCCCATTACAAAGGGGTCTTATTTCCTTTTGTAAATAACTTAAATATCTTCAATTCACTTTTAGCATATATTTCACCTTTGAAAGTCCTTTGCATTTGTTGTGGGGTTTTTTGTTTGTTTGTTTTCGTTTTTGGCTCCCTTCGTGACTAAGCATAGACCACCCAGGATGCTCCTGGAGGGCAGTTTCTGTTTTTGCTGCATTTCCTCATTTAGAGGATAAATTTAACTTTCGCTTCCCAATACTGTGCTGTACACAGTTGGACTTGGCATCTTTGCTGAAAACTGTGAGTCATTTTTTATAAACAGGGATTGTTGAAAGTGCCTGATTTCACATTATAACAGCAACAAATACAGAAAAAGCCCCAAACTGAATGAACTAAAAACTTTCAGATGTTCTATAAAGAGAAGAGGTGGGGAATCACAGTCTTTGGAGAAGTCTCTTGATTGTTCAGGTCTCGGTTGTTTCATATTTAAAATTTGGAGGATAAGAGGAGTATAAAAGGTATACCACCAATCTCATAAAAACCATGTCATGGTTATTGGGCAATATTATTTGCAGATGTTACATTACTCTTCTCCTGTCTCTAAAGTTTTTTTTTTTTTTTTTTTTTGCGGTACGCAGGCCTCTCACTGTTGTGGCCTCTCCCATTGCGGAGCACGGGCTCCAGACGCGCAGGCTCAGCGGCCGTGGCTCACAGGCCCAGCCGCTCCGTGGCATGTGGGATATTACCGGACTGGGGCACGAACCCATGTCCCCTGCATCGGCAGGCAGACTCTCAACCACTGCGCCACCAGGAAAGCCCGTGTCTCTAAAATTTTATATGTATAATAGGCTATTAGTAAGTCTATTATATTTTATAGGTTATTTACATTATTGTACTTCAAAAATAAATCTTTTTTTTTAGAAAAGAAAATGTTATATATTCAGTGTTAAAATTGGTATGTTTTAAAGTATCGGTAGAATAATGTCGAATAGTGCAGAAAATTTAATGAAGCAACCGACCAGACCCGGTTCAGACTGTGCTGGGTGATTGCGTATCTACTGGGAATGTATTATTTTGGGATGGGGAAGATTTTGTTTAGGAGCTTTCCATCTCTAGAATGCATCCAAGTGAACACTGTAAGATAATTTTGTAGAACAAATGGAAACAATTATGTACTCTGTGAACTATAAACTCGTAGAGTGTCACATCTGTGAAAAAGTAGATAACCTAGGGAATGTGCTACGCCAATTGAGTATAATTTTACATAGTCAGAGCTCAGAGGAGAATTCAAGCGATCAAATTCAACTGATTCTGTGGAGGTTTCATACCAAAGGATGAGAATGCTGTGACCAGTTTTGGTAATAGTAGGAAACTAGTATGGTATTTTAAAAGCAACAAGAGGTAGGGGTTGAGGTAGATTTACCTGTTGAAAGTAACTCATTATTAAATAACAATTATGTTATTATAGCAGAATTATATGGCAGAAACCATGAGTTGCTTATCCAATATCTATTGCCCCTTCTTTCTTCCCAATAGAGCCCTCATATTACACAGAGCAACAATGTATTCAACTAAAGGTCTCCCATCTGAAGTCAACCCCTTTAAAGGCTTTTCCAAAAGTTTCACCCTTCTGTTGCCTCACATATGTGCCTTTACGTGCCACTTACATACAGATATATTTCTCTAGCTACAGAGGAAGCCAGGAAATGGTCTTTTGAGCTCAGATATTATGAACTAGAAGAGGACATAGACGTCATATACCCTAATGTTTCATTTAGAAGTTGAGAAATCGAGACCCAGAAGAAAGGACTTCATTTCCTGGCTTTCTTTGTATCTAGAGAAAGGTGATGTTATATGCCTGGTGATAGTGGAGTGGCCCTTTTGGCCCTACCCTCTTTTCATTCTTCCGGCATGAAATCCAGATGTGGTAGCTGGAGCTTCACCGCTACTTTCTTACCATGGGAAATTCTTGAGGATGGAAAGCCATGTGCTGAAGATGGCAGCCTAGAAAGATTCAGAGTTTTTGAGAATGGCACACAGCCTTGAATTGCCTGCATCTCGACTTATTTTAGAGATTTCCATCTTGTTTTATCAATGTTTCATAAGATTTTCTTGTTAAATGCAGCTGAACTAATCTGAACTGATACATAACCGTGAATAAAAAAAACTAGAAGAAATATAAATTTATACCAAAAAAAAAAAAGATATATGGGAGATCTCAGAAGAATCCTCTTCTCCAGTTCTTAGACGAAAAAGAAAAATTAAAAAGGTTTATTCTTTCTGAGTGAGACCAGAGTAACTCTCCATGGTTCTGCCTAGGGAATTTGGGATGGTGGGAACGTCAAATTGTGTTTATTTGGCATTTCCTGTTTTCAGTGTGTACTTTTTCTTTGGAGACTTCTTGGAGAGGAAAGATGGTAAAAGGCAGAATAAGAGAGTTTATGTTCTCACCTAACAACATCTTGATAACATATTTTTAATGATAGTTACATTGTTGGTACCCATTTTGTAGTAATTCATATACAATGGCCTTGCAAAGTGAGGGCTGCGATCTATAATCTTCATTTCAAAACTGCTAAGAATCCCAGACATTTTAAGTACATTACCCCTGGTCATAATGGTAATAAGTAACAGGTCTAGAATTTAAACCCGGGTATGACTCTGAAATCTGAGAACTACTTACTACAGTACATCATTGAAAAATAAACCAACCTGCCATTTATTTGCATAACTACTGTACGTCCAGTACTGTATCAGGCACTTTACAATGATTTTTTTTTCAATCTTTAGAATAATGTTGTACATAATAAAAGTGAAGCCCACAGAGATTTAGTAGTATTATCAAAGCCACATGGCCATTATATAGAAGAGGTGGGATTCAAACCCAGCTCTTGCTAGCTCCAAAATATATACTATTTCCACTACAAAATAAGGGTCTTCTCACAGGAATCTAGGCAGTGCACAGCTTGAGCTTTAGGGACTGGGGTCTTGGAATTGAGGTCAACTTCCAGATGTGGCATAGCATTTGGGTCAGATACGGAGAACATACCCACTGACATAGAAGCCAGTGTGCAGAGCTGGAGCTGTCTGCATCCTGTCTGTTTGGTAAAATTGTGCCATTGAAGAGGGTGAGTGATTTCAGTTATGGGAGAAGAGGGGAGGGGCTTGGCTTCTCTGTTTGTGACCAATGTTTCAAGGGCACTGTATCGAGGTGGAAATTCTAGAAAAGAGAGACCCTGAGGCCCAGAGCAATGTTGCACTCCTCTGCTCTCAGCAAGCTGCTTTTAGACAAAGGACCTTCTTTGAGTCACTCTCCCATTCTGTGGTGCATTTCGCAGGCTTTTCAAGAAGTTCAAACTAAATTTGAAGGCCTGCTCTAATAATATGAATGAATGGACACTTAATGACAGATAAAAATCTGCATTATACTGCAGAGTGGGAGTATTATACTCCCAGAATGGGAGTCAGGAAGCCTCCTTCTTCTCCCTGTTTCCCATCAGCTTCTGCATGACCTTGGACAACTCACTTTTCTCTGGATCTCAGTTTCTCTGTTTGTAAAATAAGCCATTATTAGGTAGTGGGACTGACTTCTCTCAGTTTTCTGAGGACTGATCCAGTTTTAAAACTGAAAACCCTACTTCATGGAAGCCATCCCCCCCCCAGTCTTGGGCAAACCAGAATGGTCAGTCTCCCCGACATTAGAATACGTGACATCAGTGTCCCCTTCCCATCCCAATCTCTGACTCCAAGTCTTTCCCTCTGTAGTCTTGGGTTCCCATCTGTAAAATTCTTGATTTGGTTTCACTGAGGGGACTAAGGTGTGGAGTCACTTACCATCCTGGTTTCCAGTCTTAAATCCCATGTCCTGGGAAATCCCTTGGTCCCAGGCAAACTGGGACAACTGGTCACCCTGCGGACAAGGCCTATTCTGCCCCAACCTCCTAGACCTCTCTGCTGCAGGCACAGCCACATGCACTACAGTGGGCTGGGCCTGACCTCACCAGCCTGATTAACACCAGGTTCTCAAAACACTGTGAACAGGAAGGGCTGAGCTGGCAGTGTTCACAGGCTCATGGTAAGATTTTCAAAGATTTCTCTTCCCAGGCAAATCTATACAAAACTATTTAATAAGACCACAATTAAATCAATGCCCTGATTTCACCCATGTGTTTGCACAGGAAATTAGATCATGTGGTTTTCTAATGAGGGGCTTTAATCAGGCTCAAAAGTAAGAGCTGGTGCTGGACTCGTGTGAATCAAATTATTTCTGGAGATGATCCTATGGTCCTCAACCAAATGGCAGATAGTATGAAGGAGGAAGGAGACTCAACCTAGCACTTCCAGGATAGAGGTCAATATAGGCAAGCTGGGTTGGTTAGTATAGGGTTCCTTGGGGGTGCAGTAGACATCGCCTGGGAATTGGGGCAGAAAACTCGGGATCACATGCTGGTCCCACCAGTTCCTTGGCCTGGATGCTTCAGTTGCTGTGTTTGGGCCTCAGTTCAAGGAACCTCACTACCTATCTGTCTAAAGCGATGAGAGTGCAGTGGTGGCTTGTGTTATTGTTCAAAATATTCCCTGCTGCTCCCTGGGGTGCCTCTCCCTAAGGGGACACTCCTTGTATGGGGATTATCCTTCCCACCCATTGACATCAGGCTTAGCTGTGTGATATCAAAGGGGATGTGAGCAGACGCTTTGGGAGGTAGCTTGTGCTTTGCCATCAACTCTTTCCTCTCTGCAGCAAGACCAGTGTATTAGTTTGCTAGGCTGCATTAACAAAGTACAACGAACTGTGTGGTTTAAACAATAGGAACGTCTTTGTCTCGCAGTCTGGAGCTGGAAGTCTGAGATCAAGGTGTCGGCATGGTTTCTTTGTAGGTTTGTGAGAATCTGTTCCATGCCTCTCCCTGGCTTTTGGTAGCTTGCTGGCAGTCTTCGGCATTCCTTGGCTTGCAGATGTATCACCTTGATCTCTACTTTTATGTTCACGTGGTGTTATCCCTGTGTGGGGCTCTGTCTCAGTGTACAAATTTCCCCCTTTTGTAAGGACACCAGTCATATTGGATTAGGGCCCATTCTAGTGGCCTCATCTTAACTTGATCAATTTCAAAGATTCTGTTTCCAAATAAGTTCACATTTATAAGTACTGATGGTTTAGGACTTCAGTATCTTTTGGGAGACACAGCAATGGCACAGATAGGGCTACTCAGTGAGCCTGAATCCTGGAGAGGAAATATTGTGGAGCAGAGTGACAGCCAACCCATGCTTGGACATGTATATGAGCAAGAAATAAATGTTTGTTGTTACAAGCCTCTTTGATTCTTTTTCATTCTTATTGCTGCAGCGAAACAAAAACAGCTCCATGGCATTGTTGTGAAAATGAAATTAGATAAGGTCCATGAAAGAGCTTTGAAATTTGCATATTCCTATATGGAAGTGAGGAGTAGGGCTGATGATTCTTTTTCCAGTTCCCAGCCCACATCATAATGGAATTTCATCTTGTGATATTGAGATCCCCAGTATTCAACTGGAAAGGCATTAAATTCTGAGTCAGAAGGTCGTTCTGACCTTGGCTCTGGCGATGCTTGACATTGGGCTGGCCCTTCTTGATACTGAGGTTTAGTGTCCCCATCCATAATACGAGAGATTTGTATTGTAGTTTTCATGACTTCAAGGGCCCCTTCCAACTCTGATAGCCTGTGCTTCGCTCACATCCGTCACAATTTGTCGGATGGCTTAGATAGGTCTGGTTTGGCCCGGAATCATTTAGTTGCCAAATGTGTGGCTTTTGGAGGCACGTTGTGTTTTATTTTTTTTTTTGAAGGGCAGCTGGGTCTGAATAGCTAATGGATTTAATCAAAGAGGCAGTAAATACTGCCTCATGAAGATACGACCGTGTCAAAGAAAAAGAATTATTTCAGAAATCTCCACCCCAGGAAATGAATGGAATTGTCTGCCTGAGTGAGAAGGAGCTACAGAATGCCTGCCCCAGTGATTGGGGTTTCTTTGAGGAACACCAGGCTCCGGGAGATGTGGCCAAGTGTGGTCTGCCTCAGGGAAAATGGACAGCCTTAGACTGCTCAGCCCACGGGGGAGTATTTCCAGCTCTGATTCTAACAACCTTTATGACCTTGGGCAACTCAGCTTCTGGGAGCAACAGTTTGCTCAACTGAAAAATGGGACTAAAAACAGGTGCTCACAAGGGTCACAGGAATTGAGGTCAAATACATGGAATACGGTTTTGGAAATTTGACAGGTTTTGCAAATGCTCTTTTTGAAGGAGTGCATGGTAAAATGAAGAGTGAGCTTTGGAGTATGCTGTGGGTTTTAATCCTAGCTCTCCCAGTTACCATGGGCAAAGCACCTGACCCATCAGACCTCAGGTTTCCTCATCTGTAAAATAGAGATAGTTATTCCTACCCCATTGTGCTGTTGGGGGGATTAAACGAAATTTTGTAAATCTCCTAGCAGAGCACTCTATGTATATCAAATGATTGTCATTTTTATATTTTATTGACTTTCGATAGACTTGAAAGTAATATCAAATGTTAAAATTAGTAAATTTTGGACATCTCCCAGTCCATCATTTTGCAGATGAGATAACTTGGATACAAAGGGAAACTGAACGTCTTTCTCAAGGTCACACAACTCGTAAGTTATGCAAGTGGTACTAGAGCCCACACTTCCTAACACCATTTTTGGTGCTCTTTCTACTTTACTACACTTCCAGTGAATATATTTCATTCCAAATATGTGGCGTCAAAAGGTTCTATCACATATAAAACCCAAACTCAGAACCCCTAGGCCCTATCTCCTCATACCCTTTCACCATGTCACTCCAATGTAGGTGAATTGAAAGGAATTGGCCAAGATGAGTAAGTTAGAACTTCCCAGGAGGTTGTGCTGATTGGTTCTCGTTTTAATCTTGATGAATAATATGTACTTGTCATAGGATAAATATTTCACAATTTGCTTATTTTCTTTCATGTTCGGATATTACCTTTGCGCTGTTGAAACATTGCTAAGATACTTGGTAGCAGGCAGGGATAGGTTAGGGCCAGGGCGAGGGAGGACATTACACCCTGCTGAGGGAATTCTTGTGAGGAGCCTTCACAAATTATTTTATGTTCTCCTTTCCCATCACCACGGGTTCCCCAATTCAACTCACCACATTCTGAAAGTCTCTCATGAAATCTTATGTCCTTTTCTGGGACACTCAGAAATTGCTGAGGTAGGCGCTGATTCGAGTGGTGATGAGGGGGTGGATAATTAGGAAATAATACTCACTTGCTCTTTTTCTCTCCTGTGGCACCCTGCTGGCTCATGATAAAAGATCCCTCACTTTTGGAAGGCTTGAGGAGAAAATGCCTATGATTTTCTCCACTTTAGTCTCTCCTCCCCGCAGGAGAAGAGATCTACATGATTGATACCACCTAGGAGTTGGTCCTGAAGATACACAGCCCCGCTCTGCTCTCTCCTGATTGCAGGACATGTGTGTCTGCAACTCCTCTTCCATGTGATGATAAGTCACCGGGCCAGGCTCTGCCCCTGGCCTGGGAAGCCCTAGGTCCTCCTGGAACTGTGACCGAGCAAGTAAATTCCACTGCAACTGTAGTGTTAGGGAAGGAGTTGGCAGAGAGAACAGAATAGAAAGCACATTTTGGCCTCCAGTCCCAGCCAACTCCAACTTCGCTGGTCCAGTTTCACCTGCAAACAAGCTGACAGTTTGATCCTGACTCCTATATATGTTTCTCAGTGGGTTCTGAAGCCCTTTCAGCTTTTCATTTATTTGGCTAATAAATATTTGTTCACAGGGATGGAGAGAAAATTGAGATCTGGTCCCTGCCCTCAAGAAAGCCATGGTCTTGATTATGTAGAGCATTAGGATATAGGGTGGTGGTCCCAGGATTTGTACAGGATGCCATAGGAGCATAGTAAATGGGGTATCTAGAGTGATTTTAAAAGCTGGAGAAGGCTTCCAGTAGGAAGACATGTGACCTGAGCACTGAAGATAAAGGAGGCATTACTTAAAGGAAAACATATGGATTGAATGGGAAGAAGATATTCTAGGACATAGTAGCCTGCTTGAAAGTGTCATGTGGGAGCACTGGGCACTTGGGGTATTGTGAGTAGTTCAGGATTGCTAGGACTTAGAGCACAAGCATAGATTATCCTCACTGGGTTCCAAATTCAGTTTAAGTGCTTGTTATTTATACAAAGAGTGATGGCTTATTCTCTCCTCCTCCCAGGATCCTCTCTGCAAGCTTCCCCTTTGCTTTATCTCATTATGATTAAGTCGATCACTTTACATGGTGTCTATCTGTATGCTGTACATGTCACTGGAGTCTGTTTTTTGTTTTGAGCCTCACATCTTTCTGCTGTAGACGGAATTACTGAGTTCTTCACCCATTCCTGTATAATTTGGCCATTCCCCTAACAAAAGACAGCGTATTTCCCCTGGCTAAAGCCAAGGCACACGCTTTGCTTTCCCCAACGGCCTTTTAGTAGACGTGATAGAAGCCAGGACTTGCAATATGCTTGTGCAGGGGGCCTTGCTCTCTTGCCTCTCCATCATCGCCTTAAGATCCCTCTCCCCACTTCGCACCAGGCAGCTACATCGCTTCTGCCTGCATCCAAGAATGAGACAGTTGGAGCAGATCTGAAGATCTGTACCAACTAGACCCAAAACTTAAAGCTCAGCTGCCTGGGCAATTCTAGCCAAGGTCAGCCCCACCTGACCTGAGGATGAGAAGCAAACCCAGCTGAGATCAGCAGGGCCACTCACCTATAACTATGAGAGAAAAATAAGCTTGTTGTATGCCTCCAAGATGTGGGGATTGTTTCTTACACAGAAATGGCTGAAATGTCCTCCGTATTTCTTTGGCCTATGTTTGCCTAAGGAATTGCTTTGCAAAACTTTCTAATGCTCTACACCTAGCTGACCAGGCATTCTATCAATCCTTCCTTTTCTAGCTATGTTCTTCTCTGTGAATCATTCTATACAACCACAAAGCTCATTCTCCAAGGAGACCCTGGTCTAGAGACAGAGGGAGAACAGACACATCAATGAAGCTCCCCCTCCAGCTGAGGAGATAGGAAATAACAGTGGATACAGAGAAATGTCCAGGAGTGCTGTGAAAAGTAAAATGTGGAATGGCTGTAGCTAGACTGTATATAGGATGCATAAGTCAACCAACCCTGGGTGGATCTCGGGTGGGGAATGGGCCCTCCACCCTTACAAAAGAATGATTACAAAAGCCTGAGGCCAAAAAAAAAAAAAAAAAATAAAAAAAAAAAAAAAAAAAAAAAAAAAAAAAAAAAAAAAAAAAAAAAGCCTGAGGCCAGTCTCATCTTCCTGTGCTGTTTCTGTTATCCTTCTGATCTTAAGCACAGGATTTTCTAACTCTGCCCTTAATGTGTCACTTGTTTTCTGAGGCTTAATACTTTATCTGTCAAATGATGCAAATCCTTACATATCACACTGGTTTTGAAATGGTTGCGTGAAATAATAGATACACATATCCTCTGGAAAACCCCAGAAAAGTATACCATTGTAAGAAGTGATCATTGTTCTTATTAAAAGTATTAAAAAGCACTTGGAAAAAATATATAGAATTTTCACAAAGTTAGAATATTATTATTTTGTTATAATTTACCAAATTCAGTTTTAGATAATAGCTTTCCAGTTTCGCACAGTACTGAACTGGTAACGTGACATGGTTTGCATCTGTTATTCAAATTGATCTAATTGACACCTCTGAGAGGTCCTCATGACCGGGGCAGAATGGCAGCAGCAAACCTCTCCTACTAACTCCCTTAGGGGTGGGGAGGGGCCCCTCAGGAGAAGGGGTAAGACATGGCAACTCAGTCCTCTGCCATTCTCTGTATTGAGCAGAAACCTGGGTGTTGGTTCTCAATGCCTCGGGAGGCCTCTGGCACATGGAGGCTAGCAAAGATCATCACTGTGCCAGTCACCCGATGCTTCTGCCCACTGCTTCCTGGTGCCAGAGTCTCCAAGGAAAACACAACACAGTCAAGCCTTGGATGGACCAATCTTTACTCACACAGAGAAGAGACAGAGCAGGATCAGCTTTGGTACTGGATGTCGGTCTTCCATGGCCAGCGGGTCCCTCCAGGCAGCCACCACAGGGAGATTGACTTGAATGCACACTTCTTGTGCCACAGTAGAAGAACTCGCCCCACCCCTGGAGCATGGGGTACTGAAAGCTAAGGGCATGGTGAGAACCACTGAGAGGCACACTCTTTTTTTTTTTTTTTTTTTTTGCGGTACGTGGGCCTCTCACTGCTGTGGCCTCTCCCGTTGCGGAGCACAGGCTCCGGATGCGCAGGCTCAGTGGCCATGGCTCACGGGCCCAGCCGCTCTGCGGCATGTGGGATCCTCCCGGCCCGGGGCACGAACCTGCGTCCCCTGCATCGGCAGGCGGACTCTCAACCACTGTGCCACCAGGGAAGCCCTCTTTTGTTTTTAAATTGAAGTATAGTTGATATATAATATTATAGAGATTACAGGTGTACAATAAAGGGATTCATAATTTTTAAAGGTTATACTTCATTTATAGTTATTATAAAATATTGGCTATGTTCTCCATGTTGTACAATATATCCTCGTGGCTTATTTTATACCTGATAGTTTGTATTTCTTAATCCGCTACCCGTATATTGCCCATCCCCCTACAACTCTCCCCACTGGTAACCACTAGTTTGTTCTCTATATCTGTGAGTCTGCTTCTTGTTTGTTATATTCACTAGTTTGTTGTATTTTTTAGATTCTACAAATAGGTGGTATCATAGCCACACTCCTAAGTAGAACAAAGGAACACTCATTGAGCCTGCAACAGGGAAAGATATTCCCACACAAGGTGATAAGTGTGACACAGACTGCGTGGGCTCTTTATCTTGCGGGAGGTGAGGAAGTTTTCCAACCCAAGGTCCGTTCTGTGTCTAAGTGAGGGTCAAAAGGCTACGCATATGAAACGGCCTTTCCCAACACTCAGATGCCACAAACGTCACCACCCAGCTCCAGCCTGCTGCGGCACGTGGGGCTTACCGCGTGGACGTGAGGGATGGAGGAGGATGGGATTATAGGGTGGGCAAGTCAGTCTTAGACTGAGCCTTCGTCTCCCTTCCAGCGTATGGAGAACAAATATGCTTGCCAATGGTCTGTGTCTTAAATTTTTTTTTCCCTCAAGATGTTAAAGGTCCAACCTCAAGGTTTAGGGGTGATAACAGTAATGGCAGTTGGTGTACTTCAGCAAGTCCTAACTAAATTGTTCTTAAACTTGGCTAAGAAGAAACTGTGCAGGTTATTATCTGTTATGCCAATAGTATATGCAACACTAGGGGTTAATAATAGTTGAGAAGTACAACAATAAGAAAAGCAATGAAATATTAATAGAAGACTATTTAAAAGCACTATCTAAATAATTCCTCTTTAAAGGGGAATAAATACTGTGTTATGCTTATCAGAAACTTCATAAAATAAGGAAAACACATAAGAAAAGGTAAAGAATGGGACCAAAGCTGTACACATAGTGAAATGAATAATATTGACAATTTCATTATTTAATTGAATTGAGTTAATTAAGCATGAAATTTAGGGAATTTTAGTAAGTGCAAGAACAATAACAATATTAAAGGAACCCCGGGGGGGAATGGGAGCATAATCAGGAGGTGATGAATTTATAAAAACGACGGTAGAATTGATAAATTCAAAATATGATTTAAAAAATTTTTAGACTAAGAATAAATCGTGGAAAGTTCTATGCTAAAATGTTTGATTATCTCAGAACACCCCTAATTTTCTGTGAAAACATATATGACTTAAAATGATTCAAGAAGAATGAAAAGCCTGAATAAACCGTGGAATTGAAAAAAATTAGTAGAAAAATTATGCCTCTTACATGATCCCAGGCTCGGACAGTTTTACATATCTTATATTTTCATGTAATACTTTCTATGCTGTTGAAACTGTTCCAAAGCAGAGAAAAGCTGGAAATATTCACAGATTTATTTCACCAAAACCTGACATTGTTACCACAGAAAAGGAAACCAGAATCTCACCTGCAATTTTGAAAATAAACTAGGGGAAAAAAAAGCCTTTATAAAATGCCAAGAAATTGAAATCTAGAATGGTATTTAAAGATAGTATACCATGACTGCATTGGTTTTATTCTTGGAACAAAACACTGTTATAAAATTAGTTGTACTATTTTAATACATCTTGTTGATATATTAGAGAAGGAACATTTTTAATCAACTGATAAAAGTGCTGAGAAGTCATTTAATGAAATTCATCACCCACCCATTTCAGATTAATGAGAAAAGGAAAACAACAATGATGTGTAGTGAACTGGGAATATAGAGACACTTCCTAAACATTATAAAGAATATCTAAAATCAAGAACTAACTGAATACTAATGTTGAATCGTTACACACATTCCCATTAAAATTAGGAGCAAGTCAAGATTTTTTAAAAAGCTCATTATCACACCCTTTCAAGAAACTTTAGACAATTCAGTAATATATGCAACAGATATAAAATTTCAGTGATTAGAAAGGAAAAGTAAAACGATCAGTGGTAGAAAATGGTATGATTGCTCATACAGTAAACCAAAGGTCATGAATTATCTAGGATATCCAAGAGAACCTGTTCAAATGATGAGGTTTTTAATTCGAAGTGGTTCTAATCTGGAATAATGAGGAAATAGCAAAGGAAATTTTGAGGTTGAGGGAAATCTTGAATGTTTTTCCTACCAGCTGTTAAAAAATATTTTAAAATGATAATGATTAAAACAGTATGCCGCTATTGACTCATTCAAACAGATGCCACACACAAACTGGCTAATTGGAGAAGAGTTTAAAAAAGGGACTACTGACAAACATGTGAGCAGATTTTAGAGAAACTGAAAAGGGCTTATGCTGTATCCAGGCCAGCAACATTCGAGAGCCCTTAGGCTTGAGTGGAGGGGAGAGTAGTTACAAAACCAATGAGAGCTGCACAGTGGGAAGTGGACACTGACAAGGGCAAGTCCTTCAGCAGAGGGAGAGGCCAACCCAAGGCCACGTGACCAGGAAGAAGCCAAGGCAAGAAATATTCCAACCTCAACCCTCCTTCCTCTGTCTCCTGTGATATCTCCCAACTGGAAGCTAGGGTGTAAAGGAGGCATTTTTTGTTTTTTTTTTCCTGTTAATCTTTCTTTTTTGAAAATGTCCAGTTTTCAGGATTCTTTTTTTTTTTTTATTAAACTTAAAAAGTTTTTTTTGAATAGTTGTAGATTCATATGCACTTGTACTAAATTTGGCAGAGAGATTGTGTGTACTCTTTTGTTTCCTCAATGGTAACATCTTGAAAAATTATAGTAAAACATCATAACAAGGAAATTGGCATGGATACAATTCACCAATAGTATTTAGATGTGCCCAGTTTTACTTGTACTTATTTATGTATATGTTATTTACTTCTATTTGATTTTATCATGTATAGGCTCATGAATCTACCACCAAAGTCAAGATGCAAAACACGAGGATCCCCTGTGTTGCCTGAACAAAATCACAACCCCTTTTCTCCTGCCCCTTGATTCCCAGACCATGACAACCACTAATGTTCTCTTCATTTTTTTATGTCATGTCAAATGTTATATAAGTGACGCCTGTTGATGCAGTCCATAGAGGTCAGCAGATAGGGGATGGTCAGATTGGGACAGACTGCATAGATCCAGAAATCCAGAGAGTACATCTTGAATGGCAACTGAAAATATCATGCTAAATGCCCAAATTGACAAAGGACGAAAATAGATAGTCCAAAAGTAAACTCTAAAATATTTATTCAGGGCTTCCCTGGTGGCACAGTGGTTGGGAGTCCGCCTGCTGATGCAGGAGACATGGGTTCGTGCCCCGGTCCGGGAAGATCCCACATGCCGCGGAGCGGCTGGGCCCGTGAGCCGTGGCCGCTGAGCCTGCGCGTCTGGAGCCTGCGCTCCACAACGGGAGAGGCCACAACAGTGAGAGGCCCGCGTACCGCAGAAAAAATAAATAAATAAATAAAATAAAATATTTATTCATTCAACAATTCATTGAGTGCTTACTCAACACACCAGGGCACTAGCATAAGTCAATAAGAAAAGCAAGAGTATTCAATAAATGGCACTAAGAGTTGAGTAGCCTTTGGAAAAATTAGACCAGTTTATGTGCAGAACTGTGCAAATGGGCTCATTCAGCACCCAGTCTCCCCTCTTTCTAGCTTGACTTCTTGTACCATAGAGGCTGGGAAGCCTAGAATCACAGGCTATATAATATCGTAATTGATTTGCTCCTAATGTTAACAGGAATGCTCCTAAGAGCACGGATTCTGGAGCCAGACAGTCTGGGTACAAATCCAACTCTGCCATCCATTAGCTGTTTGGTATGGAGCAATTACTTTCTGTGTCTCAGTTTCCTCATATGGAAAATGGGGACACAATAGGATCTTGTAAAAAATAGTCAATATCTGTAAAAGCACTGAGAACAATGTCAGGCACTCAATAAGCATTGCGTAGCATTAGCTATTATTGTTCTGCTTCTCAGACTCCCATGCAGCTAGCATTCAGCATTTGACAAAAGTTCTATCCACGAGCTATAATTATGTATCACTGGGAAGGCAGAAGTGGGCACCGTGAAGTGGCAACAGTGCCCAGGAAGCTTGTTCTTGTGGCAGAGACACTTGATTACTCTGGGGTGGTGGTTGTGGACAGCTCTCCAGTCCCCAGCATCCAGCAGTAATGGATTCCCCTAGAATGCTCCCATGATGTGATTGGGAGGTTTTGTTGTTTTCTTTTTGTCTGTCTGGGTTTCTGTCAACTGTTTGGCAAGCAGCCCTCCTGGTAATTCAGTAAATTACCTTAAACTCCTTAGTAAATCCCTCTCTACCTAAAGCAGCTAAACTAGCTCTATGTCTGACCAGTTCGGATCATTGCCTTATGTCAAAATAAAACCCAGATAATTAAGGATTTGCTTGTAAAAAGTCAAGCCATTTAAGAAACAATTAGAAAATAAACGTCAGCTCTTCAGTGACCTCAGCTTGAAAAAATGAAAAACTATAAATATAGAAACACTGGAAGAAAACCTTAAGAGATTTGACCACATAGTTTATATGTTAAAGATCATAACTAAAATTAAAATACATGTAGAAGGTCAAGAAGATTTCAAGAGATTTGACAATGGTCATACTCTTAACATATTAAAGTTTATATAAATTATTATAAAAATATTAAAGCAGCAATAAAAATAAATCTAAGAAACAGCATCAGATAATTTATATCAAAATAAATGCAATATATAAAAAAACATGTATTTACTGGTAACTTGAAAATGCAAATTAGAGCAAGGAACCATTTTTCTTCTTTGACAAATTGGCAAAGAAGCCAAAAAAAAGAAAGGATTTATCCTTATCCTGGCAAGGAGGTAGGATATCTCATTCTCTGTTACTGGGAATATGAATTGGTAAAATCGTTTTGGAAGACAATTTGGTAATATTTACCAAGGCATTATGCAATCTACTCCTGGCTTTAAAAGCAGGCCACTCAACCATGCTTCAGGCTGTGGCTGGTACATAGAAAACAGCTTGAAAATAAAATGTTTCAGGCAACTGCCTACATCCATTCCTGGACTATTCTGAGTGTGGCCTGCTGCAACTCTCCATGGCCACTGAATCCCAGCTCCAAATACCAACTTTGGAATCAAAAGCTTTTGGACCCTCAGTTATACCAAACTGTCCAATCTTCTATGGTTTTCAGATTCAACTTGACATCTCACCCAGTCCTAAGCCCTCAGTGCTCTAGTTCCCCAGCATCTCCTTCCATGTAGGAATGAGGTCCCCTCCAATTTGCCCAACCTCATTGCAACGGGCTGGCCCATCCAGCTGGCTGACTTCCTCTCATTCCCTCTTCCTCCTCCTTCTCCTGTTAGGCATGGGATATTTGAACAGCCTGCACTCTAGATCCCAAGTTGATTAATTTTTTCCAAAAGCTAAAGTTAATACTATATACCTTCCAGAATAAACATAATTGAAAAGGCTTCTTACATGCTAAATGGTGTTTTTTCTGCATTTTGATACTATCGTATATGATTGAGTCACTTATGTACTGTCTCTTCTTGACCACTTTCAAACATGTAGTGTCTTTTACTCTGTTTTCTGCAGCATCTCTCTAAGCTTTTGAGGTGATTACCATTCCTCTCAAATACTTTTGGATCCCTCCTGCTCTGGGGAAGTAAAATTCCTCCCTTCTCATTTATGAATCAATGGATTTTGTGAGTTCTTGCTTTAGCAATTTATTTTTTTTAATTTAATTTATTTTTTTATACAGCAGGTTCTTATTATCTATTTTATACATATTAGTGTATATATGTCAATCCCAATCTCCCAATTTATCCCACCACTACCACCACCCTGCCCCCTGCTTTCTCCCCTTCATGTCCATATATTTGCTCTCTACATCAGTGTCTATTTCTGCCTTGCAAACCAGTTCATCAGTACCATTTTTCTAGATTCCACATATATGCATTAATATACGATATTTGTTTTTCTTTTTCTGACTTACTTCACTCTGTATGACAGTCTCTAGGTCCATCCATATCTCTACAAATGACCCAATTTCGTTCCTTTTTATGGCTGAGTAATATTCCATTGTATATATGTACCACATCTTCTTTATCCATTCGTCTGTCAATGGGCATTTAGGTTGCTTCCATAACCTGGCTATTGTCAACAGTGCTGCGATGAACAATGGGATGCATGTGTCATTTTGAATTATGTTTTTCTCTGGGTAGATGCCCAGTAGTGGGATTGCTGGGTCATATGGTAATTCTATTTTTAGTGTTTTAAGGAACCTCCATGCTGTTCTCCCTAGTGGCTGTATCAATTTATATTCCCACCAACAGTGCAAGAGGGTTCCCTTTTCTCCACACCCTCTCCAGCATTTGTTGTTTGTAGATTTTCTGTTGATGCCCGTTCTAACTGGTGTGAGGTGATACCTCATTGTAGTTTTGATTTGCATTTCTCTAATAGTTAGTGATGCTGAGCAGCTTTTCACTTGCTTCTTGGCCATCTGTATGTTCTTTGGAGAAATGTCTGTTTAGGTCTTCTGCCCATTTTTGTATTGGGTTGTTTGTTTTTTTTAATATTGAGCTGCATGAGCTGTTTATATATTTTGGAGATTCACCCTTTGTCCATTGATTCCTTTGCAAATATTTTCTCCCATTCTGAGGGTTGTCTTTTCGTCTTGTTTGTCGTTTCCTTTGTGGTCCAAAAGCTTTTAAGTTTCATTAGGTCCCATTTGTTTATTTTTATTTCCATTACTCTAGGAGGTGGATCACAAAAGACCTTGCTGTGATTTATGTCAAAGAGTGTTCTTCCTATGTTTTCCTCTAAGAGTTTTATAGTGTCTGGCCTTATATTTAGGTCTTTAATCCATTTTGAGTTTATTTTTGTGTATGGTGTTAGGGAGTGTTTAACTTCATTCTTTTACATGTAGCTGTCCAGTTTTCCCAGCACCACTTATTGAAGAGGCTGTCTTTTCTCCATTTTATATCCCTGCCTCCTTTGTCATAGATTAGTTGACCACAGGTGTGTGGGTTTATCTCTTGGCTTTCTATCCTGTTCCATTGATCGATATTTCTGTTTTTGTGCCAGTACCATACTGTCTTGATTACTGTAGCATTTTAGTATAGTCTGAAGTCAGGGAGTCTGATTCCTCCAGCTCTGTTTTTTTTTTTTTTTTTTTTTTTTCCCTCAAGATTGCTTTGGCTGTTTGGGGTCTTCTGTGTCTCCATACAAATTTTTAAGATTTTTTTGTTCTAATGCTTTAAAAAATGCCATGGGCAATTTGACAGGGATTGCACTGAATCTGTAGATTGCTTTGGGTAGTATATTCATTTTCACAATATTGATTCTTCCAATCCAAGAACATGGTATATCTCTCCATCTGTTTTGTGTCATCTTTGATTTCTTTCATCAGAGTATGATAGTTTTCTGAGTACAGATCTTTTACCTCCTTGGGTAGGTTTATTCTTAGGTATTTTATTCTTTTTGTTGCAGTGGTGAATGGGATTGTTTCCTTAATTTCTCTTTCTGATATTTCATTGTTAGTGTATAGGAATGCAAGAGATTTCTGCGCATTAATTTTGTATCCTGCTACTTTACCAAATTCATTGATTAGCTCTAGAAGTTTTCTGGTGGCATCTTTAGGATTATCTATGTATAGTATCATGTCATCTGAAAACAGTGACAGTCTTACTTCTTCTTTTCTAATTTGTATTCCTTTTATTTATTTATTTTTTCTTCTCTGATTGCCATGGTTAGGACTTCCAAAACTATGTTGAATAACAGTGGCGAGAGTGGACATGCTTGTCTTATTTCTGATCTTAGAGGAAATGCTTTCAGTTTTTCACCATTGAGAATGATGTTTGCTATGGGTTTCTCATATATGGCCTTTATTATGTTGTGGTAGTTTCCCTCTATGCCCACTTTCTGGAGAGTTTTTATCATAAATGGTGTTGAATTTTGTCAAAAACTTTTTCTGCTTCTATTGAGATGATCATATGGTTTTTATTCTTCAATTTTTCAGTATGGTGTATCACATTGATTGATTTTCATATATTGAAGAATCCTTGCATCCCTGGGATAAATCCCAGTTGATCATGATGTATGATCCTTTTAATGTGTTATTGGATTCTGTTTGCTAGTATTTCGTTGAGGATTTTTGCCTCTATATTCATCAGTGATACTGGTCTGTAATTTTCTTTTTTTGTAGTATCTTTGTCTGGTTTTGGTATCAGGGTGATCGTGGCCTTGTAGAATGAGTTTGGGAGTGTTCCTTCCTCTGCAGTTTTTATGGAAGAGTTTGAGAACGATGTGTGTTAGGTTCTTCCCTTTCATCACTTTAAATATATTGTGCCACTCCTTCTGGCTTGTAGAGTTTCTGCTGAGAAATCAGCTGTTAACCTTATGGGAGTTCCCTTGTATGTTATTTGTCATTTTTCCCTTGTTGCTTTTAATAATTTTTCTTTGTCTTTAATTTTTGTCAATTTGATTACTAGGTGTCTTGACATGTTTCTCCTTGGGTTTGTCCTGCCTGGGACTCCCTGCACTTCCTGGACTTGCGTGGCTATTTCCTTTCCCATGTTAGGGAAGTTTTCCACTATAATCTCTTCAGATATTTTCTCGGGTCCTTTCTCTCTCTCTTCTCCTTCTGGGACCCCTTTAATGTGAATGTTGGTGCATTTAAAGTTGTCCCAGAGGTCTCTTAGGCTGTCCTCATTTCTTTTCATTCTTTTTTCTTTATTCTCTTCCACAGCAGTGATTTCCACCATTCTGTCTTCCAGGTCACTTCTCTGTTCTTTTGCCTCAGTTATTCTGCTATTGATTCCTTCTAGTGTGTTTTTCATGTCAGTTATTGTATTGTTCACTTCTGTTTGTTTGGTCTTTAAGTCTTCTAGTCTTTAAACATTTCTTGCATCTTCTCGATCTTTGCCTCCATTCTTTTCCAAGGTCCTGGATCATCTTTGCTATCATTATCCTGAATTCTTTTTCTGGAAGGTTGCCTAACTCCACTTCATTTAGTTGTTTTTCCTAGTATTATCTTGTTCCTTCATCTGGTACATAGTCCTCTGCCTTTTCATTTTGTCTATCTTTCTGTGAATGTGTTTTTTGTTCCACAGGCTGCAGAATTGTAGTTCTTCTTGCTTCTGCTGTTTGCCCTCTCGCTTTAGCAATTTAGAAACTTCCTATCTTCCTTTTCTCCAAATTTTGAGCAAAATATGAATTGTCTTTAAATGGAGAAAAAAATGGTAAAGGCACTTTTTATATTTATCCTTTATTCTTCACTGTAGCTGCACTTAATACAGGTCATTTTGTAATGGTTGATTCTCTGTAGAAGTCAAAATGAACTTTGAAGAGCTAGTGAATGGGTTAGATTAAATGGCAAGTATAGCCAGTCTGACAGGTATCTCTACTTTGTCACTTCAGCAGCTTTAATAGCCTTTTTGAAGTATTCTGTTGACTGTCCTGTGGGGGGAGAGGTGGCTGTGGGATATTCATCTGAAGATTGCCCACTTTAGAAGTTAAAATAGGAGAATAATCCCTTAGAGGTGACTTACCTCACTTGCTTAAATGCTAAAAACAAACAAAACAAAACCAAAACCAGAAAACATCTCTCTGGTCACAATCAGCTTTCTTACTTTAGTAAAGTTTTCATGTATATCAAATATCACAGTAGCTAGTCCATATTTGTGTTTATCTAAATTTTTACTGAGTAAGCTTAAATAGACCCTATTAATCAAGAAACAAGAAAATGAAATGGTAAAAATAACTTACAGCCAGCCAGACTGTGCAGAAGCAAGTTTCATTATTGCTGGAGGCATATTCGTTCAGTCAACAGAAAGTTGCCAAATATCTTCTCAGTGTCAGTCACAACATGTTGTCAGGGGAGGGGAGAGGTGAAGCTTCAATGCAGGAAGTGTTACAGTTGAAATGGGCATAGAGTGTTATCAGAGTGGAGCAAGGTGGTGACCATTACTCCAGAGAATTCTGCAGAGTTTTACAGATGACTTTTGATGTAGAGCAGGAGGAGTCCAACCAGAGAGTACAAAAAGTTTACTGAAGAGAACGGGAATGCTGGAGAGTGGAAATGGCAGAAGCCATGGCAGAAAGGCAAGGGAGAACGACTTCTTGGGGCAATTTGTAGTAATGAGCACAGCCTCTTGAAGGACTTCTGAGCAAAATAGATCAACATCCAAAATGTGTCCAAACCCTTCTATCCTTTAGTATCCTTCCTAGATGACTACATATAATGTAAAAGAATAATAATAATAATAAAAAACAAGATGTGCAAAGCAATTAATAGCAGGTATTTAAAATAATAAAATATGAGGAACAATCTCCAAGTCCAGCTATTCAGAACACTTTATATGAAAATAAATATTATAAAATAAAGAGTTTGCAGTTTCATTAGAATTAGAAAAGATTGCCCCACGTGAGTAAATAATGGTGTGACTATTATGGGTATAGCTGTACAAAACCTAAAAGCAGAAGGATTAAAAGTAGGAAAGAATCATAAATGTTGTCAAGATAGGGAGTCAAAGTAAGTTCTTTGGTTTTCATTTATAAGGTTTTAGGATGGCTTAATAGTCAATTTTTAAAACAGTTGTTACAGTCCACAAAAGAAGAAACTTCAGTCTAGTGAATTCTAAACTGCTGGACTTGGACTTGTACCTTGAGTCTAAATTTCCCATTTAGGGTAGCAGTCAACTATTAGTCAGCTATAAACATTGTTTCCAAGTGCACATGACACATTCATCAAGATATACTCTATTGGTCATAACTTAAGTCTCAATACATTTCAAAGGATTGAAATCATACAGAAGATATTCTCTTTTCAAACTGGAATTAAACTAGAAACAGTAAGCTATCTCGAGAATATTTGCAAACCAAGGAACATACTTCTAAGTAACTCTTGGGTCAAAGAAAAAGAATAATAAACCCACTAAACACAAATTATTAGGAGTGAAGGGGGCACATCACTACAGAGTCTACAGATATTCAAAGACAATGAATATACATAGAAAACCTTTATGCTAATGAAGTTAAATTACTGAAATGGACATATTCCTTGAAAATCTTCATAGGTGATCGTCATGCACAGCCACGTTGATAATCGCTGGTCAAAAGGATGCCACATATTCATGTGACTGGTATCAGGCCAATCGTGCAGTACATCCCACCGTTCCACCAATCTGCTCCCATCTCTTTCTGACTTTAAATCTTTAAGGGTTCTAGTTTGCCCACAGGATAATTTCCTGTCTTCTTTTTTTTGCTGTACGCGGGCCTCTTACTTCTGTGGCCTCTCCCGTTGCGGAGCACAGGCTCCGGACGCTCAGGCTCAGTGGCCATGGCTCACGGGCATAGCCGCTCCGTGGCATGTGGGATCTTCCCCGACCGGGGCACAAACCTGCGTCCCCTGCATCGGCAGGCGGACTCTCAACCACTGTGCCACCAGGGAAGCCCCCTGTCTTCTTAATTTAAAGATAAAAAAAAAAAAAAACACACTTCATGACCTGTTTCTTACTTACTTATCATGTTTCTTTTCTTTTCATTCTCTCCTGTATCTTATGTTCCAGCTATAAAACATACTAAAACTTAATTACCACATTTAATTGATTCTAAAGTATACATTTTTCACATTTCCATATCTCTGACATTGGGATGCATTTTGTGATCAGTGGAATCATACAACTACTTTGCGCATCGTTTTTGTCTTAGTGGTACCTATAATAATAATGAAACATGCTTAGATGTTATGCTTTTTTTATGTGTATTTGATTAAACACATAGAACTCTATCTGTCTTGCTTCTTTTTCCTTATTTTATGCAACTGAGCTGAACTCTCAACAGATATCACGAATGTCATCTCCTATTTCAAATTTTCCTTAACAAAATACTGCTATTTATTGATTATCTATTATGTTCTAGGCTCCATGCTACATACTTTGCTTACGGCATCTCTTTTATGTATTCTGGTCACTTGATGAGCAGGAGGCATTATCCGAGGTTCCCAGAGGTTAACTAAGTTTCACAAGGGTCACACAGCTCACTAAAAAACATGGCACAATTGGAACTGAACACAAGTCTGTTTGCTCCTAAAGCCTTTGCCCTTCCTATGACACCACAATGCCTTTCCTAACAAGGCCCTGTTATTTTTCAAATTAGCCGTACTTCTCTCAGGGTTCTTACAGTATCTATTTCACTGTATTGTAATGATTTTTCCTATCTTTCTCATTTATTAGGGAATAAAAATACTTTATTACTACATCCTTAAGACTTAGTCGAATGCCTGATATATAGCAACACCAAAGAGTAAATGTTTTAACAAATGAACGAATGAGGTATCTTGACTGTGAGATTTTCCTGGTTCTTATGCTTCTTCCAACCACACACACTAGAGATAGCATCAGTGACCCTGGAAAATTAAACAATTTAAAAATAGGATTATAAGCTAGAATTTAGAAGCCTAGACTCTTAAGGCAGTGGTAACAAATGGCTTTCATCCCCATACTTACTCTTATCTATTGAAAGTTTATCAGAGTACTGGGCTCAGAAGGATTCTGAGGCTGTATTAGCTCAGTGAGAAGTACAGGGGTTGATATCTGCATTATCTGTCTTTTCTGGGCAGGGGAGGAGAGAGTGGCAGTGTTCCTATGATGTGTTCACCATCAGCACTTGAGTCAATCTAGTTCTCTCCATCTTCGGGGCCTTTACAGTTGCTGTTCTCTCTACTTGGAAAGGTCTTCCTCTAGATATGACTCTCGGTCACTCCCTTATGGTCTTGAAAATTCTGGTTACATATCCATTTGTCAGAGAGGCAGACCCCACCATTCATTCAAAATAACACATTTCCCACCCCATCACTCACTATACCTTTTTAGTACTCTATTATTATTTCTTGCACTTACGGGCATTTTGCATTATATGTGTTTTTTTGTCCACTTATTGTTTGTCTCCTCCATGTGAGCTCTATGTGGGCAGAGACTTTGTTCTGCTCACCCAGGCACCCCAAGAGTACCCAGCACATGGTCCATGTTGAGTCAATAACAAAGTCATCAGTGTGGTCATCTTTCTGTCCTTTTCTCTCATAGCCATTACAGCAGACAATCAGTATGAGAAAAGACACCTACCGTCCTTAGAGAATTTCTTATGTTTAAGGTAGATCAATTTGTAAATTGCATCGCCTTGGTGTCTGATATATTCTGGATCTCTGACCCTTTACAATTCTCTTATTCTTCTCTAACTCTTATGCCTCTTACCTACCTTTCTCTTTACTGTTCTTTACCATGAGAGACTTTCTGTTTCTCCAACAAGAGAGAATTTCAAGACTTGTTAACTCTCCAGTCCAAAGGACAGCCCTCTTTATTTCCTTAATGGATGATTTTAATGATTTCAGATGATTAACCCCTGCATTTTGAATCATTTTCTGTCCCAAGTATTTCCTATGGAAACAGTCCACCAACCAGCCCAGATTATGGTAAATTGGGCTGATTGGCTAGCATCTCAAGGTCAGCGTGGGTAGCAACTCAGATGTTGAGTTGTTTTCCTTTCAGTGTTGGGCCTCCTGCAAAATGCAGAACCAAGTTCAGAAGAGAAGAAAAGCAGTCCTGTCTTGAATGTTAACATCAAATTAAAAAACCTTAGGAAAGAGGATAGTTAGAGTTGCCCCATTCAACCTCTATATTACAGACACTCTCCGACCGTGGTGCAAGATTCCAATAACACATTTAAGCAGTACATCAGTTAGAATATAGTTTCTGTATCTTGTGACAGAAGTCCAAAGTGACAATGCTTTACACAAGATAGGAGTTATTCTGCTTTTTTCTAGAGGTCTAAGCTTCTATGGCAACTGTGTATCATGAATCTCTCAGGACCCCAGGCTTCCTTTCTCAACATTCTCTAATATTCCAAGGGAGTTGTCTCTGTCGACAAGGCCACATTACTCACCACTTCATCTACATCCCAGCCAGAAGGAAAGGGAAAATAGAGGTGGAAGGACACACCGGTCCCTTTAAGATCCCGGGCATGATGTTGAACGTGTCACTTCTACTCTCCTCTCATTTGTCAGAACTTGGTCACTTGAACATACCTAGGTGCAGGGAAGGCTTTGACACATCGTGTTCATTCTTGGAAGCCTCGTAGACAGCTAAATATGAGGGTTGCTTCTGCTATACAAAGAGAGAAGGGTTATGGGCATACAACTACCAGATTTTGTCACAGGAAAAGAGGGTGGATTTTTTTCTATAGAGTCAAGAACCATCTGTGGAATACTTGAAATTCTTATTGATCTCACTCGTGGTTCAATCTGTGTGATGGAGCAGTGGTTTCTAAGACAACTAGCTGGTCATTTAGATGGAATCACTAGAAACTGTTCCTCAATTTTGTAGGTTTGGAGATGTATGGGCATAGATTTATGCAAAACAGACTCTCAAAAGTTTAATATATAAACCAGATAAAGAATGTGATTTAGAATGAGAGACATATATAACTATTAATTCACATAGGTTGTTTGTGTCAGGATCATATGGGAAGCTACTAGGAAAGCCAAAGGATAACTGGGAAGTTTTGCTGGTTGAGTATAAAGAACAAGAAAAGGAACCAGCTCTTCCTAACATTCAATAAAAGTTCATCAAAAAGAAGGAATTTAAGTGACTTCCTGGAAGCTCTTATAATAAATACATCATCTTAGAACTAGGAGGGTATTTAAAGATTGTTTAATTTAGTCTCCAATTTTTAGAGATTGAAAACAGAAGTTCAAAGTGGGGAAATGACTTGCAGCAAAATAAATCTCATAGTTCATTAGAGGCAGAACCAAGGCCAAAACAAATCAAACCAAAATAAAACAAATGTCCTTATTTCCAGTACAAGCAAGGATTTTTTTCCAGTTTAATTTACACTGGATGTCACTCATTGCTTCATTTATTTAGTCATTCATTCTGCAAGTTGAAACATTAAAAAACAACAGAACTTATTTATTTAAGTAGAGAAAAACACAACCCCATTGTTACCACCCAGATTAAGAAATAGAATGTCACCAGCACCTCAGAGGTCCTCCTCATGCCCCTGCCGTTCTACTCCCACACAAGGGTAACCACTATCCTTATATGTAACACTATAGATTAGTTTTGCCTGTTTTTCAGCTTCTTCTTTTGGTCAACATTAAGTTAGTGAGATTTATCCATATTATTGCATGTAAGTGTAATTCATTGATTTTTATTGCTGTGGAATAGGCCATTATTTGGACACAGCACGCATTATTAATGCGCTCTACTGCTGAGAGAGGTTTGAGTTTTTCCCAGCTCTTTGCTGTTACTAATAATAGTACTATTAATATTTTTGCACACCTCTTTTGTTACACCTATGTACGCATTTCTAGGGTCTTATACTTGTGTGGGATTGCTGGGTCATATTGTATGAGTGTTTCTAAATGTAGTAGAACTGGAAATTGTGCAAAGGGCTGGTATCATCGTAAATGCCCATCAGTAGTGTTGATGACATTTGTTGATAGGGTTCCAGGAGTTTTACATCCCTACCAGCCCTTGGGATTGTCAATTTTTTTCATTTCAGCTTGTGGTTTGTGTATAGTGAAAGTACAAATAATAAGAACTTCCTTAACTCGGTAAGGAGTTTCTACTAAAAACCTACATCAAACACTATATTTAATGTTGAAATTTTAGAAGCTCTTGTTTTAATATCAGGAATGATGTGAAAGTTCTTGTTAACATTGTTGGTATTTAATCTTATGCTGGGTGTTCTATTCAGTGCAGTAAAACGAATGCAATGAAATAAAAGAAATAAACGAGTATAGAGGAAACTTCTGAAAAGGAAGTAATGAGAGAGGATCAGTCCTACTGCCTATTAAAATCACAATACACAGCTATAACAATTTATATAGCATAGACCTGAAGCATTAAAAGACAGAGTGACCAATGGAAAATAATACAAAAATCAAGAAATAGACCCACATATATATACAAAAAATGTAGCCTATGATATAGAGGGCATTTCAAATCAGTAGGGAAAGATGGATGGGTGTATTCAATGCATAGCCATTATGATAATAAACTTGGATTCATACTTCACACCAGAATAAACTGTGAATAAATAAAATATTTAAATCTAAAAAATGAAAATATAAACCCACTGAAAGAAAGTACAAGAGAATTTCTTGAAAAGAAGGACCTTTCTAAGTAAGTTACAAAATACAAGATTGATACGTTCTATTCCACAATAATATGGCAAACTCATCACAGTGCAAGCAAAAATATATACAACTCATTCATAGCCAAAGGTGTAATTAGTCCTTTGTTCATAGGCGAAGGATTGATTTTCCTAAGATGTAAAGAGCTCCTATAAGTTTCTAGGGGAAAAAATAGACAATCTTATTTTTTAAAAAGTTATTATAGTTGACAAAGTTTAGAAGTAAAAAGAAAGATTTAAGATTGTTGGATATAAATTGATACATAAAATTAATAGCATTTATTTATCAAAATAGAATTTGTCACCAATTTTATCTTATTTAAAAATTTTATTGGAGTATAGTTGATTTACAATGTTGTGTTAGTTTCTGCTGTACAGCAAAGTGAATCAGTTATACATATACCCACTCTTTTTTAGATTCTTTTCGCATATAGATCATTACAGAGTATTGAGAAGAGTTCCCTGTGCTATACAGTAGGTCCTTATTAGTTATCTATTTTATATATAATAGTGTGTACGTGTCAATCCCAATCTCCTAGTTTATCCCTTCCCCCCAACCCTGCTTTCCCCCCTGGTAACCATAAGTTTGTTTTCTACACCTGTGTCACCAATTTTAAATAGGTACGTTCACATTAAATATAGCAAACTAAAAGATCTATGACTCAAACTAGTAAAGAAAACCACAAGATTTTCAGAGACAAAAATCTAAAATTCTATTAAAAATGTAAATATATCATTAATATTTATAATATATAAATCATTGAGAAAAAAACTAGGATCCTATTAGACAAATGGACAAAGATATAGATACACAAATCAGACTAGAGAAACACAAATAACTGACAAGCATATGAAGAGATTCTCAGACTCACTGATGTTTAGGGAAATGCAAATGAAACCTTGAGCTATCACTTTGCCACTGTGAGAGTGGGATAATTAGAAAGTTGGATAATGCCAAGCGTTGGTGGAAACTGTGGATACAGGAACTTGCGTGCTCTGCTGTGCAGGGTATGGATTGGAGCAATCACTCTGGAAAACAATCAGGTAGCACTTAGTGCGGTTTGATTTATGTCTGCTCTGGGACCCAGCATTCTCTCTCCAGGTATACATCTTACCCAGATCCGTGGAGGGCATGAACAAGGAAGTTTCTCCCCAGCACTGTTGTTGTAATAACAGAAGTAGAGGCAAGCTAGGGGAGTCCACTGGTCAGAGAATAGAACAGTATAGCAGGATGGATGCACAGGACAGAATATCTGGCAGCGCTCAGAAGTCATGGGCTAGATCTACATAGAACAACATGGATAGATCTAAAAACAGTGTTTGATGAAAAAAGTTAGTAATAATATGAGGCCCATAACACAGTATTATTTGTGTGTGTTTAACATGTGCGCACAAAATAAAAATGCATGCTTACGTGACCACATACAAGTAAAGGAATATATATATGAAGCATATTAGATGCTCTCCTATGGTAAGCAGAGAGGTAAAGGGAATGACTACGAGAAATAAAAGGAAATCAATCAATCAGTCAATCAAGTTTTCACAGATCAATGATGATGATGTGCCATGAGCATAGACGTATGATAAACCCACCCTCCACAGCTGAGCACCCTTATTTATTAGCTCTTTTCATGACATTGTGTGTGTGTATATCCTGAAATCTTTCATATCCATTTACCCAGTAGCTCCATATCCAGAAATATATTTTAAGGAAAGAACTCAAAATACAGGAAAAAAAAGTCTACTCAAAAATACTGCAGCATGGTCTTCAATACTAAACAGTATAAACAATGCAAGACTTAATGATAAAGATAACGATTAAATAAACTATGACATATCCACTTAATATAATAATTTGCAGCCATTAAACTGATGTTTACATGGAGTTTGTATTGATACTGGTGATGCTTATAGCGTATTAACAAGTAAAATATATAATATACAAATTTATTTCTATGAATACAGCTAAAATGGAGATGTTATTTAATGGCATCTAAATATTATTAGAGGAAAATACATACAGGTGGATAGTGATTTTATATGGGTGGTAGGACTATGGACAATTTTTCTCTTTCTTCCTGCATTTTTCAAATGTAATTTAATGAATAATTATTACCTTCAAAAATGTAAGACAAATTATACCAAGAAAAGCAAGCATTGCCCCCAGTTTAAATGCAAATTTCCTAAGAAATATGACCAATTATGAGCTGTCAGTACTTTTCCTGAGCACAAGGAGACAGAACAACTTATGAGCCCCCAGGGCTAGGGGGAAGCCAGTGGATGCTGGTTTCTTTAAAGTGAACAGAGGGTAAAACTGGATGCTTTGACAAAGCCACTGAGATAGAAAAGAAATGGAACACTATAGTGAAAACTAGAAAAACACTACTGTAGTTGGCAGAGAACTGGTTTACAACTCTTAAACTCACACTGAAGATATTCAAAGGGAGAGGATGTTTTAGGGGCTGCACCAGCAGGTCATAAGTCGTTCCTCCCACCCTGCCCCTCAAAAGGAAGTGGGATGGAGCAATCCCGCCTGACCTCAAGGGTAAAGAAGTTAACTGCAAGCATGGTGCCCATTAGCAGCAGGGAACACAGATAAGAGTGAACTGGTTCTCTATGAAGGATGGGAAACCAATTCCTGGAAAGTCCTCTGACCACAGAAACACACCCACAGGTGGTCCTTGTAGGGTTCCATGCAGCTTAGACATAATCACTGAATGAAAAATTGGGTGGAGGTATTTGTCCTTCCTTTAATAAGAATAGTTACTATTTCCATTTACAAAACACCCCCATTCATCTTCCTCAGAGTACTTCTATTGGGATGAATTTCAGTAGCCCTCTGATTTCTATCAAAAAGGTTTTGAACATCTACTACATACTTGAAATTATGCTAAGGGGGATAAAAAAGAAGTAAGACAAGATCCATTCTCTCCAAAGATTTACTATCTACGTGGAAACAAGGCAAACCTATTCAGGAGTTAGAAAACCTGTAATCTCAGTGGTTAAAAAAAAAAAAATTCACTTGATATCTTAACTGAGATTCACCTGATTCAACTGATTGCTTTTTATATGCAAAACACTGTGGGTGGACAATTTTACACCCATTTTAAAATTTAACTTCATCCTAACCCTGTGATTTAGAGCTCATGATGTCCTTTCCAAAGGCGAAGGAGCAGGAGCCCAGGGCAGTGAGTTGTCCAAGACCACACAGCCAGAAAGCAAGGAGTCAGATTTATAGCCACGCGGTTTTCAAAATCTAGCATTCTTTCCATTATGCCATCCTCCTGCTAGATGGTTTACTTACTGAATTGTATCTGTTCTGGTCTCTTTCGATCTCTAGTGAGTTCATGAGGAATAACTAATCCCATTCAGAAATGGAAATGCCATGGGTTGAATCATAAGATATTCTTTCATGAGACTGGCCATATGGATAACCATCGATTCACCGCAGTGTCTCATGGTAGCGCTCTCCTAGCTAAGTTAAATAGGCCTCTTTACATGTATAAATATGTCCTTCAGCCAGATCTCTGCAGGTCCTGACTCATGCCTTACACTGCTGCTAGGGCCAGCCAGCCACTAAACAGTATTAATTTGTGTATTACAGGCTATTGACAGAAAGATTTCATTACAATCATGCAAACATTTTTTTAAATCCAGAATTTTAGACTTAGAAGGAATTAGAAACATGGCATGTGTTGATTTGTTAGTGGTGGCGTTCTACCTATTTTTGAGAGAGATTTCCCCCAAACATTATAAGCAGCATCATATTTATTGAACAGTCCTCTGAGGATTGCCTTGGACCCTGGTGATAGATACAGACTCCCTGAATATCATCCAGTGGGTGCGTCTCTTTTTCTGAAGTTCAGGATGAAAAACAAAAGAACCACAGTATTGAAGCTTGATTCCATTTTGGCTTTTAGACATGCATTTGAGATTCCATTCCAGGAGACAGAATATCAAGTCTAGGTGATCAGTGTATGTGTTATACGGCTGGTCCAGGGTTTGAATAGGTTTGTAATTTTGAATACCCTCATACGTACTTCTCTTAGATACGTTACTTTGAAAAATGAAGAGTTCATCTTTAAAAATTTTTTTGTTGAAGTATAGTTGATTTACAATGTTGTGTTAGTTTCTGGTGTACAGCAAAGTGATTCACCAGTAGGACCTTGTTATCTAAGAGTTCATCTTTGTTCGTCAACTGCCACCAGAGGTTTAGTCTAAACACTCCCGCATGTTAGCTGGAAATATTGTATGTTTTCCTTATGAGAACGTAGTGGAAGGAGACATTTGGTTATTCCAGGAAGATCTTGTGAGATACAAAAATGTAGTGGCTTTGGATCAGAACACCTAAATTAAAGCACTGGTTCTACTAAATACAAGATGTGTAACATTGAGTTGGGTGTTTGCTCCCACCAAGCCTCAGCACCCCTGTTTGTACACAGGGGATAGTAAAACCTGACTGACACAGGTTGGTTGTGAGGACGACAATGGACTATGTAATCTACACTTCTCTGAGCAAACGTCAATAGTTATTCTTCTGATGATGTCAACTTGTTTGCCTCCTTAGATTCCTTATTATAGACAAATCGAGTATTTAGGACCCTATTGTAGGTAAAGAAAGAGTTTGCAAAAGAAACAAAATCACCCTGGCTTTAAAAGATTGGGGACTTAAGATATTATGTATTTGTTACTTAAAATTACTCTGATGGAAGGATTCTTGCTCTAAGTAGCCCATATTAAATTCCAAATGTAGCCCTATTGGAAGAATAGAACTATAACATTAGCAATACTCCTTGAGGGGTCTTGTCAAATTGACAGATTTGACAGGCAGACAAATTTAATTTATTAAAATATTCCATATGGCATTTTTTAAAAGACAAGGGTTTTTTATACTGTAAATGGACTGTTTTCACAGCCTTATTAAAATAAATGCATAAAGTCAGCTGTTTTTCTTTGGAATTCATTAGCATGAGATTCGACACTTAAAGAATTGCAATCCATTCACTGGTACTTGTATACTTGGACATTTTGGCTATTTCTCAATCTTTGTTTATAATCTAGGACGTCTCCCTTTAAAGCAAATGGGACTTGCACATAAGAAGGAACATTTTGCCTGTATTATGTGTTCAATTTCACAGAGATATTTACTGAAATTATTAGAAGCATTTAGACAGTGGATGCTTTTCACCAAAGGCCATTGGAAACACCTGAGTAAAATGTAGGGTTTCTTTAGACAAGAGGCTTAAGTTTGTTTTTCTTCAAAGAAATTCTATTGTTTGTATTGAAGGAGTATTGTCAAAGTTAATAGATTTCCTGGTTTTTTTCCAAAGGTCATTTTAAAATTAAACACAAGATGTTGTAAATTGAAATATTTATACAGATGGTGAGCCAGCATCATTTCTTAGAGTTGTCAATTTCCTCTTAGCAAGAGCTTCATCTCAACTATTAATTCTATCTTGGCAAAATGGTCTTCATCTTGACACATTTTTGCACACTGCATCTGACCAATGTCCTCATGGCTTCTGACATTTGGGCTGTTTTTTCTCTATAGCCCATCTTGTCGCTCAGGACTGACCAGTGGCCCTGTCCTCCTGGCTGTGGCCTTGGCCTTTCTTCTTGAGTGAGAGATCCATCTCTCAGGAGGCCTAAGATCATCACTGCTTTGGGCCCAGCCTCACTCCAAGAAGCCCCTCATTTGCACAGCTTCTCATTAGAGAATTTGTCCTAACCCTGTGAACTAAATCTTAGGCAACCAGTGCATCGATCAATCAAGGATCTTGCCTACAGAGATGTGCTGGGAGGTGAATTAACTGGTAAATTAAATGCTAATAACCTGTCAGTCTCAGTAGTTCCACAGCAAAAGGGCGTTGCTTCAATATATTTAAATCTCAATTCTATAGAATTTGTAGGACCAAACACTCTAAAAATAGCATTTTACATAAAAATGACAAAAGAAAGTCTATTACATTTACACAACATGAAAAATTGGTCTATTTTCTCAACTATTAATAAAGACTAAACAAAATTGTGTAATTATCTTAAAAACATCATTCGGATCTTCTGTTCCAGTCAATGACTTTCATTTCCTGAAGTTGATGTCTACTTCCAAATGCTTCTTCCTTTGGCCTTCTACGGTATTTTTTAAAAAATTATATCTTTGCAATGACCTATATTCCAGGTTGTAGTGGATTATGGCTAATAGTGTGCCTGTCTCCTTTACCAGATTGAGTTCTTGAAGTCTAGACCGTGCTTTGTACCCACATGACCTAAAACAAGGCTTGCCTTTAATAGGGACCCAATAAATGTTTAGGGAGTTGACCTCCATTAGAACATTAATTTAAAAATAGCACTTTCTGTTCTTGTAGAAGAATAGTTGCCTTTGAATTAAGTTAACTGAATTCGATTAAGTCAGCATTGGTTGAGCATCTAATATGACCAAGATATTAGCTACTAAGGAACCAAAGATCAAAATATCAAGATCCTTGCCTCAAGATAAAATACTATTTCAGAAGGTAATCTGGTTCCCATTAACTTAAATAAATTGTATTTGACATAGGTTAGGGGCTGAAAATCAGAGTATGAAATGGGTGGAATGAATGTTAAAATGATGGGTGAAGAGCTACAGGAGCTCAGTGAGAAAGGAATAATTTGGCCCGCTGTTGTCAAAGTAGAGGGTGTTTCAGGAGAAGGAGAGTCTGCATAGAACAGCTGATATGTGAACTGCATCCTAAAGGGTGAGGAGAATTTTGATACAAGGTCAAGGAGGGGAGAAGGATGTTCCACACAAATGAAACAGCATGAACAAAGGCATGCAATGACATGGCTTTCGGAGAGAGGTAAGTGGTTTAGCACAGATAGTGAGAATGTATGGTAAGGAGTCAGAGGATGAAGCTTCAGAGGCTGGGGTGTAGGTGGCAGAATGGAGGAGAGCTCAGAGATGCCATGAAGTCTAGATTTTATCTGGTAAGCTATGGAAAGTCCTTGAAGTCTTTAAGGATATAACACAGGCAGAACATATCTGGGCTGTCAAGCACTTATTTTGTTGGTCTGTAGAGGGTGGAATAACTGCGTCTGCTCCCATTGCCTTGTGTAGACCCTGTCTCATAAAATTATATACAGATAAAACAGATACACACGAGGGGCACTGATTTTTTAAATCAGAATGGTGAGGCTGCATAATGAAAAAGCTCGTCTGCTCTCTCCTCTGGAAATTGCTCTCTGGGCAAAAGCAATGTTTTACCATAACCCGTATTTACCTGTATTTCTAATCCCAAATTAGTAATCTTTCATTCTCAAGATGTGCTCCATTCTTAAGTTTTAACACTTCTTTTCTCAACAGGATATAAATTTTTTAAAATCTCAAACTAGAATGCTTTTCTGAAGTACAGATAATTATAACCATCACCAAAACCATATTAAACTATATTAATTGTATTAATTGTCCAGAGGTGCTAAAGAGAATAATAATTCCCTGGAAAAGCACGGGATGCTCTTCCTAAGAGTTCCAGGGAAAATATAATATATAAAAGCATATATATTTTATAAGACATTAATTGAGTTACATTTTTAGTGCTCAGTTGCATCTCATATCATTTCAAATTATTCTAGCTGTTCAACCAGCCTGGAGGTCCAAACATCACCTATCAAAGGGGGCTGGTTTTCCTCTTTTCCCTCTGCTGGAATACTAGGCAAGGGGATCCTTTTCTTCCTTCCACACATGCTATAGGCACATTTGCTTAGTCTAAGATTGGGAGAGATTTTACTTCCCAAAAGGGAACAGGACTGGGGTTTTCAGTAGACATTTTCTGTACTGACTTAACATGGCTTTCGAGGACCCATTTACTGAAGTGGCCCATATGGGAAATGCCTTGTCTCATCTTCACGTCTTACAAGTCACTCCTCCGCTGCCTTCTAGATCTGCAACTCTCAAAGCTGTCTCACCTAGGCAGAAATTAAATTACCAAGAGGAAAAGAATCTGTATTTCCATCATAATGAAACTCATGAAGTTCATTCATTAAGAAATGCGTGTACAGGTATAACCAGGGCAGAGAAAACTTTTCAACTACATAAGGCTGATCTTCCATCATTTGTAGGGTAATGTAATGCAATGTAGACTCCTCAGAATGCCAGCTAATTTTCTAAATAAAAACGAATTTTCTACTGCATGGTTCTCAGGGCGAAGTACGTATAAGTTAATAGGTCTTTATAGCCCATTCAGAGTGAGCTGGTGGGCCAATGCTCACATACATACGGAGCGGCCAGCTCTTCTCCCTTCCCTACTCCTTCCATGCGTCCAACAGACTCTAACTGAACGCCTAACACAAGAGCTTGACTTTGCAGCTGCAAGAATAAGTAAGTCCCGGGGCCTTTTCTAACAGAGCTCAGTGCAGGGAGAGACAGGTGTAAACAATATTTATAGTCGAGGCAAGTCTGGGGGAGCTGTAAGCAAATTCAGTGGGAACACACAGAAGGAAATTACTAAAACCATGCTAGGGGTAGTTTAGAGATAGGCCAGGAAGGGTGGTTGAATAAGGGTTTTCCATTCAGGAATCAAGAATGGCCATTAGGGAAAGGGGAACAATGTAGAAAGTCATGAAAGGATGAATGAACACTCTATGTTCTGCAAAACCCTGTGAGTCGAGAGAAATGCAGCTGGTTGTACATAGGGTCAGACCATGGAGCACCCTGACTGCTGCCCCCTAGGACCTTGGCCTTTATCTTGTGAGCAATGGGCCTGTATTGAGAAAGAGCGCTATGGCTGCAGGTGTTTGGATAGAGAAGCCGGGGCAAAGGTGAGGAAGCTGTGAAATAGCCAGGTGCGAGGTGAGGACCCAGATTGGGATAAGTAGCTGGTGGGATTAAAAACAGTAGCGTAGGGCTTCCCTGGTGGCGCGGTGGTTGGGAGTCCGCCTGCCGAGGCAGGGGACACGGGTTCGTGCTGCGGTCCGCGAGGATCCCACACGCCGCGGAGCGGCTAGGCCCGTGGGCCATGGCCGCTGAGCCTGCGCGTCCGGAGCCTGTGCTCCGCAACGGGAGAGGCCACAACAGTGAGAGGCCCGCGTACCGGAAAAAAAAAAAAACAGTGGCGTAGAGTATTTTTGGTTGTACGGGAAAGTATTCATCATACCCCCCAAGATAAAGGGTGGCATGTCCTATAAATATAATCAAAAGGGTATAAGAATAGAGACACAGGAAACACTCCCCCGTCCCCACCTACACATACGCACAGCCAACTCTCTCAATGACTAGGGAGCCTGTGAACTTTTCTTCTGAGGCTTTTCTTGGACTATATGCTCGTTCCTGGACCTGAATCTGGCCATAAAGACACGTGAGCAATCTGATAAGACTTCCATGATGTGGGTAGGAGATGTGTCCTTTGTTTGTCAGCTCTAAAAATGCAGAGGCCTGTGTCTTCTTAGAGATGGTGACGTCTTCCCTGAGTAGGGCTGCCAGGTAATATATTGGACGGGAAGTTTTGTTTGAATTTCAGATAAACACATCATTTTTAGTCTAAGTAAGTCCCAAATGGTACATGGAACATACTTATACTAAAATGATTATTCCCTTTTTATCTGAAATTCAGAAGTAATCGAGTGGCCTGCATTTTTATTTGCAAAATGGGGCAGCCCTATCCTTGACCTTAGTTAGCCTCTCTCTGGCTCAGACCCTGGGCAAACACTTGTGCTGAGAAGCACTATTAGAAGTTGGGAGATGCTTTACAGAATCACTGCCAGATCTGCTCATTCCCCAGGAGAATCTGATACCTGAAAACAATGGGCTTGGCACTGAGCAAAGAGCTGGCGTCTTGTGGGACTGCTGGAGGGAAAAGTGACTGAATTTTAGAAGAACTTCTTTGTTAAAGCAAATATCAGTATATTTCTAATAAAGAAGCCCTCGAGTTTACCATTGTGGCCTGAGTAGAACATGGATGTCTATTTCACAGATTGATGGCAAGAATTTCCTTAGGAAGCATACGAGCAGTAAGATCTTATATGATCTTTCCTATTTTTTGGAACACTGAATGTATTATAGCTGAAATTAACTTCTGAAGCATTTATTTTATGCTTAAAATTTAAGTCATTGGCTCTATCCACACCTACTATTTTACAAGCCTCTCCCCTTTGAACCAAATTAAGCTCAGAACTCATGTTCACATTAAAAAAATAATTGGATTATAAAAGCCAATGGGCATAGCAATTATTTGGAAATGTTAATATATGAGTAATGTTTATTTAGAAAAATACCCATGACCAAATTCCATCAAATCTAATTTTTCCCAGAGAGTTAAGGTAACAATCTAGTAGGTTTCCCCCTGCACATCTGAAGAAGATTTTTAGCAAGAGCTTCAATAATAAGCTTCCTTCTGAAGGAATAATCTTGTGATTTCATGCGAGAAAAATCTCTCCTTGAGGTAAGTGAGAGATGAAGTTGTGGAAGTTTTTGTCAGAATTATTATTTCGCTTTCCCCTTTCCAAGCAAATGATAAGAGAACATTTTCTCTTTGGATTCTTTGATAGTCATTTTTTTGTTTTTGTTTTTGTTTTCCCTAGAAGCAAACAGAGCATGCAGAATACCCTTTAACTGAAATCAGCCTTAAGCTTCATAAATTATATTTCTGTGAGCCTTCCGAGGTAGGAAACCCCTCCGATTTCTGTGAAAGAAATTTAAGTTTCCCTTACAGACAAGCCAGGTGGTGGGATTTCTGGTTTTCCTAGTGATCAAGTATCACTGAAAACCATGTAAAGTAGAGAAATGCCACAGTCTTATATTTATTGAGCACCTGCTATGTGCCAAGCCCACAGTATGGGGAACTGTTCATCTGGGTGCTGCCAATGAATGCAATAATCACAAAACTCACCTCCAGTAAGGGCAGAGAAGACTATTTTTCCTTTTCCCTAATGTATTCAAATGCTTAAATCTCTTATATTGCAAGTTCAAATGAGGTAAACATACAACCTATGAGTTATGAAATCAGAGATTTTATAAATTATGAAATGGTTGGAAAATAAGATCTTAGCTTTCTGTCTTCGGTTCGAATGGAGAACAGGTATCCCCTGTTGAAAAGCTTATTAGCTTATTTTATTATCTCATAACCTCTCCACTTCATCTTGTGTCTTCTTTTGCAATTACTTTATAATCTTTACAGCTTTCCTTTGAATCTTTTGTCAATTTTAGAGAAACAAGGAACATAGTTTTCTAAAAGTGAGACTAAAACTAAGTGCAACTCCCACATTTTCTTCTTTTTGTTTATGCTTCGTTTTAGGCAGAGCTGCCTTGGTGTCCCAGTTACTCATTAGCTATTTTGCACCCTTGAATGTTTCCTCCTGTTTTTGTAGATCTCAAGTCACTCTCCATTTTATTTTTAAATAGTTTGCATGTGTGTGTGTACATATATCTATATCTCTGAATGAAATCACAATTATTAGCTATAGGTAGAAATGTATTTATATATATGTGTACACATGCACATTTGCATATATGACCTGTGTAAATTATTATATGTATGTATACATACACATGTATAAGGATTATAAATGTGTGTATATATAAACACACACATATATATATATATTCTGCTAATAGCTAGTAATTGTCAGCAAAAATATCGAGTTGGATCTCAGACAACCATTTTCTAAACACAGTTCTTAATGTTTCCAGAAATCTGGAAGCCTGTGTTTTTCACTTGCAGACCCTTTATGCACGTGGCAAATCATCTCTGAAAGGCCCACCTAACTAGATTCTCTTCATTTGTCTAAAAACGAGAAAGCAGAATGATTTAAAAATAGACATGTAGATAAAAGTAAATCAGGTAGCTCTGTTATGTTTGTACAGTTAGTATTAATTTCACTGAAATTTGACCCTGCTCCATTTATTAGATGCCAAAGACACTGAATTCTTAGGGGTGTTGAAAGCACACACACAACATAATAAGGTAATGTTTGAAAACTGTTAGGATAAACGGATCGCTCAGGTAATTCTTTTGTAAACACCAATAGCATGCTTTTCTGGAAGAGAAAATATTATTCAAACAAAAGTGTTCACCACAGAAACATGACACAAAGAGGAAGATAAACATCAAAATTCTGAAAGTCTAGTAAAATCAGGTAACATCACTGAACTTACAGCTGCATCTGTGTTTGATGTTCTAATCTGGCACAAGTGTTTTATAACTTTCAGTGACTTGATGGTACTGCTTCATTTAATAAAATACAGTCATGACAGGCATTTAAATTTTTAAATACTGAGGAACTTTATATCTATTTGGCTTATTAATATACTTTTAATTTTTTAAAAAAGAAATGCAATACATGTAACTTCTACAGAATTTTTTTTTATATACAAAGATATACTTTGAGAATAACAGTGTTTCAGGACTGGTTTTGTTTAAAGTAAGCCTAACCTCCCTTCTCCCCATTCTACCTCCTTTTTTTTTTTTCCTTAATTACCAAATGTGTAGCAAAGCAGTCCCTGAAGTAAAAATATTCATCTTTTTTTAGTAGTTTGCTTTTCAGAATCACCTTCTGAAAGTGAGAAAGGATGGGGGTCTATGGATAGTTTTCTTCTGCACCACATCACTGACGGGACCGACCACCAGCTAGGCCACGCTCAACATCATGAAAGTTACTATGAAGCTCTGTTCTCTCGAGGATAACGAAAACCCAGACTAAATCCCTGACTTCTATTTAAACGTCAGGAGGCTTTTGGCTTAGTTTCTAGAACTCTGATAACATCCAGAGATATTATATCTGCTCATAATAAAAATCAAGTCTACTGGTACCATCTTCCAAGAGACCTTCCACCTTCTTGCTGCCATTCCCATTGAGAACGTCCTAAAAATAGACATGTTTTCCAGCATAAAACTATTAGACAATATCTTGATAATAGCCTCTTCATGCTGTACTACAATTAGAAGTATTCTGCCACTGGTTATTATTAACATTGACCAACAGATAACAAATATTTCAGGAGTGATACAAGGAATATACAGACCTTTCAAGTTCCCTTTGTAACTAGTGTTTTTCTATCGTGAATTTGTAGAAGTATCAACATCAACCCAATCCTTAATAGACCAATATAGTCATGAGTGCTACTTTGGCTGCCAAACTCTTATTTTTATTGCTAATCTAGTCTCAGCAAGTATCAAGCTAAGCCTCTGTTATAGTGACCCTCTTAGTAAGAGCAAAATCAGATTATGTGCCATCAGAGGAAATAAATCTCAGGTGTGAGAGACCATTCATTTCTTTTGCTAAAGTCCCACCCTCTGAGTGACAGGTAGAAGACAAAATGTCAAGAAGGAGTCCTGTTCGAACAAATCCTTAGGATGGTATTTAATACAGCAGAGAGCCAAGATACAGTAGGCGGACACAGTAAAGAATGTGGGCTGTGTAGATACAATAAAGAATTTCGGTTTAGGATCCGACATCTGTTATTTGAAAGGGGAATAAGTTAGGGAAATAAATGATTTCCAGTTCTCCATACATGCAAATGTTAAGTTAGTTATTACAAAAGTTTTGCTGTTGTATGTGCTGAAAGAAAAGCATAGGCATTTAAACGTTTTTTAAAAAATAAATCACTCAGTAGGCTTAAGAAAAATACTCTAGTTCATAGTTCATTGAGCTGACCTTTTGAGTCAAGATCAGGGAATGAATCCAGGCTGAAAACCAAAAAACAAAACAGAGATGAATCATTTTACCATGAAAACAAACAAAAGAAAGGCATTTCCAGTCGCAGCTAACCTCGACTAGTTTTTATTGCATTGTTTTTGAAATGCCAAGAAACTGGCTTTGACCATAATATTTGCTGTCCAACTAAATCACAACTGTCAGTAGGCGACTGCTTGCAACAATTAGCTAAACACCGTTATTTGACAAATTCCCCTGGAAGGGACGGGACGTCGATGCTGGAGGTGTGTCTGACACACATTGAATCGAGTAACAGTTAATCAGGCTGGGGCTGCAGCACAGAAGAGAAGTTGGTAAGTCCTTACCCAAGGAAGGGGTTTCAAACAGCCTTAAGTTTTTTGAAAACCGTACGATCGACCTGATCCTAGAAGTTCTTTCCGGTTTTCAGGAATGAATTGTGGGACTGGCTAAAGAGAAGAGGGAAAAAGCCACCAATTCTACATTCGTTTTTTAAGAAGATCAGGGGGAGAGGAAGAAAAAGAGAAATGCAAATGTGGAATGGTAGTGGTATACAACATCGAGAAATTAACATCATGGAACCTGCTAGCAATTTCCACCGAAGCAGTAAACCCCTTAACTGATGGAGATTCAGCACAATATACACATGGATTAACAACTCCACCGTTACTAGGGCTGCCGTTAAAGCCAAAAAATTAACTACAATATTCAAAAACAGAATTCTCATAAGGTTTGAGAAAAATAGAGTGAAAAGGCAATGTTAGCTAAGCTCTTAGCTAAATCCACTCTTAATGGCCCCCAGTATTTAAACTATCATGGATTAAAGCCATGAAAATAAAAATTTCAATTTGAAATTTTATTAGCATGTTGCTAAAATGGTCAATAAAAAAACATCAACACGATAGGCTTTGTTGACATATTTGGACAACTGCTTTCTCGATTTTAAGACTTTATTTCCACTTCCCCACCTTCTGAGATTTCTGCGTTAGGAAAAGCCAAACTAAATACACTGGCCATGGTGCTGTAATAATGCTGGTTTCTGGAATGTTGCCATGTCTTTCCCCTCCGTCTCCTCCAACCCCTTTAAAACTGTGGTTATTTTTGAAACGCAGCCCAAGGAGGGAGCCATCTAGGGTTGAGAACAAGCGCCCTTTTCACAGATTCAAGTTCGCGGACACCTGGAGAGCCTTCTCCTGGCCAGGGGGGCGGGGCCGGCTCGCCGCATCAAATTCGCTGCGCCATTATCCTCCGGGGACCGGGAAGGCATCCCTTCTGCCAGCAAGGGAGACTCACAGGCAAATGCCGGTGGGGAGTGGCGTTCGCTTCCCTAGGTGGAAAGAACGGGAAGCAAAACAAACACTGTCTTGCTTAGCCCGGAGCCTGGGATACAATGTCAGGAGACCAGGGACTGGAGAGCTGAAAAAGTCCCGGGCAGCCTCGGGATAACCCGGAGTCCCGAAGTGCTTGCTCCCTCGTGGAATTATTCACAAGTGCATGAGGGACAGGCTCGATTTCTTGGAAATCCTGCAGTCTGGGGACACATCCATACTAGAGCTGAGCTGTGCCCTGAAAGGATCCATTCTCACCTCCCTCCGGTCTGTGTGTGCACGTTTGGGGCGGTGATGGTCCCTTTCTAGTAGGTCGGGTGTTAGTCACTAGACCAGTGACTCTTGGGGGGAGGTCTTGTCCCTGCTTCCCTCGGCCCGTTCTCCTCTCCCCACTTACAACTCAAGGGGCAAGCGCACGCTGGGTCTCCCAACACCATCATCACCACTGGGGGTCTCAGCCGGGCGGGCGCGGCCCCTTCAGTCCCGGGGCCAGTTCCTGGGACTACCTGCCACTTGCCAGAAAGATGCGAGGCTGCAGCCCGGGCGCTGGCCGCTGCGGGTGGCCACTCAAGGGGGTCGGGAGGTGCTGAATCGCCGGCCTGGGAGCCCGCGTGCGGGGGAGGGAGCGGGGCGCGGGGAGGCTGGAGGGGCGGGCGGCTTCCCCCAGGCTACTCCTTGTCGTCCACAAGGTCGGCGAGCTCCTGGAGCACACGCAGGCGGCCGCTGGCGTCGATGCGGCGCTTCTCGCGGATGAGGTCTTCCAGGCTGTGAAACCTGGCCGTGTGCACCTTGTTCTCACCCAGGTACACCTTGAGATAGTACTGCTGCTGCGGGGTCTGCGTGCCGGCCGGCACCTCCCCTCCCGCCTTGAACTCCCGCTTGCCGAAGCGGCACCAAGCGGCGAAGCTCTCCGAGTTCGTCCAGCAGATCTCCTCGCTCTTGAGGCCCAGGTGGCCGCAGGCGTTCTGCACCACCAGCTCGGCCACCAGCGGGCGGTAGCGGTACCAGCTATTCACCACCCGGCCCACGTTGGCCGCGCCCGCCTCGTACAGGCTGTCCTGGCGGATCTCGCCTTGGTGCAGGTGGATGATCTGCCCGCCGCCCACGTAGACGGCCCAGTGCGGGGCGGGCGCGGGCGGCTCTGGCGCGGGCTGCAGGCACAGCAGCTCCAGCAGGTCGCCGGGCTCGCAGAGCGCGGGCAGCGCCGTGACCGCGTAGACGCTCAGGTCGGCGCCCTGAGGGCCGCCGCTCATTTTGGAAAAGATGCATTCCTGGCCCCGAAAGGCGGAGAACTGAGTTTCGTTGAGGACCAGCTGGTGCAGCAGGTGGTGGTGGCGGCGACGGCTAGGGCTCTCCGGGCAGGGAGCGCGGCCCGGGGAGGCCTTCACGCCAAACTTGTCGGGCTGGCCTCGTTCGTCCAGGTCCTCCTCCTCATCCGAGAAGAAGTAGGCGACCCCGACCCGCAGCTCGTCCTTCTCGATCCCCGACGGGTCCCCGGTGGGCAACTCGCTGTAGCTAAGGTGGGTGATGCGGTCCAGTTGGTTGCCCATCAATGACGCGGCGAGGCCGGGGCCAGAAGCGGGGATCTGCGGAAGCACAGAGGAGACCCAGAGACACGATCAGAGTCGCGCTGCCCTCCCCAGGACGAGCCGTGTCCCCGGGACCTGGCCGCCCGCGCGCCTGTACTGGAGTCAACCGCCTCCCCGGGGCCAGGACCGGCACAGGAGCCAGCAGTCCGGCGGTCGAGAGCGGACGCCGCCACGCAGCCTCGGACCTTGTACCGGAACCCGGCCCAACGCCCACAAGAGAAGAGGCTGGAGCGCGGGAGGGCGTGCGGGGTCCCTGTGGGAAGGACAGCGCGGGGTGTGGCAGCGTGGGAGTCGGGACACCCAGGAAGGGACGGAGGGGTGGGTTGGAGGAAAGGGGGAGCGCCTCGGGCTCCAGAGCTTGGAGCGCGCTGCGCTCACATTTTCAGCCGCCCCCCTCCCCAGCCCACCTCTCAGTTTTACCCTAGGTCCGTGCTCCTCCCCGAGAGCGCCTCGCGCAATGACCATCGGACACGTTCACGGGCACCCACTTGACAGCAGCACAATTTTGCACACTTGGAGTCCAGACACTGACAGGCTGGTACACCGGTGTGCTGATGTCACGTACAATGACAAACCTTCGCGACGACACACTCAGACCCCCACCTTCGTACACTATTCCAACCCCACGCTGGCACGCTCGCCAGTGCACGTACACCCACGCACCCGGGCACACTTGCCCACACAGGCAGGTGCACTCTGCCCCTTAGTTCTCTCGCCTTCTCCCCAGCAGAGCCAATCTGGCTGCGCCAGGGCGAGGCTGCTCTGTCTAAAATAACCTAACAAAGAGGAAAGGGGAGGATGGGGGAAGCCAGTGCGGTGTGTGTGTGCCGGTGTGGGTGCGGGTTGTGTGGCGAGGCCCACTTTCAGCCAGAAGTTCCCTCTCCCTCCTACCCGGCACAGGGTCCAAACAATCGGACGAAGAAAACACGTTTCCAAGGCAAAGAAAGCTGCCTCTTCGTACCCGTGATTTCCCTGCTCCCGAAACCCCAAACTCCTTTAAAGTCTCCTGGTCCCCATGGGTGCTGCGGAGGTGGTGGTGACGAGCGTGTCCTGGGCGGCGCGTGGGGCTGCGGCTCGGCTCTGCCCCGCGCGGATCCGTGCGGTGCGGTCCCCGCCGCGATGCCCGTGTGCCTGCCGGTCCACGTTGGCTGGGGCGCCTGCTCCACCTGGGCAGTCCCGACTCCGTTCTGGTTTCCTACAGCCCAGCCGACGACTCTAAGTAGCCAAAGCAGCTGGCTCCAGGGCCCGCCCCCGGACGCGCTCATTGGTTGGGGCCGATGCCCAGGGCTCGTCAATCTCCGCCGGAGGGGGAGGGGAGCAGGGGCGGGTCTCCAGCGTGCGCCCCGCCACGCCACGCCCCTTCCCGCCCCTCCCTGGCCCCGCACACCGGAGCGCGCGCCGCCCCCGGGGGCTAGGTGCGAGCGCCGGCCGGGAGCGCGCGAGGGGCGGGGCGCTTCCATCCAGCAGCTTCGCCTACCGATCGTGACTGGGCGCGCCGTCCGCCCGCGTTCCGTGTTCCGGGAGAACAGACTCCAGCGACGAAGCTGAGTCTGAGGGTGGAGAAAAATCCCCAGTGCACCCCGAGCCTTTTGCGCGGCCCGGGGCGGGGAACGACGTTGTCAGAGGCGGGCAGCCGGGGCCCTGCTGAGGACCCCTGAGCCTGGGTTCCTGAGGGCCCCTGGGCTGGTCCTCGGCGCACAGGCTTTTTCCTGCCGGCCACCGATCCCTTTGAAATTGTGCCTGCGGTGTTCGGTTCATCTCCTTTGACCTGCGTGAAGCTGCTGACCCAGCACCGGCGCCTGGTTTAAAAGGAGCACGGTGTCAAACGCGAATGAAAAGGCGGAGCCTTGACCACCCCCCTCCCTGACTGGGCCTGAGTTTGGCCTCCAATGGTCTGTCTGTGAAGGGGGCGCAGGACATAATCTTGCTTCCCAACCCCCAGAACTGCCATTGCTAAGGGATTTTTGTTTGGTTTCGTGGGAGAAGGGTGTCCAGTAGTAATTAATGATTGCATTCCTGGTTGGAAAGTTAATGAATGTGCTCTGGATATGGGTTGCTGAAAGATGACTTTCACACGTGTGAAATTTTAGATCGACAGTTTAAAAAAGCTTATAACGTTAAGTCCTGAAGAGTTCTTAGACATCTAGTTCTACTTTCAAGGCTGGGCTCCAGCAGCTTCTCGGTGGAGCCTACTCTCTTTACCCAGGCAAAACTGGGTGCTTCCTCTTTGTGCCCCCTTGGCAGCTGGTACAAACTCTTAGTGCTCTCATCTCATTTTATTACACATCTCTGTTGACTTTCTTCCTCTTTAAAAAGTGAATGCCTTCGGGATTGACTTGTGTTCTACATAATTTTGCATTCTGGACCTTCTTAACAGTACTGGTATAGAATGGGTTCCATCAGCAGTAATGAAAATGAAAACAGTCAACAGGTATTGACCACTTACAAGTCGCTAGGCACTACGTCTTGGTGTTTAAGTAAATGACTTAATCTCCCTGCCTCTGTAGGGGATTCACTAACATCCCCACTGCAACAAACGAGAAACTGAGGCCCAAATACCAGCGCCAGCAACCTACCCAGGGTATATGGGATTTCAGGGCCAGTCTTTAACCTGGCTCTACTGTTGGTTGAATGGATAAAATCGCGTTGCATAAGGTAAGAAAACTGGTGTTCCAGAGAAGTTAGCTGATCGGCCCCAGTTTACGTGAGGACTGTTACATATTATAAAAAAAAAATTTTGATAGATGATTCTGCTTAAGTATTCTCAAATTGCAGAGTCTCCGGTTCATGTTTACTTTCTGAAGGCCTCTGTATACCCCACAGCCTCCAAATACAGTGATTTATCAGATTAGATGGTTAATAAGTATTGATGGAAACAGTGGCTTTAAAATGACCATCTGTATATATTTGATGTGCATAAATCTTTTAAAAAATTTTGCCATTGCCCACGTGCAAGTTACGAGAATACCAGTTGCCATCCTTGGAACTGACCACAGCTTGCGATGACCTTTTTTATACTTGCTATAAATAATAAACAACTCATTTTGGCCCTGAAGTCCAGAGAATCGAACAAGTGGCTTCAGAGATCAAAAGTGAGTTATTGGCCTGGTTATAAACTGGACTTCAGGGATCTCTGCGAGGAGTATCTGAAGAGTTCATTACTGGTGTCTGAGAGGAGCTCAGTGGAAGTAGCTCAGGGCTTGACACTGAATAATTTTTTTACCCTCTGTCCATCCCAAGATAAATCCTGTGCACAAACATTTACAACATACTTGCATGGGATGCTGTGTTCTCTCCTGCCTGTCCTATTCTGCCCTGCTCCAGACTACAGAGTAAGCAGGCTGCTCTTCTTTGCTTAACTTCCCTTCATTCAAAAGGATAATTAACATAAAATGTTGTCAGGGCTTTGAGATACAGTGCCAAAAGTTTGAAATATCAATATGCAATATTTTGAATCTCCTTTCCAAACCCTCCCCCTGCCAGGATAAAAGGCTTACTGCTTTAGTAATCACCAGGGAAAATAAATGCCCTGAGAATCCCCTCTCCCCCCCCACCGCCCAGGCCCATGGTCCCCTTGAAACAGAAGGCAGAGAACACATTAAGTCTCTGAGGCATGCGGAAGAAAGAACTAAAAGTAAACTAAGGAAAATGCATCTACTCTTTTTGACATTTTGGCAATTAGAAGGATAACAAAGTAAGAAATAGGCCAATCAGATATCTACATTAGAAAACCCAATTTTTATTTGCATTACAAAATATTGTTTGCTAATCGTTTTGTCTATTATTTCTTATCCCATCCTGCCTTCTTTCACACTGAGGAAATACAGTGTCACCAGAGGCAGAAGACAGTCATCAAAAGAGCAGACTCAAGAAGCCAACCACTGTAGTTTGAATTCTACTTCAGTAGTTTGGCTGTGGATAACTTTGAGCAAGTTACTTAACTTTTCCAGGAGTCAGTTTCTTCATATGTAAGTTGTGGGTAAACAGTATCTATCTCATTGCGTCGTTGTGAGTTCATGCCGGCAGGTATGCTTGGCACATAGTACGCTTTCAGTCAATGCTATGTATTATCATTGTTGTTGTTGTTGTCGGAAGAGGGGAGAGAGGAGAGGGTGCCATGTCCTACTTGTTATGATGACTGTCCAGTTCTGCCTCTCCTTTGCCCCAGGCAAAAGTTAACCCTAGATGAGGTGTCCAAGGCTGTCCCTGGCCAGAGTGTGGCACTGCTTCTGTCTTAAGGTGGTGATTGCTCTGTCTATCCTGAGACTAATTTAAAGTCTGAAACTCTGTATAGATTTCCGTGTGTGAGCCCTGGGGCTGATTACATCCTGTATCCCATAGTATTTTGAATTGTTTTTAAGTGAATACTTCATGGTTTGAGGAATATATATGGACAGTGGTAAGCAGAGGAGTGATAAGGTGTCAATTATACGTGTGTTACCTTTTCTTTTGCTGCCATCTGGTGTATCATCCTCCTTATTTTCCTCTTTTTTTTTTTTTTTTTTTTTGCTGTACGCGGGCCTCTCACTGCTGTGGCCTCTCCCACTGCGGAGCACAGGCTCCGGACGCGCAGGCCCAGCGGCCATGGCTCACGGGCCCAGCCGCTCCGCGGCACGTGGGATCCTCCCAGACCGGGGCACGAACCCGTGTCCCCTGCATCAGCAGGCGGACCCTCAACCACTGCGCCACCAGGGAAGCCCTTCCTCTTGATTCCTTCTTTAGCACTGTATGAAATACTTTCTCCCAGATTTTACTGACCAGGTCCTTGGCTCAAACTGTCATCCTTTAAAATTGGCCCTCTAGGTAGGTGTTCAGAAGGAGTGTTCATCCTCTCCATCTGCTTTATATCATTGCTTTGCTAAAAATGTTTTTTTCTGCTTTTAACTGTATGCCCATGCTTGTTTCTTTCTTTCTTTCACACCTCAAAAACCTACAGAAATTTCCGGAAGAAAACGTTCCTTTAGTGAGCAGGGAAGTTTATGTGACTCAGAAGATTGTGACCTCTTGGGAGATAAAAACGTCTGCTCCTCTTTGCGTGTGTAAACTTAAGAGAGTTGTCATTTGTTATTGTGGTTGCAACAAAATCAGAGACAGGGGTAAATAATCCCATTCCCTTGAAGTTACATCTTTTGTTGTCTGTATTCCCTCTAGGTTGTAAGATGAACGAGGTCAGGAATCATGTCCATTTTGCTCATTTTATCTTTGTACTACAAGCACAGTGACTGGCATATGGTATGCACTCAATACATATTTGCTAAATCCGTACAGAACAAACGAATGAATGAGTCTAGATTACTCTCAGTTATAATGTCTTTATGATTTTCTATTTTGTTGTTTTATTATATGAACCTACAGCTCTTCAGTGCAACAATTTTAAGCAAAATATATTTCAAACATACACAAGTATTGTTCAGTACAGCTGCCTATTGTATTGTATGCCCTAGTTTAGCATTTAACCTTTTGGGAACCGTCCCTTTCCCTGTCCTTGGCTGCGTTAGGCAATCAGCATACTCATCGTGATATCTTCTAAAGAACGCTCTGTACCCATCTGGGGCAGAGGCAGTGCAGTGGCTCCACCAACCCCATTTCCTTTCCTTCTGGGCACACAGCTGAATGACATGTCCCCCCACAATGTGCCCTTAGGTAGGTACCATGTGATGGAGTCTGGCCAATGGGATGTGGGTAGAAGTTTAGTAAGCCACTGACAGCATTGGCTCCAGAAGCTGAAACCATGAACATGATCTACTCCGCACTTTCTTTCCCCATTTGGCCATATGTAGAGGATTCATGGTAGAACCTCAAGGCTCTGAAAGATGGAGGCACCACTCGATGGAGGGAAGTGCGGGTTCCTCAGTGACTGTCTGCATTGCATTGTGATGTGAGGGAGAAATAAGTCTTAATGAGTTAAGCCACCCAAAAAATGTTGTGGCTATTTGTAATAGCAATTAGTCTATCCTGATAGGTATTCTCTCCTTTATTTTAGACCTCTGTTGGAACACCAAATATCCCATCCTTCCCTCTGCCCTTTCTCTCTTAGTGTCTGTTCTCACTGTTAAGATGTCTTTCCATTCATGGGATTCCTGCAAGGTCCATATCACCCAGCTGTGTTTTTTTTTTTTTTTTTTTTTTTTTTTTTGGTACACGGGCCTCTCACTGTTGTGGCCTCTCGCGTTGCAGAGCACAGGCTCCGGACGCGCAGGCTCAGCGGTCATGGCTCACAGGCCCAGCCGCTCCGCGGTATGTGGGATCCTCCCGGACCGGGGCATGAACCCGCGTCTCCTGCATCAGCAGGCGGACTCTCAACCACTGCGCCACCAGGGAAGCCCCCATATCACCCAGTTTTTAAAGAAATCAACAATGGATGCATCTGTAGTACCCTCTAGGTACTACCCCATGCCTCCCTACTATTTTTTTTCCTCTAAATTTCCATTAGTTTTGTTGTGACTAACTTACCCATCTTTCTAAATATCTTACCTGCCCTTCTACTTCTTTTGGATCACAAAAATGGCAGCTAGGACTAAAGAGATTCCTAGTGACCTGCTTCCCCTTAACCACTTTGCACACACTGACACTCTGACTATCCATTTCTTACATGACCTCTTCCAAGTTTGGCTTCCACATTTTCACATTTTCTGAGTTCCTTCCTATAACTGGATGTTCTTATTAAAGTATTTTTAGTGGCTTCTTATCATTTTGCCATTAAAGACTCGAGAATGTTCCCCAGGGAAAAACCTTCAGCACTTGAAGTTTTAGTATTTTGCCGGACATGGATTATACAAAGATGTTTCAGCCCACTGTTAGTCTCTCCACTGTGTTCTCTCCAGATTTTAGGAGAGTGCATGCCTCTTGCATGATAGTGATGGTGGAACTCTGGGTGGCCCTGGGTCACTTTTACACATATGCTGTTAGCTCTGCCTTCTGAAAATGTCTTTCCCCACCTGCTTCATCTAGCTTTGATTCGAAATTTATAACCCCTTCATGCATCAGGTCCTCCCATTTGTCTGTCCCCTCACCATTCTAATTGAGAGCGTTTTTTATGCTCCCATAGTTTCATGTATGTATTGGTCACGAGATGTGTCAAAACACTTATAAAACCAAATGGGTATCATTGTTAGATTTTCTTCTCTTTCCTCCTTCATAGACTAAGAATCATTTGAGGAAAAGCTGCAAATCTAGTTCAAATCTGTAGTCCCTTTGCCGAGCATGGCGTTTGGCGCTTAATGGATACTTGTTAGATGCACCTCGCCTGGCTCAGTGCCTGCATGAACAGTGGTCACTTTCATTTACTGAGCTGGCAGTGTTTGTTTTTGTTTCAATTTTCACCCACCTGAGTACTCTGACACCTGGTACATGTTCTAAATTAGATGATGTACAAGAAGGTTTGCTCTTGGATATACAGCATTGGGTTTCCAAATTCTCCTCTGGCGTCATCCGGGACCCTGATACAAACATAGATTCCCAGGCTCTTTCCCGGATGTAGTGATATAATCTCAGGATGGACTCTAGGGATCTGTGTTTTAAACAGTCTCGCCAAGCCTTCTAGATGCAGCAGAGTAATTACTGGTCAAGCTCTACTCAAATGTAAGAAATTATTCTTATTCTCTTGGGACAGCCCTTGAAGATAGGTGCTTAATAAATACTTGGAATTAGGTACTCTAGACATTCTGTGGTCTACCTCTGACAGAAGCGAGCCTCCTTTTAGACTGCTCGTACTAAGCTGGTAAATGTATATGTTTTCATTCAAAGGTGCGTGAAGTCAAGTGGTTTTTTAAAAAGTTATATTGTAGTCGTGGGGCAGAGCTGAGGATTTCTCTCCCTTTTCTGTTGTTTGAACTCCTGTACTCCAGTTCGCTGTGCTAATAATAGGCTGTGGTTAGAGCAGAAACGTGAGTGAACGAGGAAACTCTCTGCTCCCAGGTGGTACATTCCTTGTTTGGCTGCTGACTGATTGACTGATTGATGAAAATCCTGGGTTTGCTTTTCGTATTGCTTCTGAATTCCCCTCCTATTACTGTTCCTTTTCTGGCCCCATTCCTCTCAAAGACCAGTTCATCCCACCACCGGGCTCTGAATGTCATCCCCTCGTGCCTCACTCTTTCAATCACCTCTTCTCTTCACCGTCATTTATGATCTTACTTATGCTATTAGCTCCTTGCCAGTTGCATGTAAACACGTTTAAGTCTCTCCCACCTTAAAAACATTCCCTGACTGGGCTTCCCTGGTGGCGCAGTGGTTGAGAGCCTGCCTGCCAATGCGGGGGACACGGGTTCGTGCCCCGGTCCGGGAAGATCCCACATGCCGCGAAGCAGCTGGGCCCGTGAGCCATGGCCGCTGAGCCTGCGCGTCCGGAGCCTGTGCTCTGCAACCAGAGAGGCCACAACAGTGAGAGGCCCGCGTACCGCAAAAAAAACCCCCCCAAAACCCCCCCAAAAACCAAAACATCCCCTGACTATACATCTCCCTTGAGATACACTCCTATCTTGAAAGAATTGTCCTTACACCTTTACCCCACCCCGCCACAGGCTGTCTTCTGCGCCCATCATTCCACTGAACAGCTCTCGCCAGGGAGACAGTGATCCATTGGTATTGAACCTGATGGATACTTTTGGGTTCTTACCTTACTTGACATCCCAGAAGCGGGTGATGCAGCTGACAGCTTCCTCCGTTTTGACATAAGTTCTTCTTTCACTTTCCACTGTACATGCTCTCCTGGTTTCCCTTCGCTTCTCTGGCCATTCCCCCTACGATGTTTTGTGGACTCATTTCCTTCAGTGTGTCCTTTCAATATTGATTTTCTTCAGAATTCTCTTCCCAGCTTCTCTTCCCGATGTGTTCTCATCCTGTGATCTTGTCTGCTGCTTTGACTTTCATATCTTACCATGTCCTGACTCCCTAATGGAAATCTCCAGGCTCCGTCTCTCTCCTGAACGCCGGACCCAAATATCCAACAGCCTAGAAGACTTGACCCTGTGGCTGTCCCACAGACACCAAAAGGGCAGGATATCCCAAACTGAGCACAGCTTTTATCTGGAAGCATGTGCTTCCCCTTGTGTCTTTCCTTTTGGGGACAGGCACCATTGCCCTCCTAGTTTTTCGAGCCAGTGCCTGGTCATCATCTATCAACTTTCCCTCATCCGCAGGTCACAGAGGACCATGCCACCTCCTGCTGTTTCTCCTCAGTGAATATCTCTCATCTTTCCTCTTTAGTCCATTTCTGCTGCTGCCCCCTTAGTTCCAGTCACCAGGAACTCCCATCTAACTCACTGCCACAGCCTATGAGTTGTTTCTTCTGACCCCAGGATTGCTCCAGTCATCTCCCACACTGTAACCAGAATGATCTCCCCTTTTTTTAATTTTCATTTTATATTGGAGTATAGTTGATTAACAATGTTGTGTGAGTTTCAGGTGTTCAGCAAAGTGATTCAGTGATACATGTATTATACATGCATCTATTCTTTTTTCAAATTCTTTTCCCATACTGAGCACAGTTCCCTGTTACAGTAGGTCAGAGTGATTTCTAAAATGCCCATTTGGTGGGTGCCTCCCTTGCCTGACTCTCCCTCCACTCCTCAGTAACTCTACATCGATGTTAGGAAAACATCCCGAGTCCATGCGGCGGCTTCAAGATCCACCCTCGCTTGCCGCTCTACCTCGTCTTTTGCTATCCACCCTCCTGCATCTTGCTTCAGCTTTCCTAATTCAGCCTGTTCGTTGTTACCTTGTCCCCTGCTTCATTGCTCTTTCTTGTGTTACTGTTTCTGTTCCCTCTGCTAAGATTCTTTCCTCCAATCTCCCCCTGGCAAGAAGGTTTTTTAGGTTTCACTTCCTCCTTGGTGGCCCCCTCTGACTTACCACATCTGCCTTAGGTTTTGTTCATGGTGCACTCTGGTCTTTCCCGATTATATTGACGCTGCCTAGTTACTTATCTATGTCTATGAGCTCTTTAAAAGGAGGAACTGTATCTGTATGCTTCCACCAGTATCCCCATCACCGAGTTCTTTCCATTCTGCAGGGTGGAAGTTCAGTGCACAGGTGTTGAATAATAGAATTGAATGGATAGTGATAGCTCTTGGGAATCAGAGGAATTCTCTCTGTCTCTCTCTTTTTCTCCCTTTCTTTCCTCTACCCATTCCTTTCCCTTCCGTTTAAATTCCCCTACAACCTATACCACAGAGCAGGGCATCTCTGGTAAACTTGTAATAAATACATTGCTAATTGTCAGAGACACTTTAGAATTTAGTAAAAGGGGAAAAGTACTTATTTTAGAACAGTCAAGAGTGAAGTAGCCTCTTAGGTTTACATTTCACTTGTTCTTTAGGGCTTTCCCTTCTGGCGTCACGGTGCATTGTTTTAACTGCCAAGGCTGATTCCTTTTGTTTTCCTTGCCCAGTAATTACATTGATTGTAATGAGATATTTATTTATTTCCAGTTGTCAAAAGTTTGGATCTGACTACAGACATAGCACATAGTTCATAAAGTATGGTTTCTATTTAAAACCATACATTTAACATACCACTGCTATTAACACGTACTCAGCCTACTTCTGAACTACCAAGGGCAGGGGGCTTCAAGTGCGCCTGTTCTCCCGCTCCCATTCCATCATCCCTCTTGCTTTAATGTTGCCCTAATTGCTCTCCGCGTCTTTGCCTTGGATCCTAATATCTGAACTTGTCCTCTTATCGTAGGGCAGGTTTCATGGATCGGTTCTCTTTTAGACTGGCTAGATTCTGATGCTGGCTCAATTATTATTAGCTGTACGGCCTTGGGTGAGATGCTTAATTCCTATGTGCCTCAACTTATCCTCTTTAAAATGTGAAGAATAATAATAGTATTTTTTCCTTTAAGGGGTTTTGGTGAGTATTAACTGAGATAATACATTAAAAGCACCTAGCCCAGAATTCTGTCTGGCCCAGAAAAAGGTCTTAGTAACTACTAGGTGTGATTAAAGAATTCTGCCCTACTGGGTTCATAGCATTTTCCTTCTCCATATTTCTCCTTTATAATATTCTGTATTATTCTATTATGAAGATTATTATTCTACTGGAGCTCATATTGTTACACCTGAATATTAGACCCAGAAGATACCTTAGATACTGTCCGTAACGTTAACTTCATGTTTGATTGAAAAAGCATGTATTGAGCATGTACTCTCAACCGGGCATAGGGCTTGGGCCTGAGGATTCAAAGGTGAAAAGGACACATTCCCGGTTCTCAGTGGAGCTCTTGTTGTATGTGGAGATTTGGCCGGATATAATCCAACGCAAATGAACGGAAGCAATAAAATGTTTTAAAAGCATGTAAACGCACGGAGGAGGGAATTATTAACTAAGGGAGGGATCGGGTGGAGGTTGTCTTACAGAAAGGCTTTGCAGAATGAATATGATTTTTTTCCAAGCAGGAAAGAGTGGAGACCTTTCTGTGAAAGGGAGCAGCATATGTAAAGGCTCAAGAGTCATGAAAAATGTGGCATTTCCAGAAAGCCTCGAAATGGTTTGGTATTGGTAAAATGTGAAGTAGACGTGGCCAGGTCAGGAAGGGTCCCTTATGTTTTACCATTTTAGAAATGGTTTTTCGGAAGGTCATTCCAGCCCATAGTGTCAGATTTATACTGAAGGAGAAAGAAGCCAGAGGTGGGGAGGAGATGGATGGGGATGTGGCGAAAGATCACTCGGGCTTCTAGAACAACTACCATAGGCTGGCTTTGACAACAGACTTGTATGTCTCATGGTTCTGGAGGCTGAAAGTCCAAGATCAGGGATGCTCAGCAAGGTCAGGTACTGGTGAGAATCTCTTCCTGGCTTGCAGACATCTGTCTTCTTGCTGCGTGGTCACATGTTGCGGAGAGAGAGAGTGAAAAAGAGTGAGAGAGGAAGAAAGAGCTTTCCTATCTCTTCTTAAGGGCGCTAATGCTACCATGAAAGCTTCACCACCCCCAAGGCTCCATCTCCAAATGCCATCACATTGGGGATTAGGGTTTCCACATATGAATTTTGGGGTGGCACAAACGTTCAGTCCATGGCACCAGGTAAGCAATCCTGAGGGCCTGGAATAAGGCAGAGTTAGTGGGGACATAGAGGCATGTGTGGCTCTGAGATATCCATAGGAAGTAGACTCAGTGGGGATTAGTGACCAGTGGGATAATTGGGATAATGGAAAAATATTTCTACTCGTTTTCCTATAGCTCCTAACTCTCCAAAATATGATCCCCCCCACCAAGCTGCTTCCAAATACCTGTCTTCCATTAGTCACTCACAATTGTTCAGCAGGGCTTGTTTTCTTACTGTTCTCTAAACACACACCACTCCTTCCTGCCTTTGGAGCTTTGATTGCAGTGTTCCTTCCAGTTGGCCTCTGCTCTGTATTCCCCTCTTAATCCATCCTTAAAGGTGACTCTAATCGTACCTCTCTGGGAGAACTTTCCCCAGCTGCTCAGAAGGACGCTGCTGTCTGTTCCACCTGCTTTTCCCATACATTTCATTGGTTTTCTGTGGCAGATACAATGCTGTGTTCTCATTGCCGTCTCTCTTCCTGGATATGCAGGGACATTCTTTATCTCCAGCTTCCTTGTACTTAGAATTCCACCCCCTGTGCCCAAGTCCTCACTGATGGGAATGTGAGCAGATGTGCTGCGTCCCCTATAGCCCAAGGCAGCTAAAAGTGCCTCTCCGGGTTTTGACTCTTCTGTCGGAGCGTTTTGAATGAGGAACTCTAAAGTGGTGACGTGAAAATGGAAACGACCAGGGATGAGAGCTGCATAGGAGAGAGGATTGACTTTGAGTTACATTTTATATAGATGACCAAAAACAACACAAAAGCTTTCTTGTGCTAAACTACGGAGATCTGGGGATTAATTTTGTTAATGCAGCAGATCCTGGTCTATCCTGACTAACATGGCCACGAATGTCTGGTGTCCGTCTTGTGGTGTAGGAACAAAATCAGGGATCCCTTTTAAATCTCATGCTGTGCTTTTCTTGTTTTCTTTGGTAAGTATCTTTTGAATGGAATTGAACATTTGATGACAATGAAAAAAGACTTTCTCAGATTAGAGATAAGGTGATAACCAAGTGTTTACACTTTTGTTTGCCCCACTTGTTTTTTTTAAACGCTTCCTCCTTGCAGTTAATGCCTTATCTTATGTAGCTGAATCTGTTTCCTCGGGCAGCAAATGAGCAGTGTTAATTGGTTAGAATGTTCCACTGAATTATCCTTTGCATTTATGAAGAGAGACTGAAGTGATGAAAATTATCTGCTTCTGACTATTAAAGTCCTTTGGTAGATGTAAGCATGCACTTGTATTATTATTATTTTTTTTTTTTTGAGGGACACAGGAATGCTGACCTTGGCCAAAGTGTTGTTAAGTGTTGCTATACTACTGATGAGATTGGGCCCCACCTTTCCCACTTGTGTGTAACACAATCTTTTATTGCATTTTCCCTTAATATCTCTATTTTGGTGAAATGCTACCAATTTGAAATGTGTATATATTGCCTCCTGCCCTTGAGGACCTTCATCCAAATGAGATGTTTTAATTAAAATGAAACACTAACAATCTCCTCCGGCCCTATTTATTTTGTCATCGAAACCCCATGTCTCCATGAGACTGATTTTTCAAGTTTATTATCTTAAAAGTGATTTTAGAAATATTACAAATAATAACACATGACTGAAAAGCAAAGGAGAGATTCCATCTGGATGACAGTAGCTATTTATAAAACCCTCAAGTTGTCTCCTCCCAGGTTGAAATACTAGTGGAATTTCTCAAGTAATTCTCAGGAGTGGTTTCAGTAGAAAATTTGAAACCATAGCACTTTCTATCTTGTTTATGTTTTCTTGTTGTTAAATACAAGTTGCACGTTCAAACTGAATTCCCTCTTCTGATTATGGAAAGCGGATGCTTATAATATAGGCTTCGAAATATTCTTTTTTTTTTTTTTTTCCCTGCTGAAGTTTCTTTCTGGAATGCAGGAAGAATGACTAGCAAGTTTTCCTTCCTTTTGTCAACTCTGTTGTACTAATAAGAGGGACCTGAATCTGGAGTGGGAATCAGGAGATTTGAGTCCTTTCTTAGCCATGAAATCTGTGGGTGGCTTTGAATCAGCACGTGTTATGATACTTGTTTATCATGTGATTTAGATGGGATCTAACTCCATAATAAGGGTCAACCAGGAGTACACATGAAAATCAATCAGAGAACATATGTAAAACCCACATTCCTGGGCTCCATTCCAGACCTGCTGAGTCGGAATGTGTAGGATGGGGGTGGGTGGTGAGATATTAGGCAGCTTTTCAGGAAGCCAGGCTGGCATGGACCCATAAACTGGCATCCTTTGGATGCAGGCATTAGGTAGAGGTTTGGTGATGAATGGGAGAGGGAGGGGTCTGGAGCCATAATTCAGAGACTCTGTGGGGACTTAGAGGCAGCCCTGAGTGGCTGAATGGCTGCAGACATGGAACCGCAGGGCATGGAAGGGCTGGTGCTAAAGCTAAGCTGTACTTCCTTTACCATCTTGACCAGGATCTGTACGTGTTTGTTCGTCATGCAGTGTGCATGTATGTGTCTGTTTGTAGTGGCGATGATTGTTTTTAAAATACAGTGTTTGGGGCCTCTTGACAGTTTCCTCGCTGCTCTGTGGATGGGGTAAAACTTCTGCCCTGACTTCGCTCAGTTGTGTGACCTGGCTTAAATGGATCACTAACAGAAGAATTATAAGGGCATGGTGAGAGTAGAACCAGGCTGTGAAAATTGTCAAACCTGCCCTTTGTCAGGTAGTCAACTCCATTCAATCCAATTTAAATCAATAATTATCTCTAAGTGCCATCCTATGTAATGACTCTTAAAGTATAGGTGTGGTTGGAAGGAAAAGGAGGGAGGGAAAAATGAATAAGCACAGTTAATGTCTTTCTGGACTGGTAAGTGAGCAAAGCTAGATTTACAAACAACTATAAGATAATGAGGAGTGAAAGGCCCAGAGGAAGTACGGACTGAACAACGGGATTCAGAGAAGGAGCCGTTAATTGTGGCTGGTCACGCAGGGGAGGCTTCCAGAAAGGAAACTGTCTGCTAGACCAGAATTCTCTTGTGCTGATTTTGGAAGGGTCACGGAATAAGATTCTACTTACAGTTATTATGGTCTCTTTTATTTTGTTTTGCTCCAAAGCAATGGAAAATCCTTCCTCCTAATGGACTAATCTAAGAATGAGACACTGCTTTCTTACCCTCCCTGAAATGCTTGTATGCACTCTTTTAGAATCATTCTGTCTTCTTTGCGGTTGTGTCATTTTGTCTTGTTGAAGGCAGTGCAAGGGTCTGCTTCTTCTTCTGTGCCCTTCCTCTCCTCATTGAGCTGGGCACACAGTACGTGCCAAGTTAATGCTAGTTGAATAAACGGAAGCATGATTAATGTAGATCAACGGAGTGATGGTTAATTGATGAGGACATTGATAACTAGAATCCATTTTATTTGGAAGAGATAAGGGTACGTTAATCACGTCTCTCCAGCATCACTCTGGGCTAGATCCTGGATGGTAGTGGCTCCCCTTTCCAGACAGAAGAACTGAGGCACAGAGAGGTGCAGTGGTTTGTTCAGATTGCACAGAATGCAATGCAACTCCAGTAATAAATGCTGATAATTAGCCTCTTTCACCTGCATGTCCGTTTACTGTTCACAACAGTATGAGGTGGGAGGCACAGGGATTATTTGAAATTTATAGGGGAGGACCTCAGGCTCAGAGAAGGGACGTGTCAGGCAGAAGGTTACGGAAGGAGTTGGTGGCTCAGGGAGATAATGCTACAATGAACGAGACACATTCATAAGTACTGATAGGTCCTGACAAAATGCTCTGGATGAATGGCTTAGAAATACATAAGGAAGGGGGTGGTCCTCCAAAGGAAGACGGGATTCGGATAGATTGGTGGGTGGAAGGAACACGGAACTGGAGCTCAGGAGATTTGGGTGTTTGTCCTGGCTCTCCCATAGATGTGTTATGTCAGCTGGGGAAGGTTACTGGCTTGGTCTTGGTCTGTTTCTTTACCCACAAAATGAGAGAAATGGGTCAGGTGATTTGTAAAGTTACTTGTAGCTCAAACATGCTGACTCAAATATATAGAGATACCATATTGGAAAATAAGGACAGGATAAATTATTTTAGAACAGCGGCGTATCTTACTGATTTTGGTGATTCTAAAACTTCTTTATAGCTAGCATTATGTTTAAATCAAATTATCTGTCTGAGATCCTACGATGTCGGGGCATATAAAGATGATTGAGAGATGCTTGAGACGTAGCGTTAATAAAAATAGTACTGTTCGTAATATTTTTCAATGTCACATGACCATGGCATGAAGGATGAAGCACGGTCCCTATCTCCCAGGCTCTCTTCTTCTCTCCTGTCACCAAGTGTGGTGATGGAATAGGAGTTGGTCACCTTGGCTGCACTAGGTCTATGATCTTGGATAAATGCTCAGTTTCTTTCTTTAAAATAGGAATAGTATGACCAGCTTTGCCCCTTCCCTTCCCATGTGATTCTTTTGAGGATCACACGGGATAACTTGTGTGAGAGCATTTTATAAACTGTAGAGTGCGATCCACAGATTCTTATTACTGACTACACATGTTCCTGGTCTCCTGTCATTCATGTGGGTTTGGGGACAGGGACCAACTACCCTTGACTAGATCACTGGACTCTAGCTTCAACGTTGGGCTTAGGGAAAACAGTGAAACTATTTCTGTTAGTTTTATGTAAATCCCGGAGTTTGCTGGCTTGCTTCCCAGAACCTCATCAGAATGGAGTATGAACCCACCCAGTTGGCCAGCCTGGAATGGAAAGTAAATACCATTCGCACCTCACCTCTGCTGGGAGCTTAATTAATGGAGTGTTACTTACCTGCCCTTATCACCAGCCCCTTTTCCTTATCACTGTGTGCGACCTTGAACAGGTCACTTCCTCTCTGGGCCTGAGTTCCTTGCTCTTTCAAATTTTAAGGCGTTAGACAGGATGATTTCTGGGTTCTTTCCAACCTCTTAATTCAGCAGGGTTTTTAAATGAAGCGTTTATTTACGTATAAGACAGTCAGGGACCCTCCAGTGTAATTGTGCTTGGAGCTAGTACTTCACTCTGCTACCAGGGGAGGGGGCACGAGGTGGCCTGGTGCTGACTTTTTCCTGTTCCGTACCACCACCCACACCCCCAGCCCCGCCCAGCTGAGACAAGTGTGCTTGATTGGAGCACAGGCCAGTTGTCAGATGTAATCCTGAGTTCCGCTGTGCACTCAGGTGACACCAGCTCCAAAGTCTTGAACATGAGCTCTTTCGCAGCTGTGAATCAGAGAGCTCTGGGCAAAAATTAGAGTCAAGTCCAAGGCTGCTGTAGCACTGGAAGGGCACTCACTAAAGCTCCTGGGCCCACTGCCTGCCCCTGGAAGGCAGCTCTGCCTTTTACCTGTGTGGGCAGGGCCATGGCACTGAACTCTGTACTCCAGTGTCGCCTCCCTAGGAGGGATGGTCGTTGAGCACCTACCAGTTGGGGAGCTTTGATAATCAGGTAAGATAATGCATGAGCCTAGGAGGTAAAACCGAAAGAAAAGCAAGACCATTATTATCCTCATGAGAGCACAGTGGTTTCTACAGGGTTGGAGGGAGGGAAGGCCACACTCCCCTCTGGTTCTGGTTTGATTATGTTCTTTTGATTTTAGCTTGGATGTCATTTATGTGGCAGATCACGTCCTGATTATTCATTAAACATGTGCTGTTTTATGCATCTTTCTGTGTCCACGTTTATGCACAGTTTCCAAGTGTGAAGATATCAGATAGTACATGCAGAGCACAGAAAGCACCTGGCAAAATGTAAGCATTTAGGAGATGTTTTTACTGGCGCTGTTGTCACCAGCTGACTGTAACGAGCCATAAATGAAACACTCCTCATTTCACAATCAGGCCTCATGGGCTGAAGGAGTTCAAGGTGAAGAAATGGCTTCATATGCAGTTTTGTGATCAGATGTTGAGTTCCAGCTCTATCTCTGATCCTTACGTCAGTATGAAAAATTTGTTTCTATCTGAGCCTCATGCATATTCTCCCTCTCTCTCTCACAGACGTTAGTAAGGTCTTTGCTGTATGGCCAACACCACTGGGTATAAAGCCAAAGATGAAATGACAAGGGATTTAGCCTTTTTGAGGGATTCGATGTCTGCCATGGGTAGCAGACATGTAAACAGATCAGTACCTTAATGTGTTTCTCATCTGCAGGCCTGAAAATGTATTTTGTAGGCATGTAGCACATCCTTGGAAATGACAGTTCTCATTTTAAAAAAGTACAGTCAGTGGATTCAAGTTAGCAAGTCTGTGGGGCTGTGGGTTTGTAAACCGGCTTCTGAAGGACAGGTGTGATGGTAATTGACAAAGCAGAGTTGGGAGGACGTTTCAAATCCAGTTTTTACATTTCAAGCAGAGTGATTTTACCCTCCCTCCCCTGGACATGTAAAGGGAAGGGCCAGTGGCATAGACTGAGCTGCCAGGGCAATATTACCACAGGTGAGAAAAGGTGTGCTTACCTGCCCATGTATGCTGTGTCTCCTTTAAAACATGTTTGAACATTGTCACTTTATAGAGAACCTCCTGGAATTTCAGAATAAACCAACTGCTTCTTTTTATAATCAAAAAAATAAAATAATTTCAGCCTCCCCAAATCACTGAAATTTGTATTAGTACTTAGTTGTGGATTTCCATCTTTTATGAGGTAGCATTTTTAAAAATTTATTTAATTAATTAATTTATTTTTGGCTGCATTGGGTCTTCGTTGCTGCACGTGGGCTTTTCTCTGGCTGCGGCTACTCTTCGTTGCGGTGCACGGGCTTCTCATCGCGGTGGCTTCTCTTGTTGCGGAGCATGGGCTCTAGGCATGTGAGCTTCAGTAGTTGTGGTTCACAGGCTCTAGAGCGCAGGCTCAGTAGTTGTGGCGCAGGGGCTTAGTTGTGCCCTGTCATGTGGGATCTTCCCAGACCAGGGCTCGAACCCATGTCCCCTGCATTGGCAGGCGGATTCTTAACCACTGCACCACCAGGGAAGCCCCAGCACTTTGTTTTAACATAACTTCTTCCTGAAGTGTGTTATTTAATTGTCTATGTACATTGCTAATTCTTTCTACGTCAGCGTTTCACCCTTTCATCTTCCCAGTAAAGAGCAAAACTACCTTTAAAACACAATGATACTGTAGGGGATGCTTTCCTTAAAATTAGTATGTAAGTCAATTCACGAAATGAATCATGGGACTCTTTTTTTTTTTTTTTTTTTTTTTGCGGTACGCGGGCCTCTCACTGTTGTGGCCTCTCCCGTTGTGGAGCACAGGCCCCGGACGCGCAGGCTCAGCGGCCATGGCTCACGGGCCCAGCCGCTCCGTGGCATGTGGGATCTTCCCAGACCGGGGCACGAACCCGCGTCCCCTGCATCGGCAGGTGGACTCTCAACCACTGCATCACCAGGGAAGCCCCCATGGGACTCATTTTAAAAACTTTGGTGTATATGCTAATCCCTTGTTCCAGAAAGTTCAGCTAATGTGCCTGGATGCACAGCCAGCCGCCTTTTCACCAGGAGCTCAGTGGAGTACCAGCTCTGGTGGTAGGGCATCCTTATCTAGGGCAGACCAGGTTGTTTTTTCTAGCCCTTTGCAAAATGCAAAATACACAAATGCTTGTCTTCTAGATACTCCCACACTCCTTTTGTACCTGGATACTGCTTCTGGGCTCCCTCCGTACCACTCTCCACATCCTCACTGCCTTCCTGCTGGACCTCTTGGCCAGATCCCATCCCTCCAATTGCTGAACCCATCTTCCAGTTTCCTCTAGGAGGACCCCTGCGCCTTCCCAACTTCTCCTCCTAAATTCCTTCCTCAGTCATCTCTTTTGTCCACTTGGCCATGCCACATACTCCGTGAATGCTCTGGGAGATCAAATGGCTACTGTTGACAGTCTCAACCCTCAGGGAGTCAATGGACCCATGGAGGGAAAACTTTGAGAATCTGCTGAAAAGTACGGACACCTGTATAGGAAAAATTACATGTACATCACTTTAGAAAGTCCTTGTAATCTCTGAATTACAGCACCCAGAAGCCTTGTGAGAACTGACGTAATAGAAAGATGTGTGTGGTAGAATTGAAGCACTTCCCAGCTAAATTCCTCTTCATTCAGGGTTTGCTCTCTGAGTTATACGACAGAAGAAAACATAGTAGATTGTGATAAATATAAAGCAAGGTAGAATTAAAACAAATGAGATAAGGCATATCACTACCTGACGCTATCAGAGTAAGGTTTATTACCTTTAACCAATAAGTAGTTGATGTAAAGACTGGTGGACTTAACTCTTCTATGATGGACATCAGTAGTATCACCATTACCTGCTTCTCCTTCCCTTCCAAACACACTTGCACTTGGCTGCGACAGCGTGGTTAGTCTTGGAAGTGACATGTGTCACCCCAGGCTGAGACAGTTGACAAGCCTACTTGCAGTTCTCTGGCCCGCAGTTCTCTTTCCCTGTCACGCAGGAGGCTTCACGTTGAGACGATGCGGTTACACAATTGAAGCAGGCTGCACCGTTGAGCAAGTGCAAGGATGCCACTCAGACCTAAGCCAAAATGGGCGTGAATGAGATAGCAACCTTTATGCAATTTTTGGAGTTGTTCGTTCCTGCAGTATAACCTGGTTTACCTCAGCTAATGCGTCTGCCACGGGGCCCGGTACAGAAGAAGCGTGCTGATTTCCATGGGTCTCTGACTTGCCGAAGCGATGCTTCTGAGCAGCTGCTTCTTTCTTGTGTATGCTTCTTGTCGTCCTTCTCTATCTAGAGCAGAATACAAATGTCAGCCACATCCATGCGTCAAAATAAAAATAGCCCTGTTTTGACTTCTCTAGTCTGAAATGTTAGTGACTCCCATTTTGAAGGAATAATTGGTTCCAAGGTGCCTTGCAGCCATTCGTAGAAATGTGTGTTCTAGTTGGTTCTTTCCCCAGGAAATTGCACGAATGGCTTGAGGGAAAGAAGAGAGTCAACACTGACCACTAATGTGATTAATTAAAGGACTCAGTATAAATGATCAATGGTATTTACAGGTACCTTAGAGGGATTAACGCTGGTTAAACACTTGGGTAGAGGAAGCAGATTAATGAATGATTCAGCGGCTGGGTGGGAGGGTTTGGAGCATTTTTCAGTGGAGCCATTAATAAGCACCTCTACCTCCACATTACATGTGAGGGATCTCACTTTAATCCTTTAAATGCTTTCACTCTCTGTAATTAGGTAATTAGTTTAGGGAACAATATAACAAATACACAAGGAGAAAGAAAACGAACAGATGCATGTGAATAAGTAAGAGCCTTTTATTTTATAACAAAGCAGTACTTTCTGGTTCTTTCCTTGGTGAGGTGTAGCAGCCTTCCCAGGAGTCTCACTGCTTTTCCACAAAGATGGGGTCCAGTTTTGTGCCCCTAAACAAAACACGGCAGGTCGTCCAGACTTGGGAACCTCATGGAACTCCATTAAGTGCCTTTCAGCTCATGTCTAAGCAGGCTGTTAGAGGAGAGCTACAGCCTGGGCCCTGGAAGGCTGTCTGCAAGGTGGACACCAGACCTTAAAAGGGCCTTGACTAACTCTCCTTGATAAAAGAATGCCTTGCTGTACTTCGTGTAGCACTCTGATTTTGAGGCCTGCCCCTTCTCTCTTTTTCCTCCCTTCGATTACTGGCTTCTTTATTTCTTTCTCTTTCCGTGACCTTGTCTTGCGTTCACAGCAGGGCTAGCTGCTATGAGATATTTAAGACCTTGCCTTTGAGAAGTTTACAGTTTACTTGGAGTTTGAGGAATAAGACAGAGACATGAGAAATGAGCTCATTATGAGACAGTATGAGTTTTGTACCAAATCAGTGAGGCATGCAGTGAGGTCTACACAGGCCTTCAAAGCACCGGCTCCAGACCCATCTTTTCTCCTTCCTGCTTCTTCTAACCCTCTTGCAGCACACACCTTGATTTTCTTCTCCAGATCCATGGCCTGTGTCTGCCACAGTACGGCTTTGATCTTTGGTGATAATCCGGCCACAGATCGTTTTTAAAATATACCATTTTGCCTATGTGTAAGTCACATAAGGACCGCAGTTATTAACCTGGAAAGATAATTTTCAAAAAAAGGCTCAAAAAGTGTGATGAAGAAATGGCTGATTATTATTTATTTCTTGAGTTGCAAGTGATGGGACATCTTCTTTGAGAGAATGAACAGAAAGGCTAAGAGAACCCACAAAACAGAGAGATTAGATGGGTTGGAAAAGCAAAGGCCGTGGTGAGAGGTTTTTGGCTTACCCCTAAAGGAGGCTACGTCCTTAGACAGAGACTAGCTTCAGTTTTTAGGTTTTTAAGACTCTTATTCTGTTACCTGTCCCCGAAGCAACTATGCAAAGCTCTGCTGGTTTCTTTCTTTCTTCCTTTCTTTCCTTTCTTTCTTTCTTTTCTCTTTCTTTCTCTTCTTTCTTGCTTGCTTGCTTGCTTTCCCTCTCTCTCTCTCTCTTTCTTTCTTTCTCTCTCTCTCTTCTTCCCTTCTTCCCTCCCTCCCTCCCCCACTTCCCTCCTTCCTTCCTCTCTTTCAAACACTTAACATGAGATTTACCCTTGTGACAAAACTTTTAGTGCACAACACAGTATTGTTAACTACAGGCATGATACTACAGAGCAGATCCCTAGAACATGTCTATGGATGGAAGAATGGATAAAGAAAAATGTGGTATACAGCATAACGTTATTTCGCCTTTTAAAAAAAGAAGGAAATCCTGCCATTTGCAATAACATGGATGGAACCGGAGGACATCATGCTGAATGAAATAAGCCAGACAGAGAAGGACAAATCTGCTTGAATCAACTTACATGACAAATCTGAAATAGACAAACTCACAGAAGCAGAGCAGAATAGTGGTTACCAGGTGCTGGGGAGGGGGAAATGGGGAGCTGTTGTTCAAGGGGTATAAAGGTTCAGCTCTCTTGGTTTCTTCGTATCCCAGCAGCAGCCCCTTGACAGGGGCCAGGGACCAGGCCTGGATTCTCAGCCTCTGGTTCTTCCCAGATAGGCCAGTGCCCCCTGGAAAAGTGACCAGTCACCTCCTCAAGAGCTTTCAACTCTCATTCATGTTTTTCATGGCTCTTTCCCCAGTGATGTGTGTTTTCTTCCTGGGAGCTTGTGGAAAATCCCAGTCTGCTCTTCAGAAGGTTTGATTTAACCCTTTAGTCTCCCGCCCCATGTACCTGTGGAATTTAGTACATCTATTTTTTTTTTTTTTTTTTTTGTGGTACGCGGGCCTCTCACTGTTGTGGCCTCTCCCGTTGCAGAGCACAGGCTTCGGACGCGCAGGCTCAGCGGCCATGGCTCACAGGCCCAGCCGCTCTGCAGCATGTGGGATCTTCCCAGACTGGGGCACGAACCCACGTCCCCTGCATCGGAAGGCGGACTCCCAACTACTGCGCCACCAGGGAAGCCCTAGTACATCTTTTGATGGTGAAAACACACTCCTTGAGGCCATGCCATGCCCAATTTTGTCATTGCAGGTTTTCGCACTGACATCAGCTCCGCTGGTTTCTGTCTCACTGTAGAGGCCCTCCGCCTGCCCCCAGCCCAGGGTCTCAGCTTTCAGCCTTCACCCATGATCAGTAGACACCTCTCAGAAAGGCAGGACATCCCCAGTACTCCTCTGCAGGGAGCTTCCTCCTCCAGAGTTTTACAGTCTTAATCTTATTCCTCATGGCTTCTCTGATTCTTTGAAATACCTGTTTGTTTGTTTCAATTTATCTTGCTTTTCTGATTGTTTTTGGTGGAATAATTGTGGTGTCTTGAAGATTTCTCTTTTTCTCAGAAGCAAAAGTCCTCAAAATGTATTTTCAAATTTGCTGGAGGTAGAGATCTAACATTTTTGCCTCAAAACATTACTAGGCTGTGTTGGGCAGAACCAACCAATCAACCAACCAACAAATAAATAACTTTGGGTGGAGGTGTCAAGATTTCACAACCAGTTACTATGTAGCTGACTGGGTATTTCTAAATCAACAATTGACATATAACTTTTTTTTTATATATATAGCATTGAACAACTTCTTGGACCCAGTGGCAGAGCTGTTATTAATCTCTACATTAGAAAGGGATTTAAATTTCTTCCCTGCTCCATTTTTTTAAGAAAAAAAGACTGAACACCAAATACCACCTGTTTCACCAGTAGTTTTAAAACATACGAAAGAAATAAAAGGGAAAAGAAATGAAGCTACTGAATACTTCTTGGAGGAAAGCAATCTTTCTTATTTCTCTGATTTCTGTAAGACCCATTGCTTAACTGAAACACTGCTCAACTTCGCTCTAGATGGCTAGCATCGTTTTGTGAGGAAGGAAAATTCTACTGTCCCAGTCTGGGTCTCAGTGTGCCTGTCCCCAAAATGAAGGGGTTGGATTACATGAGAGCGAAAGTGTTTTTTCTTTGACTTCCTTTATGGGATGAGATTTCTTTTTGAGATTCACACTATTTTTCCTTAATAAATCAATTTGCACCACACTTACTTTTAAAAATTCCATATCAGTGAGTGTAATGCTTCTTCCCAGCCCGAGGTTTATCCATTATCTAGAACTTCTCTAACTTAGTAAAACTATAGTAGTACATTCCTAGTACAGAAAATCTTCATTTTTATCTTTTATTCTGCTCTGCATGGCAGGATTCCCTTCAGAAACTTTCTGGGGCTATTCTAACGAGGACTCAAAACTGAGCAAAGCTTCATTCATCTGAAGCTAAGCCAAAGTTGACTTAGACTTCAAGTTTAAGTTGATGCAGTGATTAACTGGTTAGATGAAACAAACATTGAATAATACATATTTTAATGCTTAAAGACTGTAATTCATTTTAAACATCATATTATGCTTTATCTTTTTCTGGAGACTTTTAAGTGGCTTTTGAACATCAGAAATAAAATTTTGACCTCCATCATCTGTGATCAACAGACCCACAGATGTTCATCTGTCAAAGAGATTGTTGGGCGTTTCTTTTCAATGGTTGGGATGCAGTGCAGGCGGTCTAGATAGTCAATACAGCTACTCCATGATGTGTTATAATCCTGCTCAGGAAGCCCAAGGCAATATTCAGTGATTTAACTTAGGAGGCTTGGATTCTAGCCAAGCTTTACCATCAGCCAACTCAAAGACTGTCCAGAATCACATGTCTCCTCTGGGCTTGACTTAATCTGATCTGTAAAAACGTGATGGGACTTGGGGTAGGATGTTGTAGTCTCACTGGTTCTCAAGAAGAAACAGAGAGGGGATAATTTGACTTCCTAGGAGTTCTGGGAGTCGTGGAAGGCAGTTGCAAAGCCTGAGACGACCTATGTTAAACTTTCCACATAGAGAAGAACTGTTTCAACCCAAATGCTCCTGAGTCCTTTCCCTTGGGAGAAACACCAGCAAATGGGTGCTCATGTTGTTTTTCTGGCATTAGTATTCCTTTTTTTTTTTTTTTTTTGGCTGGGCAAAGACATTTACAACACTTTATTTCTAGCACCCCAAGTGCTAGAAATCCTATAAATTGGTAGGAAAAGACAGTCCAATAGAAATGTGGATAAAAGAACATAAATAGACATTTCACAGAATGATAATTTTAGATGGCTAGTAGACATCTGAAAATTGAAAAAATGCAAATGAAAGCAAGAATGAAATACTATTTTTTTTAACCCATGAGATTGAAAATTAAAATGTGTCATGCATCCCTACATTGCTGGTGAGTGAATTGCTGGAAACTGGTGTGGGAAATGGCATTGGTATTCTTAAGAAGACTCCTAGGGGGGCTTATTCTGTCTTTCCCTAGCAAGTTCACATGAATTCCCCTATTCCCATACTAGAGACACCTTTCTAGAACCCACATCAAGAATGCCCACCTATAGGGCTTTCCTGGTGGCGCAGTGCTTGAGAGTCCGCCTGCCGATGCGGGGAACACGGGTTCGTGCCCCTGTCCGGGAAGATCCCACATGCCGTGGAGCAGCTGGGCGCGTGAGCCATGGCCGCTGAGCCTGCGCATCCGGAGCCTGTGCTCCGCAACGGGAGAGGCCGCAACAGTGAGAGGCCCGCGTACCGCAAAAAAAAATAAAATAAAATAAAAAAGAATGCCCGTCTATAAATTTCCCAGCTTTCCTTCTTCAGACTTCTCTGAAATTATGTCAGGATTGCAAAGGTTTTTTTCTCTAATCATGTGGTTATCAAGCATGTAAACTTGCTTCACTCTCTGGTCATTTTCAGAGTCTGATAAACTGACTCTGGGTTCCTTTTTCTTCCCCCCAGAAGACAAGGTCATGGGAAGCATTTTCCTTCTGAATCGGAGTACTCCTCACCAAGCTAAAATGCCTTTATTTTCACAATCCTTTTCAGTGATTCTTTGTTCCATGAAGCCTCCTCTTGACAGTCTGCCCAAGGGGCTTAGGATGAGGTTTGAGGAGAGTGGATGGGAGATTGAAGGACTCTGTCCAAGTTATTGAGCCAGGTTTTCTTGTTCAGCTTCCTCCTCCTTAACCCCTTATCCTTCCACGAAGGTGGACATGCCCTTCTCAGTAACTTCCAACCGGTGTTTACCAGTTTGAGGAAGTACACAACCAAGGGAAATAAAACTTGCTGAATCTATCAATATCCACCCTTGACAACATCATGAGAGAAGTTTTGCTGCTTCTGTTGATCTCCTCCCCTTCCCCCTTCAGTCCCCGGTCCCTTCCCCCTCCCCCTAGTGGCTTCTCCCCTTCCCATTCCCCTTCGGCGGCACACCCAGTGTTTCCTCTGTGATTCTTCAAGCTCAGAGTCTCCTCTGGAACATTGTCTTACTGGTTCTTTCAGTCAGTGTTTATGCCTCACATCTTCCCGGGTTCTATTCTCTATCAAATGTTCCATCTTAAAAGTTCAGGGCTGGAAGGTAACTGTGCAGTGATCTGAAACCATGACCTCATTTGACAGATCAGATCAAGGCTGTCCATATAAATATAAAGCGAGTCACGATGGTAATTTAAAATTTTCTAATAGCCACACTTAAAAAAATACAGTAAAAAGAAATAAGTGAAATTAATTATATATTTAATCAACCCAGTACTTCGGGAATAGTATCATTTCAATGTGAATTAACTATAAAATATCCTGAGATATTCATATTCTTTTTCTCATTTTAAGTATCTGAAATTGAGTATGTAGTTTACATTTACAGCATACTTCAGTGAGGGCTAGCTGCATTTCTGGGGCACAGTTGCCAACTGTGGCTAGTGGCCACTGCTGAGATGGCATAGGACTATAGCAACAAAGTTTAGGGGGAGCAAATGACTCGCTTAAGGTCATAAACTAGTCGACAGCAGAGCCAGTCTCTTGATCTCTGCTCTGATGCTTTTCTTGAAACAATGTCTGATTCTGACAGTGATGATCCTTAGGATGTGCCTTGAAGTGGAAAATGGATTATATGAATCTAGAGTGATTTGGTAGTGAAAATCTATAGTGGTTTTAGTATAAGGCTAAAAAGAAGGTTATACCTTCTAGTAGCTTCTGTTTTATGACATTATTGTTATAAGAGGAAGATTGTGACCAGAAAATTTTATTTCCAGTGATATGGATGGACAAAATAAGTTAATTTGAATTGCAGTGTGAATATCTGTCTTCTTTCAGATCTATTTCGTTAGTCTATTATCTATGTCAATGTCTAAGTACTAGGAAATTACTGCTTATTTCCATGAAAATCTATCAAAATGTACATTTTAACAGTGGCTTGTATGTGGGGGGAGATCACTGTAGCTTCTCCATCTATGCTTAATGACCAAGCCTCAGGGCTTGGCCCTGGCTTTGCTTTTTTTTTTTTTTCTTTTTGCCATGCCATGTGACATGTGGGATCTTAGTTCCCTGACTAGGGATCAAACCTGTGCCCCCTGCACTGGGAGTGCGGAGTCTTAACCACTGGACCACCAGGGAAGTCCTGGGCTCTGGCTTTAAAACTCCCATTATATTAAGCCTGTTTCAGGACTACCTGTGCATGTGGGACTCCATAGATAAAGCCTGGGGGGTCTAAAAGTTCCACACCTAATTCTGAAGTATGAAATTTGATTCAGGCCAAAATAAACATTCCCAAAACCTAAACTGCATTATATTCAAAGTGATTAGGAATCACAGTGAACTAATGTCTCTGGTACTTGGCTTGAAATCCTCATTCTTACTCGCCATATGCTCTTGAGGATATCACTTTCTTTAGTATTGGTCCCCTTTATAAATGGCAAGGAACGATATCTACCCTACTTACTATGTAGGACTTCATTTTCTAAGGTGTGTTTTAGACCTAGGGGATGCGCTATCAAAAAGGGATTCTATGGTCAACTGAATCTGAGAAATTCTGAATACTCTTAGAGATTCAAAATATGTAACAGTATTTTAAAGACCTGGGTAGTCTTGCAGACGAAGAATTTTTTAATTTAACTTAACGTTTCCTAAATGTTTTTAAGCCAGGAATTATTTGATCTTTTTCTCACCCACCACCTAGTCCATGGAACATACTTAGAGAAATGTTGTCATGGAGAATTTTAAAGGCAAAGTGGACAAAGATATATGAAAGATATTTTGATGTCTAATAATCATTTCTCAGGCATAAGTTGTTAAAACACACATTTAAGAGTGTCTTGCTGTCCCAGTATGTACCTACAGATTCCCCAACACTGCACTTTCTCCTGGAAACACACAAAGTTTAATATTACTACCTATTTGCTCACCTTCTCTTGACATCAATTAAACAACAAATGTAATACGGTAAGAAAATTTTGGCCACACAGAAAGCCAGACTTCAAGATTCTAAAACCATTACATTCTTGAGTATTTCACCCATACTCCCCTCTTTCTCTCCCTCCTCTCCTGTATCTTCCACTTTCTCCATCTTCTCTTCCTCCCCCCACTTCCCTTTTCCCTTTTCCTTCACTCTCTCTGATGACCCAACGTAGCCTTTTGGTCTAGATCAACTAAGTTTTATGAGCCCTTAGTTATTGAGAAGAGTGCTATGCTGATTCTGGGATCAAAAAGAGATATGACCTAGACATTGCTCTCAACACCCTTACTTTCTGGTAAAGAAGATGTACATGTAAAACATACTCTAGCTGAGTGTGACACATGTAACGATGGGATTATCTCTAAGGTACAGGAAGTAGCCTTGACATTGGAGGGACTGACCTTGCTGGGAAAGTTGGAAAGGACCTTGTTCATTGAATGCTTCATAAAGCAGGGGATGTCTGAGCAAGTGTGTCAGCAGTTCCTAGGCAGTCAAGGATAGGAAGGTGGATCCAGTAGAGAGGGCAGAGTGTGGGAAGCCACTGAGGCATGAAAGAACAAGGTGTACACTGGACATGCAAACCATCCAAGTAATTCATGGAACTATGGAGAGAGGCAAGCTAAGGTTACATCATGAGAGGCCTTGTATCCCTACCGCCCTTTGGTGAGTGGCCTTCTAACATTTTTAAGCCTTGAAACTCCTTGACATTTTATCTGGAAGCCCAGAATTCGCTTGGCAGTTGGTCTAGCAGAAACAAGGCAAGGGATTTTGTACGGGGTACCATTTGAAAGCCACTGCAATGAAACATGGTCATATTTGTGTTTTCTAGCAGAAACTTAATACGTTTTTGTTAGAGAATGAAAGTTTTCCCAAACGAGGGAAAAGGAAAGGGGCGAAGGAAAACAGTCACTTTCTCAGATGCTATTTTAGATGAAAGGCCAGGATGCATCTTTCTGTTCAGTCACACATGGAAGCAGCTTTCAAGAAAAAGAAGTGCTGATGTACATTAGCTCACTCTGCTCTTAAGTGTGCTGGAACATACTTTGAAAACAGTTTAGAACTAAAATCATATGCATTGATGTCTTCTATTCCTTTGAGGACTTTCAGTGGCAGACGAATCTGAACTGCATTTATTCACGTGGGAGCAGAATTATCTTTGATTACCAAGTGCTTTCTGCTTCCGTGAAAGCTATAATAAACCACTGCTGGGTCCATTGGGGTAGGTGTGGGCTTGTGAAATCCAAGATGGGGAGGGCTTGGGTGAAAGGAAATTTCTTACGAATATTATAAAAATTGGTTTGAACTTGAAAGCGTTAGAGAGAGAAAGATCTGGGTTACTTTTATTGACATCCCTGGGTTGGCATCCCTCAGGAGACAGTGCCATACTTACGTGGGTGTCTTCCATCAGCCTCCACCTGATGTGAAGTGTTGTTACATCTTTAGCTCCGTTCACGGCAATGTCAGAGACAAACACAGAAGAATATTCTGACCTGGCTTTGTCAGTTTTTTAATCCGTATCTTGGCTCTTTTGTTTTATATAAACAGAAATGCAAAACTGAAGCCTCGGTATGTTTTGCCTGTTTCATTTTTAAATTCCTTTTCATGTTTTTACGGAGTAATTCATCTTCACTATGGGTTAGTTTAAACAACATATATACAGAAAGAAGAAATTAAAATCTACTGGTACTAACTCTAGAAATAACTACCATCAACATTTTCGAGTATATATTTGTATCTTTCTAGATCTTTTTCCTTACACATTCATATTATAGTGTTTCTTTGAAAAATGAGATCATGTGGTACAAATTGTTTTGTTACCCACTTTCCTCACTTTAAATACATCAGAAGCAAAAATAATTTTAAAGTCAATATACTTCGTTCTACGACATCGCTTTTATGTGGATGCGTGCTATTTGTTTATAAAGGTAGACCCCAATTTATTTAAACAAACTTTTTTTTTTAGACATTTGGCTTCCAGGCTTGCCCTATTAAAACAGTGCTAGGAAACATCCTACTAGCTAAATTTTGCCTTCATTTATCCTTGTCTCCTTAGAATAATCTACTCAAGTGGAATTTCTGGTTCAAAGGCTCTGTATACTGTCAACGCTGTTGGCATGCTTTATAAAACTGTCCTCGGGAATGAAGGTTATTCTTGTTTATATTCCACATGTGAATGTAGGAGGGCACTTATTTCCAATCAACGTTACCAGTTCTAGTAAATATTGTTTTGGTCAGTTTAATACCATTTTAAATTCCTGGGTCTCCCTACTTCCTCCACCTGTTGGGTCTAATAGAACATGCCCTCCAAAGGATGGGGTGAGGAATCAGAGATACATGAGGTGAAGAAGGGCTGTGCAGGAGGGGCTCAGTGATGTGTTCACAGTTGATTTAAGTTCAGTTTGAAGATTCACCTCATAGAAATAGTTTGTTGATGGGCTTAACGTTGGAACTGTAGAAGCTGCAGCATGAGGAGGAGCTTATTTACAACCAGGGTGATTCTCTGCATCCCGAGGGAGGTCCTTCATCAGGCAGAGAGAGACGGATGCCTCCAGAACTCTGAAAGTCAGTTGGAAACAGTGCAAGTCAGAGTGGCTTGAGAAGTGGTGCAGGGAATCCAAAAGGGTGGACAACTTAAAAGTAAACATAATCATTGGCCAAAGCTTGGAAATACTAAAAAGAGAAAAACGATCACCTGCTGGGCTTTTTTCACTGAACTACATTTTGGCATTGTGCCATTGCCCTGTATGGAACACTGCTTATTTTTTTCTGGATTGAAAAGCAATAGGGTGGAATGGTGAACCATGTTGGGCATGGAGAGTCTGAATACTGGCCCTGCCATGTGCCAGCTCATTGAGTTTGAGTTATTCTCTAAGCTGTTTCCAGGTCTATGAGGAATGATGATGATACAATGTAGGGCTGTGTGAGGATTAGATGAGATAGTTTGCAGAAGTCAGCACAGAGCCTGGAATTAGTAACCCTCCCTCCACTGCAGCTGGTATGCTTACTTTGACACTGTGTCTTCAACTCACACAGAGTCTGCTTGGATTCCCTGAAGGTGACTCACGGACACAGAGGGCGACAAACTTTGTCCCACTATTTACCACCTTCCACAGTGTCCCGATGAGAAGAGAAAATGGGAGAACTTTCTTTCCTGTTTTTTTTTTTTTTTTTACATCTTTATTGGAGTATAATTGCTTTACAATGGTGTGTTAGTTTCTGCTTTATAACAAAGTGAATCAGTTATACATATACATATGTTCCCATATCTCTTCCCTCTTGCGTCTCCCTCCCTCCCACCCTCCATATCCCACCCCTCCAGGCGGTCACAAAGCACCGAGCTGATCTCCCTGTGCTATGCGGCTGCATCCCACTAGCTATCTACCTTACGTTTGGTAGTGTATATATGTCCATGCCTCTCTCGCGCTTTGTCACAGCTCACCCTTCCCTCTCCCCATATCCTCAAGTCCATTCTCTAGTAGGTCTGTGTCTTTATTCCTGTCTTACCCCTAGGTTCTTCATGATTTTTTTTCCTTAAATTCCATATATATGTGTTAGCATACGGTATTTGTCTTTCTCTTTCTGACTTACTTCATTCTGTATGACAGACTCTAGATCTATCCACCTCATTACAAATAGCTCAATTTCGTTTCTTTTTATGGCTGAGTAATATTCCATTGTATATATGTGCCACATCTTCCTGATCCATTCATCCGATGATGGACACTTAGGTTGTTTCCATCTCTGGGCTATTGTAAATAGGGCTGCAATGAACATTTTGGTACATGACTCTTTTTGAATTATGTTTTTCTCAGGGTATATGCCCCGTAGTGGGATTGCTGGGTCATATGGTAGTTCTATTTGTAGTTTTTTAAGGAACCTCCATACTGTTCTCCATAGTGGCTGTACCAATTCACATTCCCACCAGCAGTGCAAGACTGTTCCCTTTTCTCCACACCCTCTCCAGCATTTATTGTTTCTAGATTTTTTGACGATGGCCATCCTGACTGGTGTGAGATGACATCACATTGTAGTTTTGATTTGCATTTCTCTAGTGATTAATGATGTTGAGCATTCTTTCATGTGTTTGTTGGCAATCTGTATATCTTCTTTGGAGAAATGTCTGTTTAGGTCTTCTGCCCATTTTTGGATTGGGTTGCTTGTTTCTTTGTTATTGAGCTGCATGAGCTGCTTATAAATTGTGGAGATTAATCCTTTGTCAGTTGCTTCATTTGAAAATATTTTCTCCCATTCTGAGGGTTGTCTTTTGGTCTTGTTTATGGTTTCCTTTGCTGTGCAAAAGCTTTGAAGTTTCATTAGGTCCCATTTGTTTATTTTTGTTTTTATTTCCATTTCTCTAGGAGATGGGTCAAAAAGGATCTTGCTGTGATTTATGTCATAGAGTGTTCTGCCTATGTTTTCCCCTAAGAGTTTGATAGTGTCTGGCCTTACATTTAGGTCTTTAATCCATTTTGAGCTTATTTTTGTGTATGGTGTTAAGGAGTGTTCTAATCTCATACTTTTACATGTACCTGTCCAGTTTTCCCAGCACCACTTATTGAAGAGGCTGTCTTTTCTCCACTGTACCTTCCTGCCTCCTTTATCAAAGATAAGGTGACCATATGTGTGTGGGTTTATCTCTGGGCTTTCTATCCTGTTCCACTGATCTATCTTTCTGTTTCTGTGCCCGCACCATACTGTCTTGATTACTGTAGCTTTGTAGTATAGTCTGAAGTCAGGGAGCCTGATTCCTCCAGCTCCGTTTTTCGTTCTCAAGATTGCTTTGGCTATTCGGGGTCTTTTGTGTTTCCATACAAATTGTGAAATTTTTTGTTCTAGTTCTGTGAAAAATGCCAGTGGTAGTTTGATAGGGATTGCATTGAATCTGTAGATTGCTTTGGGTAGTAGAGTCATTTTCACAATGTTGATTCTTCCAATCCAAGAACATAGTATATCTCTCCATCTATTTGTATCATCTTTCATTTCTTTCATCAGTGTCTTATAATTTTCTGCATACAGGTCTTTTATCTCCTTACGTAGGTTTATTCCTAGATATTTTATTCTTTTTGTTGTAATGGTAAATGGGAGTGTTTTCTTAATTTCACTTGCAGATTTTTCATCATTAGTGTTTAGGAATGCCAGAGATTTCTGTGCATTAATTTTGTATCCTGCTACTTTACCAAATTCATTGATTAGCTCTAGTAGGTTTCTGGTAGAATTTTAGGATTCTCTATGTATAGTATCATGTCATTTGCAAACAGTGACATCTCTACTTCTTCTTTTCTGATTTGGATTCCTTTTATTTCCTTTTCTTCTCTGATTGCTGTGGCTAAAACTTCCAAAACTATGTTGAATAATAGTGGTGAGAGTGGGCAACCTTCTCTTGTTCCTGATCTTGGTGGAAATGGTTTCAGTTTTTCACCATTGAGGACAATGTTGGCTGTGGGTTTGTCATATATGGCCTTTATTATGTTGAGGAAAGTTCCCTCTATGCCTACTTTCTGCAGGGTTTTTATCATAAATCAGTGTTGAATTTTGTCGAAAGCTTTCTCCGCATCTATTGAGATGATCATACGGTTTTTCTCCTTCAGTTTGTTAATATGGTGTATCATGTTGATTGATTTGCATATATTGAAGAATCCTTGCATTCCTGGAATAAACCCCACTTGATCATTTACATTCAAGGTAATTATTGATATGTATGTTCCTATTCCCATTTTCTTAATTGTTTTGGGTTTGTTTTTGTAGGTCTTTTCCTTCTCTTGTTTTTCTTACCTAGAGAAGTTCCTTTAGCATTTGTTGTAAAGCTGGTTTATGGTGCTGAACTCTCTCAGCTTTTGCTTGTCTGTAAAGATTTTAATTTCTGCATCAAATCTGAATGAGATCCTTGCTGGGTAGAGTAATCTTGGTTGCAGGCTATTCTCCTTCGTCACTTTAAATTTGTCCTGCCAGTCCCTTCTGGCTTGCAGAGTTTCTGCTGAAAGATCAGCTGTTAACCTTATGGGGATTCCCTTGTGTGTTATTTGTTGTTTGTCCCTTGCTGCTTTTAATATGTTTTCTTTGTATTTAATTTTTTGATAGTTTGACTAATATGTGTCTTGGCGTGTTTCTTCTTGGATTTATCCTGTATGGGACTCTCTGTGCTTTCTAGACTTAACTATTTCCTTTCCCATATTAGGGAATTTTTCAACTATAATCTCTTCAAATATTTTCTCAGTCCCTTTTTTTTTCTCTTCTTCTTCTGGGACCCCTATAATTCGAATGTTGGTGCATTTAATGTTGTCCCAGAGGTCTCTGGGACTGTCCTCAGTTCTTTTCATTCTTTTTTCTTTATTCTGCTCTGCAGTAGTTATTTCCGCTATTTTATCTTCCAGGTCACTTATCCGTTCTTCTGCCTCAGTTATTCTGCTATTGATCCCTTCTAGAGTATTTTTAATTTCATTTATTGTGTTGTTCATCGTTGCTTGTTTCCTCTTTAGTTCTTCTGGGTCCTTGTTAAATGTTTCTTGCATTTTGTCTATTCTATTTCCAAGATTTTGGATCATCTTTACTATCATCATTCTGAATTCTTTTTCAGGTAGACTGCCTATTTCCTCTTCATTTGTTAGGTCTGGTGGGTTTTTGCCTTGCTCCTTCATCTGCTGTGTGTTTCTTTGTCTTCTCATTTTGCTTATCTTACTGTGTTTGGGGTCTCCATTTTGCAGGCTGCAGGTTCGTGGTTCCTATTGTTTTTGGTGCCTGTTCCCAGTGGCTAAGGTTGGTTCAGTGGGCTGTGTATGCTTCCTGGTAGAGGTGACTAGTGCCTGTGTTCTGGTGGGTGAGGCTGGATCTTGTCTTTCTGGTGGGCAGGTCCACGTCTGGTGGTGTGTTTTGGGGTGTCTGTGGCATTATTATGTTTTCAGTCAGCCTCTTTGCTAATGCATGGGGTTGTGTTCCTGTCTTGCTAGTTGTTTGGCATAGGGTGTCCAGCACTGTAGCTTGCTGGTCGTTGAGTGAAGCTGGGTGTTGGTGTTGAGATGGAGATCTCTGGGAGATTTTCGCCATTTGATATTACGTGGAGCTGGAGGTCTCTTGTGCACCAGTGTCCTGAAGTTGTCTCTCCCACCTCAGAGGCACAGCACTGACTCCTGGCTGCAGCACCAAGAGCCTTTCATCCACATGGCTCAGCATAAAAGGGAGAAAAGGTAGAAAGAAAGAAAGAGGATAAAATAAAATAAAGTAAGATAAAATAAAAGTTATTAAAATAAAAATTTAAAAATAATTATTAAGAAAAAAATTTTTTTTTAATAAAAAAAAAAATGGAAGGACAGAACCCTAGAACAAATGGTGAAAGCAAAGCTATACAGACAAAATCTCACACAGAAGCATACACATACACACTCACAAAAAGAGGAAAAGTGGATAAAATAATATATCTTGCTCTCAAAGTCCACCTCCTCAATTTGGGATGATTCGTTGTCTATTCAGGTATTCCACAGATGCAGGGTACATCGAGTTGATTGTGGAGATTTAATCCGCTGCTTCTGAGGCTCCTGGGAGAGATTTCCCTTTCTCTTCTTTGTTCGCACAGCTCCCGGGGTTCAGCTTTGGATTTGGCCCCGCTGCTGTGTGCAGGTCGCCTGAGGGAATTTGTTCTTCGCTCAGATAGGATGGGGTTAAAGGAGCCGCTGATTCGGGGGCTCTGGCTCACTCCGGCCGGGCGGAGGGAGGGGCACGGAGTGAGGGGCGGGCCTGCGGCGGCAGAGGCCGGCGTGACGTTGCACCAGCCTGAGGCGCGCCGTGCGTTCTGCTGGGGAAGTTGTCCCTGGATCCCGGGACCCTGGCAGTGGCGGGCTGCACAGGCTCCCCGGCAGGGGGGTGTGGATAGTGACCTGTGCTCACACACAGGCTTCTTGGTGGCGGCAGCAGCAGCCTTAGCGTCTCATGCCCGTCTCTGGGGTCCGCGCTTTTAAGCCGCGGCTCACGCCCGTCTCTGGAGCTCCTTTAAGCTGCGCTCTTAACCCCCTCTCCTTGCGCACCAGGAAACAAAGGGGCAAGAAAAAGTTTCGTCTCTTTGGCAGCTGCAGACTTTTTCCGGACTCTCTCCCAGCTAGCCGTGGCGCACTGGCCCCGTTCAGGCTGTGTTCACGCCGCCAACCCCAGTCCTCTCCCTGCGCTCCGACCGAAGCCCGAGCCTCAACTCCAGGCCCCGCCCGCCCCGGCGGGTGAGCAGACAAGCGTCTCGGGCTGGTGAGTGCCGGTCGGCCCTGATCCTCTGTGCGGGAATCTCCCCGCTTTGCCCTCCGCACCCCTGTGGCTGCGCTCTCCTCCGCGGCTCTGAAGCTCCCCCCTCCGCCACCTGCAGTCTCCGCCCGCGAAGGGGCTCCTAGTCTGTGGTAAACCTTTCCTCCTTCACAGCTTGCTCCCAGAGGTGCAGGTCCCGTCCCTATCCTTTGTGTTGTTTCTTTTTTCTTTCGCCCTACCCAGGTACGTGGGGGGTTTCTTGCCTTTTTGGAGGTCTGAGGTCTTCCTCCAGAGTTCAGTAGGTGTTCTGTAGGAGCTGTTCCACGTGTAGATGTATTTCTGGTGTATCTGTGGGGAGGAAGGTGATCTCCGTGTCTTACTCTTCCGCCATCTTCTCCCTCTCCCTTCTGTAAACAACTTTAAATTGCTTTCAGAACAAGGCAGGGTAGAACGAAAGAAATAAAAGTAAAAGAAAATAAAGCTCATCACTGGTATACCCACTCTGAGGTAAATCCTGTTTATATATTGTAACTTTCTTCCTTTCCCCTTCCTTCTCATTGTCTCTACGTCCATCTGTCCATCTAGCTTACCTGCAGGGAGGCGGTATGTGATTTTCACACAGCCCTGGTCCATAAACAGTTTCTTTCATCATAAAAAGTTCATTGTAAAATGAATTTTAATGGCCGTCTAGACCTCTATCGTATAGATAAGCCACAGTTTATTAATTATTCTTGTCATTAAAATTTAGGTTTTCTTCCCTTTGCTGCATAACATTTATCTTTATAACCGTGATCACCATCATTCCTTATACATTTTTGCATATAACCCTTTACTTTTGTTTGTTATAAGACTTTCATATACATTACTGGAGATCATCTTCTTCCTATTCAAAGAAATGAAATTAAAGCATATAATCATCTGTGCCTATCCAGCAGAGTTAGGAGCCAGGAGAGTGGTATTCCCTGCACCAGCAAGGAAGCAAGTCTATAAAACATGGAATGAAAATATCTTCTCCCTTTGGCACGGCAGAGAGCTTCTCCAGGGAAGTTGTTGAGGAATACAGATTAGGTTTAGGGATGAATCCTTGCTACCTGGGTGCTTCCCCTTCCTCAAGCTTCCAGAGGCCGTCTCTGACGATTTCATCTAGGACGGGGGAGAGAAGCCTCGCTGGGCATGGCTTCTGGTGGGCCTGGAGCTCAGAGACTTCAGCAGACCTTCTTCAAAGACCTGATCCCTCCTTACCTGGTTTTCGGCCAAAGCTAGAATCTGACATCCCCAGATATTTCTAGGGTTTTGAGCGGGATATTTTCCCCATTCAGTTGGGCAAAGCCTGAAGGGCATTTTTAAACAGGGGATCTTTGAGTTTTCAGCTTTTATCTTTCATTAAAGATTAGGAGCAACATTTTAAACTCCTCTGCCTCAGAGGTCCCTGCCTGTAGCTTCCATGCCTTGTGACCTGCCTGTGTATTATGGGAGAATGTTCCATCTGCAGCTACTGACCGTAGTTGCCCCTCAGTGTCTGTGGCGGATTGGTTTCAGGAACCCTCGAGGATCCCCAAATCTGTGGACGCTCAGGTCCCTATATAAAATGGTGTAGCAGAGTATCTGTGGGTACGGAGGACCGACTGTATTTTGTTTCCCACCTGCTGCTGAAGTCAGACTCAGGTCTCCTTCAGAAACTACCATTTGTCTGCACAGATCCTTCTGGTGGTGATGAGATCTGTGTTGGCAAACACAGCCCTTGCTTGTGCTGTTTTCCAAGAAGCAGGTCTGGGTGGACCCAAGACTGGTGTGCTCACCAGCGGTGCCACCTTGAACACCAGTTATGACCTCAGTTTTCGTGTCTGTGATAAGCAAAATACTCCTTCCTCGTGGTGTTGTGGTGAAGGCTGAGCTCTATGTGGCTGAAGGACACATTGTTTGTGAACATGCCTATCGCTCGACCGATGCCTCTTTTACCATAATTATTCGATTTTGATTCAAGTGTTTGACCTGGGCACACCCGGGAGGAGTCTCCAGGAGAGCAAATAATTACCAAACACTTGGTCTGTGGCTGTGACCAGCCCCAGGGCCTTCTCAACAAGCTGACAAGGTAGATACTCTCATCATCCCCGTGTCCATCGAGAAGTTACAAGACTCATCCAGGTTTAGAGCTAGAAAGAAACAAAGCCACGGTTGGAACTTAGGCAGTCTGGTTGTAGAACCTGTTCTCTTGTCTACCCAACTGTACTGCCCAAAACCCAACAAATGGTTAAGAACGTGTTTCTCTTTAAAGATGCACTGAAGCCCTGAGTGCAGTTGGCCGTGGGTACCCCTGGCCTGGTATCGCAACCCACTGCCAGCCCGTATCTCTCCCTTCCCTCCCGCCTGGTCACAGTCCCATCCTGGATGGTATTCCTGTGCCACCAGCTCCATTTATTCCTGACACAGTGTAAACGGGGACCCATGAACGTGTGGTACCACCAAGGTGTTTACTTCTCAGTAGAGCCTGGCCCCAGGACACCCAAGGGAGTCAACCCCTCATGTTCCAAAGAAGGGGGGCTGTGACCCAGCACAGGGGCTATGTAAACTGGGTCTTGTTGCATGCAGGAAAATCCTATGTGGATCCTTCCAGAAGAGACTGTCAAACTTTTATTTTTTAAATCTTCAATCATGCCATATTGTAATGGGTACACAGTGCTTTTACTTGGCATCAGTTATGAGTTGGTTTTGAAACAATTCAGTATTAAACCAGTGGGGATGATTACTGATCTCTCCATCCCTTTGGGGCAGCTCTACCAACAGGGGACAGGTTCCATTCTAGTCCAATTTGTGTTGCTGTATATGCCCATCCGGCAACACAGAAGGTGGCTCCATTAGCTGATACAGCGTTACCATATTTGTCATGGAAATCAGGTGTCTGCTTCCGGTGGCTCTGCCTTGCCATTGTTTGCTGAATGCTTTGAACTCAGAGGCAACTTAGTGCATTTTTGGCCAGGGGAACATCGTGGAGCTGAAGACAGAACTACAGCAACTGCAGCTGCTAGTTTTTTGCACCTTCACATCAAGTACCCTTGCAAAGAGTTCTGAAAACGAGACTGTCAGACTTTTTGCTCAACTTCCAATTGTGGCATTTAGAGGCTAACTTTTATCCCACAAAACTTTTGAACTTACTTAGCAGTGTTTAGTTCACAAAGCATCTTCCCCACTTCCCTCTGTGGGGTCACCATAGAAAGTTCATGAGGGAGGCCAGATTTTTCCCTCTGTCCCTGGCTCTCTCTTCCCCGCTCTTTGCTTTATTGAGTTCCTACACTGGGCTAAGCTTTGAGAATTAAAAAACAAAAAGACAAATCTTTCCCACTTTCCTGTTGAGTTCTCACAGGTTGTAAGTAGAGCTGTGCTTTAGAACTTGCGTCTCCCAATGGCCAAGCCAGGACACACTCTCCACTCAAGATGCCTTTCCAGACGGTCACCAAACTCTGCTTTCAGCATTGAGTCCTGAGCTCATAGGAGCCTCTTATCGGGATGATGGGCTCTAGGTCTGACCTTCTGTGTCCCTAGGGAATGGCTCAGAGCAAATTAACTCGCATCTGATCAAAATTTTCTGGGTCATAGTTAAGACTGACAGTCGCTGGTGGTGCCAAAGTCACTTTTTTTTTTAAAACTTTTTATTTTATATTGGAGTATAGTTGATAAACAATGTTATGTTAGTTTCAGGTGTACAGCAAAGTCACTTGCAGAAACAGGAATGGCTAAAGTCAAGACCGGTGTGTCCTTCTGGTGCCTTTAAAACAGGACAAATCTCCTATAAACGTAATTAATCCATTCATCCTTTAATTAATTTGTTCGTTCTGAAACAGGGATGCCCCCAATGTGGTAATGGAGTGTGCTTGCTGTGACCGTTCTGTCTCTAGAATACAAATGCTCACTCTCTCCCCTGTCCCCATCACACCAGCCATCAATACTGAGTAAAAGCCCCGATAAGTATTCAGTCCTCCCCTATAGAATCTTCCTCGTCCCTGTGCTGGGTCTTGCAGCCAAGGGTGGAAGGAGCGGGCAGTTCATTTCCGGTTGGCAAAAGAGGCGCTAGTGGCTGAGAAGGAGTTGCCCTTGGTGAGTTGCATCCATGCACAGTAACTGGTCCAAGTACCCCTCCCACAGTGGCTGCAGACCCAGGACGTTGTCGTCATTTTCTGCTGCAGAGAGTTCAGTTTAGGGCTGCCGACTCCCCACTGTTGTGCTTAGGGGAGAGGGCATCTGATTGAAAGGGCACTCAGCAAAGATGTGGGCTGAGGCAGGCCAGCGGTGATGCTGCCACTTATTGGCGTGGGACGTCAGGAATGCTGGATCGCAAGGAGGCGGGCACCAAGCAGGTCTCTCCAGCAGAAGCCTTGAGCTATCAGGAGGAGAGGCTCCAAAGGCTGACCCAGGTCAGAGACTGGGTCCACTGCTAATGCTTCTATGCTGGTCTCTCAGGTCAGAATACGGACAGTTTTAGCTCGACCAGTTAACCGTGCGTTTTCAAGCATTGCTACCTCCTCCAGTGTCGGAGCTAAGACATGTTCAAGCATTCGTTACTTTAGGAACCCAGATCCACCCTTTCCTTTCCCTTACTGGGGATGAGCTTTTCTCTTTAAAACTTTAAAACACAAAGGGTCCCATCAGATCTTCTCGTTCAAGAGGATGGTCCTACTGGTCGCCCTTCTGAGTAGGCCACCCCAGGGGTTCCACAGAGATGCTCATTCCTGCCAGTATTGTGACATGATTCGTCATATTCTCTTGAAAAAGAAACACTATTCCCACAGATAATCTGCCACTGTCCATCTATTCATTCATTCATGGGGCAAACCCCAAGGGCCAGGAGCTTGTCAAAACACCATGGATATTCCAGACCTGGGCCCAGTGATGAACTCCGTCTTTTTCATATTTCTCACATTCCCCAGGATCTGCCTGGCTTCTGGCACCTGGACTTTGTTTCCTTTTATTGGCTGGAGCACAGTACTCACGGTTGGTGGCTGAAGTGAGTTTCTTCAGCTTGACGCTGGGTGCCCTTAGGACACAGCTTGTACTTGACTTCTTGGCCCTTGGCCTTCCTGGTTCCTCTGGGCAGCTCCTCTGCATCCCCGGAGCCTTGAACTTCACTCTGGGGCCAGCCAGGCCTCCCTCAGCCTCCCGGAAGTGGCACAGCTTCTTGTGCTTCTGTGAGAAACGGTTCAGAGCCTGATAAACCCTGGGCAACACACTTTCTGAATTAGTTTATTTCTAAAGTGTGACTTTTGAAGTCATCTTTTCATGAGGGATGGGGCTGGGGTTTAGCTTACCTTGTTGGTAGATTATGAAAGATAAACGGCACTTGAGTCCATTGGAAAAACGAGGACTGTCCCTTCTTTCCTTTCATCTCTACCCCCAGCACTGCTCAATGTCCAAAATGCCCTTGATCCCAGATGGCTCAATGAACCATGAACAGTAAAATGTAAAGGATTTCTCTTAACAAAAATGAATCCTTGCAATGACTAATTTGAAAGAGCACTAATTTACCATGAGGGCTTCTGCTTTGAGACCTGTCTTGGTTACCAGCTAGCTAGGAGACCTGCACAGTCATTAACCTCTGGGACCCTCTTGTCCGCCCTTCATAAACAGAGGACACAGCATGAGTGTTCTAAAGGGTTGTGCGTCATTAAGGATCAAACACGAACGGATAACCAGACCTTCGATTATATACAATTTCGTTCTTACTGTTGGATAAACCTTGATATTTAGAGAGTAACAGAATATGTTGCTCTCTGTATAGCCATTTGAAGCTAGTCAGGCAGTGAATCTTAATTACCTACATTAGTTTAGCCTGGTAAAGTAAAATGAAGCCATTTCCACACATTGTCTTTCAATCTGCCATTAACAGCAGAGAGAGCCAAATATTCATACGCTTGGTCAGCGACCACTGCCTCCAGGGTGCTTTAATTCGTGGCTGTATTTGCATCTCAGGCTAACAGAGTTTCCAGTTCAGGATAAGCCTCAACATTCTCTCTTGAAATAAGATTGAGAGAAGCGTAAGGACTCTAGCACAGACGACCCCACTCCGGCACAACATGTGAAATGACAGCTCTTAAAAACCTTTCCTGGGCTTCCCTGGTGGCGCAGTGGTTGAGAGTCCGCCTGCCGATGCAGGGGACGCGGGTTTGTGCCCCCCGGGAGGATCCCACATGCCGCGGAGCGGCTGGGCCCGTGAGCCATGGCCGCTGAGCCTGCGCGTCCGGAGCCTGTGCTCTGCAATGGGAGAGGCCACGACAGTGAGAGGCCCGCGTACCGCAAAAAAAAAACCCCAAAACAAAACCTTTCCTCAGGCTATGAAACAGCTCTGAGTCCACCACATTCCTCTTCCTCAGCTCTTAGAATCTCGCATGTGCAAATATCTCAGCCTGAAATGACTGCCAGAGAAGGGAAATATCTGGGAGTAAGGTCATCTTATTAAAATAGGATGCTTTACACTGTCTGGATTTGGATGGAGAATTTCATATACCCTTTCTCCACTACATAGAGCCAAAGAATTTTAGGGACCACCTAATTCATCTCATCAGGTCCATTTTGCTGATAGGAAAACTGAGTCTCGGTGAGGTCAAATGTTTTGTCCACAGTCCTGCAGCAGCTAGTAGCAGATCTAAAACTAGAACCCAGGCTTCTGACCCCTAGTCTATTGCTAAAAAGTGCGTGCTTGGTTTGATAAAGGAATTTACAATTCTGGGAGTGGAAGGGAAAGAATTTCAAAGGATTAACCGAAGGAAAGAAAGATTTTCCCAGATGGCCTCTAAGACCTTTGATGCAGGCAAAGCCTTGGAAATGGATCCTGGTTAAGTTTCCTTGTGCAGCTGTGCAGACTTACCCTTCTCTTTGTACCTGGGAACGTGGTGCATTATTCATGCGAACAGAATCTATTTGTTCTGAGACTTTGCAGAGAAGGAAAACGTAAGGTAGTGACAAAATTAAGAGAAGAAATGATCACGGCTGCGCTTTGGCAGAGCAACCCTGAACAGCCGCCTAAAGTTAGATGTGGAAGCCCTCCTTGGAAAAGGAGCCCAGGTGAAGACCTTAATGAGAGCAGTTCTATTGGTGCGTCTAGGATCCTCCGTGCGGTGGTGTGCTGCCTCTGGTGTCCCTGCCTTTCAAGTTTGAAGGCATTTAAGTACTAGACACCTCAGTGGAAATGATGTGAATTCCTTTTGTCCTTATTGTGTGTTTTAAATGTGCAAAATAAGTAAATGTTTTCACGCTGTAAGATGTTAGGATGGTTCAATGAGGTAGGTTAGAGGGTTTTATAAAATGGAAATATCTGAATGTGGAAAGGATGACTATTAACCACTCAGTAATTAATAGGCACTTGCTTCAAGTCTAGGCACTTGCCAGGGATCACAGTTTATTAAATATGTGGAACAGAATTTCTCAACGGGTGATTTCACGTGGACTCGGCCGACTCATCTGAAGCCCTTGACAAGTGTATACATAGGCCCCCTTCCAGGCCTGCTGTAGCCAGTTCTCTGGGGATGCATTTGAACCTTTGCATTGCTAACTTGCTTCCTGGGGGCTTCTGATACCGGAGACTACCCTGGAGGATGGAAACTCTTCTGCTTTTGTATTCAAAGTTGCTTACTTCGTAAGCATAAGCACCTGCACCTAAGCATCTATGTGTGATGCATAGAACTGAACAGGAGCTTAAATTAGGTCGAAAGATGGTTTGAGGCAAGTTGTGACTTGCTTTGTTCTCCATGCTAGATAACTGAGGCTTTACTCAGTAGGAGTAGTTAGCTAAGCACTAGCTTTGAGCAAGGTAGAATACTAAACTTGATTTCTAGAAAAATAAACCTGATAGACAGCAGTGAGAAGACCAATTTCAGTAATCCAGAATTGGTTCTTAGTGACTATTTCTCATCTTTTTATTTTACTGAAGAATCATCTGGTAGGAAAGAAATGTCTCAATTCCTCTCCACACCCCCTATAGGTTTGTCTTTCTCTCCACAAAGAGAAAATCTTGGAGTAGGCTTTTTTCTTTCTCTGCATGTTTGCCCCTTTCCACGTGTGGAGAAGTAGCTCCTCTGATTAGTGTAATTATGCCCTTGTTTAGTCCAGTGGTCCTATAGCTGGGTGTGCATTAGAATCACCTGGAGGGCATGTGAAGCCGAAGACTGCTAAGCCCCACCCACTGCATTTCTGATTTGGTGGGTCTGGGCCCAATAAGCTGGCGATTCCGACAAGTTCCCAGGTGATATCAATGCTGCTCCATCAGGCCTCAGGCTTGGAGAACCACTGCTTTAGACCAGTACTCTCTTTCCCTGGAAGCCTCAGGAAACAGTAAGTAAGGTTTCTGGCTTTTTTTTTCACCCTTTGAGTTTTATATAAAATAACCTCATGCAACAGGAGAGGAGAGGGTCAGAGATGGAGGATGCCGCCCCTTTGTTCTGTGGCGGGGACGTGAGCTCCACGTAGGGCTGGAGGGCTCTGTGGGCTGTGGGGTTAGAGGCTCAGCTCCGAGGCCAGATCCTGGGCTTGGAAACACGGGTCCCTCAAGCTCTGGCCTGTGCTTGAGGGCGGGGGAGCGCTGCATCCCCAAGCGTTCCCCTCTTTGCTCCTGAGGCCCAAGAAAAGATGCACTGGGAGGCCCAGGCTGTCCGGGGAAAGGCTGGCTCTTCCAGGGGTTGGACTGGGACAAGGGGAGGGGGGCTCAGACGATTCTGTCGGCCCCAACCATGGCCCCTGAGCTCTGCTTTCAGTCGCTGTGCCAGTGTCTTCCAGGTGGCAGACTCCAATGGGTGCTCCACTGTTTTTCAGTGAATTAAACTCATCTGTGCTGGTCTTAATCCCATTTTGGGACTAGGCCCCTGCTCCAGCTTTTCAGCCTAAAACCCCTTGTGTACATCAGCGTGGCCGGTCATTGGGTCCAGCTGCTTTCCTTAGGTACGGATAGACCAGGATGCTGTGTTGGGGCCCAGGCCCAAGTAGCAATCTCCAGTCTGTTTACCATTTGATACTCCTATTCACCAGATTTCAGACAGGAAGACAGCAAGAGGAACAAGTAGTAGGATTTGAGCATCAAACATTTCCTCATACTCTGTGCCGTTTAGAAAGAAAGCAGCTTTCTGGAGATTCTGAGTCCTTGCTCATGGGAGCTGATATGCCAAGTGTTGGCCTAGAAAGTTGCAGCAGGATACGTACATCATTGCAGTGACAGGCTGGCATTATATTACTGGGACTTTAAACTACCCAAAGCAACCAAATTGTACATCCAGAACATTCGTGCGTGATGTTTTGACCCTTAGATTGTTAATAGTAGGGCTTTGACAGAAAGTACTAGAGCAGCTTTCCCAAATTCTGTTTTGGTTTTGTTTTGAATTTCATCCAGAAGAAAAGGGAGCTGTGGACACTTGGATTCATTCAGCTTCCAGAGTCTGTGGAGTCCTATCCACAGGGCCTCAAGCTGGTTCTAGAATATTTCCTCCATAAGCCCTGAACATGGGTTTCGGAGACCCATACTGAGATCAGTGGCAGGGAAATGTTGCATTTTTCAATCAATGAACAAATAAAAAGGAAGATTTCCTCCTTTTTCGGCAACATGTCATCTTGGTGGATTGAGACAGAAAAGCCTATTAAATGGAAAAAGCGTGAAAACATCGTATCTCTGAAACAGAGTGTTTTCAGGCATGGAGTTTGGTCAGTTATGTTGGAGCAGAATTAGTCTTTTAAAAAGCATGTTTTTATCGTCAAGTCAGAGAAGAGCAGTAGAAAAGGGAAAGAAAAACTGAAAGAGGATGTGCCCATTGAAACGGACCAAGTGAGGAATTTTCTTAACCAAAAGTCTGAAAACTCAACATCTGAGAGAAAACGGATATGAATGGGAGAAGGAGGTGTGCCATGTTTAACTGCTTTGAAAGGGAGAGCTGAAAACGAAGGGCATGATTTAGTGGTTACTAAATAGGAGACTGGATTTCTCACCCACATTTAGCCACATTAAGCAGTACATTCTTTTTTTTTTTTTTTTATTTCATTTACTTATTTATTTTTGGCTGTGTTGGGTCTTTTCTGTGCGTGGGCTTTCTCTAGTTGCGGCAAGCGGGGGCCACTCTTCAGCGCGGTGCGCGGGCCTCTCACTGTCGCGGCCTCTCTTGTTGCGGAGCACAAGCTCCAGACGCGCAGGCTCAGTAGTTGTGGCTCACGGGCCTAGTCGCTCCGCGGCGTGTGGGATCTTCCCAGACCAGGGCTCGAACCCGTGTCCCCTGCATTGGCAGGCAGACTCTCAACCACTTCGCCACCAGGGAAGCCCAAGCAGTATATTCTTAGAGCGAGCCAGGATGTTCCCCAGAGAAAGACTGTCTGGGGCATTACTGGGAGACCTCCTCCTAGCAGCAGGCAGGGGTGAGGGGCTAGGGAGGCGTGGCCAGTGAATCGTAAGAGCAAATGGGAACCCGCCAAGACCCGGGACAGATGCATGAAGACGGTGCATGAGATTTGTGCAGGTTATTAAGGGAATATCAGCATAATATATTTACTGAGTTTTAAAAATAACACAGCCACTCATGAGAACAGCTATTTACTACTTACTATGAGGGGAACACAACTAGCACGTTTACGGAGTAGAGAGATTTAGGACAGATAACATCCTAAATTTCAGATGTAAAGGTCAACATGATTGAAATTAGATCCCCTGGGTGGTGGGTTGCATTTATTTTTGGCCGACTTGGAGCTGAATGAATTTTTATCTCAGGCTGGGGACAAAACGAAAGAGAATCTGAAGGTGTGTGTGCTTAGCCCAAGAGCAAGGGGAAAGGAAGGAAAGCACGGTGATCCCGCGCGCAGGGTTAGCCCCACATGTGATTGAGAAGAAAGAGAAGCAACTTAAAAAGTAGGTTAAAAAGTTTTAAACTTCACTTGGCCTGCTGAGAAGGAGGGGGAGGTGAAACAGAGGAACTGGAGTACCCAGAGACTTACCCCTCTGTGACAGAACAATGAGGAAACAAAGAAATTTCAGTGCTGGGAAAATAGAACAGGTTAGTCAAGGCTTGGAAAATTCAAGAGTTGAGAGATGGGAAGATTTGCCAGGGAAGCTCATGGTCTAGGGTCTTCTTACTGGCCCCCAGAGGCACACATGCTTTTGGAAGTTCATGAATTTGCTGAAGGTAGTTTTAAACTGAGACACATGTAGAAAACTGGAGGACTACCCTCGAGAGAGAAGCTTCCTAAGCCTGTGTAAATCAAGTGCAAGAGGTAGAAGCAATAGCCACTCATACACAGCAATAAAATATTCCTGGGGCTTCCCTGGTGGCGCGTTGGTTGAGAGTCCGTCTGCCGATGCAGGGGACGCGGGTTCGTGCCCTGGTCCGGGAGGATCCCACATGCCGCGGAGCGGCTGCGTGAGCCATGGCCGCTGAGCCTGCGCGTCCGGAGCCTGTGCTCCGCAACGGGAGAGGCCACAGCAGTGAGAGGCCCGCGTACCGCAAAAAAAAAAAAAAAAAAAAAAAAAAAAAAATATATATATATATATATATATATATATGCCTGGTCATCTTGCTGGCGGTGGATAACATCACAGGGAAAGCAAGGCAGTGAGGTTGGTTCTGTGAGCTCCCTGTTAGAAACGTTGTAAATGTGAGGGAACCTCCTAAGAGCTAATGCCACTAGTGTACAGAGACTGTACACTGAACGCTGTAGTTCAGTGTTGGGTTCTGGAACCTACAGTTCAGAACAGAAATGGCATTTCAGAGGGCCAGATCCTAAGAGGGAGCATCTGTGTGTAACTGTTTAAATCCTAGGAGAGGCTGTATGATAGATGGATTTCCCCACACCCGCTACTCCCAATAAATCAGAAGGTCACAATTAGCCTCTCAGTAGAAGATCTCTTCATCCTGATTTTAGATTGAGACCCATGGGAGAGAGAGAGCAGCGTCCCAGCAGAACTGAAGCCCCAAATATTTCCCCCCTTTGCTCAGCCAGCACTAGGGCTCTGTTACATTCATAGGTGGAGACAAAACTGTGAGCCTGGCTTCCTCTCTAAATTGTGTCCTAGGATCTGGAAACACAGTACTTTATGGAACCTGGGTGAGGGTTAGTTGTGCTATAAATTCTGTTGGCACAAATTTGGTGCTGTGATATTCTTATGTGTCCTGACTGACTCTGGAAACATGACAGTCATGAGAAGCTTGGAGCTGCACTAATTCACTTGTGGAGGTGCTAAAAGCAGCACCCATTCGAGCAGGTGGTGACCTGGGATGCAACTTCTGCCAGAGAACCCAAACTCCCTCCAGGTGAGTTACGTCTGGCTGAGGGAGAAAAGGATAAGGAAGTAGGATTCTAGATTATCATGAGGAATGACACCAAATGTATTATGGTTCTGAAAATTCAAAATAAACCTTAGCTAAATCAGTTAACTTCACTGGGCTAAAGCGCAGCTCTTGGCAGGCCTGTGTGGCCTACTTGAGGTTCTAGAAGAGTCTGTTCCCTTGACTTTTGCTGCTTCGGGAGGCTGCCCACATTCCTAGGCTCAAAGCCCCTTTCCTCCATCTTCAAAGCCGGGAACGTTAGGCAGAATCCTTCTCTCTCTGGGTCTGACCTCTTACTGCCTTTCTCTCCCCCATTTATGGTCCCTTATGATAACATTGGATCCACTCAGATTTTCCAGGGACTGTCTCCCTGTTTTAAAGCTAATTAGCAACCTTAATTCTATCTGCAACCTTTGCCACATAAGGTAACATATATGCACAGGTCCAGGAATTAGGACGTGGACATCTTACTGGTGTTGGGGGTGGGGGTGTGTTATTCTACCTAACGGGAGCGAGGAACTTTGGGTTTAGTTCTCTAAACTGTAATTTATGAGGCAGAGGTGATCTTTATTTTATTTCCTCTCTCGGAATGTAATAATGGGGGAAATCCACATTCAAATTTGAGGCATTTTTATGTTATTCGTTTATCCTGTTATGCAATATTTGGATGATATACTGTGGAGTGAGAAATAGGTGAAGAAGTGATGGCCTAGCATGCCTGTGATGCTGATTTAACTAATGTCCTATCCTGACTCTTCTTGAGGGAACGCTATAGTTCTGGGCTCACCGGCAGAAACCTCAATGCGCTAATGATCTAACACAACCCACCTGGCTGCCAGAGTCTTGGTCCCTGGACCCAATGGGTTAAGAGAGAACAAAAGTTAGGGAAGGGGGAGGAGCGGTCAGCCTTTTCTTCCAGTGTCAGGAGAGACTGCTCTCTTCCCCATGAGTGGGGATATTGCAGTGAGCAATTTCAGATTTTCTCTCTAGTAGTTTTGTTGGGTTCCTACAAAATTGGTTACTGGGAGTCATGCTTCTCTCTCTCTTTGCTCACCTTGTGGATCCATGATTCCTTCCTGTTTCCTGTCTTGGTGTAATAAAACTATATCCACCCTCTGTCCCAGTGCAGCTTCTTAGCATGTGACCGAATGGGAAAATCTGATAATGGCTGCCTGCAGGTCCTGTTAGCATGAAGGGGGAGGGGGCAAGGGAGTCCCATTTGTCCTCAGACCCAAGTAATATTCTCCAAACCAACTCTGTTCAGATATCCTACACTGGCGGTTCTTGCACAATTTCTAGGATTAATAAAGCTGTTACACTGATCCCCACCCCACTGTCAGTTCTTTGAAATTACATTCAAAGGTTAAACCCAGTGGGATGGTAGGGGAGTCCTCAAACCTCCGAACCTACAGCACATCTAGGTGGGAAATAGAGATCCTTGAAAGCAGAAGCAAAAAGATGTTAAAACACTGCTCTCTTTTTACCGAAGCTGTGACCTAAATTAATAGCCACAGCTCTGTAAACACATATGCATTTTGATGGAGGCTTAACCCACAGGGCTGAGCTTCATCATTATCGTCTTCATTAGAAGCAGACGGTAGCACCGTGTTGCCTACTTCCCGGAAAAACAGCCGGGCAGCCTAATCAATTCTTTAAGGAGCTACAGTGGGAGCTGGAGTCTAGGAATATGGTCTAGGAGTATATGAAGCTGTATTGACACTAAAAAACAAAGAAAAAAAAAAACCTAAAAGATACAAAAGTCTCATCAGTTTCATTGGGATAATTTTTTTAATATAAATTTATTTATTTTTGGCTGCGATGGGCCTTTGTTGCTGCATGAGGACTTTCTCTAGTTGCGGTGAGTGAGGGCTGCTCTTCGTTGCGGTGTGCAGGCTTCTCATTGCGGTGACTTCTCTTGTTGCGGAGCACGGGCTCTAGGCACGTGGGCTCAGTAGTTGTAGCTCATGGGCTCTAGAGCACAGGCTCAGTAGTTGTGGCACACAGGCTTAGTTGCTCCACGGCATGTGGGATCTTCCCGGACCAGGGCTTGAACCCGTGTCCCCTGCGTTGGCAGGCGGATTCTTAACCACTGCGCGACCAGGGAATCCCCATTGGGATAAATTTTTGAACTATAACATTTTTATTTGCTTTTTTTCCTATTACCAAAATGGTTTGTTTCTTATAGATTTGGAAAACATAGAAAAGCAAACACACACACACGAATGTATCCCATTTCTACCCAGGAAAAATTGCTATTTAGGATTGTGGTGAGTGTGCTTTTATTATATACAGTCCAGCCCTTCCACTCGGGGCATGTCCTTGCACTTCTGTGTAGACGTTCTGGGCCTCTCGGAATAACTCCCAGGACTTTCCTGCTTTGGTATCTTTCGCTGATACATGCTCCCCGCACCAGCCAAGAATTTGTGCTCTGCTTCTCCTGTGAAAAAGCAAATCTCAGTGTTCTGGAATATTTGTTACACTTTGGTTGCATCCCCGGCCCCCGAACCTTGAAGGGAGGAGCGCTTCTGTGCTCTGCAGACAGATATCGAAGAGGGAGGCTCACCTCTGCTGGTGTGCTGAGAATTTATGTTACTTTCTGAATGCAGCATATTTTTCAACTAGTGTTTCCTCTGATAACACAAGACATTTCGAACTCTCTATATATCATTATTTTTGTTTTTAGAGACAGAAAGATTAATAGAAATAGCCTATTCTTTTACCCCCTTTTCTAGACAGAGCTCAGAATCAGAACACACTGACCTTCTCTCCCCATCATCGTTTTTCTCCTTCACTATATATTAGAAAATGAACAGAAAGGTTTATTTTTACATATTATTTTTGGGCCCAGATACAAAAAAATTAGCTGCTACAACAAGTCAATTTTAAAATGATATTCCTAAGAAAGTATTCTAAAATGAAATACGTTTTTAAAACTTTTTGTCATCTAATAGCCAGTTTTGTTTTTTTCCAGTTTTTTACTTCTTTACTAGTTGCTCAATCTCTTCCTTTTAAAAATTCTTTACAATAAGCTGCAGCTATTACTGGGAAAAAGTAGTATTTTCCTGGACAAATAAAAATACTGTATTTTTATCTAGTGATTATTTTCAAGAGCTTTTGTTTGATCTCTTCAGGAACCTTGTGGTGTAGACGAATCAGGGTGTTTTTCTATTGCATATGGAGGAAACCAATTCACAGAATGTTTCATAACTTTATTTCCCTTTCTTATGGAATATCTCTGACTTTTTATAACACGCATAAGCCCCTGACTTACACCAGTGGGTGGTTATTGCATTGACCTCAGGGCCACACAGCTAGTGGATGGCAGGCCTGAGACAAGGGCCAAGCATCCCATATCCAGGTCCATTGCTCTTGACACTCACATCACTTTCCATCCAACAGAACTAAAATTGTTTCTGTTTAGGTGAGTTAAGAAACATAAGAGACCCTTGACTGGAGAGCTTTTGCTGCACAGAAAGTTCTCTCTCATGTTTGAAAAGCTTTATGCTGCAGTGTTGGTGCTTCACAACCTTGACCAAACCGGTCAATTCCTCAGCAGAGAGCATGCTGGGAGGACAGAGGAGAAAAACAGACACCATGATGTCTTGCCCGTTCTGGAGGGTCCTCTGGAATGTAATTTCCTAGAGCTTGTTAATTAATCCAACAGATATTTATTAAGCACTTGCTCTGTGTCAGAGACTGTTCTAGTTCAGGAGATAAAGCAGTGAATAAAAGAGCCCTTCCTCCTGGCACACACATTTTTACAATTGTCTTAGGATTTTATGTCTGCTAATATTGCTGTTAAAGCCTGTCTTTAGCACCCCTTATCTGAATGCGGTCACTGTGATTGATAGTTTTCATAGCAGGACAGTCCTTAGTATTTACTGGATGCTTTTACCACATGCTAGACACCAAGCTAAGCAAGTCACGCATTATCTCACGTAATCCTTGTAACCTCTCTTGTCTCAGGCTGGCATTGTAATTTCCACTCTATGTAATTAATACACAGTAGATCCAGGATTGTAACACAGGTCTGTCTGACTCCTATACCTTCACCATGATCCACACTGGCTTCTCTTAAGAGTTGTTGTCTTAGATTGCAGGTCCAAGCTACTAGTTCACAGTGAAAATTGAAATTTCTTTTGTTTTATTATCAGATAAATTCAAAATAAGTTAGCTTTCAAATCAGATGGAAAGGTATATTTGCCCTTTAAGTCCTGTTGGGAGGTGGTAAATGACAAGTGTAAACTTCAGGGCAGACAGTGATGTATGTTTCATCACTTTCCTAACTTATCATGTATGCCTCTGCTACTGTTGAAAATGATACAAGACAACCATTATTCGCAATTGTTTTCAGTTCTTTGTGGGCAATCATGAATACACAGTAGACCCTATTGCATAAGTTAAAATTGTTGCCCATAGATTTTAATTATTTTTGACTTTATCTTTGTTGGAAAATGCACATTGTAACTTAAGGAAGCTTATATTCAAAACATTAATTTACATACATTGTGGCAAGTGAATTACTAGAGGCTGACATATCTGTGTATGAGATTTTGCAGCTTTTCTCCAATCCAGGTCTTTGATCATGTCTATAACCCCTGACTCACATTTTCCTTATAACTTTGAAATATTTGCCTGTTTTAATATCTTATTATTAACTGGGTCCAGTCATCACGATTCTGGCCATGAATTCAGCATAGCTGTTGGTTTTAGGGTTAGAGGCGGTTCAGATTGCCTCAGATGTGTAATGCAGTGGGGGAAATTAATAAAGAATATCAGGTGATATTACTAGATGCTATTTATTGTGAGATCATCATATAGCAGGTACTCCTGTATAGTAGCTTGAATACGTTATCTCACTTAACCTTTACGGCAGCCCAATCTAAGACGTAATTGATGTTGAGAGCGGTTAAAAAAACTTGCCCTTGGTTGTACTGCTTGTAGGTTTCCACTCAAGGTTGGTCATTTTAACTCTTCTCCACTTTGTGGCCATGTTGTGAGGATTCAGAAGTGGGAGAGATTGAGGCAGACTGGAGCTATGGACAGGAAGGCTTCAGGGAGGCAATTCCTCTACACTTAAATAAATAAAACTTGCTACTAACATTTCAATCCCACTTGCATCACTTGAGCATTTCAGGTATAACTGGACAGTTTTGACCAGCTACTTTCTTAATTATATTGCGATTAGCTATACCATATAACCATTACAAATGATAATTAGTTATCTAATCAGACGGTTGTCATGACTGCACTTCCCTTTACATCCTGCGTCTTATCACCATTTAAATTTGTGCGCGTTTTATTCTGGTTGTCTTCATTTTTCCTGTCACAGTTACAGAATGCTGAGGTTTGACTTCAAAGTTGTCTTTGCCTTCTTGTATTTTGTCTCAGATTCTAAGATTGCACCAAAAAGAAATTGTATAAGATTTCATGATATTCTTAATCAGGAAAAAAAAAAAACCAGAGACCGTGACAAAATGTACAGGTATTTAGAAAAAGTCTTCAGGTACCCTGGCCTTTATCATGACAAGTTTTATTATGAAGTCAATTAGAAACAGTGATCTCTTTGGCCTTACAATGTACCCATCCTATGCCCAGAGCCATGGGCATTTTTACTCCCCTGTTACATCAATCAGAAAAATGCTCCCCCTCTAGATTGGTACGTTGCTCGACAAGGGGAAGGTGCCTTGCTGAGGAGAGGCAGGCAGCCCTTCCTCCGGTGGATGCAGCCCTAGCCCGCACACAAGCTTGGCAGGTGAGAAGAAGGGTGGACAGCAGCCCCCACTTGCCAATAGACCAGGGAACTGGAAAACGCAGGAATGGCGCAATCACACACGGTCATGAATGCTTGTGCCTGTCACTCTAGAGGGAATAAGAGGAAGAGTGCTGAATATTTTGCATCCAGTTCTCATAGTTCTACAGTCACCTGTTAGGTATGTCATGAGGAAGCTGACTCAGGCAGGGAAAGAGCATAGACCTATCAAGTGTGAGGGCCAGGATTCAGACCGAGGTCTGGTTAATTCTAAAGTCTGGCTCATTGTTGCTGATCAAGCAACACTTTATCTCTGCTCTGCAAAAAATTTCAAACTTGGTGGGTGGCACAGTCAGCATTCACTGAAAAAAGCAGCAAACCAAATCCTCTGTTCCTTGTGTACTTCAAACGCATCGCCGTCTCTTTGCCTTTGTTCAATCTCTTCCTTCTGTGGGGAGTCCCCATTTCTTCTTATTTGCATGCATTCAAATCCTACCTATTCTAGATGGTGATCTGATGCTACTCTCTCCATAAAGCTTCTCTTGATTCACTTTGATAGGGAAATAATCTCCCTCCTACAAATCACCAAAGCATATTCCACCACTCTTACGGATCTGATCTTGCTTGAACTTGCATTATGGCTGTATGTGTATATGCCATTCTCCCCTCCCCATAGTTGCTATAAACTTTTGAATGTTGGTATCTATATATAATTTTTCTTTTTATCACCACTGCCTAGCACAGTGTAGGAGCTCAAGTTTGCTAACTCAATAAATGATTAAATGAATGAGTTAACCAACACTAATCAAAGTTTCTTTTCAATATAATGGTACTCAAACAAGCCATACCACTGAAAATAATGATAAAACTTGGATAAGACACTAAAAAAACCTTTAAATGTCTTGAAATCTTTAAAGAGCTGACATTGCAGATGTTATGGGTTTAATTATACCTCCTCCCCAAATTCATATGTTGAAGTCCTAACACTCAAACCTCAGGCTGTGACTTTATTTGGAAATAGGATCACTGCAGATGTAATTCATTGTTAGGAGGTTAGAGGGAAACAATGCATGACCTATAGAGGAATAATTTAAACAACAGTGGCTTCCTCATCTGAAACCATGGAAACCAGAAAGAAGCAGCACAAAATATTTCCAAGGCTGAAAGAAAAGAACTATCAACTCTGGATTTCATAGGTGGCAAAAATATCCTTCAGGAATGAAGGGAAAAACATATGATGAAGGAAAACTAAGAGAATTTGTTGCTAGCAGAACACCCCTCAAAGCATGGCTAAAAGAACTTTTTTAAACAGGAAAGAAATAATAAAAGAAGGAGACTGGCTTAGAGAGAAGAAAGGAAGAACAATGAAGCATGTAAAACTAGAGATGAATATAGTAGGCTTCCTTTTGAGAATGAGTTTTTAAAAATTATGTTTGGTTGAAGCAAAAATTATATTATCTGATGTGGTGCTCAGTGTATATAGAGGAAACGATGAACTCATATATTAAAAGTGAACTGAGTAAAGGGACCTGTACCGAACTAAGATTTCTACATTTTACTTGACTTGGTAAAATGTCAATATCGGAGACTCTATGTTATGAGTGTATATTGCAATACATAGAGTAACCACTAAAATACTATTTAAAGCGATACATTGAAAAACTTGGTAGATAAATCAAGATGAAAATTTAAAAACATTTAAATAACCCATAAGAAGGCAAGCAAAGGGAGACAGAAGAATGAAAACCAGAACAACCAAACAGAAAACAAATAATAAGGGCAGGCTTATGCCCCCAACATATCAATAATTAAATATGAGTGGTCCAAATACACCAATTAAAAGATTGGTGGAGTGGGTGAAAGACAGGACCCAACTATATGCCTCTGCAAGAAACTCACTAAAACAAAACAAGATAGGTGAGTCGAAAGTAAAATGATGGGGAAAGATTCAGCATGAAGCATTATTAAAACCACATACAGCATACCTTCTATGTAGCACACAGGTCGGGAAGGTTCTTGAATGTCTTCTCCATCAAGCCAAATGTCTTGATGGAGTTTTCTAGGGTCACTCAGCTCACTTGCTCACCCGTGCCTGCATTGCAGCCTCAGGCTAAAAGAAATTATTCTTGCTGAAGTCATCAGTCATCTTTCTAGCGTAAAATTGACGTGCGTATTTCTAGCACCTTTTATTATTAGATGGTCTAGTAGCATTTGGCAGAGAATACCACTCACTACTTTTGAAACTCTCAGTTCCCTTGTCCTGAATTGATACTCCTGTTTCCTTCTTTCCTTTGACCCCCTTCTCAGTATTTTTTAATTCTGAAGTTACATCTTCTGGACCTTTTCCCTTCATATTCTACATACTCTTAGGAGTAATCTCATAAATATCTTTGGCTTATTTTTGGTTTTAGTTTAGGTTTTGTGTGTGTGTGGCTTCTATCTGGTGATCTTTTTTTTAATTTTATTTTTTATTATTGGAGTATAATTGCTTTACAATGGTGTGTTAGTTTCTGCTTTACAACAAAATGAATCAGTTATATATATACGTATGTTCCCATATCTCTTCCCTCTTGCATCTCCCTCCCTCCCACCCTCCCTATTGCACCCCTCCAGGTGGTCACAAAGCATATCTGGTGATCTTTATTTTCAATACCATCCTATCTTCTGAGCTCCTGATTTATATATCCAGCCAGACACTTGTTAGATGTCTTACTGATGTCTAACAGGCATCATAACCCAACATGTCTAAAGTGTAATTTTCTTAGTAACTTTCAAACCTGCTCTGTCTCCAGTTTCCTGTGTCAGTGAATGGCACCGATATTCACTCAGCTGCTCTAAATTTAGTTCTGGGTGTCACGTTTTTTTTTTAATTGAAGTATAGTTGATTTACAATGTTGTGTTAATTTCTGCTGTACAGCAAAGTGATTCAGTTATACCTATATATACATTCTTGTTCATATTCGTTTCCATTATGGTTTATCACAGGATATGGAATATAGTTCCCTGTGCTCTACAGTAGGGCCCCATTGTTTATTCATCCTATAGATAGGAGTTTGCATCTGCTCATCCCACACTCCAAATCCACCCCTCCCCAACCACCCCCTTGGCAACCACAAGTCCGTTCTCTATGTCTGTGAGTCTGTTTCTGTTTCATAGATTCATTTGTGTCATATTTTAGATTCCACACATAAGTGATATCATATGATATTTGTCTTTATCTCTCTGACTTACTTCGCTTAGTATGATAATCTCTGGGTCCATCCCTGTTGCTGCAAATGGCATTATTTCATTTTTTTATGGCTGTATGTATGTACCACATCTTGTTTATCCACTCATCTGTCTATGGACATTTAGGTTGTTTCCATGGCTGTTTCTTGGCTATTGTGAACAGTGTTCCTATGAACATGGGGGTACGTGTATCTTTTTGAATTGTAGTTTTGTCTGCATTTATGCCCAGGAGTTGCTGGATCGTATGGCAACTCTATTTTTAGTTTTATGAGGAACCTCTATACTGTTTTCCATAGTGGCTATACCAACTTACATTCCTACCCACAATGTAGGAGGGTTCCCTTTTCTCCACACTGGGTGTCATTCTTGATTCTTCAATGGATGCAGACTCATAAGGTCGTATTTCTCTGTTATCTGTCCACTTTTTAACACCTCTACAGTGATTACCCCTCACCCCCAGATTTTGCTGCCGCCATCTTTTGTTTTTGTTTTGCGGTACGCGGGCCTCTCACTGTTGTGGCCTCTCCGGTTGCGGAGCACAGGCTCCGGACGCGCAGGCTCAGCGGCCATGGCTCACGGGCGCAGCCGCTGCGCGGCATGTGGGATCTTCGCGGATCGGGGCACGAACCCGTGTCCCCTGCATCGGCAGGCGGACTCTCAACCACTGCGCCACCAGGGAAGCCCTTATTCTGTGTTTTGATTGCCCTCCTCCAGTCCTGCCCCTGGGCGGGATGTGCCGTCTCTGATAGAGGTACTTCAGCGCTCTCTGCGCATCCTCCCTTCCCACATCGGGCCACAACCCCTGTTCCTCGTCTTTCTTAAGCAATAGATACATCATGGTGTTTTCCTAAACAAAAAATCAATTGCTCGAGAGGCAAATTGCTTTATTCCCCTAGAATAAAGAGCAGCTGTAGTGGATACCTTGTTTATTAAAGAGCAGTCTTAATGCCTGCTACTTGTGATACACGCAGCGCTTTGCTACACGGCCCTGACCTTGCTCTCATTCTCTACTTCGGGCATTCCTAGTGGTGTTTAGCATTTGTACTTCCTGATCCCCTCTGCCTTAGGGTATTTTCTTCTCTGCTTCTTGGAACTCCTCACCGCCAATCTTTTTCCTAGTTAAGACTTTGAAAAGTGTAATTTTAGGTTAATTCCTCCAACAGGCTTCCCTGATGCTCTGGATTAGGTTGGAGGCTCCTGACTCATGCGTTCACAGGGCCCTGTATTTCCCTTCCCGTGGAAAGTATCCTACTTCACTGTAATGATCTGCCTGCTCTCTGAGGTCAGGGACTGTTTCATCTTCACCACCGTAAACTTTGTGTGAGGTACAGTCCCTGGTACATTACAAAAATCAAAAAACATCTGCCACAGAAATGAAAAACGCGTTTCTGACTCTCTTCAGGGAAGCTCCACCGTATTTCTCTACCAGTTTTGAAGTAGGGATTGCCAGATGGCTTCTTACCCAGCTCTGCTGTACTTACATTGTGTGATCTGAGGTGATTTTCTTCCAAAGTAAAACAAAAACCACTCTGATTTCTTACAGTTTCCAAGAAAAATGAAAACAGTTTCAGTCTCTCCTATTCGATTCCATAATTTTTCTAGGATATCTTCATTTAAAGCAGGCATTCAGATTACTGGAGTCGTAATTTGGGGGATCCACGTAGCATGAATTTTCTATCACATTTGCCTACAATGGGGTTCATTTATATCCTATTTTACTTTGCCTCATTCGAGCTAATTGTTCTGGAAATATCCTACATTCTCCTACAAACTTAGATTTTCAGGGCGTTACCATCTTATAACAAAGTCATTTTGACACACTTAAGGGTAAAAGGACCTCAACCTCATTTTTCCCCTTCCCAAAACCTTTGATAATTTTAAATTATTTAGTTAATATTTATTAAATATTATAATATAGCACCATGTAATCTTTCAAACTAGTGATTTCAGAATTACCTATGATTTTTAAGCCATTTTTACAAAATGGAGATAATTAAAACTCTTTAGAACACAAAAGTATTTCAGATAATTACCTCAAGTGACCCTCAAGGCCACCTCAAGCAACAGGGAGAATGCAGTCCTTTTATCCCCATTTTACAGGGGACAACGTGAAAGTATGGAACTTTAATACAAGGAAAACGTTTGTAATTTTCTTTGTTTGACTTTAGTATAAATACATGGAATTTCATAGTTTGATATGTATTTCCACACAAATATCACATTAAAAATAAAAACTAAAATAAGTCAACTCAAAAGATATTACAGTTGTGTTAAACACATTTTAAAAAGAGAAATAAAACTTTGGGGAAGAGTACTTGGCAGTACAAATGGACTGAAGACTTTTAGGTTCCTTTGCCGTGGATTTAATCATTTGACTAAGGTGGTAGAAATATGAACTGACCTTCACATTTAAAGCTGATGTTATTAACCTTCTGTAAACAGAATATTCAGTTAAGAAACGACATTTTTAAAAGACTCTACAATAAAGAAAACTATGGGTTTGCAGCATCTTACATATGAAATTCCATTGAACTTTAGAGCAAAAAGGGATCTTTCCGATCTGCTAGTATTATGAAATTTCAAAGAATTACAGTATTCAGATGGTGTTTGGAGATATTCCAGCCTAGGTGTTCCCAAGTACAATTTTATGCTTTGGTTCTGACACATGAGGAAATTTTCATTAATTCTCAACACGTGAAAAAAAATTCCTAGTTTTTAAAATAAATCCTATTAAAAATTTTTTTTCTACTATTTTTATTGTTATGCTTTTAGAATTGAAAAGATACTTTCTTGTCCTTATTTGGGGCAATAAATATTGGCAATCCTATGTTGGCTTCTCCTCCCCCCTTTTCTTGGGGGGTGTGTGTGGAATTTTGTTAGTCTGGGATATCAAGCAATTTGACAGTAAAGGATATTAGCCACTGTTGGTGCCTCCTAAAGTATAGACGGGTAAGCTGCAGCCAGAGGTCTTAAATGATTTGTTCTAGGTCATGGTTTAGACTGGGGTCCCCTGATTCCCAGGCCAGGTCTCTTCCCGTTCCCTGTACTGCCTCAGGAAGCATGGATATATATACAATGGAATATTACTCAGCCATAAAAAAGAATGAAATAATGCCGTTTGCAGCAACATGGATGGACCTAGAGATTATCATACTAAATGAAGTAAGTCAGAAAGAGAAGGACAAATATAATGATATCACTTATATGTGGAATCTAAGAAAGATACAAGTGAACTTATTTACAAAACAGAAACAGACTCACAGGCCTAGAAAACAAACTTATGGTTACCAAAGGGGAAAGGTGTGGTGGGGAGGGAAGGATAAATTAGGAGATTGGGATTAACACATACACACTACTATATATAAAATAGATAATCAACAAGGACCTACTGTATAGCTCAGGGAACTCTACTCAATATTCTTAAGAACCTATATGGGAAAAGAATCTGGAACAGAGTAGATATATGTATATGTATTACTAAATCACTTTGCTGTATATCTGAAACTAACAAAAAATTTTAAATCAACTATACTCTAATATAAAATAAAAATTAAAAAAAAGAAAAAGCATGGGATAGCTGCTTTCCCTCTTTGCCAAATTCAACAGTGGGAAGCTGAATCACCCATTAAAATTCTCACTAATTCATAAGGCATTAAAAATTAAAAATCTATCTCTTGTCAAGTACCTTTCCTTTATTAATTATCCGATCACAACAGACTCAGTTGACTAATAACCCTTGTTACATGTATTTCTAGCTTATTGATAAGGTCCATCTGGGTACTATATATGTATATATATATATGTATATGAAGGAAAGTTTATTTAAAAATTATTAGAACATTTAAAATGAAGGTAAATAAAACCAGCTCGTTCTCAGCAGGAGAACTGTGGGAAATTCATGGGGGGGGGGAATTATTTTCAATAGTAATTTTAAGTAGATTCACTCTTCAGCATTGAGCCTATGGAAGATAGCATCTTAAATACAAATTTCATTCTCTGATGGCAGAAAAACTTAAACAGCTGGAGTCCAGGGAGGAAAACAGCCTTGAGGAGGGTGAAATTCCAAAACACACTGTAAAAACAAGCACCTGATATTTTTATTTATGTCATTTATCTTGAAAGGGAGCAAGTAAATATTTAAAAAACAAAGTCAATAATTTTCTTTTTATTTGTTTAGACAGATGAAAAGGTCAGTCACTGGACTCCTGAGATGATGTGCTCCCAGGAGGCAGGACCACTGCAGTGATTTTTTTTTTTTTTTTTTTTAGCCTTGTAATGTCTGCCCATTTGCAAAGAGCATGCACATTTACATAATATAAAGCAATGTGTTATCAGTACAGTAAAATGCAGGCTATAGTAGCTGGAGCTGGCAAAATTAACTGGACCTCAGGAGGAATTAACTCATTTAGCCTACACTAAATGTTCCCAGGATCTCTAGAAAGTAGAGATTTTGGAGGTTGATGACAGGAACAGATGTTTCCTGTGATGCCTACCATTTCTGCAGATGTTACATATAAGGTGAAAAAAAACTGAACAGCAAGAAATCAGAAATAATCCCTATGTTTCTATGATGCACTAATGTTTTACAAAACATGTTCAGTCGGAACCTCAAACCATCCCTGTGATAAAGTGCAGGTAATACAGGTGGGAGAACTGAGGTTCAGAAACATCTGGGAACTTTCTCGAGTGGAATGGAAACTAGCGTCACATAACTCCAGATTCAGCCTTCCTGCTACACTCCACTCCGTATCAAACAGATTTGTTCTTTTTAAACTTATTATTCAATGTCTTAGGAAATGCTTGCATTTCAAGGTTTGAGCTACCAGCATATTCACTTTATCTGGAAGACGTCTATTGCTTCCTCCCAAATCCTGTCACGACGAGGTACTCAGAGGCTTGGGGTGGGGACCTTGCAGATAAGGGTATGAAGTTAAGTGTTTGCCCGAGCTGCAGATGCAACCCCATGATTTGGCAATCATGTCTGTAGCGGAGGCTCTCAGCGGACTTCTTTCCAACACAGCCTGTGCCTTCTCACATCTTCTTACTTTTACAGCAGGGGTAGTCATAAAATCCTTGTCTAACTCTGAGGGCTGACAAGTCACACGATGTAAAGAGATATGTAAGTGTATAGAAAGGTTCAAAGAGCTAAACTAATACAAAGCAGCATTGGGATCCCTGTTCTGGTCTTTATGATTGGTCAAGTGGACTCTCTCAAGCTGTGGATGGCTCTACTTCAGCCATGCTGGGGTCGCCCTGGCGCTGATGCTCTGCCCTTCCTCTCCCCTCTTCACTTCTCTAGCAACATTGGGAAATTTCTTGAGTTCCATTTTCCAGTGAGGTTTCCTGTTGATTTTGGTATCTGTAAACTCCTGGGGAGATCTCTTCTAGCTTAATGACGTTGTGACCTTAGAAGCTGACTTGTGTTTGCATTTCATTCATATTTTAAAACGTAATTGAAGTTCATCATTTTTCCCCCAAACTCTTAAGACTTCTGCCCTCTCGTGCTGCCTTGTGATTATCCTGGGTTCCAGAGCGAATCATGACATGAGTAAGGATTTCGAGAGAGACAGAGAGTTCAACTACAGATTCTTGATTTAACATATATTCAGTTGAAAATGCTCTGATTTCAGAGAGTTCATCTGAATGTTATCAGAGTGGAGCACAGGAGTATGAGACATGGAACGTGGAATTTGACGTTCCCATCCTGATTTCACCACTAAGTTGCTTTTTAACCCTGGGCAGGTCACTCCTCTGTGGGCCCCGTGGATTAGATGGGGTTGAGGATAAGCCCGGGCTGCAGCCATCTAGAGCTTTACGTTATTCTGAAGTCTTTGGTAACAGAAGTGCTTCACTGGAAATTCTTGACAGGTGTCTGTTGCTTCCATGTCTATGGGAACCAGGCTATAAACGTATATATACAAACGAGATGGTCTCCCTTGTTTTTGGAAAAGACTATGAATCAGGTTGTGGAAGTACTGTATTTTGACAAGTCTCAGGTAAAGGTACCTAATCCTGGCAGTTTGGAAAGGCTCATCAGCTATGTTCTCATTTATTTCAGGCTGTTGGCTGGTTACGGAGGGGCAGGCATCTTAATTGTACATTAGTGAGGAGTTAATTCCTTTTATAGTAGCTAGTGACTATTAGCTTTCAAAGAAAGAGCTATTTTAGTTTAAGTAGTTCCCACAGCTTTTCAGATGAGAAAGAATACACTGTAAGAGACCTTTAGAGCAGAGCCCTCAATGTCTCCATCATTTGAACTTTAGGACCAGAATGTATCTTTTTGAGCAGGTCACTCATACAACTTAGACCTCTTCTAAGAGGGGGTTAAAAACATGTCAGAAAAACAAAACCAAAGAAACATGTCAGGACGTGGGAGTGGACACCTGGGCATTTGGAGTCAGGCTTCCTTGTCTTATTAGCTCTTTGATCTTGGACAAGTTCTGTGTTTGAGTTCAGAGTTGTCACCGGTTGTTGTGAAACTTAAATGAGCTGAAAGATATGAAAGTGCTCAGGAACCACGAACACGTGTGGAAGTGTTCACTGCTGCCGGTCCTGACCATGCACAGTCATCTCTCATTAGCCCCGAGAGCAAAGACAATTTCCAGATCACCCCAAGAGAGAACTGTTTAGAGGTAATCCTGTGATAGATGTAAGATGTGTGAGGTGGGGTTAGGGTTTACACGTTGAAATGACAGAGGAAGTTTCCAAAAAGAAATGACTCATGCTGACTCCAGGGGAGGCCTGGAGGAAATAAGGCCTCGTTTCTGGCACAGTTTAGGGGCAGGCAGGCCTAGATTCCCTCCTCCGCTGGTATTCTAGGTGAAGGATCCTTACCCCAAGGTGCTTTAGAAACCTTCCTTCCATTTTCCTGTTTTTCCCACCTCCTCGTTGGAGGACAGAATTCTTGTCATGTCCACAGCCCAGATGTACAGAGGATTTGGCGATGGGCTGGTAGGCCAGTTCCAGGCTGGACGACTAAACTCTCCCTTATACTCTGGGTCCACATCAGTACCTTCAAGTCATCCTTACCTATCCCTAGGCAAAGGCAGAAGATCATTTCTCCTCCAAAGAGCAGACATCTTGAAACCAGACTATATAAGGAGCCATGCGTTGTCATCTACTACGAGGATGGCAAGGAACCAGCCTGGGTGCCATTGTTATGCCTTTGACACAGTCTGCTGGCCCCTCTTTCAGTCCTCTTCTCCCCGCATTCTAGTTCCTGCCATTTTTAGGGACCAGTGGCATCCTCATTGATGTTTTCATTTATTTCTTCTCTTTGCTCTTCTTCCATTTTTTGTTTCTTCATAATAGTAATGATTATTAGTATAGCAATTTCTTACTATGATGAGTAAGACCAGGGTCCTGTGTGAAAGGAATTCAGGGATCAATGCCAGTACAAAGAAGCAACACCACACATGCTGTGGTGGAAGTCAGAAGGGAAGGCTTCCAAAGTCATCCTGGGCAATCAAGGCAGGATGGTCTTTAGTGCAGGGAAGCCGTGGTGGAAGTGGGCCAGGCAGAGTGGCAAAGAGGATGGGGAATGTGTTGGGAAGGATTTCCTAGCAGAGAAAGAGCATATGCAAGAGCCTGAGATGTAGTGGTAAACATGGGTGATTTGTCTTTATTTCACCACTTCACCTCTGCAGATTCTGTGGCTTTACTGGGGATAGAAGCAGATTAGGGCTGAAGCTGGAGACTGAGGATAGCCAGGTTGTTCTGAAAGGATGAGGAAGCAGAAGCAAGTGCCTGAAAAAAGATTGTCCTTGAGACGTCGAATGTCTCATTATCAAGACTAGATCCTGAGCTCCAAGACTGTTGCTCTCAACAGCTCGGCCCATGCCACCATGACTGAATCCTGAGTGACAGATGAAACAAAGACCTGGGATGCAAACCACATACCAGTGCAGCCAAAGAGCCCTCACACGATTTCCTCTAAGATCCTGAATATAGAGAAATGACACCGTTTCCTGGCTTAATGTTGCAGTTTTGAATACCTTCCTAGTGACCTAGTCCATTTGGCATGATTGACTTAACTCTGTGGGAATTGCCTTTGGTGGTGATGGGGGTTGTTTCAGGGAGACCTTGGAAGGCTTTGTGCTTCCTGTCCCCCGGTTTTCCCACTCAGGCATACAAAGCCCTACCTTTCAAATGGTGAGATGAAATTCAGGAAACCAAGCTCCAGCAAGTTGATTCAGTGACTGCTACTGTGTTCTGTGCTCTGTGTGTCAAGGTCCTTGCCCTCTGCAACTGGCCATCCGGGCTCTCTGGAGCCTCGTAAAATGAGAATATGAAACTTCCCGATCACTAAGGAGCTTCTGAGATTTCACATTCTGTTTAAATTTGAGGTGTAACTGATATAGTTCATCTTCCCAGGGCAACTTTTGGTAGAGAGTGGGGTGGGAGTATGCATCTCAAGGGGGCCAGGAGGATGTACCCAGTGGGTGACAATAGAGGTAAATGGGAGAACTACCACGAATGGCTGGCTGGCTGTGCTAGGACAGACCCCTTCTTTTTGTACGCTCAGTGCTGAGCTCCACCCACCTAAGAAGTCCAGTGTCAGGCATAGATGCTGTGACATTGTTAAACTCCCCTGTGTGCCTACATCCTTTGGAGACCACCATTTCCCTGCCTGGCTGTGCTTCCAGAATTCATCTTTGCAACAGGTTCATCTCCCAGTGTGTGTCCTACCCACGTGGGCAGATTCTGTGCCAAGCTTTGGCTTTCTCACTTTCCCTCTCTGACAGTCCACCTGCTTGGTCCTGCTGGGACTGGGTCAACATGCCGTCTGCCCAGGGCTCCAGGTTGGGAAAGAGAGGAGGCATAGTTTGAATGGAAACCTCCTCATTTACATGTGGCAGAAGCAGTATCGTGGTGGAAGCAATGTGTACTTTTATTGTCTACAAATAGCCAATTTAAACCTCGATATGAGGTCATGTAAAGGGAAGATGAACTCAGTAAAAATCATAACCTTGCAATGTACTGGGAATAGATAATTTTAGGAACAGTCACCCTCTGGATTAAAGATGAAATTATTATTAGTGTGTCACCAATGAAATTACCTTTTAACACTGATGCTATTCCCCCTTCTTAAAATAGAGAATCAAATCCAAGAAGAATATTTATTCCAGGAAGACCTCCTGCTTTCAGAGAACAGTCTTGCCTCTGGTTATACTTCTCAGTATATTTGTCTTTATTTATTTGTCTTTATTTACCTAGACTCTAGGTGAATACCATCCCCGCTCAGGCTTTTGTTGACATGCTTGTGTATACATCATGCAGGAGCAATTTGGGTTGTAAAACCAGTTTGCAAATAAATAAATTTCAGAGATCTGTTTAACAAGAAGGCGAAATAATGGTCAAGGGGTTCAGCTGATTAGAAGGGGAGTCGAAAAAATTAGGAATAGGAAAAGAGAGAAATGAAGGGGTGGATGATGATGTATGTGTTAATGATCAAACCCAAAACCAGACAGCACTGAGGGCTCAGGAAGACCGACGTGGTCCCTCTTGGTGATATGAGGAGCTTGGGGACTAAGGGCCGATGACACGTGTGTTGTCCTTTTCTGCTTACAAAGTTCTTTAACTTACGTTACCTCCTTTGATCTTCTCAGCAATCTGCAAGGAAAGCAGACCCATTTCACAAATGAGATGGACAAGAGAAGTGACTTGCCCAAGGAAATACAGCTTGTTTTTAACACAATCATGATAGTTCTGCCAGCGAGCTACAGCTAATCCTCTACACTTTTCATCGAGTCCACCTTCCCCACAAGTGAAGCCATTGTTCTATTATAACATAACTGGAGAAGTATCTCATACACCTTTGGGTAGCCTGTAGTGGTCCCCATTCCTGATACGAAACTTCCTCAGCAAACTCTCTTCAGAAATTATATTTGATTTCTTAGGCTTTCTTTTTTGTTTTATTTTGTTTTTAGATTTTTAAATCTTTTTTCAATTTAATTTTTATTTTATATAGGAGTATAGTTGATTTACAATGTTGTTAGTTTCAGGTATACAGCAAAGTGATTCAGTTATACATATATCCATTCTTTTTCAGATTCTTTTCCCATATAGGCTATTAGAGAACGTTTAGTAGAGTTCTCTGTGCTATACAGTAGGTCCTTGTTGATGATCTGTTTTATATACAGTAGTGTGTGTATTGTTAATCCCCAAATCCTATGCTTCCTTTGAAAAGGCAAACAGTATTCAAAAGATTAGTTTCTGAAGGGAAAAGAAAGAAGGTGGGATAGTGGAAAGATAAATGGAAGCTGCGATGGGCACAGATTCCTCAGAATATCCTTCAGCACCAAATACAGAGTTGCACCCAAATAGCTTGGCACCAGAGGCCCTTCACTTTTCCATCTTTATAATGCCAACTTCAGATATGGCCTAATCAAGGTCCACGCCATCACTGGCTGCTTCCTAAACATACCCTGCACTGTCTCATCACTTCTCAGTAGGAATCTCTCACTCCCAACAAGAATCAACTTCTCTGTGTCCTTTCCTCTCCCCTTCCTCTTCTTCTTTATTTTGGAACTTATCCTATACTAATTGTAAGAACAGCTAGCATTAAGTACATGTGTATTAGTTTTCTATTGCTGCTATATTTCCATAAAGCTAATGGCTTAAAGTGATGCAAATTTATTATCAGTGCTGTGGGTCAGAAGTCTGAAGTGGGTCTCACTTGACTAAAATTGAGGTTTGAATAGGGCTGTGCTCCTTCTGGAGGCTTTAGGGGAGAATCTGTTTCCTTGCCTCTTCCAGCTTTTAGAGGCCACGTGTCTTCCATGACGCATGGTCTTCCTCCATGTTCAAAACTGGCCGTGTCCGGCCAAGTTCTTCTCATGCTGCCATATCTCTGTGCCCTCTCTTCTGCTGTGCTTCTCCACTTGTAAGGACCCCAAGGCTTCTCACTGGAAGCAGGGCTTTCACCTACTTGTTTACCATTGTAACCTCAGGGACTGCCAATAGTGAATGAAGGCTCTGTGTAAATGTCACCTCCCCAAGCCACTTTTCCAAATGTCCCCTCCTGGAGTTCACCTCGATACTCTGTGCTAAGTTGTCAACTCCTGGGAAGGCTGTCTCAGAGCCTCTCTTCCCAAGGCGTGCCTCATTGCACGCAGAACAATGCTCACCCCAAACTGTGCTGCACTGCCTTCTTGCACAAAGCCTGGGGGCCTTCCAGTCTCTAGCATCATTTCAATTACTTTTCTTACTTCTTTGCAGGGTACAGATGCAAACATACACTTTAGAATGCTCTTTCCAGCTCTCCCCTCCTCCAAGTCTGATCGGTGTTCATAAATGAGTGAATATTCATAAGCTTTTCTAAATCTTTCCCAAGCCCCATCATCCATTCAATCCCTCACCAAAAACGACTCCGGAACTCAGAACTGAGGAATTCCAAACACAGAGGGCCAATACCCCACTGAAATGCCTAGTCGATTCCTCCTTAAAATTCACAGGCTTGTATGTATGGTTTGCCAACTTCCCCGCTTGGGAGTCCTGGACTGAATGCTAATTTTCTTCTTGAAAACTCTGAAGACAGACCCCAGGGAAAAGCAACTTCAACAAATATGCCCTCCCCAAACCCCAAATTCCTTTCAGCTATTTTAAAAATCAATCTCTGATATCTTACAGAAGAATTAATCTATGGACTTTGGAGTCAGAAAGACTTGGGTTCAAATTACAGGGCAGCCATTCCCTAAGTGTATTTATCAAGAGCACGGTACTTCATTTTTCTGAGCAGGGCACAGCTCTGTGGGCCGTTCACTGCACAGCCTCAGTGGATGCCATTCATGCAGACCACCGTGGAAACAGCACCCCTAGAGCTGTGCACTGCGGCAGCCCGTCTGAGCATCGCTCCACTATGAAATGTGGATTTGCTCAGCTGCCACAGGTGCTGGTTGTGGCGGTTGATTGACAATATCGTATTTAAAGTACTTGGCGTATATTAAGGCCACAATAAACATCAGTCATTGTTACGGTTTGAAGCTGGTTCTTGGGATGTTCTCTCCTACACTGGGCTGAGAATGTTTTACACCACCACTCACAATTGGGTACTCGAAGCCTTTTTAGTGCACACAGACATATAATTTGGTTCCTGATGGATTGGGGCTGATTATTGTTTACAGTGGAGTGTTGGGCTTTCATCTGGGTCGATTCATTAGGCCCAAAGAAGGAAACAGGTGCTGCTCTGTGGAGTGGTAACACCACACACAGCCTCTCTGCCCTGTCACTCCAGCTTGGGCATAAGGGAGAGAATGTGCTAGGGCAAATACTACCGCCCGGGTGATCTTGCCACATCTTGACTCTGAGTACGTTGCCTACGCATTGAGTTAATTTACCATAGGAAAGAAAGAGTCTCACTCCATTTCTGATGTGTGCCCACTGCTGGCTTTCAGGCTCTACACCTTCCCCTTCCCTCTTGCCCCTCTCTGGACATGCTGATAAGAAAGCCTGGTGCACCCTCCACCTGCAATCCCTGGGCCATGTGCACAAGGGCCTTCACCCCAACCCCTAGCCACCTGCCCCTTTCTTCACTCGAGCTATTCCCCAGCAGCTTGGGTGTCTTTGCTGTTCACCCTGGTAAGTTCTGTTCTGTGAGTAGTGGTCAGTGTTTCCTTGTCCTTTTGGTCCGTGTATAGCATTATCAGTCTCAATATCAGAACTAATTTTGAGTGGGAAGTTGTTCACATCCTCTACTGGGCAACCACACAGCATTAATTTTGCCTTTTAATGTTCTAATTTGGAGGTAGCTAGGATAGAAGAACATAGAACGTGAGGTTGAAAAGATTTGAGTCTGAGTCTTCCTTTACCCAGTTGTCAGCTATGTGGTATTAGTGAAGTGACTTACACGCTGTCACTTTTTTGAAATGGGCAGTGTGACGAGTCAGCGGATGAAGTCTTTAAAGTTCACATACAGTAGTTGCCATGTACACATACAGTCATTGCTGCGTTTTGCTGATTCAGTGGGACGATGACTTCAGGATGACTAGAATATGGACTAATAACTGTAAAGTGCTTCACACAATGCCTGGCACATAGTAGGTATCCAACAAAAGTGAGTTTCCTTTCTTTCTTTTCACCCCTCTCTGTCCGTGGTGCTCCCTTATCACCACTAACGAATCCAGTGATAGACCTTTACTGCTTGCTTAGCTACTCTCAGTGTCCTGTCCAAACACTGCACTGGCTTACCTTCCTGAAAGTAAACTCATGCCAGGAGAAGGCACCTGATTTCTTGATGCTAAGGGCTCAGGAAAGGGGGAGGGAATCATCGTTTTCTGGAGTTGCCATCACCTGATCTGGACAGTAAGGCCTTGGGACTATCTTTGACTGTTCCCTCAAAGGTCAGGTGAAAAGACGAAATCAGATTTTTGGATACGAGTGAAAAAAGTGCCCATCTCACGGAAGAATAGAAGTGCATTGGCAAACCTGCTAAAACACAAATCATGACTCAGACTTTTAAGGAAGGGCATTTTGTTATTTTATTTTTATTTTAAAACATCTTTATTGGAGTATAATTGCTTTACAGTGGTGTGTTAGTTTCTCCTTTATAATAAAGTGAATCAGCTATAAATATATCCCGATATCTCCTCCCTCTTGCGTCTCCCTCCCACCCTCCCTATCCCACCCCTCTAGGTGGTCACAAAGCACAGAGCTGATCTCCCTGTGCTATGCGGCTGCTTCCCACTAGCTATCTATTTTACATTTGGTAGTATATATAAGTCCATGCAACTCTCTCACTTCGTCCCAGCTTGCCCTTCCCCCTCCCCATGTCCTCAAGTCCATTCTCTACGTCAGTGTCTTTATTCTTATCTTGCCTCTAAGTTCTTCATAACCTTTTTTTTTTAGATTTCTCATATATATATGTTAGCATACGGTATTTATTTTTCTCTTTCTGACTTACTTCACTCTGTATGACAGACTCTAGGTCCATCCACCTCACTACAGAGAACTCAATTTCGTTTGGTTTTATGGCTGAGTAATATTCCATTGTATATATGTGCCACATCTTCTTTATCCAGTCATCTGTCGATGGACACTTAGGTTGCTTCCATGTCCTGGCTATTGTAAATAGAGCTGCAGTGAACACTGGGGGACATGTGTCTTTTTGAATTATGGTTTTTTCAGGATATATGCCCAGTAGTGGGATTTCTGGGTCATATGGTAGTTCTATTTTTAGTTTCTTAAGGAACCTCCATACTGTTCTCCATAGTGGCTGTATCAATTTATATTCCCACCAACAGTGCAAAAGGGTCCACTTTTCTTCACACCCTCTCCAGCATTTATTGTTTGTAGATTTTTTGATGATGGCAATTCTGACTGGTGTGAGATGATACCTCATTGTAGTTTTGATTTGCATTTCTCGAATGATTAGTGATATTTCAGCATCTTTTCATGTGTTTGTTGGCAATCTGTATATCTTCTTTGGAGGAATGTCTATTTAGATCTTCTGCTCATTTTTGGACTGGGTTGTTTTTTTGATATTGAGCTGCATGAGCTGGTTGTAAATCTTGGAGATTAATCCTTTGTCAGTTGCTTCATTTGCACATATGTTCTCCTATTCTGAGGGTTGTCTTTTCATCTTGTTTATGGTTTCCTTTGCTGTGCAAAAGTTTTTAAGTTGCATTAGGTCCCATTTGTTTATTTCTGTTTTTATTTCCATTTCTCTAGGAGGTGGGTCAAAAAAGATCTTGCTGTGGTTTATGTCAGAGTGTTCTGCCTCTGTTTTCCTCTAAGAGTTTTACAGTGTCTGGCCTTACATTTAGGTCTTTAATCCATTTTGAGCTTATTTTTGTGTATGGTGTTAGGGAGTGTTCTAATTTTATTCTTGTACATGTAGCTGTCCACTTTCGCCAGAACCACTTATGGAAGAGGCTGTCTTTTCTCCATTGTATATTCTTGCCACTTTTATCAAAAATAAGGTGACCATGTGTGCATGGGTTTATCTCTGGGTTTTCCATCCTGTTCCATTGATCTATATTTCTGTTTCTGTGCCAGTACCAGACTGTCTTGATTATTGTAGCTTTGTAGTATAGTGTGAAGTTCGGGAGCCTGATTCCTCCAGCTCCATTTTTCTTTCTCAAGATTGCTTTGGCTATTTGGGGTCTTTTATGTTTCCATACAAATTGTGAAATTTTTTGTCCTAGTTCTGTGAAAAATGCCAGTGGTAGGTAGTTTGATAGGAATTGCATTGAATCTATGGATTGCTTTGGGTAATATAATCATTTTCACAATGTTGGTTCTTCCAATCCAAGAACATGGTACATCTCTCCATCTGTTTTTATCATCTTTAATTTCTTTCGTCAGTGTCTTATGGTTTTCTGCATAGAGGTCTTTTGTCTCCTTAGGGAGGTTATTCCTAGGTATTTTATTCTTTTTGTTGCAGTGGTAAATGGGACTGTTTCCTTGATTTCTGTTTCAGATTTTTCATCATTAGTGTACAGGAATGCAAGAGATTTCTGTGCATTAATTTTGTTTCCTGCTACTTTACCAAATTCATTGATTAGCTCTAGTAGTTTTCTGGTAGCGTCATTAGGATTCTCTATGTATAGTGTCATGTCATCTGCAAACAGTGACAGCTTTACTTCTTCTTTTCCGATTTGGATTCTTTTCTTTCTTTTTCTTCTCTGATTGCTGTGGCTAAAACTTCCAAAACTACTTTGAATGATAGTGGTGAGAGTGGGCAACCTTGTCTTGTTCCTGATCTTAGTGGAAATGGTTTCAGTTTTTCACCATTGAGGACGATGTTGGCTGTGGGTTTGTCATATATGGTCTTTATTATGTTGAGGTAAGTTCTCTGCCTACTTTCTGGAGGGTTTTTATCATAAATGGGTGTTGAATTTTGTTGAAAGCTTTTTCTGCATTATTGAGATGATCATACGGTTTTTGTCCTTCAGTTTGTTAATATGGTGTATCATATTGATTGATTTGCGTATATTGAAGAATCCTTGCATTTCTGGGATAATCCCCATTTGATCATGGTGTATGATCTTTTTAATGTACTGTTGGATTCTGTTTGCTAGTATTTTGTTGAGGATTTTTACATCTATATTCATCAGTGATACTGGCCTGTAGTTTTCTTTCTTTGTGACATCTTTGTCTGGTTTTGGTATCAGGGTGATGGTGGCCTCGTAGAATGAGTTTGGGAGTGTTCCTCCCTCTGCTGTATTTTGGAAGAGTCTGAGAAGGATACATGTTAGCTCTTCTCTAAATGTTTGATAGAATTCGCCTGTGAATCCGTCTGGTCCTGGGCTTTTGTTTGTTGGAAGATTTTTAATCACAGTCTCAATTTCAGTGCTTGTGATTGGTCTGTTTATATTTTCTATTTCTTCCTGGTTCAGTCTTGGCAGGTTGTGCTTTTCTAAGAATGTGTCCATTTCTTCCAGCTTGTCCATTGTATTGGCATATAGTTGCTTGTAGTAATGTCTCATAATCCTTGGTATTTCTGTAGTGTCAGTTGTTACTTCACCTTTTTCATTTCTAATTCTATTGATTTGAGCCTTCTCCCTTTTTTCTTGATGAGTCTGGCTAATGGTTTATCAATTTTGTTTATCTTCTCAAAGAACCAGCTTTTAGTTTTATTGATCTTTGCTCTTGTTTCCTTCATTTGTTTTTCATTTATTTCTGATCTGATCTTTATGATTTGTTTCCTTCTGCTAACTTTGGGGTTTTTTTCTTCTTTCTCTAATTGCTTTAGGTGTAAAGTTAGGTTGTTTATTTGAGATGTGTTTTGTTTCTTGAGCTAGGATTGTTGCTATAAACTTCCCTCTTAGAACTGCTTTTGCTGCATCCCATAGGTTTTGGGTCATTGTGTTTTCATTGTCATTTGTTTCTATGTATTTTTTTTTATTTCCTCTTTGATTTCTTCAGTGATCTGTTGGTTGTTAAGTAGTGTATTGTTTAGCCTCCATGTGTTTATATTTTTTTACAGATTTTTTCCTGTAATTGATATCTAATATCATAGTGTTGTGGTCAGAAAAGTTATTTGATATGATTTCAGTTTTCTTAAATCCATCAAGGCTTGATTTGTGACCCAAGATATGATGTATCCTGGAGAATGTTCCATGAGCACTTAAGAAGAAAGTGTATCCTGTTGTCTTTGGATGGAATGTCCTATAAATATCAATTAAGTCCATTTTGTTTAATGTATCATTTAAAGCTTGTGTTTCCTTTTTATTTTAATTTTGGATGATCTATCCATTGGTGAAAGTGGGTGTTAAAGTCCCCTACTATGATTGTGTTGCTGTCAGTTTCCCCTTTTATGGCTGTTAGTATTTGCCTTATGTATTGAGGTGCTCCTGTGTTGGGTGCATAAATATTTACAATCGTTATATCTTCTTCTTGGATTGATTTCTTGATCATTATGTAGTGTCCTTCTTTGTCTCTTGTAATAGTCTTTATTTTAAAGTCTATTTTATCTGATATGAGAATAAAGCTTGCTCCTCCAGCTTTCTTTTCGTTTCCATTTGCATGGAATATCTTTTTCTATCCCCTCATTATCAGTCTGTATGTGTCCCACGTCTGAAGTGGGTCTCTTGTAGACAGCATATATATGGGTCTTGGTTTTGAATCCATTCAGCCTGTTCATGTCTTTTGGTTGGAGCATTTAATCCATTTACATTTAAGGTAGTTATTGATATGTATGTTCCTATTACCATTTTCTTAATTGGTTTTGGTTTGTTTTTGTAGGTCTTTTCCATCTCTTGTGTTTCCTGCCTAGATAAGTTCCTTTAGCATTTGCTGTAAAGCTGCTTTTGTGGTGCTGAATTCTCTTAGCTTTTGCTTGTCTGTAAATGTTTTAATTTCTCCATCGACTCTGAATGAGATCCTTGCTGGGTAGTGTAATCTTGGTTGTAGGTTTTTCCCTTCCATCACTTTAAATATGTCCTGCCTCGCGCTTCTGGCTTGCAGAGTTTCTGCCGAAAGATCAGCTGTTAACATTATGGGGATTCCCTTGTATGTTATTTGTTGTTTTTCCCTTGTTTCTTTTAATATTTTTTCTTTGTATTTAATTTTTGATAGTTTGATTCATATGTGTCTTGGCATGTTTCTCCTTGGATTTATCCTGTATGGGACCCTCTGTGCTTCCTGGACTTGATTAACTATTTCCTTTCACATATATAGAGAAATTTTCAACTATAATCTCTTCATATATTTTCTCAGTCCCTTCCTTTTTCTCTTTTTCTTCTGGGACCCCTATAATTCGAATGTTGGTGTGTTTAATGTTGTCCCAGAGATATCTGAGACTGTCCTCAATTCTTTTCATTCTTTTTTCTGTATTGTGCTCTGTGGTAGTTATTTCCACTATTTCATCTTCCCGGTCACTTATCCGTTCTTCTGCCTCAGTTATTCTGCTATTGATTCCTTCTAGAGAATTTTTAATTTCATTTATTGTGTTGTTCATCACTGTTTGTTTGCTCTTTAGTTCTTCTAGGTCCTCGTTAAATGTTTCTTGTATTTTCTCCAATCTATTTCCAAGATTTGGGGTCATCTTTACTATCATTACTCTGAATTCTTTTTCAGGTAGACTGCGTATTTCTTCCTCTTCATTTGTTTGGTCTGGTTGGTTTTTACCTTGCTCCTTCATCTGCTGTGTGTTTTTCTCTCTTCTCATTTTGTGTATCTTACTGTGTTTGGGGTCTCCTTTTCGCAGGCTGCAGGTTCGTAGTTCCCGTTGTTTTTGGTGTCTGCCCCCAGTGGCTAAGGTTGGTTCAGTGGGTTGTGTAGGCTTCCTGGTGGAGGGGACTAGTTCCTGTGTTCTGATGGATGAGGCTGGATCTTGTCTTTCTGGTGGGCAGGTCCACGTTCAGTGGTGTGTTTTGGGGGTGTCTGTGAGCTTATTATGATTTTAGACAGCCTCTCTGCTAATGGGTGGGGTTGTGTTCCTGTCTTGCTAGTTGTTTGGCATAGGGTGTCCAGCATTGTAGCTTGTTGTTCATTGAATCGAGCTGGGTCTTAGCGTTGAGATGGAGATCTCTGGGAGAGCCTTCACCATTTGATATTACGCGGAGCTGGGAGGTTTCCAGTGGACCAAGGTCCTGAACTCGGCTCTCCCACCTCAGAGGCACAGGCCTGACAGCTGACTGGAGTACCAAGACCCTGTCAGCCTCACAGCTCAGAAGAAAAGGGAGAAAAAAGAAAATAAATTTATTAAAATAAAAAAAAAATTATTAAAGTAATAAAAAAAGAGAAAAGCAAAGAAAGAAGAGAGCAACCAAACACAAAAAACAAATCCAGAAATGCAATGATGACAAGTGCTACAGACTCTACTAAGAAAAAAAAAAAAAAAAAACAGCAAAAACAAAGAATAAAGAAAGCAAACGGACAGACAGAACCCTAGGACAAATGGTGGAAGCAAAACTACACAGAGAAAATCACACACAGAAGCATATGCATACACACTCACAAAAAGAGGCAAAGGGAAAAAATATATAGTTGCTCCCAAAGTCCACCGCCTCAATTTTGGGATGATCCATTGTCTATTCGTGTATTCCACAGATGCAGGTACATCAAGTTGACTGTGGAGAATTAATCCGCTGCTCCTGAGGCTGCTGGGAGAGATTTCCCTTTCTCTTCTTTGTTCGTACAGTTCCTGGGGTTCAGCTTTGGATTTCACCCCACCTCTGCGTGTAGGTCACCAGAGGGCATCTGTTCTTCGCTCAGACAGGATGGGGTTGAAGGAGCAGCTGATTAGGGGGCTCTGGCTCACTCAGGCCGTGGGGAGGGAGGGGTATGGTTGCGGGCGAGCCTGCAGCGGCAGAGGCCAGCGTGACATTGCACCAGCTTCAGGTGCGCTGTGTGTTCTCCCGGGGAAGTTGTCCCTGGGTCACACGACCCTGGCAGTGGTGGGCTGCACAGGCTCCTGGGAGGGGTGGTGTGGACAGTGACCTGTGCTTGTACACAGGCTTCTTTGTGGCTGCAGCAGTGGCCTTAGTGTTTCATGCCCATCTCTGGGTCCGCGCTGATAGCCCCGGCTCGCACCCGTCTCTGGAGCTTGTTTAGGCGGTGCTCTGAATCCCCTCTCCTCGCGCACCCCGAAACAATGGTCTCTTGCCTCTTCAGCAGGTCCACACTCTTTCCTGGACTCCCTCCTGGCTAGCTGTGGTGCACTAGCCCCCTTCAGGCTGTGTTCACGCAGCCAACCCCTGTCTTATCCTTGGGATCTGACCTCCGAAGCCCGAACCTCAGCTCCCAGCGGGGAGCAGACAAACCTCTCGGGCTGGTGAGTGCTGGCCGACACCGATCCTCTGTGCAGGAATCTCTCCGCTTTGCCCTCTGCAGCCCTTTTGCTGTGCTCTCCTCTGTGGCTCTGAAGCTTCCTCCACTGTCACCCCTTCTCTGCCGGTGAAGGGGCTCCTAGTGTGTGGAAACTTTTCCTCCTTCACAGCCGCCTCCAGTGGTGCAGGTCCCGTCCCTATTCTTTTGTCTCTGTTTTTTCCCCTACCAGGTACTTGCCTTTTGGGAGGTCTGAGGTCTTCTTCCAGTGTTCAGTAGGTGTTCTGTAGGAGCTGTTCCATGTGTAGGTGTGTTTCTGGTGTATTTGTGGGGAGGAAGGTGATCTCCACGTCTTACTCTTCCGCCATCTTGAAGGTCCCCAATTGGAAGGGCATTTTAGAAGGAAGGAATGAGCAGCACGGAGAGGAGAAATCACACTTTGGGGTAGATGTAGGTGGAGAGCTCAGCATCTTAAATGAAAAGGCAATGGTTGAGAAAGGAATCTTCTAGTATTTGTAGGGGATTATGATTATAAAACACTTTAATGTAGGGTCTTGTCATTTGGATGATAGCGTTAAAAGTAACGATAGTTAACGTAATCTTCTTTTGCTATGTGGTAACAAAGCTTTACATGATTATCTTTTCTTCCTCTTTTTAGGTTAGTTTAATTTTCCCCATGCCCAGTTCTTTGTTGTTTACAAAGAGAAGTTTGAGAACCCTTTTGTTGCCCCATATTTAGGATTACCTTCCTTCAATACATAGAGAACTCTACTTTCAAAGGAAGGGTTCTGTTTTCTGGCTACCCTTCCTTTTATTATTCCTTGTGGAATAATAAAATTCTATTAATAGATTGTCAGAGCCAGAGATTATCCTGAAGAATCCAACACCCTCTTCGTAGAGGTGAGGAGACCAAAGCCTAATTGCCCAAGATCATAGAACCAGTTAGTGGTTGCATATCCTGCCTTTTTTCCTGTATTGTACACATACTACAAGGGACCATTTCTCAGTATCATGAAGAATGTTATTAATCCATCTGTATATTTAATGTGAACTTGACTTTTTTCCTAAACATTTATCTGGGCCACTGATAACACATTTGGACGTTGATCCTGCTGTACTTTGTGGCCTTTCATCATATCTTAAATGAGAGGACAACTTAAGTTCTATCCCTGAACATCTCACGCAATGCAGGAATTCCCTTTATAACACTTCTGTTGAGGAAACATCTAGTTTCCTTTAACAGTTCCAGTGACAAAGAGCCCATGCTGACTCTAAGTCATTCTGCCTTTCATTAGTCACATTTAACACAGTACCCTTGGCTCAAGTCAGCCTAGCCCTTCTTCATTTTTTTAAATCTTATTTGAAAACTTAAATCCTTTATTCTTAGGCCAGAAACACTTTTCTCAAAAAAGAAAAAAATTTCTGGGTTTCTCCTAATTTTTGACCCTGTTCTATTGTGTGTGTTTGTGCCATCAACTGTTCAAGTGTTCTAAAAATTGGAGCTTATTGAAGGGCTTGGCAAACAACTTGTAAAAATGAACACTCTCACCTATTTTGCCTTCATTTTGATGATTAGCGATTGTGTATTCTCTTTCTTTCAGTGTCTCGACAACGTCATGGAAGAGGCAGTGTGGAGATGTTGCTATGGAAGATGTTGAGTGAGGGCTGAAGGAGGCTACTTCATTGACAGACGTCCACTTACTTGGTAGGAGATTTCAGACTTGCACGTTGATCAGTATCACTCAAGGTCAGTTTTGTTTTCTACAATACTACGTGTGCTGTCTTCATGAAAGCAATGTCTTGCACCTGTGACTACATTTGGGGATGGACATTTTGTGGGAATGTGGGATGGTTCCTTGCATCCCTAAAATCGACCCAAGTCTATAATCTCCTCCTCCATGACTTGTTGATAAGACCCACCTTGAAGTGCGTGATTTTTTCTAAGAAGATGTTGGGGTAGGAGTTTATTAATTAATTAATTTATTTTTGCTGTATTGCATCTTTGTTTCTGTGCGAGGGCTTTCTCTAGTGGTGGCAAGCGGGGGCCACTCTTCATCGCGGTGCGCGGGCCTCTCACTATGGTGGCCTCTCTTGTTGCGGAGCACAGGCTCCAGATGCGCAGGCTCAGTAGTTGTGGCTCACGGGCCTAGTTGCTCCGCACCATGTGGGATCCTCCCGGACCAGGGCTCGAACCCGTGTCCCCTGCATTAGCAGGTAGATTCTCAACCACTGCGCCACCAGGGAAGCCCTGATTTTTTATTTTATACATTGTATCTATTGTGAGTAGCTAACTCCCTTCCTCTGTCCTGACTTCATATCTAGCCTAGATCTCTTAGAATGGAAACATAGTTTTTTTCCAGTTTGTACGTAGCTCCCCAAATTCATGACAGCCATTCATGTTTGATTTCCACACTGGAATCTTGCCTATGAAATGTGTCCAACTGTTCGTAGGTAGTTTCTCAGTTTTAGGCTAATTCCAATCGTATTGAAACAAAATAGACTTATGAGACATAAGCTTAGTTTTTCGATTGAGAACTGGCATGTTTTCCCTCAGTTATATTATGAGAAACGAGTTGGGAAGGGATGGATGAGAGTCAGCAGCTCTTGGCAGCTGGCACAGTGGAGGGCAGTGAATGGGGAGGAAGCGTAGGTACATCTCTATTCTCTGGCCCTCAGCATCATTGTCGGTAAGATGGGCATCCTGACACTGACCTGCTAGTCTTTTGAACATCCATCAGGTAGCACATGTGAAGTGCCCCTCGTGGTGCTGGAAATATGGGAATCCCTCAGCAAATGGTGATTTCTTCTTTTATGACAAATGAGATCAGGCATGAAACGTGCTGTGTAAACTTCAAAGGTCTCATTATTATTGTTCGTTAGTTCTTTCTTGGGTGCTTAGAGTTTCACTCCTTAATTAGAGGCTACTCCCTTAACTTTTTTGGAACAGCATTAGATCCCAAAGGTTGCCTTTGATCTGGGCTGACTAGGTCACACCCAGGTTTTTAAATACAGTTATAATCTCCAGCTAATCACAGTATACATGCTGACAGCTTACTGCCTAGCAGGGGGTGAGTATAAACCAATAGCCTTATCCACCACTTCAGTCTCTCCATTCTTGGATTAACCAGGTAAGTGTGAGAAAGAGCTCTGACTTTCTGCTTTTGGGACGCTTCCTGCAAAATCAGTCATTCTGGTCTAGGAAGCTCTGCTGTCCTACCTAATCCCTCGGCGGGCAGGCAGAGAACAGACAACAGAAGTCACCAGTGTTGAAAAGCATAAGCCTTGGAATGAGACAGATGGGTTGATTCAAGTCCAAGATTATCCATTCCACTGCTGTAATGTAAGTGGTAGTTTATTTCATGATTCTAAGTCCATTTCCCTCTCTATAAAAGGGAGACCATATTGCCTACTCGTTGCATTGCTGTGTGATGCACTTGTCACACAGTAAATGCAAAATTCATAGTAGTGTTTCTTTCCAGACTTTCTGCATGTGGACCAATGTCTGCCACATCAGGGTGCTTTTCCTTCCTGTGCAGAGGAATCTGCCCCTTCCCAGTCCCCAAAAGGGACTATTTCCACTTAAATGGTTTCACAGCCTGCCTAAAAGGCCAAAAAGAACATATTCCTCATACACTTATTCATTCATTTATTCAACCTATTGACTCCCATCAAGGTCCTCTGCTATGAGATGCAGGTTAATTGGAAATTATATTTCATGTTAAAATACTAACGAATCTCTCGTACTGTACTAGAAAATAATCACTTAAGGAATACATTAATTCAATAGTAGTGCTTCTGAGATGTTTTGTATTTTAGAAACTATAAATCCTTCAGATGCTTTGATGAGACATGTTTGAGTAATTAATTTATATGCTCATATATCTAAGAAGCTTGCAAAACTATTTTATTTGAATGTAATATATATATGTATATGTGTCTATATCTAATCTCTTATCTTGTGAATTATATAGTCATGTCATGTTTCCATTATTTAGACAGATCTCTGGAAATAAAGGGTGGTCTGTTATTTACTAACAAAATAATTCCAGATTTATTTAAGGATTTCAGCTTTTCTCATCCAAAGCGAAACACAATTAACTCACTCTGGCATTCTTTCGTATAACATTTATGAAATAACTACTGCAAGGCGAGACTGCCTGATTCCTCAAGTTTGCCTTCTTGTTCCCATTCAGCCTTTTGCAAAACAGTCTCCTCAGGCAAAGCCAGAGACTGAATATTGTCGGTATGCTGTAGAGGGAATGTCATAGTCAATATGCAGATATTAAATCCAAAAGTAGTTGTTGGCCTAAGGAGGCAGCAAAGCTCCTGATTGGTATTGTGAAGTCAAGTGGAGGATGAGAAAGGGACAAGGGGGTGGCGGGTATGAAAGGCATGTTTCCTGTTTGTGTCTCTTCCACATTCCTGTGTTGAAACCCTAACCTTTCCCCCCGACCCCCGCCCCATGAGGGTAATTAGGTCATGAAGGTGGAGCCCTCATGTAGACATTAGTGCCCTTATAAAGAAGAGAAATTAGAAAGCTTACTCTGCCCACCCTGCACTCCCTGCCATGTGGAGACAGAGCAAGAAGGTGGCTGTCTGCAAACCCAGAAGGGAGCTCTCACCAGACTGGCCATGCTAGCACCCTGATCTCAGACTTCCAGCCTGCAGAACTGTGAGAAGTTTCTGTATAAGTCAGTCAGTCCATGGTGTTTTGTCACAGCAGCCTGGACTGACTGAGATAAAGCAGAAGAAGCATTTTGGGGAGCAGTGTGTATGATTAAGATGGTGTAGATTAAGTGGTACAGATGGATTCAAAGCATGGACGGCCAATGCCTAAGACATAGGTTTTCATTCCAACAATCAACCAGCCCTTACTGAGTATTACTGTGTAGCAGACTGGAGATACAATGTGAAAATATTCTTCCCCTCAAGCAAGTTTGTCCACTGGCTGTGCCTCTCCCAGCACTTCCCAGGACACAGGTCAAGGGTTGATGTCTGGCATGTCTCTAATGTAGCCTAAGATGTACCAGGCGGTCACAGTTTAATGCTATTTGATGCTTAGCTTTGACACTTACCTCCTCTCTCTCTGACTCTTCACGAGAAATAAATACCTGGCTAAAATTTGATTTACCGTGTAATTCTTCTACAGGGATAAAAAGTATTTGTCAAAAGACACAGAACAGCTGCTCTCCCTGCCGATTGTAGTTTTCATTGTAAATTAATTAAATGACATGGTGTGGGTTCCACCTTGATAGACTGACTTTCTTTGCATCCTGGGTTAAAAAAAAAAAAAATCAGGGGCTGACCCTGGACTGGTGAAATCAATGCATATTATGGGTATACAAGACCAAATATATACGTTTTAACCCCTTGTCTATTCTTCTCTGAGCAATGGCAGACTTGAGCTTGAGTAGGAAAGAGTGGCAAGAAATATGGAGGGCGCTGTGGAAAGGAGTGAAATGAGGTCTGGTCAGGACTCAGGAGGTGCCCTAGCTCCTGTTCTGACACAAACTCACAGTGTGATTCTTGGCAAATGGCTTAAAAACACTGTGTAACTTTTTCTGATCTACTGAAAAACAATAATGTCTAGTCCTAGTCCAGAGTCTTCTAAGGATATAAGACTAACTCATAAAAAATAAGTAAAGAATAGTATGAATAAATGTAAAAAAGAATCACATGTGGTGATTATCCCTGGCGGTGTGTGTCAGAATCGCCTGTTGTGAATTTTAAAAATCACAAATAACCAGGCTCTAGCTCAGACTTATTAAGTTATCTCTCCCTCACCTTCACTACCACCCCCCACACCCCGACACACAGAAAATGGATAAAAGTAATATGAAAAAGAAGTAGAGTTGGAGGAGACCATCCTGGGTTTCACATGAAGCATATTTTCAAATGGAGGCTGCTGAATTGTGAGTCTCTGGAAGGCAGGAAGTGGGGTTGCTTTGTTTCTAGTGTGTGCCCTTCAGCCTGAAACAGTGCGTTAGCCACAGTTAGCCCCTGAGCACAGTGCACTGACTGGAGGTTGGAGGTGGGGTTGGGATATTAGGGTTTTAGTCTCTGACCTTCATAGCTGTGTGACCTTGGGCAAGTCAGTTTCTCTCTCTAATCTTTGCTTTCTTGACCTGCAAAATAAGGTGATATGATACAGTGACCCTTAATGTTTTCCAAAGTACTTATTCTTGGGAGGCAGATTTGGGCTTGAATTCTGGCCCCAATATTTATTTTTGGTCTCGTGCAAATTAACTGGTACCTAGTCTGTTAATTTCCTTCTCCTCTCCTCCAAATTGTAATGTTCAGTGCATCTAACAGGAACATTTACTTCTGGTCTACCTCCTGCTTGTTTTGCTTTCAGTTAATTATACAGAGCGATGATGAGTAAATATGTAATGAAAGGGGAGAGAGCCTAAGCTGTGATCAGACACTTCTGGCTCTAAAAGGTCTGAAAAATTCAACTTCTTAAGACAGTGCCTCTGAGGAGATATTGGCACATTAACCACTCTGTCAAACTCATTATAGTTGGCAAAGTACTTTGCAAATCATGGTATCATTTGAGCTTTCCAGCCATCCTGAGAAACACGCAGGCGCGGATTGTTTTTCACTTTTGCTGAGGGTGTATCTCAGGCTCAGAGATTTTAAATGACTTAAGTCTACCTTCTTATTCGTAACAGCACTGATCGTTATTAGTAGTACAAAGTATATGGTCCTCTTCAATGTTCAAAACACTCTCCATATAATGTTATAGCATCTATAAGTAGCGCAGTGAAGTAAAATTCAACTTTGCCAGCCCATTTTACAGCTGAAGAGCCCTCATCTCTGGGAGATTAAATTGTTTGTCCAAGTTCCTAAAAATAGTAAGTAGCAGATTCAAGAATTTAATTCTCTGAAGTCTCTCTTTCAGCACTTTGGAAACTGTATGAATAGTTTCTTTAATTACTTCTGTATTTCCATTGATTCATCATCTTTTCTGAGATAATTATTTCATAGAATTGATCGAAATTAGAAAACAAAGCAGAGGGGTCATCCTGTTTGTACTTATTTCATTCCTCTTGGAATTATCAAGACATACCAAGGGAAAGATCATCTCATCAACCCCAAAGGTACTTAAAATCAACGTCATTCAATGACAGAGGATGGTTCCCGAAGCCAGATGTCATTCACTGAAGTCTTTACATACAGGTCATTTCTGAGCTGCATACCAGTATAGCCCCACATGGAGTGTCAAGTTACTTCAATCTGATATTTTGACTTGTACATGAATGCTATGCATTGAGAACGTTATTGATCTGAATTATGTGATGGCTGCTAAATTCCAATGAGAGTTACAAAAATAAACCAAACAGGCTAATTAGAAATCTCCATCCCAGATTCAACCACATATTCCCCTTATCTCTAATGGAGGTAAGCTGGTTCATCTTAACATTTTCAGTTCTTGTTTTGTTGTATTTCCTTCCAACCTTTCCCAAAATATGTTATGAAATTTGAGTTTCTCTACTAATTTGGTAGGTAGCACCAAAATGGGTTAATGATTGACCGTATTTGTACTATACCTTGTCATAAAAATATCCATGTGCATCACTTTATTTAACTCCTATACATCTTATGATATAGGAATAAAATAAAGTATGATTTTCCTGTTACACATGAGAAAAAGTAAATTTAAGATTGTCGCTAATAGTAATTTGAGAAATTGTGAATTCAGTTCTGCTAACTACAGCGTTTATCTTTTTTTTCTCTACTGTATGATAACTACTTTAAGATACCACTTTTGGGACTGCTTTTTATAATCAGTGGACATATCTTCTAACCATTTGAGAGTTATGAGGTATGTAGCATTCACCCAGAATGCTCAGTGGCATAGAATAACTGTAGCTTTTGGTATAACTAAAAGATACAATAAGAAAGGTTTTTAAATGGTTTAGCAGCTCTGAAAAGAAAAATCATCTCAGTTCAACAGTGTTCCCTTGTGTTTGTACATTTAATCCAGGTTCCTTTTTATGAGTTTCTCTTCTTGCTCAGAGAATTCTTTCTGCTGCTCTTTGTTCTGTTTATAGATGTATTTTGTTGAGTCTCCAAATGAGAAAAAAAAATACAAAGAAGAAAAAACCATTTACATGTTATGATTTATCGTCAAAATGGTTATGGTGGTGAGTGGGGGATTCACTCTAGTTTATGAATAATATATTTACACTATTATGTCTCCCGGTAAAATTGTAAGATTGATGTTCAACAAAGAGACTCTAAGCATGATGAATTGCTACCACATAAAGGTAGTCAATCTTTATCAGCTTCCATTCAAAATGAGCTGGAATTGTTGCAGGAATGCTGCGAGAGCTTTCCAACTGGTGCTTTCTGCTGTATTCTTTCAATTCTTTTGGAAAAGAGATATTGAGCATCAGACCCACATTTTGTGATAAGTTGGGTGGGCTCAGCAGCAGTGGATGCGGGGACTTAATACAGAAGGAGAGGCAAAATCTACAATTCAGTTAGAATTGGGGCTTTTGGAGTGACTGAAAGGTTGTAATGTCAGCAGTTGAACGTGCATTGTATTCAAATAGGCAGTGAATTTCATCTAGATTGGAGCTGGTGTTAAGGAAATGGATGTAGGTGGAGCCAGGCAGCATCAGGTTTCTATACAATGACTTTTTCTAGCTAGAAGTAGTATATAGCATGCTGGTTTCTTCAATCAACTTATGTTCCTTTAGTGCCTACTGCAACCCAAGCATTGCCACACGCATTTGGATACATCAGAGAACAAAATGAATAAGTCTTTGCCCTCAGGAAACCTACTTGCTACTGGGAGACAGAAATAAATTAAAAGTAAATAGGAAGTCAGATAATGAAAATAACAATGCTGAAAAGTAAAGCAGGGTAAGAGGAATGGAGGGGGTGAGGGTGGCTAGAGGGATGATTTGCTTTTTTCATTTTAATATTTGGGAAGACCTTGCTGATAAAGGGATATTTGAGGAAAAACATGAAGGAAGTGAAGGAGCAAGCCATGTGGATACCTGCTAGGAGCATTGCAGGTAACGGAGCAAGAACCACAAAGGCGTTGGGATAAAAGTAAGCTCAGCATGTGTTTAGATGATTGGAATGGAAGCAGCATCAGTAAGGGATGCAAAGATGCACGGCAGTGCCTGCATCTGTGGGGAGCACGGGTGGAGTATGGAAGGAAGCACAGAGAGTAGGAAGGAACTGAGGATATCCATGTACTGAACGTACCAGAGCACATGTTGAAGACCTTCTACATGCTGGACTCTGGGGATTCAGAGCAAACAGATCCTTATGTATCTCTTAAATATCTGTCTTGCTTCTACTCTATCTGACCTAAGTATCTCAGAAACATCAAAGAAATACCACGAAATATCTTTTTTTTTTTTTTTTTTTTTTTTGCGGTACGTGGGCCTCTCACTGTTGTGGCCTCTCCTGTTGCGGAGCACAGGCTCGGGACGCACAGGCCCGGTGGCCATGGCTCATGGGCCTAGCCGCTCTGTGGCATGTGGGATCTTCCCGGACCGGGGCACGAACCTGTGTCCCCTGAAACGGCAGGCAGACTCCCAACCACCGCGCCACCAGGGAAGCCTGAAATGTCCATTTTTTATATTCAGATCCTGGGCCATCTGGCCTTACCAACCACACAGCTCACTCCAGGTCAGTCTTTCTAGGTTCCTAGGACTGTCCTTCTGCTCAAAAAGTGATGGTTAAACCTTTGAGCCTTCCTGCAACTGAAACAAGCAAGATCTGCTCTTTTTCAGATTCTCACTTGGTTCCAACTTTTTTTTTTTGCTCTGGATAGGAGAGAATTTTTAAAAAATTTTATTGGAGTATAATTGCTTTACAATGTTGTGTTAGTTTTGCTGTACAGTGAACTGAATCAGCTTTATGTATACATATATCCCCTCCCTCTTGGACCTCCCTCTCCACCCTCATCCCACCCATCTAGGTCATCACAGAGGACTGAGCTGAGCTCCCTGTGCTGTACAGCAGGTTCCCACTAGCTATCTGTTTTACACATGGTCGTGTATTTATGTCAAACCTAATCTCCCAGTTCATCCCACCCTCCCCTTCCCCCCACTGTATCCACACGCCCATTCTCTGCAGCTGCCTTTCTATTCCTGCCCTGCAGATAGGTTCATCTGTGCCATTTTTCTAGATTCCACATATATGCGTTAATATACAATAATTGTTTTTCTCTTTCTGACTGATTTCACTCTGTATGACAGACTCTAGGTCCATCCACATCTCTACATATGACCCAATTACATCTCTTTTTATGGCTGAATAATATTCCATTATATATATATATATGTACCACATCTTCTTTATCCATTCATCTGTCGATGGACATTTAGGTTGTTTGCATGTCCCGGCTATTGTAAATAGTGCTGCAATGAACATTGGGGGACATGTGTCTTTTTGAATTATGGTTTTCTCAGGATATATGCCCACTAGTGGGATTGTGGGTCATATGGTAGTTCTATTTTTAGTTTTGTAAGGAACCTCCATATTGTTCTCTACATTGGCTGTATCAATTTACATTCCCACCAACAGTGCAAGAGGGTTCTCTTTTCTCTGCACCCTCTCCAGCATTTATTGTTTGGAGATTTTTTGATGATGGCCATTCTGACCAATGTGAGGTGATACCTCATTGTAGTTTTGATCTGCATTTCTCCAATAATTAGTGCTTTAGAGCATCTTTTCATGTGCCTCTTGGCCATCTCTATGACTTCTTTGCTGAAATGACTATTTAGGTCTTCCATCCATTTTTTGATTGGGTTGTTTGTTTTTTTGATATTGAGCTGCATGAGCTGTTTTTATATTTTGGAGATTAATCCTTTGTCCGTTGCTTCATTTGCAAATATTTTCTCCCATTCTGTGGTTTTTCTTTTCGTCTTGTTTATGGTTTCCTTTGCTGTGCAAAAGCTTTTAAGTTTAATTAGGTCCCATTCGCTTATTTTTGTTTTTATTTTCATTACTCTAGGAGGTGGGCTATAAAAGGTCTTGCTGTGATTTATGTCTGCGTGTTTTTCCTGTGTTTTCCTCTAAGAATTTTATAGTGTCCAGTCTTACATTTAGGTCTTTAATCCATTTTGAGTTTACTTTTGTGTATGGTGTTAGAGAGTGTTCTAATTTCATTCTTTTACATGTAGTTGTCCAGTTTTCCCAGCACCATTGATTGAAGAGGCTGTCTTGTCTCCATTATATATTCTTGCTTCCTTTGTCATAGATTAGGTGACCATAGGTGCGTGGGTTTATCTCTGGGCTTTCTATCCTGTTCCATTGATCTGTATTTCTGTTTTCGTGCCAGTACCCTATTGTCTTGATTACTGTAGCTTTACAATATAGTCTGACGTCGGGGAGCCTGATTCCTCCAGCTCCATTTTTCTTTCTCAAGATTGCTTTGGCTATTTGGGGTCTTTTGTGTTTGCATAAAAATTGCATAATTTTTTGTTCTAATTCTGTAAAACAGTGCCATTGGTAATTTGACAGAGATTCCATTGAACCTGTAGATTGTGTTGGGTAGTATGATCATTTTCACAATATTGATTCTTCCAGTTCAGGAACATGGTATATCTCTCCATCTGTTTGTGTCATCTTTGATTCCTTTCATCAGTGTTTTATAGTTTTCTGAGTACAGGTCTTTTGCCTCCTTAGGTAGGTTTATTCCTAGTTATTTTATTCTCTTTGTTGTGATGGTAAATGGGGTTGATTCCTTAATTTCTCTTTCTGATCTTTTGTGTTAGTGTGTAGGAATGCAAGAGATTTCTGTGCATTAATTTTGTATTCTGCAACTTTACCAAATTCAATGATTAGTTCTAGTAGTTTTCTGGTGGCATCTTTAGGATCATCTATGTATAGTATCATGTCATCTGAAAACAGTGACAGTTTTACTTCTTCTTTTCCAATTTGTATTCCTTTTATTTCTTTTTATTCTCTGATTGCCGTGGCTAGGACTTCCAAAACTATGTTGAATTTTCAAGAGTGGTGAGAGTGGACATCCTTGTCTTGTTCCTGATCTTAGAGAAAATGCTTTCAGTTTTTCTCCATTGAGAATGATGTTTGCTGTGGGTTTGTCATATATGACCTTTATTACATTGAGGTAGGTTCCCTCTATGCCCACTTTCTGGAGAGGTTTTTTTTTTTCTTTTTGTGGTACGTGGGCCTCTCACCATTGTGGCCTCGCCACAGGAGCAGAGCACAGGCTCTGGACGCGCAGGCCCAGTGGCCATGGCTCACGGGCCTAGCCACTCCGCGGCATGTGGGATCTTCCTGGACCGGGGCACGAACCCGTGTCCCCTGCATCGGCAGGTGGACTGTCAACCACTGCGCCACCAGAAAAGCTCCTCTGGAGAGTTTTTATCATAAGTGGGTGTTGAATTTTGTCAAAAGCTTTTTCCGCCTTATTGAGATGATCATATCGTTTCTATTCTTTAATTTGTTAATATGGTGTATCACATTGATTGTTTTGCGTATATTGAAGAATCCTTGCATCCCTGGGATAAATTCCACTTGATCATGGTGTATGATCTTTTTAATGTGGTGTTGGATTCTGTTTGCTAGTATTTTGTTGAGGATTTTTGTGTCTATATTCATGAGTGATATTGGTCTGTAATTTTCTTTTCTTGTGATATCTTTGTGTGGCTTTGGCATCAGCGTAATGATGGCCTCATAGAATGAGTTTGGGAGTGTTCCTCCCTATGCAATTTTTTGGAAGAGTTTGAGAAGGATAGGTATTAGCTCTACTCTAAATATTTGATAGAAATCACCTGTGAAGCCATCTGGTCTTGGGCTTTGGTTGGAAGATTTTTATTTACAGTTTCAGTTCTCTCCTCTTTCTTCAGCTTGGTCAGTTGATCAAAGACTTTCTTTTTAATACCCCTTCTGCTCCACCACATCTTCAGAGACTTCTCCTTCCACCACCTCCAGGCTCATCTCTTATTCTGTCTCCTCCTGACCTTGCATTCTATCACAGGATGTGAGTAACACAGAATCTTTGCCCTTAAGAATTTTTCAGAAAGAGAACACCTGCCCAACTCATTGATAAAAGTTGAGTGAAAACAAGATGCAAGCTCTTTTGTTGGAGCAAATAAAGTGAGTTTGGAGAAGAACTTCCTTCTGCCAAAGGAAGGTAATAGATGCTCATGAAAAAAGTGACCTATGGTTTGGGCCTTGAAGGATAAGTGATATTGTAGTAGGCAGAAGGGGTGAGGTTGGGAAAATACATTCCATGCAGAAGGAGTCACTTGTACAAGTATATTCTTATGTATTCCCATTCCTGCCATTCCCCTCTTATGACACTGTGCTATGGCCCAGTTTACCTACATGTCTAGCCCTGCATGATATTTATTGATGGCTTTATATGATAACTTAAACACATGCCATCTTCTACTTCTGTGGGTGTACTTCCATTTGGTTGGTTGGTTCGTTGATTGCTCACTTGCTTCTGAGACTGGTATTTTCAAGAATCCTTCCTGAACCTACCCCAGCCTGCCCTAACCACACCTTTATACTGTGATTTCTTCACAGTTTGGCCCTGGGTGATATAGTTGCTGTAACTCTCTGCAGACCTTTCCATCTGTGTATGCTGCTAAGGAAAGCAAAGGGAGGTCACAGAAACCTGGATTCTGGTTCTAGTTCACCATTCACTGACCTATGACAAGTGCCAGCCTCCTCTTTGGTAAGGCTGCTCAACTGCCAAGATATGGGATATTGGATCAAATGTCCCTTCCAAATCTGAAAAGCAAGAGCCTATGGTTTTGAGAGATTGCAATCACCTTGAAGTAGGAGAATGAGTTCACTCTTTCTCTTAGAATCTGTGCCCTTCCACTGAATTAGAGGCAAATGGCACTCTTGTCAGGGGTTCCTGTACAGGTTTTGGATCTACTGTTAACTTCCTACATGACCTTGGTTAAGTCTTTTCCACATGCTTAGCTTTCGTTTCCTCACCTACAAATTAGTGATAAGAATAGCCATGTCATATACAGTGGGGAGGATTAAATGAGATAAAGTGTAAAGATGCAACACATGTGATAACTTTGAAAAATGTTTGAGTTACAACCACACAAAGGAGATGTTCAGCACTTGTTGTTACAATTGAGCTTTTACCTGGTTGGACTGGACATAATTGTAACTATCAGCTGACTCTCCATTTTCTGAAATGAGGGAGTTTTCTGTTGCAGAGATAAGTTATAACACATTTTAACTCAGTGGCAAGGCTGCTGCTGAGCTTGCAAGCTTAAGGACATCCTGGAGAATCCATAGTTAACTCAGTGTTTAGTAGGATATCATTCATACTTAGGAACATTTAGCACAAGTACATGAATAGCTAGACTTGCAGTTGCAACATTTAAAAAAAATCAATGACTTCATAAACTTATCTATAATCGTTAGAAGATGTTTTCAATAAACCTTAATGAAATTTATTATTATTTCACCTATAAAACTAAATAGATTTGCAGAGGGATAAGGATCAGCTCAGCTCAGCTCCTCCTGTGAAATTGCCCATTCAGATCTGCCTACTGCAATATATTCAGGAGTGATTTGCAGCAAATTAGGTCAAGTGACTTCAAATTACAATCTTCTGCTAAAGACACTTTCCTAATGGATCCTGTTTCTTCCTGGGTTTTCAAAGTCGTCTTTTTTTTTTTTTTTTTCCGAATTTCAAAAGCACTTAGGACAGTTTAAAGTAGTCCAATAAAAGGTAATACAGCTGATTAAGGCATGTAACTAAAATGAGTTTCAAGGCCAGAAAATTAAAACTTGAGTAGCTTATAGCCAGGCAGAAAAAAGCAGTGAAGAACGTGGTGAAAGACATATGCATTCAACATACATTTACCTACATTTATTTACTGAGTATTTATTGTGTTTTAGGGATCAGAATACGAGTAAAATCTGGCACTTGCCTTTAAGATATTCCTGGTCCAGCCAGAGTGACAGAAGTTAGGTTTGTGCAGGGAATGTATATGAAGACTTTGAAACTTGGAAAGTATATTAGCTGCTGTAACAAATTACCACTATCTTAGTGACTTAAAACCATACAGATTTACTATCATGAAGGTCTGTAAGTCAGAAGTCCAACACAGGTCTCACTGGGCTAAAATTAAGGTGCAGGGAGGGCTACATTGCTTTCTGGAGGCTCCAGGGGAGAATCCACTGTCTAGAGGTGGTCCTCCTTCCTTGAGTCATGGCCCCTTTCCTCCATCTTCAAAGTTCAGCTTGTCTTTCTCCCTCTGTATCACTCTTACCTCCTCCCCTGCCTCTCTCTCTCTTAAGAACCTGTATTCATTTGCTAGGGCTGCAGAAAGAAAGTACAAAGCTACAAGCAACAGAAATTTATTGTCTTCCAATTCTGGAGGCTAGAAGTCCAAGGTCAAGGTGTTGGCAGTGTTGGTTTCTCCTAAGGGCTATGAGGGAGAATCTGTTCTAGGTGTCTCACCTGGCTTCAGGTGATTTGTCAGCAATATTTGGCATTCCTTGCCTTGTAGAATCATGACTCCGACCTCTGCCTTCAATTTCTCATGGCCTTCTCTCTATATATGTTTGTTTGTGTCCAGATTTCCCCCTTTTATAAGGGTACCAGTCATACTGGGTTAGGGGGCCATCATACTCAAGTATGACCTCATCAATTAGAGCTGCAATCACCCTATTTCCAAATAAGATCATATGCTGAGGTCCTTGGGATTAGGATTTCAACATGTGAATTCTGAGGGACACAATTCAACCTCTTCCAGGACCCCTGTGATTACACAGGGCCCATCCAGGTAGTCCAGAATAATCTCCCTATCACAAGATCCTTAATTCAGGTAAGATATTTACAGGTTCCATGGATTAGGATGTGGAACTCTTTGGGGGGGGCTGTTATTCTGTCTACTACAGAAGCTTCTGGGGTCAGGTATTATTGAAGACTTAAAGATGAAAGAAATGGGTTATTATATGAAATCATGTGTGTGAAACTTCTGAAAATTGTAAAGCACTGTAGAATTTAAAGAATCATTCAATTAAAAAAAAGTTAAAAAAGAATGAAGGGGAATTCATCAAATGGAGATTTGGGGTGGAGGACACTGCAGGCAGAAGGAGCTGCATCTCCAGGATATTGTGGGAAACAGTAGTGCATTCAGCAAACCACATAGACCCATGCAGCTGAAAGCTTTTGTACTCAGGCTTCATTTTTCTCAATTTCACTTAATAGACTATTGTTTCCATCTTAAAGCATCTTCTCCACGTTTCTATGACACCACAGTTGGCTTGTTTTCCTTTAACCACTGTTTCTATTCCTTCTCATCAACTCCAGAAGTGACAGATCACAGCTGCTGGCCAAATTCTGCTTGTTGCCTCCTTTTGTAAATAAAGTTTTCTTGGAACACAGCCATGCCTGTTTGTTTTTGTCTGTGGCTGCTTCAGTGATATAATAGCAGAGTTGAGGAGGCACAGGCAAGACAGTGTGGCCTTCAGAGGTGAAAGTATCTGTTGCCTGGCCTTTTATGAAAAAAAGTTTCCCAATCCCTGATCTACTTGGCTGGATTCTTCTCTCCTCGCTTTACAGGGCTCAGAATTCAATCTTATTCATCTTCCCTTTTCTACCTACATTCTTTAAGTGACCTTAGTCAGTCTCCTGTCTTTAACTACAACCTTACTGCTGATGACATTCAAATTTGTATGACAAATTCTGACCCCTCCCCTTTGAGTTCCAGATACAAATATCAGCCTTCTCAGCATCTCCACTTAGATAATTAATAGGTATCCAGAAGTTAATGTTTCCAAAAAGAACTCTTGAAATTGTTACTGAACACAAGTCCATGTGCCCGATGCACAGTGAGGCCAAACAAACTGAAACATCAGGGTTTGGAGCAGAGAAAGGTTTATTGCAGGGCCAGGCAAGGAGAATGGGTGGCTCATGCTCAAAAACCTCTAACTCCCCAATGGTTTTGGGGGGAAAGTTCTATAGGCAAAATTTGGGCTGAGGGTTGCAGGGTGAGTGACTTTCTTCTGATTGGTTGGTGGTGAGGTAAAAGGGTGGTGCTCTAGGAATCTTGCGCTCAGCCTGAAGTTGCCGTCCTCTGCTGAGGTGGCAGCCTCGGTTCTGTAGAAGAGCTCAAAGATAATGTTTTGTCTATTCTTTGAGGAACCAGGACCCTGCCCCAAGGCTGCACTATTGTTTCTTGACTGCTTCTCCCTTGTTTCTTTGTCCCCTCCCTTCCCTGATCAGCAACTGTTTGAGTCTGCCCTTTGGAACTCAGGGAAGGTTAAGGAAGCTGAATGAAGCCTATTTCCTACAAACAAGAAATGGGGAACACGGGAAGGATTTGTACCCGCGAGGGCCCCACAGGGTCCTGCTCAGTTTTAGATACTCCCAAACACCCTAACATGCTCCTCCCCTGGTCAGTGCCATTGTTGTTCACAGTTGTGCAAGTCAAATATCTAGCAGAAAGCCTTGATATTTCTCATTCCTTCATCCCCACCTCCAATCCACCAGCTGTCTGGTGAGCACTACTGCTAAAATGCCCCCAAATCTGACCCCTTCTCACTACCTGATAACATCTACAGCTGCCATCCCTGTGCATATCAGCATCCCTTGCCTGTGCCACTGCAGTGACACCTGCTGTCCTCCTAGCTTCTACTCTGCAGTAAATTCACTGACCAGCAGCCTAGTAATCTTTTTTGAAGTAAGTGATATTTTTTTTCTCTGCCATAGATTACCATCTCACTTAAAATAATAATCAAGTTTCTATGCCGTGGCTGACAAAACCCACATGGGTCCGTGTGATCTGGTCTCAATCTGCCTTTCCAGCCAGCTCTCCCTGGCTCATTGCCCCGCTACTCCCCTGGCCTTATTGTGTGGCTTGAGCACAACCACCACACTTCTGTCTCTGGATCTTTGTGTATCGTTCATTCTGCAGGAACTCTTTGCTCCATATTTTTACATACCTGGCTCGCTCTCATCACTGTGATCTCAGTTTAAATGTCACCTCTGACCATCCTTGCTAACTATCACCCCCCACCCCAGTCCACCCAAAGCCCTTCCTCTCATATCTCACTTTGGTAAGTTTTATTCATCGAACTTTTCATTTTTCTGAATTTATCATATTTTAGTATTGCTTACCGTTTCCCCAAACTCACCCTTCCTCCTCCTCTTCCCACAACACTGGGATACGAGCTACATGATGGCAAGGACTTGGACTTAATTAGCAAATACTTCATGGAAGAGGTGTCACTGGTGCCTTCCAGGTGATATTTCTTTACTTGTGCACACAAGCATATGTGAATGGATACTTTCACATTTTTATAATTTTACTATCAATATTAAGTAATTTTCTTCATTCAGTATTGCAGAGACTTCTGCATGTTAACAGTGTATATTTTCAAATCATGTGTAGCGGCCACAGGCTAGCGTATTTTCTAGACGTACCACAATCTTCGTAACCAGTCCCCTGAAGATGAGCACTGTTCTTCTGACATTATAAACATCCTGTGATGATGTCCACTGCATGCATTTTCAACACTTGTATTTTTTTTTTTTTTTTTTTTTTTTTTTGCGGTATATGGGCCTCTCACTGTTGTGGCCTCTCCCGTTGCGGAGCACAGGCTCCGGACGCGCAGGCCCAGCGGCCATGGCTCACGGGCCCAGCCGCTCCGCGGCATGTGGGATCTTCCCGGATCGGGATACGAACCCGTGTCCCCTGCATCGGCAGGCGGACTCCCAACCACTGCGCCACCAGGGAAGCCCAACACTTGTATTTTTATAGGGCCGACTTTTGGTCAGTAAGACAGGAGTAATTGTTGAAATATATAAAATCTGTACCAAATTATATACAACTGACCAGGACCACTATGTGTCTCAAGTCTCAGGCCCCTTGTCTGTCCCAGCCTCTGTCTCAGGACCCTTCACACCTTCCTCACAGCCTGGAACCAAAGGTCAATCCCTGCCTCAGCAGGGTCCCTTCTGGACAGACGCTGTTGGGAGGTCACTTCCATGGCAAGCACTGCTGGAACAGTTTTGAATGTTTGATTATAAAACCTGTGCTACTAAGGCCTTAAAATTAGATAAAAAGTTAGGCACAGGGCTTCCGTGGTGGCGCAGCGGTTGAGAGTCCGCCCGCCGATGCAGGGGACGCGGGTTCGTGCCCCGGTCCGGGAGGATCCCACGTGCCGCGGAGCGGCTGGGCCCGTGAGCCATGGCCGCTGAGCCTGCGCGTCCGGAGCCTGTGCTCCGCAGCGGGAGAGGCCACGACGGTGAGAGGCCCGCGTACCGCAAAAAAAAAAAAAAAAAAAAAAAAAAAAAACGTTATGCACATGACTCACTTGGAAATGTATTACAAAAGTTCTTTCTACAAAATTTGTTTCAGCTGAGCATTTATGAGTCCTGAGGGTGGGAAGATTAATTATAACTTCACCAACACTGGTTATTGCCAATCTCTGATTTTTGTGAATCTTATTGGGAAAAATAGATCTCATTTTTGTTTTATTTGCATTAGTTTGACTCTTGATAAGTTGAGCATCATTTTATATGGTATTGGTTATTTATATTCCTTTCTAAGAGAAACTTGCTGCTTGTGTGTTTTGCCCTCTTTTCTTTGGACCTTGGAAGTTTAAAATGTTTTCTCTTTTGAGTCAGGTTTGTTGAGGTACAATTATTTTAACAGCTTTATCGATTATATAAATCATATACCATACAACTCACCATTTAAAGTGTGCAACTGAATTGGCTTTAGGATCAGTACATTCACAGATTCATGCAGTCATCACCACAATCCAATTTTAGCATATTTTCATGACTCCAAAAAGGAACTCTGTACTGGCAATCACTCCGTATTAATTTTCCCCCACCCCATTCCCTGGCAAGCATTAATCTGCTTTCTGCCTCTGTAAGTTTGCCAACTATGAATATTTTATATGAATGAATTATACAATATGTTGTCTTTTGTGGCTGGCTACTTTAACTTGGCCCTATGTTTTCAAGGTTTCTCCATGTAGTAGCATGTATGAGTAATTCTTAGTGTGGAGTAATATTCCATTGCATGGATATGCCATATTTTATTTATTTATCAGTTGATGAACATTTGGATTGCTCCCACTTTTGGCTAGTATGAATAACACTGCCGTGAACACTCATGTACACGATCCAGTAATTCCACTTCTGAATATATACCCCAAAGAATTAACAGCAGGGCTCTGAAGCGATATTTGTACACCCATGTTCTTAGCAAAATTATTCACAATATCTAAAATGTGGAAGCAGCAACCCAAGTGCCCACTGAGGGATGAACGGATAAGCAAAACGTGGCATACACACACAATGGAATACTATTTGGCCTTGAAAAAGAAGGAAATTCTGACATATGCTAAAACATGAATAAACATTAAGGACATTATGCTAAGTGAAAGTAGTCACAAAAAGACAAATACCGTATGATTCCATTTATATGAGATACTTGCCAGAGTCAAAACCATAGAGACAAAAAGTAGAATGGTGGTTGCCAGGGGCTAGGGAGAGGAGGAAATGGGGAAGTAGTATTTAATAGGTACAGAGATTTAGTGGTACAAGGTTACAAAGAGTTCTGGAAATGGATGGTGGTGATGGTCACACAACATTATGAATGTATTTTATACTACTGAACTGTACACTTACAAATGGTTAAGATAGTAAATTTTATGTTCTATGTATTTTACCTCAGTACAAAAAACTAGGAAAAATTCATGTACAGTTTTTGTGTATACATGTACTTCTGCTTCTCTGTATATAACCTCGAGTGGGATTGCTGAGTCGTATATAAACTCCATGTTTAACATTTTGAGGAACTGCCAAACTTTTTAAAAGTAGCATTTACACCATTTTAATTCCTACCAGCAATCTATGAAGGTTACAATTTCTCTGTATCCTCATCAACATGTTATTTTCTCTTTTCTTGAATGTAGGCATACTAGTGGGCATGAAGGGCCGTCTCATGGTGGTTTTGATGGTAATCATCTTTTTATGTGCTTATTAGCCATTTGTGTATCTTTGGAGAAATGTCTGGTCATGTACTTTCTCTATTTCTTGGCTTTTTAATCTTATTATTAAGTTGTAAGTACCCTCTACATAATTTCAGGATACAGTCCGTTATCAGACAAATGATTTACAAATATTTTCTTCACTTTATGGAATGGTGTCATTTCCAATACAAAAGTTTTAATTTTTATAAAATCAATATTATATATTTTCTGCAAACAAAATTATATCATCTGCGTATAATTTACCTGCAATAAAATTCACCTTTCTTTCTTAAAGTTCTATACATTTTGATACATACACATTGTCATATACCAACAGCCATAAGCAAGATGGATAGAGCAGTTTCATTACCCCAATAAATTCACTTGGGGTACTGCTGATCTATTTTTTGTCCCTAACTTTTTGCTTTCTCAGGAATATCATGTAAATAAAATCATCACAAATAAAATGTCAGATGTGTTTCTGGTTTTTAGTGAAAAGGAATTCTATTGAGTGGTTCTTTATATTCAAACCTACATCTTTTCCTTTTTTAAACTCTGTTCATGGTTTTAATTTCAAGATTTCTCTGTCACCATTTTTGGTGTGACTCTTTCATTGTACATATACAGCACATCAAAATCTTTGCATTCTAATCAGGTATGAAAATTTCCTGGCCTTAAAGTCTTGAGTCAAGTTTGCAAAAAGGTTATTCAAATTAGACATATTACAGATGGACTAGGGTGATGGTTTTCTAACTTTTTTTTTTTTAAATAGGCGAGGGCTTCGCTGGTGGCGCAGTGGTTGAGGGTCCGCCTGCCGATGCAGGGGACGTGGGTTCGTGCCCCGGTACGGGAAGATCCCACATGCCGCGGAGCGGCTGGGCCCGTGAGCCATGGCCGCTGAGCCTGCGCGTCCGGAGCCTGTGCTCCGCAACGGGAGAGGCCACAACAGTGAGAGGCCCGCGTACCGCAAAAAAATAAAATGAAAAATAGGAGAACTTCCTTAAAATAAAACTTTGTATAGAAACTCAATATGTATACACATCAAAGCAGAGCTTCTCCTTTGAATTCTGAATAGACACCCTGCCCATGACTCCCTCTTTTCTTCAGAGCATAGTTTGAGTATCCGTGGTCTCACTCTTGAGTTATCCTGAGTTGACTGATCTACTAGGAGCAGCATTAACATATTGGTCATCAGGATCAATCTCAGAATGAAGAAGAGGGAGAAACCTGAGAAACAATTAGCCTAACTACAGGGTTCTTATCTCAGGCAATGGCTTTCCTACTCTGCTGTTCATTGCGCTGAGCTCCCAAGAGGAAATGAGAATACTCAGGGATAATGACAACTGTCTTTACACACCAGAAGGGCTGCCCTGTGGAGGCTGATGAGAATAGTTCAAAATCATTCCAGAAGATAGATCTAGAATGACAGTGATTAAACAAATAAGAAGGAAGAACATTCTACAAACAAGGTCAATGCTGATTTTGAAAGTGAGATAGATTTTCCTGCCCCATATATAAAAATCGGAGTAGAGAGCACAAAAGCCCTCCCAGCATTGAATTCTGTGTCTGTGGGCAACTGCATACACCTGGCCCTTCTGTGATAGGTACACACCACTGACTAGCATTCATTTTCTATCTTGCCACTTCCCACTATCTGTCCTAGAGGCACAGAGGGGAGCATCACAGTGACCAGTGATAGGGATCCCTAAAGTAAATGTGTCGTTAAACTAACTTTTCAATTACAACCTTATAAAAAATGAAGAGACCCCAAACTCAGAGTTTCTAATGTACCATATTTATTAAAGTACCATACATTTGCTTAATTTCAGTCCCCTTTTCTATGGTATGAGAGATCTTCGCAAAAGAATAGAAAGGAACTCTGTAGTTTCCTCTGTAGATATTGTGATATGTGTTTTTCAGTGTGTGCAGAGGCAAAGAGGGCTTTTCAGTGATAGTTCCCCATTGTGTCTGCCTTTCTACAAGCATCCATTTCTTGACTCCACTTAGGAGTATAGGGCTGCCTGGCTCTCCTGATCACCACCATGGGATGGTGCCCATTTATCCTTTGTACTCTTATGCATCCTATTGGATTCTCACATGCCCACTGGTTTACATTCTGTCTGCTTGTCAATGCAGGGATGCTCTAGCTTGTTTCTTTAATAAGACTGCACATAGTCATGCATTTTGAGAAGGAATTTGGGGACTAACTCAAAATAGTAAATGTGCCAAACCTCAAGTTAAATTTAGTATGATTTTATTGAACTGGCCATTCTACATTTGGTTTGGGTTTGTTTGGTTTTTTTTTATGTTGTCCCCCCTAAGGCTTATCACCCTGGTTGTTTCGACTTGGTATAATTTTATAGTTTTTCTAAACAACTGTGATGTTGTTGATCAGCTGCTGTGACTGTGGCCTTTATTGTGGGTTGGGAGATCAGGCAGGACTTAGCTGAAACCTTGGCTCAGGTTCTCCCAAGGCTTCAATCAAGGTGTGGGCTGTGTTCTCATCTGAATGCTAAACTGGAGAAGAATACTTTTCCAAGTTCATTTAGGTTGTTGGCAGAATTAATTCCCTGTGGCTCTGTGAGTGAGGGCCCCAGCTTTGTGATGGCTGAAGGCAGCCATCTTAGAGCTTAGAGGCCACCCACAGCTCCTTGCCATGTGGGCTTCTTCAAGCCAGGAAAGATAAGCTCTCCTTAAGGAGGACCCAGTCCTTCTTATAAGGGCTTTCACCAAAGTCAGGCCACCCCAGGATATACTCCCTTTTGGCTAACTCAAAATCAACCCATTTGAGGTCTTTTTTACATCTGCAAAATCCCTTCACTTTTGCCATATTCTGCTGGCTAGAAGCAAATCACAGGTCCCTCCCACACTCGAGGGAAGTTTTTATACAAGGCGTGACCGCTAGGGTGTGGTGATCTTCGGGGCTCACCTTTGGTCTACCCACCACAAGTGTAAACAAAATTCACATTGTGGGAGCAAGAGGAGGATCTTAAGTTGAGGTATTCGTGATATGAGAAGTCAAAGGGGTTGTAGAAGTGGGGATCTAAGGAAGCCGATGTCCAGTCTGAGAATGTTCCCAGATGGAGGCTGTTGAATTGAAAGAGTCAGAGAAGCAAGAACTGAATCAGCAGTCAGGAATCATCAGTGGAGAAGGTTATAGACTATTAAAGTTACCAGCAAGAGCACCATGGGCTAAAGGTATGAGCAAAAGTGCAAAAAGCGGCAGCCAGTTTTTAATACGACACTTGAACCTCATTTCGGGAGCATATCAGCTACTTTTAGAGGGTCCACATCTGGTAAAATTGTACCCAGCACTATGTTAGTCATCCAGATATTCTGCTCTTTCGCTGTGTTTCTGTGAGGACAAAATGAGAGAATCTAGTACTTTGTGAAATACAAAACTCTGAAAAATGACAAAGGCGAATTGCTCCTTTGACAGTGTCTTTAGGCAGCTTTCTTAGCTTTCTCTTGTCTTCTGCTCCAGACCTTCATCTGTGATCTGTCTGTGCAGGTCTGTCACTGTGTCCTTACTCCTAGGGGATTGCTTACAGGACAATGAGGGAATAGATGCATTTAGGACCCAGTGGGTTGGGCCTATAGCACCAGGTTTAAGGATGCAGTCTCTTGTTGGAAGGCCCTAGTGTCTATACCTGAACAGGTGTCAAAATGAAGTTTGTTCAGGGGGAGGTTAAGGCCAAGCTAAGGCCCTGCAGGGCTTAAAGACTATGAAATAGCAGCTAGGTATTATTTAAAGATGCACTTGATGGTATGGGGCCCTCAGGTAGGGAAGCATGTAGCGGTTAACCAAAGGAAGTAGAAGAAAGTAGGTCAGAAAACCAGAATTCAGTGGCTGGAGAGGCATCCAGGATGGTAGGTTATCAGTACCAGGGCTATTTGGCATGAGTGTGGGCATATGAGAGACCTAAAAGAAGTACAGCCCTCACTTCTGAGTGCTTACTATGAGTCAGGCATTGTTCCAAATGCTTTATACAAATTAATTCATTTGTTCCTCATAATTGGCTTATAAATTATTTTTAAGCTCATTTTACAGATGAAAACGCGTAGCCATAGATGGTAAATAACTTGGCCAGGTCCAGACGGGTAGAAAGCAGCACATCTGTTATCTCCCTTCTTGAACAAGGCACCCCGCATGTGTCTACTCAGCCCAGAGTCTCAACCTCTGTATCTACCACCTCCTGCATGAGTGATGGAATCATCTAGCAGTAGAATGGGCAGAGGTAGAGGTGGGCAGGTGACTGACACCCAGAGGACCTCGGGGGGGCTAAATTCAGGGAAAGAACACCAATCTCGAGAGAAACAGAAAGACCAGTTCAGGGCCCCTTTTCGTGAACTAGAGGCTCAGAATCAGGGAGACAAGTTACCAGGAGCAGAGGATGGGATGTGCCTCTAGGCTGACTGGATGCTGAGCTGCAGGATTTCTGTCTTGAGGTTGCTTCACTGGATCCTAAATATAGGGGCAGGACTGTGGGAACATTCCAGCTATGAGTCCTGGAGGGCAGCAGGCCAAGCAAGTCATGGCAATCACCAAGCAAGCACTTACCCATCACACGTTAGGACTGTTTGGGGTGCGAGGAATTCACAGGGGAGCAAGGTCATTCCTGCCCTGGGACTGTTCCCCAGTGAGTGGCACTGTCTACTATTTTGCCCACATTTTGTCCATACCTAATATTGCCTCTTTTTTTATCACAAGAATAGAAATGATCATTGATATCATCATTTTCTGAGACAAACTTTCTCATGGTAATTTCCACGGCGATTTTAATATAGCCCAAGTGGAAATTCAATTTATTAAAAACATCTTTTTTCTTCATTTTCTCATTTTCTGTTTAACTGGAACATTAACATGAGTCTGAGAATAGAAAAATTAGATTAGCAGCTTAAAACAAAATCTCTTAAATGCCAATAAAACTGTGCAAAGTGTTACATGCATTTCCCATCCTTGGGCCATGGCGAGCTGATTCGGGCAGTGCATGGTACCTCTGGGGAACTCACCCAGACCCATGAAAGCTAAGCTTTCATGCTGGTCAGAATCAGACTCCATTGTGTGGACCCTTTTAAAGGTAAATGTTTTCACAGACCCTGCAGTATGGAACTAGACTGTTTTATCCTCATGTTGTTTAAATATGCATACACACAAAACTAGGTCTAAACTCCTTATGCTTTTAATTCATACTACTTTGAAGTCAGAACAAATTAACAAGCTAAAACCAAATTACAAAAGCAAAGATAATTCAAATCACCAAGAGTAATTAATTGTGCTGAAACTAAACTGCCGCTTGCACTAGGGCTACGGTGTGGACTGTTCCTTTAATTTGCGTAGGCCTTTCCCAGTCTGTCGGACTGGAGTCAATTTTTTTTCACCAATTCTTGCACTGCTTCAGAACCTTCATCCCCGCAGTTCACGGTGATGTCATTTAGAGTTCACATGGCAGGAGTTCATCATTTGCCTACTAAATCTGCCTTTGTTCTTTTCTCATTAGCCTGGGACAGTTAAAGTAGCCCTGTTTGGTGACAACTCATTTATAAATATAAGTGCAAACTTGGACACTGGAACTATAAGAAAGGATTTAGAAATAAAGCAATTGTGCCAATAATTCAGAATATGGTATTTTAAATTGTTAAAGGAGTCTTCTAGGGAATTTCAAGACCTCTGAGAACTTGTCCTTGGACTTCTGTTTATCAAAATCGATCCTAAAATAACTATAATAGAGAGCTGTTTCTCACTGTACATTGTTTCCATCCTCTTTGTTTTACTTTGGAGGAGACCACAGATAAATGCTGGGCTGGACATCAGGTACTCCTGTGAGAAGTTAGATTGGGATGACATGGATGGACATGTCCTATGAAATATTAGTATGTGGATAGTCAGTCAACAGAATCAAGTGGAACCAACCCTGAAGCAAAACTATGTGTTAGGGCCCCATATTTTCCCGAAAATAGCCCTTTGGGCTGCTACACAAAAGTCAGTGTTCTACGGGATCCCACGTCTGGCCTCGTGTATAAGTTCAGGTTACTTGTGTGACTGATGGTGGATTCACACCTTAAGGTCAGCTGTCTTGAGCTATAATGAATTTTTTGTCGAGTTATGAGTAGAGATTAAGAAACAGTCACCGGACAAACCTTGGTGACTCCTCTCTCAGCCAAAGAAGGGCTGCCTGTCAGGTTAGAGATGTAGTGTAGCCTAGTCCGTAAGAGCTCTGGGTTGCAGTTTGGACTTTGCCTCTCGAGAACTACTTGTCTTTGAGCAAGGTGTCCCTCTTGCATAGGAATCAGGTTGCTGTGCTGTAAGGTGGGACTTACAGAACAAGTAAGCAGAACTTACTTGAGAAGGCTGCAGCGAGGACCTGGGTGGAATAAAGCAGGGAAGCGCTTGCCGCGATAGCCTCAACGGAGGAAGTGCTCCATCCACTGAGCCATTATTATTTACATGAATACCAAACTCAATATTGTCCTGTAGAACGTGAGTTCTCAAACTCGTCTGCTGAGTAGCTACGAGAAGTAGTAACGCCTGGGTCCCACCCCCAGAGATTCTGATTCACTTGGTATGCGGTGTAGCTGGGGCACTGGGATTTTAAAAAGTCCCCAGGTGGTTCTAATACACAGCCAAAATGGAGAACCAGCTTCTGTTCTAGAGGAGCTCACAGTAGGTGAAGTCTGGCGCCATGAATACTGGAGAGTGGAATGCTTGTCCCAATCTGATAGTCGATCGTTGTGTCCCTGGGCAAGTCCCCTTCCCACTCAGTTCCCCGTTTATTGTAGAATGAAGGCCAGATTTCAGATGCTATGCTCTCCAGGCTCAGCACAGAGGGAAAAACCAATCTCTTAGGTTATAGCTCTATCTCCAAGCTGCTTTGAAAAAAAAAAAAAAAATTAAATCCATGAAAAAGCTTTTAAACTGTTCGTTTAAAATAAAAATACATAAAGAAATTCTTTTACTTTTTTTTACTGGTTGGTATTTATAAACATACCAAGAAGGCTGGTATTTGGAGGCACAAAATCTAGAAGTTGAACTACCTAGCAGAGAAAAGGTAGAAGGGCAGGGCATGTTTTACTATAATTCACTATCAGTCACTTTCCTTCTACCACTTTACTAAGAAAACCAAGAATTTGAGAATGTCTTCTACAGCACCCCTGGCTCTTGTTACATCCCTGGTAGGAAGGTTTGGGACGGGACAGGTTGAAGGTCACACCTGCGCTAGCATTTAACCCCATGGCTAGCCTCAGATTTGTGAGGGTTCACCCCAAGTTCTTAGCTGTCCATTCACAACCAACTCTTAATAACTGTGCTTTAGAAAGAAGTAGACTGAAGGAAAACATCACTGAATGTTATGTGATCTGCAAGTAGCGTGATAATGGTCACATGCAGAACAAGGTATGGCTTACAAAATGTGTTCATTGCTTAGCGTTCACAGTAAGACTGTGAATGCATCTTTTATTTGAATTTTGTGGTAGAGAAAACTGATGCGTAGAGAAGGTGATTCACTCAATGGTATTCATCCAGTAAGTGGCTGAGCAAGGACTCCCTCTCTCCCGTGACGAATTCCACATATCCCCACTGTACCGGGCTCACATCTGGGGCGTGAACTATGAGTCCCATAGGACTGAGTGACTCATAATCTTGTAGTGTCTGCTGTGAGAGTATTTGAATTTCTAAGATCTGTTCTCTCCCCTCCCTAACATCTTCCTTTCCTTCCTTCATCCACTTTCTTGTGTTCTTTCTTTGGCTTTCTTTATATCCTACTCTCTTTTCTGCTTTCTGTAACAAATCTGGAAATTTCACACAGGTAGAGCCTCTTTTTTCCCTAGAGCACCTGTCATTCTCCTTGAGCGCTACCCTATTTTTCCCAAGGGAAGCCTCCTCTTGTCCTGATTGAGATGAGTTTGACTCTGGTCCCAGTGCTGCTTGATGAGAGCCCAAACACCCTTCTGAGTTCAAGCTGACTTCCTCTCGCAAAGCACTGGATCCAAATCTCCAGCTGCCACTGAATCTGTGAGGAAAAGGAAATAATTCACAACCTCGAGACTCTACCCATTTCCTCCAGTTGCCTTTTGGCACTTAGGTTCTCGTATGGAATATTGCCCTTGATCATCATCTGAGTTTACGCTTGAAGTCTTCACGTGGTTTACACACCCGGCTTTGGACGTGGTGCCAACCAAAGGCTGCCCTTCCTCTGGCTCCATCCTCCCATGTGTCCAGCTCCCCATAACTGAGGCACAGACCCTTCTTAAGGTAGGATATACTTTCCGTCTCCTTCAGGAGTTCTCTGTCCTACTCAAGAAAGCTTTCATGAGGAAGAGAAAACAGCCAACTTCTTGTATGGATCAGTCATAAAATCTGGCATATTTTAACTCATGCCACGAGTTCACTTATTTTAAGACTGAGGAATGTTTCTTCATCAGAATGTTATGAAATGTTATGCTGTTGATCTCAACTTTCAGACTAAGAAAGTAACTACTGTGTTTTCTATAGAACTCTCAATTTCATGATAAAATTTTTTTTTAGAGAACGTGGGTTTCCAGATGGTGAGATTGTGATAATAATCATTTGGATTAGGCCAGAATTTAATTTTGATATTTTTCATGTAGAGGATTATTTTAGCTTCTGAATAAATTAAACAAGTTTTTGGTTTGCTGTATTCAGTGAAGAAAACTAGCTGAGTTTAGATTTCTTCCCCTTTCTTAGTCACTGTGTATTTTTTTTCTCGTTTAAATCAGTGGATTATGTATTATAAGATGTACTTCATAGAAAATGCCTATCTTATATGGAAATTGAAGGTTACAGTTTTGTAATTTGAGCTTGATAATATCAGACCTGCGTTTGAAATTACATCTATTCCCTGTTCCTGAGTTCTGGCATATTTTCTATCAGCTACTGCTGCACAGCTTAAAGACTTAAAGAGAGTCACTCTTTTACCTGGCCTCATTTTTCTCATCTGTAACAAACTGGATTTGAATTAGTTCATGGCCAGTGGCCTTTTCAGGTCTAACAGTCTCTTTTATATTAGCTCCAAATCGCCAATCTAAAAACGTCGGGTATTAAACTTGCAAAAACACAATGAGTTAGTGTAAATATCTTGTATAGCTCATCTTTTTTGTGGTTACCAAAAAGAACCACAATTTAAAGTTATTTCCCTGGGACTTCCCTGGTGGTACAGTGGTTAAGAATCTACCTGCCACTGCAGGGGACACGGGATTGAGCCCTGGTCCGGGAAGATCCCACATACCCCAGAGCAACTAAGCCTGTGCACCACAACTACTGAAGCCTGCACGCCTAGAGTCCAAGATCTGCAACAAGAGAAGCCACTGCAATGAGAAGCATGTGCACGGCAACAAAGAGTAGCCCCCGCTCGCCACAACTAGAGAAAGCCCGCGCGCAGCAACCAAGACCCAATGCAGCCAAAAATAAAATAAATTTAAAAAGAGAAAAATGAAAAAAAAAAAAAAAAAAAAGCTATTTCCCTAACTAGGTAAATAATGGTTTCTTAGTCCAGACAAGACCATGGTTTTTCACTTTATTTTTAAAATTAAATTGTTTGTTTAATAATGACTCATATGATTAAAATATATATATTGGCACAGGCCACATGTGATTTTAGATTAACTCCTTTTAAAGCTTAGCTGTGTTTTTAAGGTAGATTCTCAGTCATCCCAATATATAAGAATGTTGCCCTACCGAATATGAGCCCAAGAAACTTTGAAACGGGATCCAAACCCATTCACATTTGAAAGGTTCTCCAGAAACTGTTACTTTATTTTTACCAGATAGCTCTGCGATTCTTCAAAGCCTGTAATTGCATTAACTGGAGGGCAGCTCAGTGGGAAATGCTTGCTATCTCTGGTTGTCTCTCTTTCACCACATGTTATCGTGGCTGTGGATACCTGCATTTCATTAAAGCAATCAGCCATGCCCTTATGTATTCCTTGTGTTTGAACGTACAGGGGGTTAGAAGCCTGATCACTCAGCAAGAACATACAACCTTTTGAGTAATGGGGGTTTCTCAGAACCTTTAATAATTCTCAAAAGTCCTTAATTTGAAGAGACAGTTCACTAACGCTTTAAACAAGTTCCCATGACCTCACCATCTGCTTGCATTAAAACAAGGTATATCGCTCACTCTGCTTCCACTTGCTTTTTTTTTTTTTGAATTTTATTTTTTTTTTATACATCAGGTTCTTATTAGTCATCAGTTTTATACACTTCAGTGTATACATGTCAATCCCAATCTCCCAGTTCATCCCACCCCCACCCCCCTGCCCCCCCGCCACTTTCCCCCCCTTGGTGTCCATATGCTTGTTCTCTACAACTGTGTCTCAATTTTTGCCCTGCAAACTGGTTCATCTGTACCACGTTTCTAGGTTCCACATATATGTGTTAATATACGATATTTGTTTTTCTCTTTCTGACTTACTTCACTCTGTATGACAGTCTCTAGATTCATCCACATCTCTACAAGTGACCCAATTTCATTCCTTTTAATGGCTGAGTAATATTCCATTGTATATATGTACCATTTCTTCTTTATCCATTTGTCTGTCGATGGGCATTTAGGTTGCTTCCAACCTGGCTATTGTAAATAGTGCTGCAATGAACATTGGGGTGCATGTGTCTTTTTTTTTTTTTTTTTTTTAAAAACATCTTTATTGGGGTATAATTGCTTTACAATGGTGTGTTAGTTTCTGCTTTATAACAAAGTGAATCAGCTATACACATACATATGTTCCCATATGTCTTCCCTCTTGCGTCTCCCTCCCTCCCACTCTCCCCATCCCACCCTTCCAGGCTGTCACAAAGCACCGAGCTAATATCCCTGTGCCTTGCGGCTGCTTCCCCCCAGCTATCTACCTTACTACGTTTGTTAGTGTGTATATGTCCATGACACTCTCTCGCCCTGTCAAAACTCACCCCTCCCCCTCCCCATACCCTCAAGTCCGTTCTCCAGTAGGTCTGCGTCTTTATTCCTGTCTTACCCCTAGGTTCTTCATGACATTTTTTTCCCTTAAATTCCATATATATGTGTTAGCATACGGTATTTGTCTTTTTCTTTCTGACTTACTTCACTCTGTATGACAGACTCTAGGTCTATCCATCTCATTACAAATAGCTCAATTTCATTTCTTTTTAAGGCTGAGTAATATTCCATTGTGTATATGTGCCACATCTTCTTTATCCATTCATCCGATGATGGGCGCTTAGGTTGTTTCCATGTCCTGGCTATTGTAAATAGAGCTGCAATGAACATTTTGGTACATGACTCTTTTTGAATTTTGGTTTTCTCAGGGTATATGCCAAGTAGTGGGATTGCTGGGTCATATGGTAATTCTATTTGTAGTTTTTTAAGGAACCTCCATACTGTTCTCCACAGTGGCTGAACCAATTCACATTCCCACCAGCAGTGCAAGAGTGTCCCCTTTTCTCCACACCCTCTCCAGCATTTATTGTTTCTAGATTTTTTGATGATGGCCATTCTGACTGGTGTGAGATGATATCTCATTGTAGTTTTGATTTGCATTTCTCTAATGATTAATGATGTTGAGCATTCTTTCATGTGTTTGTTGGCATTCTGTATATCTTCTTTGGAGAAATGTCTATTTAGGTCTTCTGCCCATTTTTGGATGGGGTTGTTTGTTTTTTTGTTATTGAGCTGCATGAGCTGCTTGTAAATTTTGGAGATTAATCCTTTGTCAGTTGCTTCATTTGCAAATGTTTTCTCCCATTCTGAGGGTTGTCTTTTGGTCTTGGTTATGGTTTCCTTTGCTGTGCAAAAGCTTTGAAGTTTCATTAGGTCCCATTTGTTTATTTTTGGTTTTATTTCCATTACTCTAGGAGGTGGGTCAGAAAGGATCTTGCTGTGATTTATGTCATAGAGTGTTCTTCCTATGTTTTCTTCTAAGAGTTTGATAGTTTCTGGCCTTACATTTAGGCCTTTAATCCATTTTGAGCTTATTTTTGTGTATGGTGTTAGGGAGTGATCTAATCTCATACTTTTACATGTACCTGTCCAGTTTTCCCAGCACCATTTATTGAAGAGGCTGTCCTTTCTCCACTGTACATTCCTGCCTCCTTTATCAAAGATAAGGTGTCCATATGTGCGTGGGTTTATCTCTGGGCTTTCTAGCCTGTTCCACTGATCTATCTTTCTGTTTTTGTGCCAGTACCATACTGTCTTGATTACTGTTGCTTTGTAATATAGTCTGAAGTCAGGGAGCCTTATTCCTCCAGCTCCTTTTTTCGTTCTCAAGATTGCTTTGGCTATTCGGGGTCTTTTGTGTTTCCATACAAATTGCGAAATTTTTTGTTCTAGTTCTGTGAAAAATGCCAGTGGTAGTTTGATAGGGATTGCATTGAATCTGTAGATTGCTTTGGGTAGTAGAGTCATTTTCACAATGTTGATTCTTCCCATCCAAGAACATGGTATATCTCTCCATCTATTTGTATCATCTTTCATTTCTTTCATCAGTGTCTTATAATTTTCTGCATACAGGTCTTTCGTCTCCTTAGGTAGGTTTATTCCTAGATATTTTATTCTTTTTGTTGCAATGGTAAATGGGAGTGTTTTCTTGATTTCACTTTCAGATTTTTCATCATTAGTATATAGGAATGCCAGAGATTTCTGTGCATTAATTTTGTATCCTGCTACTTTACCAAATTCATTGATTAGCTCTAGTAGTTTTCTGGTAGCATCTTTAGGATTCTCTATGTATAGTATCATGTCATCGGCAAACAGTGACAGCTTTACTTCTTCTTTTCCGATTTGGATTCCTTTTATTTCCTTTTCTTCTCTGATTGCTGTGGCTAAAACTTCCAAAACTATGTTGAATAAGAGTGGTGAGAGTGGGCAACCTTGTCTTGTTCCTGATCTTAGTGGAAATGCTTTCAGTTTTTCACCATTGAGGATGATGTTTGCTGTGGGCTTGTCATATATGGCTTTTATTATGTTTAGGAAAGTTCCCTCTATGCCTACTTTCTGGAGGGTTTTTATCATAAATGGGTGTTGAATTTTGTCGAAAGCTTTCTCTGCATCTATTGAGATGATCATATGGTTTTTCTCCTTCAATTTGTTAATATGGTTTATCACATTGATAGATTTGTGTATATTGAAGAATCCTTGCATTCCTGGAATAAACCCCACTTGATCATGGTGTATGATCCTTTTAATGTGCTGTTGGATTCTGTTTGCTAGTATTTTGTTGAGGATTTTTGCATCTATGTTCATCAGTGATATTGGCCTGTAGTTTTCTTTCTTTGTGACATCCTTGTCTGGTTTTGGTATCAAGGTGATGGTGGCTTCGTAGAAGGAATTTGGGAGTGTTCCTCCCTCTGCTATATTTTGGAAGAGTTTGAGAAGGATGGGTGTTAGCTCTTCTCTAAACGTTTGATAGAATTCACCTGTGAAGCCATCTGGTCCTGGGCTTTTGTTTGTTGGAAGGTTTTTAATCACAGTTTCAATTTCAGTGCTTGTGATTGGTCTGTTCATATTTTCTATTTCTTCCTGATTCAGTCTTGGCAGGTTGTGCATTTCTAAGAATTTGTCCATTTCTTCCAGATTGTCCATTTTATTGGCATAGAGTTGCTTGTAGTAATCTCTCATGATTTTTTTTATTTCTGCAGTGTCAGTTGTTACTTCTCCTTTTTCATTTCTAATTCTATTGATTTGAGTCTTCTCCCTTTTTTTCTTGATGAGTCTGGCTAGTGGTTTATCTATTTTGTTTATCTTCTCAAAGAACCAGCTTTTAGTTTTATTGATCTTTGCTATCGTTTCCTTCATTTCTTTTTCATTTATTTCTGATCTGATTTTTATGATTTCTTTCCTTCTGCTAGCTTTGGGGTTTTTTTGTTCTTCTTTCTCTAATTGCTTGAGGTGCAAGGTTAGGTTGTTTATTCGAGATGTTTCCTGCTTCTTAAGGTGGGCTTGTATTGCTATAAACTTCCCCCTTAGAACTGCTTTTGCTGCATCCCATAGGTTTTGGGTCGTTGTGTCTCCATTGTCATTTGTTTCTAGGTATTTTTTTATTTCCTCTTTGATTTCTTCAGTGATCACTTCATTATTAAGTAGTGTATTGTTTAGCCTCCATGTGTTTGTATTTTTTAAAGATCTCTTCCTGTAATTGATATCTAGTCTCATGGCGTTGTGGTCGGAAAAGATACTTGATACAATTTCAGTTTTCTTAAATTTACCAAGGCTTGATTTGTGACCCAAGATATGATCTATCCTGGAGAATGTTCCATGAGCACTTGAGAAAAATGTGTATTCTGTTGTTTTTGGATGGAGTGTCCTATAAATATCAATTAAGTCCATCTTGTTTAATGTATCATTTAAAGCTTGTGTTTCCTTATTTATTTTCATTTTGGATGATCTGTCCATGGGTGAAAGTGGGGTGTTAAAGTCCCCTACTATGAATGTGTTACTGTTGATCTCCCCTTTTATGGCTGTTAGTATTTGCCTTATGTATTGAGGTGCTCCTATGTTGGGTGCATAAATATTTACAATTGTTATATCTTCTTCTTGGATCGATCCCTTGATCATTATGTAGTGTCCTTCTTTGTCCCTTTTAATAGTCCTTATTTTAAAGTCTATTTTGTCTGATATGAGAATTGCTACTCCAGCTTTCTTTTGGTTTCCATTTGCATGGAATATCTTTTTCCATCCCCTTACTTTCAGTCTGTATGTGTCTCTAGGTCTGAAGTGGGTCTCTTGTAGACAGCATATATAAGGGTCTTGTTTATGTATCCATTCAGCCAATCTGTGTCTTTTGGTGGGAGCATTTAGTCCATTTACATTTAAGGTAATTATCGATATGTATGTTCCTATTTCCATTTTATATATTGTTTTGGGTTCGCTACTATAGGTCATTTCCTTCTCTTGTGTTTCGTGTCTAGAGAAGTTCCTTTAGCATTTGTTGTAAAGCTGGTTTGGTGGTGCTGAACTCTCTCAGCTTTTGCTTGTCTGTAAAGGTTTTCATTTCTCCATCAAATCTGAATGAGATCCTTGCTGGGTAGAGTAGTCTTGGTTGCAGGCTATTCTCCTTCATCACTTTCAGTATGTCCTGCCACTCCCTTCTGGCTTGTAGGGTTTCTGCTGAGAGATCAGCTGTTAACCTTATGGGGATTCCCTTGTGTGTTATTTGTTGTTTTTCCCTTGCTGCTTTTAATATGCTTTCTTTGTATTTAATTTTTGACAGTTTGATTAATATGTGTCTTGGCGTGTTTCTCCTTGTATTTATCCTGTATGGGACCCTCTGTGCTTCCTGGACTTGATTAACTATTTCCTTTCCCATATTAGGGAAGTTTTCAACTATAATCTCTTCAAATATTTTCTCAGTCCCTTTCTTTCTTTCTTCTTCTTCTGGAACCCCTATAATTCGAATGTTGGTGCGTTTCATGTTGTCCCAGAGGTCTCTGAGACTGTCCTCAGTTCTTTTCATTCTTTTTTCTTTATTCTGCTCTGCAGTAGTTATTTCCACTACTTTATCTTCCTGGTCACTTATCCGTTCTTCTGCCTCAGTTATTCTGCTATTGATCCTATCTAGAGTGATTTTAATTTCATTTATTGCATTGTTCATCGTTGCTTGTTTCATCTTTAGTTCTTGTAGGTCCTTGTTAACTGTTTCTTGCATTTTGTCCATTCTACTTCCAAGATTTCGGATCATCCTTACTATCATTATTCTGAATTCTTTTTCAGGTAGATTGCCTATTTCCTCTTCATTTGTTAGGTCTGGTGGGTTTTTATCTTGCTCCTTCATCTGCTGTGTGTTTTTCTGTCTTCTCATTTTGCTTATCTTACTGTGTTTGGGGTCTCCTTTTTGCAGGCTGCAGGTTCGTAGTTCCCGTTGTTTTTGATGTCTGTCTCCAGTGGCTAAGGTTGTTTCAGTGGGTTGTGTAGGCTTCCTGGTGGAGGGGACTAGTGCCTGTGTTGTGCTGGATGAGGCTGGATCTTGTCTCTCTAGTGGGCAGGTTCACGTCTGGTGGTGTGTTTTGGGGTGTCTGTGGCCTTATTATGATTTTAGGCAGCCTCTCTGCTAATGGGTGGGGTTGTGTTCCTGTTTTGCTAGTTGTTTGGCATAGGTTGTCCAGCACTGTGGCTTGCTGGTCGTTGAGTGAAGCTGGGTGCTGGTGTTAAGATGGAGGTCTCTGGGATATTTCCACCGTTTAATATTATGTGGAGCTGGGAGGTCTCTTGTTGACCAGTGTCCTGAAGTTGGCTCTCCTACCTCAGAGGCAGAGCCCTGACTCCTGGCTGGAGCACCAAGAGCCTTTCATCCACAAAGCTCAGAATAAAAGGGAGAAAAAGTAGGGAGAATTAGTAGAAGTATGAGTAAAGAAAGAAGGAAAGGAGGAAAGGAAGGAAGGAAGAAAGAAGCAAAGAAGGAAAGAAAGGAGGGAGGGAGGGAGGGAGGGAGGAAGGAAGGAAGGAGGGAAAGAAGGAAAAAAGACAGAAAGAAAGATGATACAGTAAAAATAAAATAAAGTATAATATAGTTATTGAATTAAAAAATATTTAGAAAAAAAAAAAAAAGGGACGGATAGAACCTTAGGACAAATGTTGGAAGCAAAGCTATACAGAGAAAATCTTACACAGAAGCATACACATACACCTTCACAAAAAGAGGTAAAGGGGGAAAAATCATAAATCCTGCTCCCTGAGACCACCTCCTCAATTTGGGGTGATTCGTTGTCTAAAGGAGGGAAGGAAGGAAGGAGAGAAAGAAAGAAGGTAAAGTATAATAAAGTTAGTACAATTAAACTTAATTATTAAGAAAAAGAATTTTTAAAAAAAAGTCATGGACGGATAGAGCCCTAGGACAAATGGTGGAAGCAAGAGTATACAGACAGGATCTCACACAGAAGCATACACGTACACATTCACAAAAAGAGGAAAAGGGAAAAAAATCATAGATCTCGCTCCTAAATTCCACCTCTTCAATTTGGGATCATTCCTTGTCTATTCAGGTATTCCACAGATGCAGGGTATATCAAGTTGATTGTGGAGCTTTAATCCGCTGCTTCTGTGGCTGCTGGGAGAGATTTCCCTTTCTCTTCTTTGTTCTCACAGCTCACAGGAGCTCAGCTTTGGATTTGGCCCTGCCTCTGCGTGTAGGTCGCTGGAGGGCGTCTGTTTTTTCGCTCAGACAGGACGGGGTTAAAGGAGCCGCTGATTCGGGGCCTCCGGCTCACTCTGGCCGGGGGTTGGGGGATGGGGGTAGGAGGGGCACTACGTGCGGGGCGGGCCTGCGGCTGCAGAGGCAGCGTGACGTTGCGGCAGAGGCCGGCGTGATGTTGCACCAGCCTGAGACCCGCCGTGCGTACTCCCGGGGAAGTTGTCCCTGGATCCCGGGAACCTGGCAGTGGCGGGCTGCACAGGCTCCGCGGAAGAGGGGTGTGGAGAGTGACCTGTGCTCGCACACAGGCCCCTTGGTGGCGGCAGCAGCAGCCTTAGCGTCTCCCGCCCGTCTCTGGGGTCCGCGGTTTTAGCCGCGGCTCGCGCCCGTCTCTGGGGTTTGCGCTTTCAGCCGCGGCTCGCGCCCGTCTCGGGGGCTCGCGCCCTCAGCCGCGGCTCGCGCCCGTCTCTGGGGTTCGCGCTTTTAGCCGCGGCTCGCGCCCGTCTCTGGAGCTCCTTTAAGCAGCGCTCTTAATCCCCTCTCCTCGCGCACCAGGAGACAAAGAGGGAAGAAAAAGTCTCTTGCCTCTTCGGCCGGTGCAGGCTTTTCCCCCGAACTCCCTCCCGGCTAGTCGTGGTGCACTAACCCCTTCGGGCTATGTTCAAGCCGCCAACCCCAGTCCTCTCCCTGAGCTCCTTCCAAAGCCAAAACCCGAGCCTCAGCTCGCAGCCCCGCCCACCCCGGCGGGTGAGCAGACAAGCCACTCGGGCTGGTGAGTGCCGGTCGGCACCGATCGTCTGTGCAGGAATCTCCCCGCTTTGCCCTCCGCACCCGTCGCTGTGCACTACTCCGCGGTCCCGAAACTCCCCCCTCTGCCTCCCGCAGTCTCCGCCCGCGGAGGGGCTTCCTAGTGTGTGGAGACTTTTCCTCCTTCACAGCTCCCTCCCACTGGTGCAGGTGCCGTCCTTATTCTTTTGTCTCTGTTTTTTCTTTTGCCCTACCCAGTTACGTGGGGAGTTTCTTGCCTTTTGGGAGGTCTGAGGTCTTCTGCCAGCCTTCAGTAGGAGTTCTGTAGGAGTTGTTCCACGTGTGGATGTATTTCTGGTGTATCCGTGGGGAGGAAGGCGATCTCCGCGTCTTACTCTTCCGCCATCTTCAAGGTCCCCCCCATGTGTCTTTTTGAATTATGGTTTTCTCTGGGTATATGCCCAGTAGTGGGATTGCTGGGTCATATGATAGTTCTATTTTTAGTTTTTTAAGGAACCTCCATACTGTTCTCCATAGTGGCTGTATCAATTTACATTCCCACCAACAGTGCAAGAGGGTTCCCTTTTCTCCCCACCCTCTCCAGCACTTGTTGTTTGTATATTTTCTGATGATGCCCATTCTAACTGGTGTGAAGTGATACCTCAGTGTAGTTTTGATTTGTATTTCTCTAATAATTAGTGATGTTGAGCAGCTTTCCATGTGCTTCTTGGCCATCTGTATGTCTTCTTTGGAGAAATGTCTATTTAGGTCTTCTGCCCATTTTTGGATTGAGTTGTTTGTTTTTTAATATTGAGCTGCATGAGCTGTTTATATATTTTGGAGATTAATCCTTTGTCCGTTGATTTGTTTGCAAATATTTTCTCCCATTCTGAGGGTTGTCTTTTCATCTTGTTTGTAGTTTCCTTTGCTGTGCAAAAGCTTTTAAGTTTCGTTAGGTCCCATTTGCTTATTTTTACTTCCATTACTCTAGGAGGTGGATCAAAAAAGATCTTGCTGTGATTTATGTCAAAGAGTGTTTTTCCTATGTTTTCCTCTGAGAGTTTTATAGTGTCTGGTCTTACATTTAGGTCTCTAATCCTTTTTGAGTTATTTTTGTGTATGGTGTTAGGGAGTGTTCTAATTTCATTCTTCTACACGTAGCAGTCCAGTTATCCCAGCACCACTTATTGAAGAGACTGTCCTTTCTCCATTGTATATCCTTACCTCCTTTGTAATAGATTAGTTGACCATAGGTGTGTGGGTTTATCTCTGGGCTTTCTATCCTGTTCCATTGATCTATATCTCTGTTTCTGTGCCAGTACCCTATTGTCTTGATTACCGTAGCTCTGTAGTATAGTCTGAAGTCAGGGAGTCTGATTCCTCCAGCTCTGTTTTTTCCCCTCAAGACTCCTTTGGCTACTCAGGTTCTTTTGTGTCTCCATACAAATTTTAAGATTTTTAAATTCTAGTTCTGTAAAAGAATGCCATTGGTAATTTGATAGGGATTGGACTAAATCTGTAGATTGCTTTGGGTAGTATAGTCATTTTCACCATATTGATTCTTCCAATCCAGCAACATGGTATATCTCTCCATTTGTTGGTATCACCTTTAATTTCTTTCATCAGTGTCTTATAGTTTTCTGAGTACAGGTCTTTTGTCTCCCTAGGTAGGTTTATTCCTAGGTATTTTATTCTTTTTGTTGCAGTGGTAAATGGGACTGTTTCCTTAATTTCTCTTTCAGATTTTTCATCATTAGTGTATAGGACTGCAAGAGATTTCTGTCCATTAATTTTGTATCCTGCAACTTTACCAAATTCATTGATTGACTAGCTCTAGTAGTTTTCTAGTGGCATCTTTAGGACTCTATATGTATAGTATCATGTCATCTGAAAACAGTGACAATTTTACTTCTTCTTTTCCAATTTGGATTCCATTTATTTCTTTTTATTCTCTGATTGCTATAGCTAGGACTTCCAAAACTATGTTGAATAATAGTGGACATCCTTGTCTTGTTTTTGATCTTGGTGAAAAACTGAAAGCATTTCCTCTATTGAGAATGATGTTGGCTCTGGGTTTGTCATATATGGCCTTTATTATGTTGAGGTAGATTCCCTCTATGCCCACTCTCTGGAGAGTTTTTATCATAAATGGGTGTTGAATTTTGTCAAAAGCTTTTTCTGCATCTATGGAGATGATCATATGGTTTTTATTCTTCAGTATTTTTTTTGTTTTTTTTTTTACATCTTTATTGGAGTATAATTGCTTTACAATGGTGTGTTAGTTTCTGCTTTATAACAAAGTGAGTCAGTTATACATATGTTCCCATATCTCTTCCCTCTTGCATCTCCCTCCCTATCTCACCCCTCTAGGTGGTCACAAAGCACCGAGCTGATCTCCCTGTGCCATGCGGCTGCTTCCCACTAGCTATCTATTTTACATTTGGTAGTGTATGTATGTCCATGCCACTCTCTCACTTTGTCACAGCTTACCCTTGCCGCTCCCCATATCCTCAAGTCCATTCTCTAGTAGGTCTGTGTCTTTATTCCTGTCTTACCCCTAGGTTCTTCTTAACATTTTTTTTTCTTAAATTCCATATATATGTGTTAGTATACAGTATCTGTCTTTCTGACTTACTTCACTCTGTATGACAGACTCTAGGTCCATCCACCTCATTACAAATAGTTCAATTTCGTTTCTTTTTATGACTGAGTAATATTCCATTGTATATATGTGCTTCAGTTTGTTAATATGGTGTATCACATTGATTGATTTGCATGTATTGAAGAATCCTTGCATCCCTGGGATAAATCCCACTTGATCATGGTGTATGATCCTTTTAATGTGTTGTTGGATTCTGTTTGCTAGTATTTTGTTGAGGATTCTTGCATCTATATTCATCAGTGATACTGGTCTATAATTTTCTTTTTTTGTAGTATCTTTGTCTGGTTTTGGTATCATGGTGATGGTGGCCTCATAGAATGAGTTTGGGAGTGTTCCTTCCTCTGCAATTTTTTGGAAGAGTTTGAGAAGGATGGGTGTTAGGTCTTCTCTAAATGTTTGATGGAATTCACCTGTGAAGCCATTGGGTCCTGGACTTCTGTTTGTTGGAAGATTTTTAATCCAGTTTCAATTTCATTATTTGTGATTGGTCTGTTCATATTTTCTGTTTCTTCCTGGTTCAGCCTTGGAAGGTTATACCTTTCTAAGAATTTGTCCATTTCTTCCAGGTTGTCCATTTTATTGGCATAGAGTTGCTTGTAGTAGTCTCTTAGGATGCTTTGTATTTCTGCGGTGTCTGTTGTAGCTTCTTTTTCATTTCCAATTTGACTGATTTGAGTCCTCTCCCTCTTTTTCTTGATGAGTCTGGTTAATGGTTTATCAATTTTGTTTATCTTCTCAAAGAACCAGCTTTTAGTTTTACTGATCTTTGCTACTGTTTTCTTTGTTTCTATTTCATTATTTTCTGCTCTGATCTTTATGATTTCTTTCCTGCTACTAACTTTGGGTTTTGTCTGTTCTTCTTTCTCTAGTTCCTTTAGGTGTCAGGTTAGATTGTTTATTTGAGATTTTTCTTGTTTCTTGATGTAGGCTTGTATTGCTATAAACTTCCTTCTTAGAACTGCTTTTGCTGCATCCCACAGATTTTGGATTGTTGTGCTTTCATTGTCCTTTGTCTCTAGGTATTTTTTGATTTCCTCTTTGATTTCTTCAGTGATCTCTTGGTTATTTAGTAGTGTATTGTTTAGCCTCCGTGTGTTTGTGTTTTCTCCATTTTTTTCCCTGTAATTGATTTCTAATCTCATAGCGTTGTCAGAAAAGATGCTTGATATGATTTAAATTTTCTTAAATTTACTGAGGCTTGATATGTGACCCAAGAGGTGATCTATCCTGGAGAATGTTCTGTGTGCACTTGAGAAGAAAGTGTATACACTGCTGTTTTTGGATGGAATGTCCTATAAATATCAATTAAATCTATCTGGTCTATTGTGTCATACAAAGCTGTGTTTCCTTAGTAATTTTCTGTTTGGATGATCTGTCCACTGGTGTAAGTGAGGTGTTAAAGTCTCCCACTATTATTGTGTTACTGTCTATTTCCTCTTTTATAGCTGCTAGCAGTTGCCTTATGTATTGAGGTGCTCCTATGTTGGGAGCATATATGTTTATAATTGTTATATATCTTCTTCTTGGATTGATCCCATGATCGTTATGTAGTGTCCTTCCTTCTCTCTTGTAACATTCTTTATTCATTAATTTTTTGCAGTACGTGGGCCTCTCACTGTTGTGGCCTCTCCTGTTGTGGAGCACAACCTCCAGACGCACAGGCTCAGCAGCCATGGCTCACGGGCCTAGCCGCTCCGCGGCATGTGGGATCTTCCCGTACCAGGGCACGAACCCGTGTCCCCTGCATCAGCAGGCGGACTCTCAACCACTGCGCCATCAGGGAAGCCCCATTCTTTATTTTAAAGTCTATTTTATCTGATATGAGTATTGCGACTCTAGCTTTCTTTTGATTTCCATTTGCATGGACTATCTTTTTCCATCCCCTCACTTTCAATCTGTATGTGTCCCTAGGTCTGAAGTGGGTCTCTTGCAGACAGCATCTATATGGGTCTTGTATTTGTATCCATTCAGCCAGTCTGTATCGTGTGCTTGGAGCGTTTAATCCATTCACGTTTAAGGTAATTATCGATATGTATGTTCCTATTACCATTTTCTTAATTGTTTTGGGTTTGTTTTTGTAGGTCCTTTTCTTCTCTTGTGTTTCCCACTTAGAGAAGTTCCTTTAGCATTTGTTGTAGAGCTGGTTTGGTGGTGCTGAATTCTCTTAGCTTTTGCTTGTCTGTAAAGCTTTTGATTTCTCCATCAAATCTGAATGAGATTCTTGCTGGGTAGAGCAAGCTTGGTGTAGTTTCTTCCCTGTCATCACTTTAAATATGTCACGCCACTCCCTTCTGGCTTGTAGAGTTTCTGCTGAGAAATCAGCTGTTAACCTTATGGGAGTTCCCTTGTATGTTATTTGTCATTTTTCCCTTGCTGCTTTCAATAACTTTTCTTTGTCTTTAATTTTTGCCAATTTGATTACTATGTTTCTCGGTGTGTGTGTTTCTCCTTGGGTTTATCCTGTATGGGACTCACTGTGCTTCCTGGACTTGGGTGGCTATTTCCTTTCCCATGTTAGGGAAGTTTTCGACTATAATCTCTTCAAATATTTTCTCGGGTCCTTTCTCTCTCTTCTCCTTCTGGGACCCCTGTAATGTGAATGTTGTTACGTTTAATGTTGTCCCAGAGGTCTCTTCGGCTGTCTTCATTTCTTTTCATTCTTTTTTCTTTATTCTGTTCCGCAGCAGTGAATCCCACCATTCTGTCTTCCAGGTCACTTATCCGTTCTTCTGCCTCGGTTATTCTGCTATTGTTTCCTTCTAGTGTATTTTTCATTTCAGTTATTGTATTGTTCATCTCTGTTTGTTTGTTCTTTAATTCTTCTAGGTCTTTGTTAAACATTTCCTGCATCTTCTCGATCTTTGCCTCCATTCTTTTTCTGAGGTCCTGGATCATCTTCACTATCATCTTTCTGAATTCTTTTCCTGGAAGGTTCCTTATCTCTACTTCATTTAGTTGTTTTTCTGGGGTTTTATCTTGTTCCTTCACCTGGTACATAGCCCTCTGCCTTTTCATCTTGTCTTTCTGTGAATGTGGTTTTTGTTCCATAGGCTGCAGGACTGTAGTTCTTCTTGCTTCTGCTGTCTCTCCACTTTCTCCAAATGGGAAGTGGACCTGATTTCTGTCTCCACCTCTTCCTTCAGAATCCACAGCACACCACCTTCAAGGAATGATGCAGGGCCAGTGGGGCCATGCTGACTTGCTACACTGAGGTGGAAGAGTTTTTCCTGCATGTTTGCATTTCTCCTACTGCAGGTATTCAGTCTATGGCAAGTGAACTCAGACTTTCCATGTCTATCTGAACATTCCTTACTAGCAGGTGTGTGGATCTGTCTTATTATTAAGATAAATACTATTGCTGAAAATAACTGCAGGCTATTTTGTACTCCCAGAGCATGGTGTATCCAGGACTCAGTGATGTTACTGTTAGTTTAATTGTCTATCTCTCCTAGGAGACTGATCTTTCTGAGAACAGTAGCTTTGTCACATTCATTTTTACGTCCTGCAGCTCCTCGTGTAGCTCCTAAGGTTGACTGACTCACTGACTGGTCTGGTGATGAGACTCAGTAAGAGAGTTAGCCCCATTTTATATGAGGGAGGCCAAGTGTTCTGACCAAGGACTCTAAACTAGTAAATTGCCCAAATGGAATGAAATCCCAGATATGCTGGTAACCTAGTTATTCATACCACAACATTTATTTATACTATACCACACAATCCATAAAAGAACAGCATATGTGGGAGAAAATGAACATGAAGCTGGGACTTAACAAATGGATAAAATTGCTATCAGTACAGGGAAGATGGAAGAAAATATCAGAGAGTAGAAAGTGAAGTGTGGAGGTACAGGGGCAGAACTTGGATATGGACTTGGTCCATGTAGGCGTTAATGACTCATTTTGCTTAACTGGAGTTAAAGTCTAAGCTGGGGAAGAGTGGAAACAAAAATAGTTGGGTAGATTTGGGTCTGATTTTGAAGGGTCTTGAGTGTGAGCTGGTGGTACCTAAAACTGCTATAGGACAACTATAAATTAGAATATTTTGTGACAGTCTTTTACATTTGGCTTGTCCTCATTTACATTTAAAATGCTCTTATAGATATTATATGTTTTCATCTTTTTAAATTACCTCATGTGGTAGAAAAAGAGCCTGAAGCTGGAGCCTCAAGGTGGTATCAAGTTGCACCGTCCTGCAGGGTGCTTCTCTGTTACCTGCTTGTAGAAAGAACTAGAATCTCCTGGAACAGGTTGTGTGGTCCTGAATGTTCTTCCCCTAAATTTTATATAACTTTTCCAAGGTGTCCATGGCAGAAAAAGAATCTACAATACACATTCATACACTATAATACTGTGTTTGTGTTTACCTTTTCATCCCAAAGCTAACTGTTAAACAAAGCTTTGTGCCATTATAACTCATCAGGAACCCGTGGCTGGATTTTGCGATCTTTCTTCTTTTATTGGGTGCCAAGTGCGGCTTTGCTGGGCTCTCCTTCACTCATGTAGTGTCCGCTAGTCACTCAGCAGGCATGGAGAGTCTGCTCAGGTCATAGTGAAGCGTCAGACACAACTCCTGCATTCAAGAAACCGACAATTGATGAAAGAAGACAATATTTTTGTGTAATTTCTAGTAAAAGGTAATAAGTTATTCAAATAAATAGTCTTGGGCAGAGAGATTTTAAACAAACGAGAGTTTGTTACTTTAGGTTTTCTGCTCAAATATGTATGCTGTGTATATATTTCTTAGATATGTATTATTTCTTAAATATATATTATATTAGATTTGTACACACAACTTACAAATACCACACCACACAAATATGTGTTTCAAAACGTAGAATAGCTGTGCAGAACATTCTTGAACTCAATGAACTCCACTCTTGCCAAAGAGCAAAATGTTTGCCTTGACAACTCATACACACACACACACATACTCACACATAATGCACACCCATACATACATATATTAATACTTGGGCTATAGAAATTCCCATCTTACGTAATAATAAAACACTGAAGTAGAACCTTCTATCAACTGGGTAGATATGAGAACTGTAAATAAAAATTTATACTTTTAGGAAAGAGGAAAAATAACCAGATAACGTTTTCTGAATAGCTACTCGAAAAACTATTAAAGTAATTGAAATTGACATTTCTTTGTCTGACCTGAATTTGCTTTTTGAGAGGAGTAATATATATTCCACTCTTCCTGATCATTAGGTTTAATAAAACATGCATCTTTTACTTTTCCCCTCTTCTGGACAAGCAACTGACTGATAGCTGAGATTAGATAAAAGAAGTATGTAGTACTTCTGGTACAAATATTAGTACCAGTCAAGATTAATGGAACTCAGCAATCATTAATTCATCCATTTGTATTTACTGAGCTCAAGCCCAGGCAACTAGAACCAATAGAATAAGGATAAAAAATATGCAGAATACAAACTGCACATTCTAAACACAGCCACAGCAATATTTCCCTTCCCACATGCTCTTCCAGAACTTTCCCTCTCCCCCTCAAGAGGTAGAATGTGTACCTTCCTCCCTTGAATGCAGCAGCCCTGACTTCTGAGACTAAGGTCATAAAAGCAATACAGCTTCTGGTTGTCTCAGGACACTTGCCTTGCCTTGCTACTTGTTGACCTGCCATTTAAGAAGTCTGAAGCTGCCATCTTGTGAGGAAGCCCAAACTAATTCATGTGGAGAAAACACACAGAGAACTGAGAGTACGTGAAAAGAGATGCCCAATTAGCCCTCAGCTGTTTTAGCCCTCCACTATTCTAGCTCCAGCCACTGTATGCCTATGACTGCATGAGAAATGCCAATCCAACACTGCCCAACTAAGCAATTCCCAAATTCCTGACCCCCAGCAATCACAGAGATAAATGCTTTTTGTTGTTTTAAGCAATTTGGGGGGGGGGGGGGTTGTTACACAGTAATAGATATCCAGAACAGAGCACACAGAATACTGCCCTCAGTAAGTTCTAATTTAGTGAGAAATATCACTTTTAATAATTTACATAAATTACATAATAAATTACAATAACAATTACATTATGAAAGGAGATAGTTATAAGTGCTACAAGAGAAAAGCTACTAAAGTACAGGAACTCAGAGAAAGGTGAGAAAAGGTCTTCCAGAAACGACCATCAAAAACCTCAAAGAGGAGCTGCTGGGTGAGCTTAAATTAAGAATGAAATTTGGATATGTAGAGGTGAGAAAACTCCAGGTAAAAGGAACAAGTTACCCACAAATGTACAACTAGTTCAATACATAAATTTGCACATTTCTCAATTACAGAGGCCAGTTCAAACCCTATGGCCAGTTCAAATGCTACATGATTAGCATTTCTGTGACATCTTTTGTCAGTCCGTCTTAACGGCAAAATTAACACTATACTTTCACATCCAATTTGGAATTCATATCTGTTATATTTGATATATATTATTTTGAGAGTTGCTGGGATTTGTGGCATCCCCTGTAGTCAAAAAGCACATTGCCATGAGCCTGAACCTCTGGAAGACTTTGGTAAAAAAGGGAAGAATGAGACATAGTCCTGATCTTAACCTCACAGTGGCAGTGCAGGGTACTAGGCATTATAAGAAAGGTGAATTACGAGATGCTGAAGGCAGGAAGGAGAGAGTTAGCAACCATGCCTGAGGGGATCTGAGAAAGCAGCCTTTTAACTGAATCATTAAGGACTCAGTTGTGCCAGGCAGAAAAAGACTTCTGGGCACAGGAGACAGAAAGAAAAATGGCCCCCAAACATAAAACATGGTATGTTTTGGGAACAGCAAATAGTTCAGTAGATCCAGAGAGCAATATTTAAGGGGGGAAGATAAGACTGGAGAAGGAAGCAGGAACCAGCTTGCTGAGGAGTTTGGACTGCATCCGAAAGGTGACAGGGAGAATCTTTGAAAGGTCACCAATTATTCAGTCTACACGTTCAAACTGTAATTATTTCCGCCACAGCCATTTTCTCTAGGTATGGTTTCTGGGACTAGAATGCAATCTTTGATGAAAAGCCATCTCACTTTTGCCTACTTTAAAATTCTGTCATCCATCTCCCCAGTGGATAGTATTCACCCTAATGATTCACCCTAGTAGTATTCACCCTAATGATAGTATTCACCCTAATGTAGCTGAAAGAAATGCCACCTTACAGGAATCAGAAGCGATCTATTCCGAAGTGTTTTCCACTGACTGTTCTTTCTGGAAATGTGGTTTCTCATGCCATGAAACTTGCATGACGCCATAAAGACACTAATTGTAGTAATTTATGGACTGTGGCTCTGTCAGACCCATTTGATCTCCTAAAGGTGGATTAATTACAGTTTGAGGACCCCCAAGCCCTATACAAAAACCACCATATTAGCCTGTTCCCACCGTTAGGAAATCTGGTGGTAAATAATTCAAGATAAATTCGATCCCAGTGGGGAATTGCAAGTGCCTATATTTCATGACCCGTGACATCCCTTGTGACATATGATGCTGTGCTGAGGGGACCATGGGATCCTTAATGAGCCCTCACATATTGGCACTGCTTCCTTTGGTTCAGCTTATCTGATCTGCCTGAAGCCTCTTCACTCATCATCCTCAGCAATGAAGGACAATTCTTCCAGAAAACCCATTCCCATATTTCTTCTTTTCTGTAAGGCTGATGGTGCTCTAAATGCTTTATGATTTTTTTTTCCATTCACGTCTTTTAGAGTGCCAGGAGGATAGTTTAAATTCAGCCACCATTGTTAAGATCTTTGGTTTTTTAGTTTTATTCAAGTAGAAAAAAAAGTCCTTCCTGGATAGTTAAAACTTCTGGCTATCAACTGAATGGTGAATAGTGCAGAGATGGGTCTCGTCTCAAGGAGTTTACCGTATAGCTCTGTATTGTTGGGAAAAGAGCAACGTTAAAAATTACAGTATTGTATAACACGACATTGTAAAGAAACTATACTCCAATAAAAAAAAATTAAAGTATTGTAGAGCTGACAAAACACTTTCACACACGTGTCCTTTGAACACTTTTGGATGTTAGTGTTACTTGGGCACACCAGCTGGCCTGGGGTATAATTTGGTCTGAGGGTTGATGATTTGGTTTTCTCAAATTTCTGTACCAGACTTTGCCCCATGTCCTTCTCTAGGGTGAGTATCTGAAGTAAGTAATTTACATTCTTATGTCATCTAACTCCTAAAATAACCCTGGAGAGAAGTACTGGTAACCTAATTTTACCAATGAGGAAATCAAAGTTTCAAGATGTTTCGTGACTTGCCTCAGTTACAGGACTAGTCCATGGAATTGCTTAGTTCGCAGTCCTGGGCTGTCTGACTTAAGGTCTTTGTCTTAGTCACTGCTCTAAGTTACATTAGATACCTGTGTAAAATAATTTCTGGAAGTTTCCTTCTAATTAGGATTTTAAGAATATGACAAAGGGATTGCTGGGTGCTTATGACAATTACAACATATAATTCAGTTAGTTTAGTGAACTTAATATAGAGGACAGATCTTAGCTATGGTCATCTGTCCTTTGAGATTTGGATAAAATTGATCCACTCTTATGTCCTGTGTTTGCTTTCTCCTTACCCATCCAGGAGTGGCATGCAATTTGTGCTCTATGAGTTCTCTTAGAAATGGTTGTGTGTAAAACATAGACTTCATTAAAAACTTGGGGGACAGTGATTGGGTTTTAATTTGTAGCAGTGAAAACAAAAATATTAAGCATACCATAAAATTAAATATATTAATTTTATTACAGGAAGAATAGAGTAGCTAGAGTTCACAGTGTAGAAACAGAATAAAAATCAAAGTTGTCTTTCACTTTAGATCATATATCTTATCTTTAATATATCATACGTGAGATGCCTGTCTTTCTGACATCTCACCACTTGGAAATCCTTCCTCTTGCTGCCTTTCTCAAGGCACCAGGACCCAGCCATGCTCAGGCTCGCCACTCCTCTTCAAAAGCCTCCTTGTAGCTCAGTCCCCCTCACTTTTTCTTTTACGTATAGAATTTAGTTTTCTATCTTCTCTAAGTGGCTTATGAACATGCTCTCCAAAGAAAAAGGCCATTTACCTCTTTAGTCATCTTTCAGTAGCCTGGCAAACCTGTAAGTTTCATCATTTCTTCTTCCACTCAAAGTCCTCATCATTGTAAAGATAAGAAATTGACCATTTTCTCTCCTTACTATCCATATGCTAACCCCCAAAATATTCAAAGGGAGAAGCTTCTACCATCAGATCTGGTTTCATGTACCTACTTAAAATTTTTTTTTCCTGTTGCATGTTCACATACTACACAGATACACAAAGTCTATTATGAAGTAATATTCTGTTATTTTTCAAGTATTTTGTAAGAAGTGGTAGGAAACTCTAAGAAGATGCTTTTCCACTTCACTTTGGGCATTGTCCAGTTCTACCAACTCTCTCGCGTATGTTCCATATTTGCCCCTACTTCACATTGGCCTGTGTATACTTACTTCCACTTGCATGGATCATTTGAAGAAAATGTTTTGTCCTTTTAGCTTTAGTCAAGGAGATGGCTGAGGTTGTGCATTTATAGCATCGGGGGAGCGTCGGACGGCTCTAGGTAGGCTGAATAGCTGAGTGCCAACTTGACTCGTGTTAATATACGAGCTGTGCAACATTGGACAAGCATGCTACCTCTCTAAGCTTTATTTTTCTTATGGTGAAATAAGGAACAAGTAATAATTAAGTATTGTGAAGATTAAAATTGAAATCTAGGAGGAGCATTTAACATGGTGCTTGGCATATCGAAAGCGCTCAACAAATGCAAGTTGCTCATTTATGATCTCATTATTGCTCATATAATAATCTCATTATTTCTATTCTTTCCAAAAAGAATTGTGAATGCTTGTCTCTAATTATTACTTTAGGAATCTTCTTTTACACAGAAATGAACTACTGTTTGGGCAGAAGATGGATGTCTTGACCCTCATTGTGCAATACTATTTAAATCAAACATTCTCTTCCAAACTTTACCTGCCCAGTGTTGTAACTTTAGGTGTATTTCTGGTGAATCATTTCTCTCTGACGTTGTGTTTGCTACATTAGTTCATATTATCCTGTTTTATAGAGGATGAACTGGAGATCAGAGGTTGAGTCACATGTATGGTGTAGCCATGTAACTAGTCATTACCTCCCCAGAGTTTGATTCATAAAAGGGTCCAAAACATGTTTGTTCCTTGAAGAAGTCTTTCAGCAAATACTTCTCGTGCAACGAGATCGTGATGAAATCAATGCATGTTCAGAGAAATTCTAAAATGGTAGGTCTGCACCGTTATTATTAGGCTGAAGGATAAACTTTATCCTTTTCAGTAAAATCTTGATCCATCTGTGAAGCACTGTCAAGCCATTAGCAAGGAAATGTGAAAATGTACTTAGGTTGATCTGTGTGTGCCTTCCCTACCCGTGTCTATAACACAGAAGTCCAATGATGTTTTTTCTCCCTGAACAGACAGACAAAAACACCATGAATTGTGTGCAATCCAGTGAGACCATTACCTAGAGTTTCCATCGTGGGCTGGATGTAAAAACTGTAACAATTCTTACTGACTTCAGTCGGAAAATAAAATCTTCCAGAAAGGCTGAGGACAGCTGTAAAGGCTAAGACAGCCTCTAAATTATTATTCTTCAGAGGAGGTTTGGCACATTAGGGCAATTCAATTACAGTCTTAGAGAAAAGGGGACCTCTGAGGTCACCTCAGTGTACCTCACCACAGGTATCAAGCTGCTCAGAGAAGTTGCCACTTATCCAGGGAACACAGCATCCCAACTGTCTCAGGATGGGCTGAGATTCTAAAATTCCCTGGATGGTTCTCACGGTTCTCACTTTGGTCCCTTCTCTCGATCACTACTAATTAACCTTAGCTCAAGCCTTAAGATTTCTTCTCTAGGCTCTGGCGTCAGGCTAACAAGTCTCTGTCTGGTGTCTAGACCCCATTGCACTCAATCGCAATTGCCCAACATTCTTTTTAACTATAAATCTGCCCATGTCAATTCTCTGCTCAGAATGTTTCAACTCTTTGCATGGCCTTCAAAGACCGAAATGTTTTGGTCTCTGTCTACCTATTCCATTTCATTTTCTTTCTCACATCTTATGTTCCACTAGTATTGACATCTCTGTGCCTTTACACGTGCCGTTTTCTTTTTGGTACGCTTGTCCTTCCTCCGCCTCACTGTTCAGTCATTGTCTCAATGTATGCCTCTTCCCCTCTACTGGGCGAAGGGTCCTGTTTTTCCCTTTGAACATCCTCTGCTTACCATTCCAAAGGAGTGTTTTGTCCTTCAGTGAAATCATCATCAGAGGCCAAACACTGATCCTGATATGGCTTAAATATGTTGTTTTAAATTTGAATTCAAATCCTTTCAAGCTTTAGTCTTCAATAGATGCTTTGTGACCAAACATATTGGAGACTATTTATATAATGGTTTAACACATACTTTTTCTTTTTTTAAATTGAGGTATAGTGGACTTAACAACATTATATTACTTACAATATTATATTAGGTTCAGGTATACAACGTAGTGATTCAATATTTTTGCAGATTACAACCATACAAAGTTATTATAAAATATTGACTACATTCCCTGTGCTGTACAGCACATCACTGTGACTTACTTTATAGCTGGCAGCTTGTACCTCTTAATCCCCTTCATCTATCGATATTTTGCCTCTCTTCCTACCCCTCTCCCTTCTGGTAAGCCCTAGCTCTCTGTAAGTTTGCTTCTATTTTGTTATATTCATTCGTTTTGTTTTTTAGATTCCGTATATAAGTGAAAACATACAGTGTTTGTCTTTCTGTCTGATTTTTCTCACTAAGCATAAAAACCTCCACGTCTATACTTGTTGCAAATGGCAAGATTTCATCCTCTTATATAGCTGCATAATATTCCAGTGTGTGTGCATCTCACATCTTCTTTATCCATCCATTTGCTGATGGGCACTTAGGTTGCTTCTGTATCTTGGCTACTGTATAATAAATAATGCTGCAATTAGCACTGGGGTGAATGTATCTTTACAAATTAGTGTTTTCATTTTCTTCAGATATATACCCAGGAGCAGAACTGCTAGATCACATGGTAGCTCTATTTTTAATTTTTTGAGGAACCTCCATACTGTTTTCTAGAGCAGCTGCACCCATTTACATTCCCATTGACAGTGTACTATAGCACTCTTTTCTTCACATTCCCTCCAACAGTTATTTCTGTCTTTTTGACTACTGTCATTCTGACAAGTGTGTTGGTGATATCTCACTGTGGTTTTGATTTGCATTTCCTTGATGATTAATGATGTTGAGCATCTTTTCAAGTGCCTGTTAGCCATCTACATGTCTTTTTGGAAAAATGACTATTCAGGTCCTCTGCCCATTTTTTAATCAGCTTTTTTAATATTAAGTTGTATGACTTCCTTATGTATCTTGAATATTAAACCCTTATCATACACATCATTTGCTTACTACTCAGTGGGTTGCCTTTTTGTTTTGTTGATTTCCTTCACTGTGAAACAGCTTTTTAGTTTTATGAGGTCCCATTTGTTTATTTTTGCTTTTGCTGCCCTTACCTGAGGAGAGAGATCCAAAAAATATTGCTAAAACTGATTTTGAAGAGTGTATTGCTTGTGTTTTCCTCTAGAATTTTTATGGTTTCAGATCTTATGTTTAAGTCTAATCCATTTGAGTTTCTTCTTGGATGTTGTGTGAGAAAATGCTCTAGTTTCTTTTATATATGGCTGCCCAGTTTTCCCAACACTGCTTATTGAAGAGACTGTCTTTTCCCCATTGTGTGTTCTTGCCTCCTTGGTTGTAGATTAACTGTATGGTTTTATTCCTGGGCTCTCTATTCTGTTCCATGGATTTTTTGGTGCCAGTACCATACTGTTTTGATTACCGTAGCTTTGTAGTATAGTTTGAGATCAGGACATGTGATACCTCCAACTTTGTCTTCTCGAGATTTCTTTGGCTATTTGGGGTCTATTGTGGTCACATACAAGTTTTAGGATTATTTATTCTAGTTCTGTCAAAAATGCCAAGGGTATTTTCATAGTGAGTACATGGAATTTGTAGACTGCTTTGGGTAGTATGGACATTGTAGCACTATTAATTCATGTGATCCATGAGCATGGTATATCTTTCCATCTATTTGTGCTGTCTTCATCAGTGTCTTAATTTTCAGCCTATAGGTCTTTCCCCTCCTTGGTTAAGTTTATTTCTAAGTGTTTTATTCTTTCCGATTTGATTTTAAATGGGACTGTTTTCTTGATTTTGCTTTCTGATAGTTCATTTTCAGTGTATAAAAATGCAACAAATTTCTGTACATTAACTTTTTATCCTACAAATTTACTGAATTCATTTATTCTAACAGTTTTTTTATGAAGTCTTTAGGTAGACTCTTTCTGTATATAGTATCATATCATCGTCCAATAGTGGCAGTTTTACTTCTAGCCTTCCAGTTTGGATGCCTTTTATTCTTTTGTGTTGTCTGTTGTGGCTACAACTTCCAATAAATATTAGCTAGAGTGTGTCATAAATGGCCTTTATTATGTGGAGATATTTTCCATCTCTACTAACTTTGTTGAGAACTTGTATCATGAAATGATGTTGAATTTTGTCAGATGCTTTTTCTACGTCTACTGAGATGATCATGTAATTTCTATCCTTTGTTAATGTAGTGTAGCATGTTGATTAATTTGTAGATATTGACCCATCCCTTGCATCCCTGAGATAAATTCCACTTGACAATAATGTATGATCTTTTTAATATATTGTAGAATTCAGTTTGCTAATATTTTGTTGAGGATTTTTGCATCTAGGTTCGTTGGGGATATTTGCCTGTAATTTTCATTTTTTGTGGTGTCTTTGTCTGCTTTTAGTATCGGGGTCATGCTGGCCTTGTAGAATGAGTTTGAAAGTGTTCCCTCCTCTTCATTTTTTTGACATAGTTTGGAAGCCGTTTGGTCCTGAACTATTGCTTGTTGGCAGTTTTTTGATTAGTGAGTCAGTTTCATTACTAGTGATTAGTCTGTTCAGATTTACTACTTCTTCCTAATTTGGTCTTGGATGATTATATATTTCTAGTTATTTATCCATTTCATCTAGGTTTTCCAATTTGTTGACGTACATCTGTTCATAGTATTATCATTGTTTGTATTTATGTCGTATTGATTGTAACTTTTCCTCTTTCATTTTAATTATACTTGTTTGGGCCCCCTCTCTTTTTTTTCTTGATGAGTCTGGCTAAAGATTTATCGATTTTGTTTATCTTTTCAACAAACCAGCTCTTAATTTCATTGATCTTTTCTATTGTTTTTTGGTCTCTATTTTATTTATTTCTGCTCTGATCTTTATTATTTCCTTCCTTCTGCTAATTTTTGTCTCGAATTCCTTTAGGTTGAAAGTTAGGCTTTTCATTTGAGACTTCTCTTGCTTCGTTAGGTAGGCCTGTATTGCTATGAACTTCCTTCTTAGGACTACTTTTGCTGTGTCCCACAGATTTCGGAAAGTTGTATTTCTATTTTCATTCATCTCAAGGTATTGTTTTGATATCCTCTTTGATTTCTTCATTGTCCCATTACTTTTGTGGTAGCATGGTGTTTAGTCTCCGTGTGTTTGTGTTTTTTTCCAGTTTTCTTCCTAGAGTTGATTTCTAGTTTCTTACTGTTGTGGTCAGTAAAGTTGCTTGATACGATTTCAGTCTTCTTAAATTTACTGAGACCTGTTTTGTGGCCTAGCATGGTGATCTATCTTGGAGAAAGTTCCATGTGTGCTTGAAAGAATGTGTATTCTGTTGGTTCTGTTGGTTTTGGATGGATGTTCTATATCTATTAAGTCCATCTGGCCTAATGTGTCATTTAAGGCCACTGTTTCCTTATTGATTTTATGTCTGGATGATCTATCCATTGATGTAAGTGGAGTATTACAATTTCTCCCTTTATGTCTGTTAATATTTGCTTTATATATTTAGGTGTTCCTGTATTAGGTTGTATGTTTGAGAATGTTATATTCTCTTCTCGGATTGACTCTTTTATCATTATATGTAATGATAAATGATATATAATGCCCTTCTTTGTCTTTTGTTATAGACTCGGTTTTAAAGTCTACTGATATGAATATTGCTACCCCAACTTTCCTTTTACTTCCATTTGCATGGAAAGCTACTGCTCACCTTTAATCTGTGTGTATCTTTAGCTCTGAAGTGAGGCTCTTGTAGACAGAATTTGTATGGGTCTTTTTTTTTAACCATTCAGCCACCCTATCTTTTGACTGGAGCATTTAGTCCATTTACTTTTAAAGTGATGATTATTGATAGGTATGTACTTGTTGCTATTTTGTTACATGTTTCTTGGTTCTTTGCAGTTGTTTCTTTCCTTGGAAAAAGATCTAAAGGCAAACTGAGTTAGGCAGAATAATGGCTAGCCCCAAAATGCCCATATCCTAATACTCAGAACCTGTGAATACGGTAGGTTACATGGCAAAGGGAAATTAAGGTAGGTAGCAGATAAACAGTGCTTATCCTGGATCCCCCAGGTGAGCTCAACATAATCACAAGGGTTCTTAAGAGAGGAAGAGGGAGGCAAAGAGGGGGTCAGAGAGATGTAATGTTGCTGGTTTTGAAGGTGGAGGAAGGGAGTCATGAGCCAAGGGAGGTGGGTGACTTCTAGAGAATTAAAAATGCAAGAAAATGGATTTAACCCTAGAACCTCTAGGAGGAATGTAGCCCTACACACACTTTTTGAGACCTGTGTCAGATGGCTGACAGAAGTGTTGGATGATAAATTTGTGTTACCGCTAAGTCAGCAATTTGTTATAGCAGTAATTGAAGGAAAAAATTTTGAATTTCTGATGGATAGGACTCTAAAGTTTTGGGGCACTGTATTGGTAGTTTAAAGTAAAGAAATGGATTTTCTTGAGGAGATCATGAATGCTCGTAGCCCATAAATCCTAACAGCTTATATGTTTCTCATTCTTTACATTGACTTCAGGGAAAGTCAGAGTGCCTTCAGTAGTCATGAGAATGCTAGGGGCCTGGCATGGTCTTGCTCTCCCTTGTGTGGAAGGGTAGGTGATTTGATGCTGGTGAGAAAGATGTTGGGGCAGCACTTCTGTCAGATGCTGCACAACATCTGTTGATCCTTCATCATGATAATGACAAGAACCATAATGACCATTATTGTTTGTTTAGCGTATTTCAGAAGCTGTACATTATTATACTGACCATAAAAAGAGAAAAATCATATGCAGGAGTTATTACACCTATGTGTAAAACCAGGAAAGTAAACTACAAAGAAGTTGTACTGACTCACCCACAGGTGTAGAACACACAAAATCATGGTGCCTTTACAACGGTTTAGGTCTTTGTGACCCAAGACTGTGCTTTGTACACTGTATTGTACTGTCTCCCCAGCGAGCTGCACCTCTATTTTTCATTTTGGAATAAAAAAGCAGCTGGCAAAAATTTCTATCACGAAGACTTCGGTTGGAGGCTTCCGGGAAGTAAGACGCAGAGATCACCTTCCTCCCCACAGATACACCAGAAATACATCAACACATGGAACAACTCCTACAGAGCACCTCCTGAACACTGGCAGAAGACTTCCCACAAGGCAAGAAACCCCCCACGTACGTGGGTAGGGCAAAAGAAAAAAGAATAAACAGAGACAAAAGGATAGGGACTGTACCTGCAACAGTGGGAGGGAGCCGTGGAGGAAGAAAGGTTTACACACACTATAAGCCCCTTCGCGGGCAGAGACTGCGGAGGGGGAGCTTCAAAGCCGCGGAGGAGAGCGCAGCAACAGGGGTACGGAGGGCAAAGCCGCACAGAGGATCTGGGCTGACCGGCACTCACCAGCACGAGGCTTGTCTGCTCAGCCTCCGGGGCAGGCAGGGCTGGGAGCTGAGGCTCGGGCTTAGGTCGGAGCGCCCGGGAGAGGCGTGAACACAGCCTGCAGGGGTTAGTGCACCACGGCTGGCCGGGAGGGAGTCCAGGAAAAGGTCTGGACCTGCTGAAGAGGCAAGAGACTTTTCTTTGCCTCCTTGTTTCCTGGTGCGCGAAGAGAGGGGATTAAGAGCGCTGCTTAAAGGAGCTCCAGAGACGGGCGCGAGACGCTAAGGCTGCTGCTGCCGCCACCAAGAAGGCTGTGTGCGAGCACAGGTCACTATCCACACCCCACTTCCGGGGAGCCTGTGCAGCCCGCCACCAGTGGGAGGGAGCTGTGAAGGAGGAAACGTTTCTACACAGTAGGAAGCCCCTTTGTGGGCGGAGACTGCGGAGGGGGAAGCTGTGGAGGAGAGCAGAGCAACAAGGGTGCGGGGGCAAAGCTGAGAGATTCCCACACAGAGGATCAGCACTCACCAGCCTGAGAGGCTTGTCTGCTCCCCCGCTGGGGCGGGTGGGGTTGGCAGCGTGAACACAGCCTGCAGGGGGTTAGTGTGCCATGGCTAGCCAAGAGGGAGTCCAAGAAAAGGTCTGGAGCTGCTGAAGAGGCAAGAGACTTTTTCTTCCCTCTTTTTTTTTTGTGGTATGCAGGCCTCTCCTGTTGCGGAGCACAGGCTCAGCGCCCATGGCTCACAGGCCCAGCCGCTCCGCAGCATGTGGGATCTTCCCGGACCAGGGTATGAACCCATGTCCCCTGCATTGGCAGGTGGACTCTCAACCGCTGCACCACAAGGGAAGCCCTTTCTTCTTCCCTCTTTGTTTCCTGGTGCGCGAGGAGAGGGGATTAAGAGCGCAGCTTAAAGGAGCTCCAGAGAGAGGCACGAGCCGCAGCTAAAAGTGCAGACCCCAGAGATGGGCATGAGACACTAAGGCTGCTACTGCCACCACCAAGAAGCCTGTGTGAGAGCACAAGTCACTATCCACACACTGTTTCCGGGGAGGCTGTGCAGCCCGCCATTGCCAGGGTCCCGTGATCCAGGGACAACTCCCCCAGGAGAATGCACGGTGTGCCTCAGGCTGGTGCAACGTCACGCCGGCCTCTGCAGGCTCGCCCTGCATCCGTGCCCCTCCCTCCGGCCTGACTGCACCAGAGCCCCCGAATCAGCAGCTCCTTTAACCCCGTCCTGTCTGAGCGAAGAACAGACGCCCTCCAGTGACCTACATGCAGAGGCAGGGCCAAATCCAAAGCTGAGCCCTGGGAGCTGTGTGAACAAAGAAGAGAGAAATCTCTCCCAGCAGCCTCAGGAGCAGCAGATTAAAGCTCCACAATCTAGCTTTGCTTCCACCATTTGTCCTAGGGTTCTATCCATCCGTTTTTATTTTCTTTTAATAATTTATTTTAATAACTTTATCTTCTTTCTTTCCTTCCTTCATCCCTCCCTCCTTTCTTTCTTTCTACTTCTACTAATTCTTTCTACTTTTTTTCCCTTTTATGCTGAGCCTTGTAGATGAAAGGCTCTTGGTGCTGCAGCCAGGAGTCAGTGCTGTGCCTCTGAGGTGGGAGAGCCAACTTCAGGACACTGGTCCACAAGAGACCTCCCAGCTTCACATAATATCAAATGGCAAAAATCTCCCAGAGATCTCCATCTCAACAGCAGCACCCAGCTTCACTCAAGGACCAGCAAGCTACAGTGCTGGACATCCTCTGCCAAGACAGGAACACAACCCCACCCATTACCAGAGAGGCTGCCTAAAAAGTCCACAGACACCCCAAAAACACCACCAGCTGTGGACCTGCCCACCAGAACACAGGCACTAGTCCCCTCCACCAGGAAGCCTACACAACCCACTGAACCAACCTTAGCCACTGGGGACAGACACCAAAAACAACAGGAACTATGAACCTGCGGCCTGCAAAAAGGAGACCCCAAACACAGTAAGATAAGCAAAATGAGAAGACAGAAAAACACACAGCAGATGAAGGAGCAAGGCAAAAACCCACCAGACCTAACAAATGAAGAGGAAGTAGGCAGTCTACCTGAAAAAGAATTCAGAATGATAGTAAGGATGATCCGAAATCTTGGAAACAGAATGGACAAAATACAAGAAACATTTAACAAGGACCTAGAAGAACTAAAGATGAAACAAACAACAATGAACAACACAATAAATGAAAAATACTCTAAAGAAAAAAGAATGAAAAGAACTGAGGAAAGTCTCAGAGACCTCTGGGACAATATTAAATGCACCAACATTCGAATTATAGGGGTTCCAGAAGAAGAAGAGAAAAAGAAAGGGACTGAGGAAATATTTGAAGAGATTATAGTTGAAAACTTCCCTAATATGGGAAAGGAAATAGTTAATCAAGTCCAGAAAGCACAGAGAGTCTCATACAGGATAAATCCAAGGAGAAATACACCAAGACACATATTAATCAAACTCAAAAATTACAAAGTAAACATATTAAAAGCAGCAAGGGTAAAACAACAAATAACACACAAGGGAATCCCCATAAGGTTAACAGCTGATCTTTCAGCAGAAACTCTGCAAGCCAGAAGGGAGTGACAGGATGTATTTAAAGTGATGAAGGAGAAGAACCTACAACCAAGATTACTCTACCCAGCAAGGATCTCATTCAGATTTGATGGAGAAATGAAAACCTTTACAGACAAGCAAAAGCTGAGAGAGTTCAGCACCACCAAACCAGCTCTACAACAACTGCTAAAGGAACTTCTCTAGGCAAGAAGCACAAGAGAAGGAAAAGATCTACAATAACGAACCCAAAACAATTAGGAAAATGGGAATAGGAACATACATATCGATAATTACCTTAAATGTAAATGGACTAAATGCTCCCACCAAAAGACACAGATTGGCTGAATGGATACAAAAACAAGACCCATATATTTGCTGTCTACAAGAGACCCACTTCAGATCTAGAGACACATACAGACTGAAAGTAAGGGGATGGAAACAGATATTTCATGCAAATGGAAACCAAAAGAAAGCTGGAGTAGCAATTCTCATATCAGACAAAATAGACTTTAAAATAAAGACTCTTAGAAGCAACAAAAAAGGACACGACATAATGATAAAGGGATCGATCCAAAAAGAAGACATCACAATTGTAAATATTTATGCACCCAACATAGGAGCACCTCAATACATAAGGCAAATACTAACAGCCATAAAAGGGGAGATCGACAGTAACACATTCATAGTAGGGGACTTTTACACCCCACTTTCACCCATGGACAGATCATCCAAAATGAAAATAAATAAGGAAACACAAGCTTTAAATGATACATTAAACAAGTTGGACTTAATTGATATTTCTAGGACACTCCATCCAAAAACAACAGAATGCACATTTTTCTCAAGTGCTCATGGAACATTCTCCAGGATAGATCATATCTTGGGTCACAAATCAAGCTTTGGTAAATTTAAGAAAATTGTATCAAGTATCTTTTCCAACCACAACGCTATGAGACTAGATATCAATGACAGAAAAAGAACTGTAAAAAATACAAACACATGGAAGCTAAACAATACACTACTTAATAACGAAGTGATCACTGCCGAAATCAAAGAGGAAATCAAAAAATACCTAGAAACAAATGACAATGGAGACACGATGACCCAAAATCTATGGGATGCAGCAAAAGCAGTTCTAAGAGGGACGTTTATAGCAATACAATCCTACAATCCTACCTCAAGAGACAAGAAGCATCTCGAATAAACAACCTAAACTTGCACCTAAAGCAATTAGAGAAAGAAGAACAAAAAACCCCCAAAGTTAGCAAAGGAAAGAAATCATCAAAATCAGATCAGAAATAAATGAAAAAGAAATGAAGGAAACGATAGCAAAGATCAATAAAACTAAAAGCTGGTTCTCTGAGAAGATGAACAAAATTGATAAACCATTAGCCAGACTCATCAAGAAAAAAAGGAAGAAGACTCAAATCAATAGAATTAGAAATGAAAAAGAAGTAACAACTGACACTGCAGAAATACAAAAGATCATGCGAGATTACTACAAGCAACTCTATGCCAATAAAATGGACAACCTGGAAGAAATGGACACATTCTTAGAAATGTACAACCTGCCAAGACGGAATCAGGAAGAAATAGAAAATATGAAGAGACCAATCACAAGCACTGCAATTGAAACTGTGATAAAAAAATCTTACAACAAACAAAAGCCCAGGACCAGATGGCTTCACAGGCGAATTCTATCAAACATTTTGAGAAGAGCTAACACCTATCCTTCTCAAACTCTTCCAAAATATAGCAGAGGGAGGAACACTCCCAAACTCATTCTATGAGGCCACCATCACCCTGATACCAAAACCAGACAAGGATGTCACAAAGGAAGAAAACTACAGGCCAATATCACTGATGAACACAGATGCAAAAATCCTCAACAAAATACTAGCAAACAGAATCCAACAGCACATTAAATGGATCATACAACATGATCAAGTGGGGTTTATTCCAGGAATGCAAGGATTCTTCAATATACGCAAATCTATCAGTGTGATAAACCATATTAACAAATTGAAGGAGAAAAACCATATGATCATCTCAATAGATGCAGAGAAAGCTTTTGACAAAATTCAACACCCATTTATGATAAAAACTCTGCAGAAAGTAGGCATAGAGGGAACTTTCCTCAACATAATAAAGGCCATATATGACAAACCCACAGACAACATCATCCTCAATGGTGAAAAACTGAAAGCATTTCCACTTAAATCAGGAACAAGACAAGGTTGCCCACTCTCACCACTCTTATTCAACATAGTTTTGGACGTTTTAGCCACAGCGATCAGAGAAGAAAAGGAAATAAAAGGAATCCAAATTGGAAAAGAAGAAGTAAAGCTGTCACTGTTTGCAGATGACATGATACTATACATAGAGAATCCTGAAGACTCTACCAGAAAACTACTAGAGCTAAAGTAGCAGGATACAAAATTAATGCACAGAAATCTCTGGCATTCCTATACACTAATGATGAAAAATCTGAAAGTGAAATTAAGAAAACACTCCTATTTACCATTGCAACAAAAAGAATAAAATATCTAGGAATAAACCTACTTAAGGAGACAAAAGACCTGTATGCAGAAAATTATCAAACTGATGAAAGAAATTAAAGATGATACAAATAGATGGAGAGATATACCATGTTCTTGGATTGGAAGAATCAACATTGTGTAAATGACTCTACTACCCAAAGCAATCTACAGATTCAGTGCAATCCCTATCAAACTACCACTGGCATTTTTCACAGTACTAGAAAACATTTCACAATTTGTATGGAAACACAAAAGACCCCAAATAGCTAAAGCAATCTTGAGAAAGAAAAATGGAACTGGAGGAACCAGGCTCCCTGACTTCAGACTATATTACAAAGCTACAGTAATCAAGACAGTATGGTACTGGCACAAAAACAGAAAGATAGATCAATGGAAAAGGATAGAAAGCCCAGAGATAAACCCACGCACATATGGTCACCTTATCTTTGATAAAGGAGGCAGTAATGTACAGTGGAGAAAGGACAGCCTCTTCAATAAGTGGTGCTGGGAAAACTGGACAGGTACATGTAGAAGTATGAGGTTTGATCACTCCCTAACACCATACACAAAAATAAGCTCAAAATGGATCAAAGACCTATATGTAAGGCCAGAAATTATCAAACTCTTGGAGGAAAACATAGGCAGAACAGTCTATGACATAAATCACAGCAAGATCCTTTTTGACCCACCTCCTAGAGAAATGGAAATAAAAACAAAAATAAACAAATGGGACCTAATGAAACTTCAAAGCTTTAGCACAGCAAAGGAAACCATAAACAAGACGAAAAGACAACCCTCAGAATGGGAGAAAATATTTGCAAATGAAGTAACTGACAAAGGATTAATCTCCAAAATTTATAAGCAGCTCATGCAGCTTAATAACAAAAAAACAAACAACCCAATCCAAAAATGGGCAGAAGACCTAAATAGACATTTCTCCAAAGAAGATATACAGACTGCCAACAAACACATGAAAGAATGCTCAACATCACTAATCATTAGAGAAATGCAAATCAAAACTACCATGAGATATCATCTCACACCAGTCAGAATGGCCATCATCAAAAAATCTAGAAACAATAAATGCTGGAGAGGGTGTGGAGAAAAGGGAACCCTCTTGCACTGCTGGTGGGAATTTGAATTGGTTCAGCCACTGTGGAGAACAGTATGGAGGTTCCTTAAAAAACTACAAATAGAACTACCATATGACCCAGCAATCCCACTACTGGGCATATACCCTGAGAAAACCAAAATTCAAAAAGAGTCATGTACCAAAATGTTCATTGCAGCTCTATTTACAATAGCCCAGAGATGGAAACAACCTAAGTGTCCATCATCAGATGAATGGAAAAAGATGTGGCACATATATACAATGGAATATTACTCAGCCATAAAAAGAAACGAAATTGAGCTATTTGTAATGAGATGGATAGACCTAGAGTCTGTCATACAGAGTGAAGTAAGTCAGAAAGAGAAAGACAAATACCGCATGCTAACACATATATATGGAATCTAAGAAAAAAAATGTCATGAAGAACCTAGGGGTAAGACAGGAATAAAGATACAGACCTACTGGAGAACGGACTTGAGGATATGGGGAGGGGGAAGGGTGAGCTGTGACAAAGCGAGAGAGAGGCATGGACATGTATACACTACCAAACGTAAGGTAGATAGCTAGTGGGAAGCAGCCGCATAGCACAGGGAGATCAGCTCAGTGCTTTGTGACCGCCTGGAGGGGTGGCATAGGGAGGGTGGGAGGGAGGTAGACGGAAGAGGGAAGAGATATGGGAACATATGTATATATATATAGCTGATTCATTTTGTTTTAAAGCAGAAGCTAACACACCACTGTAAAGCAATTATACTCCAATAAAGATGTTAAAAAATAAAAAAAATAAAAAATTTGTATCACACCTTCGTTTATGAAATCTGCCTCCCCTCCCTAAAAACAATCCTGTACACAGAGCTGTTCGATACATTAGATAGTCATTGCTCACTATTTTTAATAGATGTTGCACATCAGTCTGCTGCTTATGGTACTGAAGAACTAGTATTTCACTACAATATCATCATACAAGATATCATTGTATTTTCCCAGGCACAGTGCTGTGATATGCAGTAACACTGAACTCCGAGTCTATTAGGACGTTTTCCCAGAACAAAATGTGTCCCAGAAGAAACCACGTGATGTGGTTTATCCTGGTGTGTTATTTTCTCCAGAGCACTTGTCTCCTCCCCCTGAAAGCTTACATATTTTAAGCTTCACAAATAACACTTTCAAGAGGGCTGTGCAATGAAAGGCCCACACAGTGATGGAGGACTGTAGGGGGCATGCGTGTGTGTTTGCTTTCCTTAGCCGGATTCTGAAAAGGTACAGAATGTGGGAGGTGTTATGATAGGTTTCATGAGGCCTGGGGAACATGAAAGAATCCCTTCATCAGCCTTATTTTTGCCGAACTTCAAAGGGAGGCCAAGAAAGAATAGGTTTAGGAGCAGTCAGGCTAGAAATTCACCATCTACTCTTGTTTGTTTCAATTGTGTTTCAAGTCCATTGCTTAGGTGACCTCATGCTGTGCTGGGAACTGACAAGGGTGGTGGAGCACAACTGCTTGTCAAAACTTTACAAAATTGCCACCTGGGTTTTTTCCTTTCCATCTCAGGCTATGCACATTCATCTGGAATGGAAGGTGGTGACTAAGGAACCAGCAGATAAGAGATTTGTATCTGTTAGGGTTGACCTATGTATTTTATCCCCAAGAAGTTGGAGGTGAGAAAATTCATGCTTTTATTTATTTATATTAATCATTTTAATTAAATATAACCAGTGTACTCAAAACCTAAGTGCCTCCTGTTTCAAAGAAAATACTGTTTTATCTTCTCTCTAGACCACGCCACTTCATACATCCTGTGGATAATATTAAACATATGTGATAACTGGCATTATCCTGCCCTTGAGAAACGTGTCGTCTAATTGGGGAGAAGAGACCTCACATGTGGAACAATCCAGAAGTACTTAAGGCATCTACCATAAAGGCTTAACACATTAAAGAACTGAGAATTATTTGGCTATAAAAGAGAACCTGCTAAATTAATGGCATGGCTAATACATGCCATATTTCCAAAGAGGGTGCTACGACTATGGGCCAAAATTACCTGGGAATGTTCGAGAAGGCAGTGAGTGTATAGGCTGAACTTTAAGGAAATCTGTAGGAATTGAAGGGGTAGAGGAGAAAAACAAGGGCATTCTAGGTGGCAAGGCTGCTGCATGCCCGTCCCCATGTAGGTCCGGGAGGAACTGGAGAGGTTGGAAAAGGGGTTGGAGAGGCAGGTTAGGCAAGGCCTTGAGCGCTTTCATAAAAGTTTACACTGGGTTCTTCAGGTAAAGGCAGCGTTTTTCTTTTTTTTTTAAATCAGAGTAGTGGCAGGTACGAAAGTATGGGCTGAGGGGCACTGGCTGTGGTGAACAGGATGTTCTGGGTGATACAGGGACAGGGAATAGGGTGTCCGGCTGGGGAGGTCCTTTAATGGACCCAGCAGTGAGAGAAGAGGGCAGGAGAATGAGTGGCCCCCTTAAGTGCCAGATGCTTTTCATATATGATCCCATTTGTTTTTATCCTCTGGAAATCCTGCACAGTGGCTATGACTCTCCTTACTTTAAAGATGAAGAAACTGAAGCTTGGGCAAGTATGATAATGAGCTTCACGTCAAAAGACTACTATTTTAGTAGAACTTTTCTTGGCTCTAAATCCCCTGTTCTTCCCACTTTGTCAGGCTGCTGGGAGCTCATGAGCACAAAGTTACTGCATGTCCTGATTCAACCTCCACGTTGCAACTGCCAACAACAGAGCTCGTATCCCCCTCACAGACACACAAACGCGGTCAGCTCATCACTCCCACTCTTCCCAAAAGGCTGGGAAAGCGAATCAGAACGTTAATTGAAGTCCTCTCCTTCCTGAATTCCACCCTGGTGATCCCACGATATGACACACCTGTGAGCCTTTTCTCCCTTTCCGGGTGCTCCGGGAAAGATATACTTCATAGTATTTACATTTTGGAACCTTGAAAGGCAGGTTGTAATTAAATTCCTTTTTCCTTTTTTTCCACCTTGATGTCATCTGTTCTCACATGCACAACCAGATGTCCTATACACAACACCCTCCCAGGAATGATGGCCTTATCCTGGAATGATGTGTTTAGTGTCTCTCCCACACCTGACTGAGAGCTGTTTGAGACCAGGATGATTGTTTAAAAAAAAAAAAAATATATATATATATATATATATATATATATATATATATATATATATATGCTTTCCTAAGTTCTAGATCTTCATCTAACATCTTGATATGCCTAACTGAAGTATACGTTAAGAACTCTGACTATATCAATAGCACAATAAACAACTAGGCATTTCAAAAAAATATTCACAAGAAAATCAGTGGATTCAATTATTCAGAATGATTAAACAATCGGACATGTAGATTTAATGTGGATGATCCCCTGTTGTGAAGGCTTAGTATTTGTAGGTGCTCATCTTATACAGTAAGTAAACACAAACAGGAAACCAACATTTCTTACTAGATAGTCTCAGCCCCAGGTATTTTATTTATCTTTGCAATGAATCTGTTTTTAGTCAATTTACTGTTATTTATATATTATTTTATGTATCAATATGCATTTTATGTGATATCTATCTCTATATATTTTATATTATTTATCATTCTTTAATTATTAAATTCATTTTGGTTTCTTCCCTGGCAGTATTTTTAAAATGTCTGTTTCACCCCATTGTCATGTTGCATAACAGGAACAAGTGAGATAACAAGTGACTTTGAGTTTTAGTTCCTCTCCTGACTCTGTGACATTGAACAAGTCATTCCTCCTCATGCATCAAATTCCTCATCTGTAAAGTGACTGAGTTACTTTAAATAAGTGTTACAGTTTCTAAATAAGTGCTACAGTTTCACCAAATAACTCTCAAATTTACAGGCAAGGAAGAGTGGGATGGTTGTAGCTGAGGGCTAGTGTGTATCAAACTTGGAGGTTTCCAAGAAGTCATAAACCAGCCGGGTGGGTTTGACCTGATTGATATCTTTCCCGGCCTAGCATCACAGCTTGGCTGCCTGCTTGACTCCTGACCAAACTTCCTGGCAGCCCTTCTAATGTTCAAGCATTCTGCGTAGGGGGTCTTGGAGGAAGTAAATATGCTGCAATTGAAGTTTCTGGTTTCCAACTTTAAACCACTAGGAACCTTTTTTGTTAAATTGTTCCTTTAAGAATTTGTTTTTAAAGTTTTGCCAAGCAAACTTCATTATTTATGTGATGATTCTATTCCTTTGTATTTGTGTTGACAAAGAGATATTGAATTGTTAATCTGAGCTTTTTGGTAAAACAGTGATAATCATCAGTGTGAGTCTCCAGTTAAAAGCAAAAAACTTCAATTGTTATTTCATGGGACCTGTGTGGAGGTAAATGTATGATTTCCAATGATGACAGGGCTTCACATAAAGATGGAAAGGTCTGGAGCAATACAGGGTGAGGGAAGGATACTGACTAGTGGTCCTTTGTTAGAGATACATGGGAAGGGGAATTCTCAGGGCCAAGCCAACTTGTGGTTAGATCAGAGGAAATGCACAGCCAAATATTTCCATGTGTAGGCAAGCATGTTCACCAGAAAAAAATGCAGATTTGAATGAAACAGCAGAAAGAACCCAAGAAGGGGGTTTAGGGAAGTGTAGAACAATGTGAAGAGAAAGTATTTAGGAACCAACAGTATGTGGAGTACCCTAAGATGACAGTCATGCGGTAGAGTAACTAATCCCAAGGTTTGAAACAATATGTTACTTTGATACAATGCTAATTCAGTGTGAGGTGAGAGAATTCCACCTGGTGCAGCGTGTCTGGTTGGCTAGGGCAGTAAATTGAGATGGGTTCTCACGCTCTTGGATGGGAAGAATTAATGTTGTTAAAATGGCCATACTACCCAAAGCAATCTACAGATTTAATGTGATCGCTATCAAATTACCCATGACATTTTTCACAGAACTAGAAATAATGCTGAAATACATATGGAACCATGAAAGACCCAGAAAGCAATCCTAAAGAAAAAGAACAAAGCAGGAGGCACAACCCTCCTAGGCTTCAGACAGTACAACAACACTACAGTAATCAAACCAGCAAAATAGACATATGGATCAATGGAACAGAAGAGAGAGCCCAGAAATAAACCCACACACCTATGGTCAATTAATCTTCAACAAAGAAAGCAAGAATATACAGTGGGAAAAAGTCTCTTTAGTAAGTGGTGTTGGGAAAGTTGGACAGCCACGTGTGAATCAGTGAGGTTAGAACACACCCTTCTCACCATACACAAGAATAGACTCAAAACGGCTTAAAGACTTAAACATAAGACACGACACCATAAAACTCCTAGAAGAGATCATAGGCAATATATTCTCTGTCCTAAATCATACCAATGTTTTCTTAGGTTTCTTAGGTCAGTCTCCCAAAGCAATAGAAATAAAAACAAAAATAAACAAATGGGACCTAAATGAACTTAAAAGCTTTTGCACAGCAAAGGACATACCATAAACAAAACAAAAAGACAACCTATAGAATGGGAGAAAATATTTGCAAATGATGCACCCGACAAGGGCTTAATTTCCAAAATATACAAACAGTTCATACAACTAAACAACAAAAAACAACCCAATTGAAAAATGGGCAAAAGACCTAAATAGACATTTTTTCCAAAGAAGAAATACAGATGGCCAATAGGCACATGAAAAGATGCTCAACATCTCTAATCATTAGAGAAATGCAAATCAAAACTACAATGAGGGACTTCCCTGGTGGCGCAGTGGTTGAGAGTCCGCCTGCCAATGCAGGGGACACGGGTTCGTGCCCCGGTCCGGGAAGATCCCACATGCCGTGGAGCAGCCGGGCCCGTGAGTCATGGCCGCTGAGCCTGCGCGTCTGGAGCCTGTGCTCCGCAACGGGAGAGGCCACAACAGTGAGAGGCCTGCATAAAACTACAATGAGGTATCACCTCACACCAGTCAGAATGGCGGTCATTAAAAAGCCTACAAATAACAAACACTGGAGAGGGTGTGGAGCAAAGGGAACCCTCCTACACTGTTGGTGGGAATGTAAGTTGGTACAGGCACTGTGGAAAACAGTATGGAGGTTCCTCAGCAAACTAGAATTACCATACAATCCAGGGCATATATCCAGACAAAAACTCCTGGGCATATATCCAGACAAAAACTCTAACTCAAAGAGATACGTGCACCTCTACGTGCATACCAGCACTACTCACAATAGCCAAGACATGGAAATGACCTCAATGTCCACTGACAGATGAATGGATAAAAAAGATGTGGTATATTACACAATGGAATACTACTCAGCCAAAAGAATGAAATAATGCCATTTGCAGCAACACAGATAAAACTAGAGATTATCATACTAAATGAAGTAAATCAGAAAGACAAATACCATATATCACTTATATGAGGAATCTAAAATATGACACAAATGAATCTATCTATGAAACAGAAACACAGTCACAGACATAGAGAACAGACTTGTGGTTGCCAAGGGGGAGGGGGCTGGGGGAGGGATGGAGTGGGGGGCTGGGGCTAGCAGATGTAAGCTATTATACATAGAATGGATAAACAACAAGGTCCTATTATATAGCACAGGGAACTATATTCAATATCCTATGATAAACCATAATGGAAAATATTAAAAAAGGATATATACATATGTATAACTGAATTACTTTGTTGTATAGCAGAAATAAACACAATATTGTAAATCAACTATACTTCAATTAAAAAAATAAGAAAAAAAAATGTTGATATGGGTTCTGTTATTCCTGAGGCCAGCATGAGGATGGACCTCAAGTCTTCAGAAGCCTGGTACATAGCTATTGAGACAAAAATGAATATTGGTTAAACTGTTCTGATTATTTGGAATTTTTAAAATATTAGATTGAATAAATGAATGATAAATCCTATGTTTCACATCTGTAGAATTCAGGAAAAGTTTAAATAGAGAATGGATGTGGGCTGGAGTGAAGTGGAGAGAGATCATGGAGTAGAGCCATATACAACATTTTCTAGGGTTGGTGTGGGGAAGGCCAGCCTGTTGAAGAAATACCACAGCACTGACGTGTAGATGGAATCCTTGATTCCTAGTGACCAATAGGTAGAGCTCAGACCTGGTCTGGAGCCAGAGAAAAACAGGATTCAGGGCCTGGATTACTATGAGATCCAAGGATGGTCTCAGAACAGTGCCATAACCATGCAACAAGGAACCTAGGGGTAGAGATCATGTTAAGTCACTTAGCCCCACCCAACACACCTCTCAATTTATGTTTAAGGAAACTGAGGCCCAAGGAAATAAAGTGATTCACTAAGTTCACACAAATAGAGAGCTGAGTATGGGTCTTCTGATCTTTCCACTGCTTCACACTGGCTCACTCATAAATCGACAAAGACCCCAGAAAACCCCTTGGTTTGTGGCAGTCTCAAAGATTTCCACGGTGCTCTGCTAGACTGCCTTCTCCTAAAATACCCTCCAAATTGTACCATCAAATGATGTTCTTTTCCCTCCTGAAACTGTTAGGAATGTTCTGGTCACATCTGACAAGTGGAGCAGAACTCATACGTTTTGCAAAGGCCTTTCATTAGCCAAATACAGGAAAGCCTCATTAATTTGAGTGAATCAGTGAAGGCCTATCAAATAAGATATGTGAGCCAAACTAAACCCTGACCCAAAAACCAGGACAGGCCTCTTTAGTGTAAAGAAGCACGAATAGCAATCTATGGAACTAGAATGCCAAAGTACTTCCAGATATTTTATGAGGCTCAAATCCCTTGCTAAGTCCTAAATTAGTCTGCATTACTTAAATATAAATAAAAATTTTAATTTTTTCAAATATACATAATCGCTAGCCTTCAACATTCTTACCTAATGAAGGTTCTAGTAGATCTACACCAAAGACTCAGTTTGGTTGTACATAGATTCCTATTTGTGTAAAGAATGAACACTCTTTATTATCTCCCTTTTGTTTTCCGATCTAAGATTCAATGAACTTAATGTTGGGAAAATTCAACTTCAGAGAATTCAACTCAGTAGTCTTTAACGCCATTCACCAATCAGTCAACTATTTCAAATGATTTTGAGAAAAATTATGTCAAATTTCACTTTCTGTGGAAAACTGAAGGACAGATTTGAGATTGTCTATTGAAATTCTTCTGCAACTTGGCAGTGTTCTAATGACAGAGGTTGGCAAACTGTAAAGGATCAGAATAAATATTTAAGTTTTGCAGGCCACATGTGATCTCTGTCTCATACCTTTCTTCCTTATCCCTACCCCCCAACCCCTGATGATAAATCTTTAAAAATATTTTTTAAAGTTCTAGCTATGGGCCATACAAAAATAAACATGGCCATGTTTGGCCCATGGGCAATAGTTTGCCCATCCCTATGAGTCTTTGAGTGACATGTCTATAGATTTGGTATCAGATACATTTTGTCATCTCTTGGTACATGGGTCTATAGCTAATCTACTCATAGTACATCAATCTGGACTTAGAAGTTCTCCCAAACACCACTGCTTGCTTACTTACTTTGTGGAGCAGTCATGGACATGCACATAAAAGTTGCTATATACCACAGACCCTATCCATACAAAAAGAATTTTGCATAAAATTCAGAAGGCTCATTGACTGTCTAGATCTGTTCATAGATCCTAGGTTAATCGAAACATGTTCTAGATAAGCGTTATTTTCTTATTCTCTCCCCACACCCACCCCCCACCCCCAAATCGCCAATCATTCCTACATACTGATACAAATATCTTCTTCTAAAAGAACTTTGGGTAAAGTGAACAATATTCTGAGCATATGAAATTAAAAGTCTGGCTAATATGCTTTTCATGGAATGTTTGCCAATTTGTTTATTCATTTTGCTATATTTAGATGTTGAACTAATTGAAGATTTTTTTTGCTATTATAAAATGGTGAACATCTCTGTGCATAAAACTTTTTGTTTTGTGACTATGTATTTTCTCTCATAACTGGAATAACTGGATCAAAGGATCAAAAGAAGAAAGCTTTTTAAGAATTTTGTTAAACACAACACCAAAGATAGTTATCAAATCAAAAGAGAAGAGAACAAAAGAGGAAGGGAAGAAAAAACACCTACAAAAACAAATCCAAAACAATTAAGAAAATGTCAATAGGAACATACTTATCAATAATTACCTTAAATGTAAATGGATTAAATGCTCCAACCAAAACATACACTGGCTGAGTGGATACAAAAACAAGGCCTGTATATACACTGTCTACAAGAGACCCGCTTCAGATCTAGGGACACATACAGACTGAAAGCGAGGGGATGGAAAAAGGTATTCCATGCAAACGAAAACCAAAAGAAAGCTGGAATAGCAATACTCATATTAGACAAAATAGACTTTAAAATAAAGACTGTTACAAGAGAAAGGGAAGGACACTACAGAATAATCAAGGGATCAATCCAATAAGAAGATAAAACAATTGTAAATATGTATGCACCCAACATAGGAGCACCTCAATATGTAAGGCAAATGTTAACAGCCATAAAAGGGGAAATCAACAGTAACATAATAATACTGGGGGACTTTATCACCCCACTTACACCAATGGACAGATCATCCAGACAGAAAATCAATAAGGAAACACAAGCCTTAAATGACACATTAGACCAAATAAACTTAATTGATACTTATAGGACATTCCATCTGAAAGCAGCAGAATACACTTTCTTATCAAATGCACATGGGACATTCTCCAGGATAGATCACTTTGTGGGCCACAAATCAAGCCTTGGTAAATTTAAGGAAACTGAAATCATATCAACCTCAAAACTGAGATGAGAAATCAATTACAGGAAAAAAATGTAAAAAGCACAAACACATGGAGCCTAAACAATATATTACTAAACAACCAATGGATCACTGAATAAATCAAAGAGGAAATCAAAAAACACCTAGAGATAAATAAAAATGAAAGCACAATGATCCAAAACCTATGGGATGCAGCAAAAGCAGTTCTAAGAGGGAAGTTTATAGCAATACAATCTTACCTCAGGAAACAAGAAAAATCTCAAACAACCTAGCTTTACACCTTAAGCAAACAGTGAAAGAACAAACAAAACCCAAAGTTAGTAGAAGGAAATAAATCATAAAGATCAGAGCAGAAATCAATGAAATAGAGACAAAGAAAACAATAGCAAAGATCAATGAAATTAAAAGCTGGTTCTTTGAGAAGATAAACAAAATTGATAAACCTTTGGCCAGACTCATGAAGGAAAAAGGGGAGAGGACTCATATCAATAAAATTAGAAATGAAAAGGAAGTTAAAACTGATACCACAGAAATACAAAGGATCATAAGAGACTACTACAAGCAACTATATGTCAATAAAATGGACAACCTAGAAAAAATGAACAAATCCTTAGAAAGGTACAACCTTCCAAGACTGAACAAGGAAGAAATAGAAAATATGGACAGACCAATCACAACTACTGAAATTGAAACTGTGATTTTAAAACTTCCAACAAACAAAAGTCCAGAACCAGATGGCTTCACGGGCAAATTCCATCAAACTTTTAAAGAAGTGTTAACACCTGTCCTTCTGAAACTCTTTCAAAACATTGCAGAGGAAGGAACACTCCCAGTCTCATTCTACAAGGCCACCATTATCTTGATAACCAAAACCAGACAAAGATATCACAAAGAAAGAAAATTACAGGCCAACATCACTGATGAATATAGACGCAAAAATCCTCAACAAAAATACTAGCAAACTGAATCCAACACACATTAAAAGGATCAAATACCATGATCAAGTGGGATTTATCACAAGGATGCAAGGATTCTTCAATATATGCAAATCAATCAATGTGATAAATCATATTAACAAATTGAAGGATAAAAACCGTGTGATCATTTCAATAGATGCAGAAAAAGCTTTCGACAAAATTCAACACCTACTTATGATCAAAACTCTCCAGAAAGAGGGCACAGAGGGAACCTACAACATAATAAAGGTCATATATGACAAACCCACAGCAAACATCATTCTCAATGGTGAAAAACTGAAAGCATTTCCTCTAAGATCAGGAACAAGACAAGGATGTCCACTGTCGCCACTCTTATTCAACACAGTTTTGGAAGTTCTAGCCACAGCAATCAGAGAAGAAAAAGAAATAAAAGGAATCCAAATTGGAAAAGAAGAAGTAAAGCTGTCACTGTTTGCAGATGACATGATACTATACATAGGAAAGCCTAAAGATGCTGCCAGAAAACTACTAGATCTTATCAATGAATTTGTTAAAGTTGCAGGATACAAAATTAATGCACAGAAATCTCTTGCATTCCTAAACACTAACAACAAAAGATCAGAAAAAATTAAAGAAACAATCCCATTTACCATCACATCAGAAACTAAAATATCTAGGAATAAACCTACCTTAGGAGGCAAGAGACCTGTACTCAGAAAACTGTAAGATACTGATGAAAGAAATCAAAGATGACATAAACAGATGGAGAGATATACCATGTTCTTGGATTGGAAGAATCAGCATTATCAAGATGACTATACTACGCAAAGCAATCTACAGGTTCAATGCAATCCCTATGAAATTACCAATGGCATTTTTCAGATTTAGAACAAAAATTTTTACAATTTGTATGGAAACACAAAACTCCCTGAATAGCCAAAGCAATCTTGAGAAAGAAAAATGGAGCTGGAGGAATCAGGGTCCCTGACTTCAGACTATACTATTGCTACAAAGCTACAGTACTCAAAACAGTATGATACTGGCACAAAATCAGAAATATAGAACAGGATAGAAAGTCCAGAGATAAACCCATGTACCCATGGTCAACTAATCTATGACAAAGAAGGCAAGAATATAGTGTTGAGAAAAGACAGTCTATTCAATAAATGGTGCTCAGAAAACTGAATAGCTACCTGTAAAAGAATGAAATTAGAACACTCCCTAACACCAAAAATAAGAGAATGGACTTGAGGACACGGGGAGGGGGAAGGGTAAGCTGGGACAAAGTGAGAGTGGCATTGACATATATTCATCTCCAAATGTAAAATAGATAGCTAGTGGGAGGCAGCCTCATAGCACAGAGAGATCAGCTCAGTGCTTTGTGACCACCTAGAAGGGTGGGATAGGGAGGGTGGGAGGAAGACGCAAGAGGGAGGGGATATGGGGATATATGTATACGTATAGCTGATTCACTTTGTTATACAGCAGAAACTAACACAACAATGTAAAGCAATTATACTCCAATAAAGATGTTAAAAAAATGAAATTCAAAATGGATCAAAGACTTAAATATAAGGCCAGATACTATAAAACTCTTAGAGGAAAACATAGGCAGAACACTCTCTCTCTGACATAAATTGTAGCAAGATCTTTTTTGACCCACCTCCTAGAGTAATGGAAATAAAAACAAAAATAAGCAAATGGGACCTAATGAAACTTAAAAGCTTCTGCACAGCAAAGGAAACCATAAACAAAATGAAAAGACAACCTACAGAATGGGAGAAAATATTTACAAACAATGTGACTGACAAGGGATTGATCTCCAAAATATACAAACAGCTCATGCAGCTCAATAATAAAAAAATAAACAACCCAATAGAAAAATGGGTGGAAGACCTAAATAGACATTTCTCCAAAGAAGACATACAGATGGCCAAAAAGATGCTCAACATTGCTAACTATTAGAGAAATGCAAATCAGAAGTACAATGAGGTATCACCTCACACTGGTCAGAATGGCCATCATCCAAAAATCTATAAACAATAAATGCTGGAAAGGGTGTGGAGAAAAGGGAACCCTTCTACACTGCTGGTGGGAATGTAAATTGGTACAGCCACTATGGAGAACAGTATGGAGGTTCCTCAAAAAACTAAAAATGAGAGCTACCATATGATCCAGCAATCCCACTCCTGGGCATACACCCAGAGAAAACCGTAATTCAAAATATACATGTACCCCAATATTCACTGAAGCACTGTTTACCATAGCCAGGGCACAGAAGCAACCTAAACGTCCATCAACATAGGAATGGATAAAGAAGATGTAGTACATATATGCAATGGAATATTACTCAGCCATAAAAAAGAACAAAATAATACCATCTGCAGCAACATGGATGGACTTAAGAGATTGTCGTACTGAGTGAAGTAAGTCAGACAGAGAAGGACAAATATGATATTGCTTATATGTGGAATCTAAAAAATGGTACAAATGAACTTATTTACAAAATAGAAATAGAGTTAAAGATGTAGAAAACAATCTTATGGTTACCAGGGGAAAGCGGGGGGGAGGGATAAATTGGGCGATTGGGATAGACATATACACACTACTATATATAAAATAGATAACTAATAAGTATCTACTGTATAGCACAGGGAACTCTACTCAATACTCTGTAATGAGCTATATGGGAAAAGAATCTAAAAAAGTGTGGATATGTGTATATGTATAACTGATTCACTTTGCTGTACAGCAGCACAAAGTAACACCACACTGTAAATCAACTATACTCCAATAAAAAAATAAAATAAAATTTTGTACCATAAAGAATTTTGTTGCGAACAGTGCTAAATCAGTTATATATATATAGATATATCATATATATCTTTTAATATGGGTGTATATATATATATATGATATATATTTTTTAATATGGGTATATATATATATATTTTTTATTTTGGGGGTCATCATAGGAAATATTCGGGTATTGTACAGAATGCAACATTATTTGCAGTGTTTACCCCAAACATCACTTTTTATTTAGGTCCTCTATACTTAAAGATCTAAAGAATATGAATCCCTAATCACCTGTCCTCTTGAGTACCAAGAATCCTAATATACTGAATACTTACCTTTGCCTCAGTGAACAGTCAATCCTGAGATCTTTGTGGCTTGATATTATTTTGATAACAATTAATTAAATTTCTGGTAGAAATTACTTCGGTAGAATTTTCATTACTCCATTTATTCACTCAACAAGTATCATTTAGTATCTATTTTGTACAGTAGTGTTCTAGGCAGGAGAATATATCGTCATTATCATAACATCATTAGGGGCAATAATAATATTAAAACAATAGCAAAGCTTTTATTATGTAGTGCATACTATGTGCCCGCCATTGTTTTAAGTGCTTTTACATGTATTAACTTATTCTACTCTAGGAGGTAAACAGTTTTAGCATTCCATTTCACAGATGAGGAAACTGAGGACTAACGAAGTTTATGAATAAGCCCCAAATCATCTAAAAAGTAAGTATGAGAACCAGTGTTTGAACTCAGGCAATCAAAATAGATAGCTCCTGGTCTCATGACTATCCCACACTAATATAGTGAGAGTATTCTATATGGGGTGAAGAATTTTCCATTTCAGTGTTTCGAGTAATCTATACAGATGAAATTTTGTTTGCAACAGAGGTGAATAAGATGAGGAAGAAGTGACAATGGATCATGAGCTTGTATGTTTCTCTTTTCCTGGACGTAAGTCCAAGCGAACTTCCTCCCTGCACATGGGTGAACCCTTCCCTGAACAGACACATTCAGACCATGTTAGCAGAAGACCATGTTAGCAGAGGACCATGTTAGCAGAAGACCCTGTGGCCCAGACTCAAGTAACAGCAAATGTTTTTTTCAAAGTATTCACCGGTTAGGGTGCCATTCTTCAGGCATGCCATTTCCCAGAAGGTTCTTTTGTCTCTTTCCCCAAGCCTCCCCTGATTTTAGCTCCGTTTATTTTGCTTGTTATCCTCAGGGCCTTGCACAAGTTCCCAGGTCTTAATGCAATCTCACAACAGGATTTGAAGGGAGTGAATCTTCAGTGACTAACGCTGTTGGGAATTCTGTTAAAGAAACACTTTCCTTGTTAAGAGAAAATCTGTGCCCTGCCTCTAGGTCACTCTTAGCTTCCAGACACTGCTTGAGACAGCTGTGATTCTGATTGCTTAATTCCGTTCTAGAGACTCATAGAGAGCAGAAGCACACATTTTAGAGTCTACAGACCTGAGTCAGGCTCTCACCTTTATACCTTACTAACTGTGTGACTTGGACAAGGTATTTCATTGCTAGTTTCCTTGTGTGAACACCAGGGGTATAAGTCCCACATTGAGCGATCACAGATATGAAGAATAAATAATATTTATTAGGTAGGAAGTACTCAATAAATAGTAGTGTATTTCTCTTCTCCCCAGACTTTTAAAAAAATACATCCTTAGTGATTAGGTGGAAGCGAGAACAGGAAATATGAACTGCTGAGAATTTAACTCCTTAGGATAGATGCATGAAAATAACAGAGTCATCAAAATTATTTCTAGGTTGTTAAATGCAGATTTTGCTCCAAATTAGCATCAGAACAATCTTCCTGAAACACAGCTCCAAATATTTCCTTCAAATCCTCACAGTCTCTCAATGGCTCTTCACTGCCTGCAGTATCAAGTCCAAGCCTCTTGGCTGGGCATTCAAGACCCTACATAACATCGAACAAAATTAAAATAAAATTCTTAGGCCTCGCCACTTCCCCTTGTGTAATTATGGTCCAGCAAACTAGAAACATTCATTATTCCTAGAAGATGCTTTCCTGATTCGATGCCTTTGTGCCTCCTCTATCTTTCTCTTGGCATGTTCTCTCTGTATTTCTGCCTGGTGATTATTCCATTCTTTAAAGGCTCTCTTTAGAAGCAGTTACTCTTGGCCTCCACAACTTCATGGGTCAACAATCACAAATCACTCCCCTTTTCACTTCTCCATGGTATTTTGTGCTCCCTCTATCAGAATGTCTTGGATTCCACCTTGAATTTATTTGAGGGTGTGGTCAACTACTTCCCTTTTAGTTCATGGGCTCAAGAGCAGGCCTGAGACCTTAGTACCTTTAACTATCGTAAAACGTGGCACAGTGCCTCGCGCGATGGTCTGTCCTTAATACATGTTTATTCATTGAATGAAATAGATAAGCCGGACATAAAAACTTTGGCCCAGAGTTGCCCACCTAGATTCTAATCGTAGCTGGTGATCTTGGGAAAGTCTTTTGTCTACAATCGACAATGTGGTTAGAATCTTTCAAATTAGACATCATGGAGTCAAGTTCACTGAAGACCTTCTGGCTCAAATCTGAGGGGAGACGGAATTCCAGGCTTTCTCTCCTGTTAACAACTAGCAAAGTTCCTCTTTCATCTGTTCATATCAGGGATACCAAATGAGCTTTTATTTAAAGAAAATATTTTGTACATTAAACAAATTAAACCGTGAGACTGGCTAATCCGTGAGGATCCTTCCATTTCTCACTGCCGGATCTGTCATAAATACACACACATTCAAAGACATATTTAAATGCTGCTCCATGATAACTGGGACTGATTCGAAGCTTCCTCAAATTCAGAAATGAAGGGGCAGAACTCTACTCCTTACTGGATACTTAAGATATGTTTTGAGTATCTACTGAGTGCCAATTCAGTGCTAGTAATTTTACTAGTTTATATGTCTACATATATGTCTCTGTGGTAGATTTTAACTTTAAAATCTACCACATAGACGTAAGTTTTCTCACTTTACACATGACAAAGAAGATGGAGTACAAAAATGCCTCCCATTAAACAGCCAGGAGGAGTTGGATCCCTGATAGAAAGCAGGTATGACCAGCCTAAAAGCTTGTGCTCTTTCCCTGGGATGACACCTACGTCAATATAAACGGATTCTGGGAACTGGAACACACACACTCATACCCAAAACAATGGGGTGGTTTTGGAAACACCTCTCTTCTCTTCATGTGTAAGATGTATCTGTTATTTGGAGAGTAGCAGTGACTCAGACAGCCTCATTACAATTTCCCATAAGAGGTTCAGCTCAGACCAATGGATGTAATGATTATAAAGCCTGTTCCCATGCTATGCAACTCATATTTACTCAACCAGGAGCTGGCTTGCCTATACTGGAATTGTATTCACTGCCCAGAAAACATGCAGGGAGGCTTTAGCTAAAGTACCCAGCAGGAAACAAAAGCCCAGCTTGGTCCTGGAGAGAGGGAGGTGGTGCAGGCTTGAGGGGGAGTCTGAGAAGTTCAGTTGCTGGCACAGGGCCACGTGATGGCTATGCTGAGTTAATTAAATTTATGGAGGGAACTTTGGATACAAATTAGCAGATTTAGGCAGGTAGTAAAGCAGGATTTTGTGGGGTTTAGCTGGAGACCATTGAAAGAATGATGTTTTAGTATCTTATCCAAAACAGAGTGCCCTGTGCAATATCCCTGAAGGGAACCATAGGAACTTGGACATCATTTAGTGCTGAAGTGTCAAACTGTTTTGATTGTATTTCACTCTGATGAGAAAAATTCCAGGACATCACTTACACCATCCTTTTATCCAGTTGAAAAAGAAGCAGTATCCAAGCAGGACCCTGTGTGGCCTTCCCAGAACAGACCCCTCCCTCAAATCCTTTGCTTTAGCTCCCCTCTGCAGTACCTAGATAATAGTATCTGATGCATATTTCCTTAGTTTTACAGATGCCAAAACCACCAGTAAATGGAAATTACCTACTTGATGATCATAAGTAGCCCCTAGAACTTCTGGAGCCTAAGGATTGATCACCATCAACCAATCAGAGAATTGTACACGAGGTAATCACATCCCCTGGGACGCCCCTCCTTCACCCTGCCTTTAAAAATGCTTTACTGAAACCCATGTCCTCAAGTCCATTCTCTATGTCTGCATCTTTATTCCTGTCCTGCCCCTAGGTTCTTCAGAACCATTTTTGTTTGTTTGTTTTAGATTCCATATATATGTGTTAGCCTATGGTATTTGTTTTTCTCTTTCTGACTTACTTCACTCTGTATGACAGACTCTAGGTCCATCCACCTCACTACAGATAACTCAATTTCGTTTCTTTTTATGGCTGGGTAATATTCCATTGTATATATGTGCCACATCTTCTTTATCCATTCATCTGTCGATGGACACTTAGGTTGCTTCCATGTCCTGGCTATTGTAAATAGAGCTGAAATGAACATTGCATCACCAAAAATCTTAATAAAACACAACAGGGGGAAAGGAAGAGAGAGGAAAGTGATTAATATTTATAAATGTGTCTATATTTACATGTAAGGGAGTATACACAGCTATATATTACACATACCTATACAACGAGCAAGAAAGAAAATATGCAAAGTTGCTGCAGTTCTCTTCATCGTAACTAGTCATGAAATCCTAGTTGATGTCTGTAATTTCTTTCTTTCGCTGTCAATTCCACGTACCCTTTGTCCTCACCTAGCTCCTCACCTGGTTACCTGAAAGATCTTAAATCACAATGGTCCTCAACAACAAAAAAACAAACAACCCCCCTAAAATAGGTATAAGACCTAACTAGACATTTCTCCAAAGAAGAAATACAAATGCCCAATAGGCACATGAAAAGATGCTCAACATCTCTAATCATTAGAGAAATGCAAATCAAAACTACAATGAGGTACCACCTCACACCAGTCAGAATGGCCATCATTAAAAAGTCTACAAATAACAAATGCTGAAGAGGATATGGAGAAAAGGGAACACTCCTACACTGTGGGGGGGAATGCAAGTTGGTACAGCCAGTATGGAGAACAGTATGGAGATTCCTCAGAAAACTTAAAATAAAATTACCATATGATCCAGTGATCCCAATCCTGGGCATATATCCAGACAAAACTGTAATTCAAAAAGATACATGCACCCCTATGTTCACAGCAGTACTATTCACAATAGCCAAGACATTGGAAACAACATAAGTGTCCATCGACAGATGAAGGGATAATGAAGATGTGGTATATATATACAACGGAATACTACTCAGCCATGAAAAATAATGAAATAATGCCATTTGCAGCAACATGGATGCAACTAGAGATTATGATACTACGTAAAGTAAATCAGAAAGACAAATGCCATATGATATCACTTATATGTGGAATCTAATATGTGACACAAGTGAACCTATCTACAAAACAGAAGCCGACTCACAGACACAGAGAACAGATATGTGGTTGCCAAGGGGGAGGGAGTTGAGGGAGGGATGGAGTGAGAGGCTGGGGTTAGCAGATGTAAGCTAGTATATATAGAATGGATAAACAACAAGGTCCTCCTGTAGAGCACAGAGAACTCTATTCAGTATCCTATGATAAACCATAATAGAAAAGAATATTAAAAAAAGAATATATATATATATATATGTATAACTGAATCACTTTGCTGTACAGCAGAAATTAACGCTATGTTGTAAATCAACTATACTTCAGAAAAAAAAAAAAGCCAGGCAGCAGAAATGATCCCCCAAAACCCCTGAAAAACAAAAAATAAGAAACGATGGTCCTGATTTGGGGTTATCTGTAATTTTTCATTAATTTTACCATTATATATGAGAGTACTAATAGGCACACCAAGGAAGCCTCCAGTTCTAACCAAAGTCCTTCTTAACCTAATTAGATCATAAATAATCAATCCTTCCTTGGTAAACAAAATCAATCATTCCCAGCCAGTTCTTGATCCACTGGTTTGCTGACATCTGGAGTTTAAAATGGCCAATGAAAAGGAACAGCTAAGCAAACCTCCACCAAGTGCTTAGAGACTCTGTTTTGATATTGGGTGCCCTCACAAATCCCTGAGGCTCCATGGGGAGGAGGTTGAAGAGTTTTCCTTCCAGGTAGCCAGTACTGTGTTCAAATGATGCTGTCATAAAGTATCACCTAAATTTGTATGCTTTGAAGCCCATTTTGCCAAGAGGCAAAAAAGAAATGGACATTTCTGAAGCTCAGGACAGCACTGTAACTTAAAACACATGGTTCAGTATGACACTATGTGGCATGATATATTTGAGTTACTGGGAGGATGTAAATAAAAGAGCATTAAAGATGGTTTAAAAAAAAAAGTTTAAAAATAAATAAATAAATAAAATGGCCGGGGGCAATCTCAACTTCCAAACTAGTTCCTTGTTGGAAGCATTTTCAGAAGAGTTCAAAACTGTTAAGAAGTGGTATCAAAAATACAGCAAATAGAGAAAGGGATCACCTCCCCCTTCTCCCACTTCATTCCTAGGTCCATGTTTCTTGCTGTTGGAAAAGTAAAGCCATAGACTGATGGCTGGTTCAAACCATATACTGCATCCTTGGGAATGTTGTGTCACAATTACCAGTGGAACTGTAGATTTAATGGTCCATTACATGTGTGTCAGGCCAGATGATTTTGGGGTGGTAGGACATATGGAAAAAGCAGAGAATTTTGTGAGAGCCCACTGATAGATTTTTTTTATGCTTTAAGTGAGTACCTTGGTCACAAGCAATACTGTATGGAATACCATGTCAGAGAAGAAGGCTTTCTGTGAGTTCAGGGTTGGTTAGGCTGGCATACCAATAGCAGTCAGGTGGGGCAGGGGAGGCAACTCCATATCCAAAGTATATGATTATTCCAGGGATGAAAAATAATAGCCACTCCCTGCTGGATGAAGTCCATTATCATCAAGCTGTTGCCAGGTGGCTGGCTGGTTCTCCTAGGGAATGGTGTTGCTTATCCGGGCTCGTTATTGGTCTCTGCTGTTGGACAGTAAGGCCATCAGCACTGGAAGTAGCCATGACATCCTTGGAGAGGGGAAATGCACGCTCTTGAGCTCATGCACAGCCTCCATCTACGGCTCCATGACCACGGTGTACACCAAACACACCCAAGGTAAACCAGGCATTGTGCTAAGGTGGGTATGGAGCAGAGTAGTGGGGATCAGATCAGGCAGAGCCTTGTAGTCCCTTGGTCAAGCATTTGGATTTACTGAACAACAATGGAAAGTCACTGGTGGAAGATGTTCTGCCTAGGAATGATGGGGTCTATATCTAAAGACTGTCTCTACAGCATTATGAGTATGGGAGGTGAAGCTGGGAGTCTAAGTCAATTTCCATACATACCTTTATACACATATTTGAACTTCCATGTAATATCCATAACGATTTTATACTTTTTCCTATAAAACTATCCTTCAAAGAAACAAATACACTCTCACCCTTCCCCCATAAAGGGGACAGAAAATACCAACAATCATTGACTTCCAGGCCCAGTGAGCAAGTACTAACGTGGCTGGGACAAGAGAGTAACTAACATTCACACAAAGGGTCACCTTGCCCATTTCTTTTGCAGTAGATGCCCTGGGTTAAGCAGTGACAAGAAACAAATATCTTCACACTTTGTGCCCATTCTAAGAGTCCATCCTCAGGCTACTCAGCTTTAAGTGAGTACCTTGGTCACAAGCAATACTGTATGGAATACCATGTTTATTGGAATACCAATAAACATCCGTCTGCACACTGACATTTCATGAAACAACAACATTGCATGCTGTTAAGCAGAAGCATGATAACCACCTTACAAAGAGTTCTGCAGAACCAGAAAGATATTAATTACTGCAGAATATTTTGATAATTTCCATAGAAAATCCAAAAACTGATAAAATTTGAATTCAAGATCCACATTCAAAGATAAATGTCAATCCTATACACCAGCAATTTATTTTATAGAAAAAGATATTATTCGCAACAGCAAGTTAAATTATAAGGCATATGGAAAGAAACCTAATAGAGATGTATAATATCCACATTAAGAAAGTTATAAAACGCTGTTGAAGGAGATAAGAAAAGATTTATCTCAACAAGCAGACGTGCATGTATAATTTGTTTATGGATAGGAAATCTCACTGTCCTAAAGTGGTCAGTTCTCCCCCAAAATAATCCATATATTCAAGACTATTTAAATCAAAATCTCAACGTGAGTTTTCACGTCACTAAGTAAACCACTTCTGAAATTTTTGGGGAAAGCAATTATCTAATATTTTCCAAAATGATTATAAAAAATAAAAAAGAACCAAGATAGCTTGCCCTATTAGACTTAGGACTTTATAAACTATGGTAATTAAAACATTAAGGCAGAGGCTTAGAAGTTGACAGGTAAAGGGGATCAATTAGAGAGACAAGAAAGTCATTCAGGAACATGCGGAAATCAGCACCTGGTGTGCATGCCATACAAATCCTGTGCAATGACGGACTCTTCGATAAAAGGTATAGTGACGCAGTTAGCTTTCCTTATGGAAAATACAATCTAAAGCAATACTTCACATCACACAAAAAATAAATTGCAAGTGCGTGAAATATCTAATTTATAAAGTCAAACTTGTAGGGAATTCCCTGGTGGTCCAGTGGTTAGGACTCTGCACTTCCACTGCAGGGGGCACGGGTTCAATCCCCACTCAGGGAACTAAGATCCTACAGCCATGTGGCATAACCAAAAAGAAAATAAAAAAATTAAAAAAATAAATTGTGGAACATAAATAAATAAAATAAAACTTGTAATACACTTTAAAAATGTAGAAGAAATGTCTTTAGGACATCTAAAAATGTAAGCATTTCTTAAATAAGACAGATTAAAAAACAGAAAAGATCAATTCTGATTATATCAGAGTTTTAAATTTCTGTAATATAAAGATACCATATACAAAGTTTGAAAAGGGCCACATTTGGAGAGAATATTTCCATTTAACATAAAAATCAATATTTAAAAGAAAAATAATTCAACAGAAAAAAATGAACAAGAGAGTTAATTGAATGAACAGACAATCCCAGAGGCACAGCCAATAAATATATAAAAACATGTAACCTCGCAGGAAAGTGAAACAAGGAGAGGCTTATGCACAGGTATCGGATGATTGGCAAAACTCGATAAGTCTGATATTACAAAGTGTTAGCCAAGATGAGGGCAAACCAAAGCTTTCATACTCTCTGTAGTATGAATATTAATTTATAAAATGAACTGAGAGAGCAATTAGAAACCTAGTGAAACTGAAATGAACATATCCTACTACATAGCAATCCTGCTCCTTGGTTTACGCTATAGAAAAATTCACATACTAAGAGAGTAGAACTTTAGCATTTACACCACCGAAAGAATAAATAATAATTATATGAGGTGATGGATGTGCTAAATGAAATAATTAACTGTGGAGTGACATATACAACATGACAGCATTAAGGCAAATTAAGAGGGGATAAAAAGCACACCTAAAAAGTGGTGTGAAAGGGTACACCCAAATCAAGATAGAAGCTTCCTTTGGAGAGGGAGACTTAATAATCCAATTTGGTAACAAAGGAAGTTCCCCCTCAGGCATTGTATGACTGGAGCTTACATGATAAAATATTTTTATTAATTCTTGTTGTTGGGTATTGGCATTTCCTTCTGAATTTTTTTTTAACTCTTCAAAATTAAAACACACACAGAGCTCTCAGTGACCGCTAAAGAATGGAAGAAAAATGGAGAAAATGGCTCTTGAAAAGTTTATTAACAGAGAACCAAGAAATGGAATAGTTAATGGAGTAAACCTGTGGGAGACAGAGTCAAGGGATAATTTTTCTTTTTGCTTTTCAGATATAAAATGCTAAAGGATGCTCCTAAGACATTGGGAAAGATTCACTAGAGAAGCTAAGACTTTTTTTTTTAATTGAAATATAGTTGATTTACAATGTGTTAGTTTTAGGTGTACAGCAAAGTGATTCCGTTTTATATATATATGTATTGTGGAGTCATTAAAAGGTAAAGAGATGCTTTCTCCATTGAAAATAGAAAAAAACGATGGTGCAAGTTAATACAGGACTGGTGGTGTGAAGACCATTAGTCTTCCCCAATCCGGGTGGCTGTTTCTCCCAATAGATTTGGGGAAGTCAGCTGGAGTAGTGTCTTCTAATCACCACTGGAGGCCAGAAGTTGCCCAGTTCTGCTGTCATTATGACTGAAGGCCAGTCTTGGTAGGAGATATGAGTCTGCAAAGACACTGGGTTGATGTGTAGTATATTGTGGTGGGTAAAGAAGAAAGCTTCACACAAAGACAGTGCAGACCTTAAGCCGCATCCTACCCCAGGGGTCAGGTTTTATCCATGCGTGCAGGTGCTTTTTGGCTTCTTGTGTTGTAACTACTCCCATGTCCAAATCTGTTCCTTTGGCAAAAGATTCCTAAACGGAGAGTTTGGAACATTTGCAGCAACCATTGGTACAAGGAAAGTGCAACTTCCTTTCCCCTTTCTCAGAAACTTATTTCAAAAAGAATGTTAATGGAACACATAAGCAGCTTGGAAGTAGTGAATGGAGGCATGTCATAGTTTTAAAATTTTTGATCCTAGACACCTACACCTGAGAGAGGAATACTAGCTGTCACCTAGTATAAATTAAGAGGGCACCCATACCAAAAAAGATAAAGCGATTCACATCTGATGACTTTAATTTTCGGTCTGAAATGTGAAGCTAGGTCATCAGCTGAGAGTGAGGAAGAGGTGGTTTGAGAAGAGAATTTGCTTTGAGATAGTCATTTTGGACCATGACAAAAAGAAATATTAGAGACACATGGAAGGACTCCTAGGCAACTCTCCTTTCAACTTAATGATCATGTAGGGAAAATAAAACTTGTGAGCACGTGTGTGTGATTTTCCTCAGCCAGAGTCAGCTGCTCAGGGGCAGATCTCAAAGATATGGATCAAAATTTTCATCTAGGATGAGTAAAAGAGAGGAAGATAAAGACCAAGAAAATGACAGAATTCTTAAGAGATTAATAATAATGATAATGAAACAAGCAATTCATGACCAAACAGCTGAAAAGTGGGAGATTCATTAGCAGTGAGAAAGTGATGGCACCATTGGCTTGAATCCCTGATAAGGTTAAAAAAAAAAGCACAGGGATAAGTGGGGGTTCTTAAAGGCAAGAAAAATAGGAATTTATAGATGGAAATTAAGATGTTTACTGTTGGGCTTCCCTGGTGGCGCAGTGGTTGAGAGTCTGCCTGCCGATGCAGGGGACATGGGTTCGTGCCCTGGTCCAGGAAGATCCCACATGCCACGGAGCAGCTGGGCCCGTGAGTCATGGCCACTGAGCCTGCGGGTCTGGAGCCTGTGATCCACAACGGGAGAGGCCACAGCAGTGAGAGGCCCACGTACCGCAAAAAAAAAAAAAAAAAAAAGATGTTTACTGTTATAATTTTGGAAGTTATCTAGTCTTAGGTGATGATAAATTCTGGAATAAAACTTATGACTCGGGTGCAAATAAATTACTGGAGCTGAAGAGATAAACTGAGAGACCGTTGGATGATTAATTCACGTAGATGCTGAGGTCCCTGACAACAGGAATTGAGACAGAAAGACTATGGTCCTAGAGGTAAAAAGAAATGAAGAAAAGACAAGTTCCTTCATAGAAGACAGAAACCAGGGGGAAAGAAGAGGTCCTACCTTGATGATAAGAGCTTCAAAAGAGGAGGAGATATGTCCACACCCCCCAAAAGAAGGAAGGATGTAAATGATCTGAAACTAGCAAAGAGGAGCAAGTGGACACCTAACCAAACCCCTGGCCCTCAGATGAGAAGTGAACAAGACCACAGAAACCCACAATCCACTTAATTTTGAAAGAGCCGCAAAGAAAGTAATGTCCCCATGGGCAGCCTTAGTTTACTTCAGTCAAAGTAGTAGAAGGAATGTTCAGAAAGAGGTTCTGAGTATAAGAACACTGACAGAGAACAGTCCAGAAGTTGCAGAGTGCCCGATGGAAGATTTGGAGAGGGAAGAAAAGAGTGGAAAATTGCATCAGATGAGGGGATGTATACAGGGCAGTAGGGGAGGAGGGCAAAGGTAGTAATTGCTGCCTAGGGGCAAGGACTTCAACACAAACACCATCAAAATCCCAGTAAGTTATTGTGTGGATATTGACAAACTGTCTCTAAAGTTTATATGGAGAGGCAGAAGACCCAGCCTAACCAACACAAGATTGAAGGAGAAGAACAAAGTTGGAGGGCTGACACTACCCAAGTACTATAGCCTTATTATAAAGCTACAGTAATCAAGAGTGCGGTATTGGTGAAAGAATAAACAAACAGATAAATGGAACAAAAGAGCCCAGAAATAGACGTTCACAACTATAGTCAACTGATCTTTGACAGAGGAGCAAAGGCAATTCAGTGGAGAAAAGACGGTCTCCAAAGGACACTGGAACTGGACATCCACATGCAAAAAAGTGAATGTATACACAGATCTTACATCTTTCACAAAAATGTACTCAAAATGGATCATAGACTTGCATGTAGAATGTAAAACTATACAACTCCTAGAAGATAATATAGGAGAAAATCTAGATGACCTCGGCATTGGCAGTGACTTCCTAGATACAACAAAAACACGATAAGTAAAAGAAGAGAATGGTAAGTTGGATTTTATTAAAATTTAAAACTTCTGCTCTGCAAAAAACACTGTTAATAGGATGAAAAGACAAGCTACAGGCTGGAAGAAAACTGATCTAAACATTACACATATTCATGTGAGTGGTAACCACATCTGGTTAACCACACCGGGTGATAGACACATACCTAAACAAAGTATGTTAAAATGTTTGGAGCTTGGCGGGAAACAAGACCTACAGCAACAACAAAAAGATAGCATGCAAATGCAAACAAAAAAGGAGCAGCAGTTTCAACACTAATATTAGGAATCATGAAAAATAAATCTCCACTTTATAATTATTAACAGGACAATCAGAAATTATGACTTCATGTTTGCGTATGTTAAGCAATAAAGGGTAAGAATGTATTAAGCAAAAATATAAAAATACAACATGAATGGGAATATTTAACACACGTTTTTCATTGTTTACAGATTAAATAGACCAATCATGCATAGATATAGAGCAGGGGTTGGAAAATATTTTCTGTAAAGGGCCAGATAGTAAATACTTTAGACTTTGTGGCTATGTGGTCTCCACTGAAACTGCTCAGCTCTGCTGCTGTTGTATGAAGGCACCCATAGACAATGTGTAAACAAACTGGCATGACTGTGATCTAAGAAACTATTTATAACACAGCTGCCAGCTGCATTTGGCCAGTGGCAGTACTTTGCCAACCCCTGGTATAAACTATCTGAATAACAATAAAAATACCCATCTCAAGTATGCCTGTTTGTGTTTATACACATGTACACACACATAAAACTCTATACCCTTTACATCGAGACTGCATCCTCTTTCCAAACACTATCATTCACCTACCGCATTCTAAAGAATAATTGTTTAGAAAGGATCAGATTTGTTCAGCGCAATTTAATAACCACACAAATAGCAAAAGTATAAATTTTAAAAAGCAGCCAATTATTTTTAAAAAGCTTTCTCTTGACCACTCTTGAACCAAGCAAGTTCATGTATCTAGTGCAGGATATCTAGTAAATAATGTCAATGATATCACTGTAGTTCAAATTGTATAGATCGTATCAGCACTGAATATCTAAGCTATGAGATAAAGCTAAGAATGTTCTAGGAAAAAAAAAGAAAAAATGAAGCTTTAAATGGTTTCATTTTTAATCATGAAAGAGTAAAACTGGAATAATTTCACTGAGTTCATTACTATATACAAATAACTTGCCTGGGCAGATCCTACATAATAGCTGCAGAATAAGCAAACCAAGGAAGCAGCACCATGACAAAATTATTTTAGTTTGTGTGAAGAAATCTATTTCTGCAGGAGTCTGCTGTGTTTCTCATGACTGCGTGCTAAAAAGTGCAGAACTTCACCTCATTACAACAGAACTCCCATCCTGAGACACCTGCTGAGGGATTCAATGATGCTTTATGTATGTGCTGAGGAGAATCATGGAAGCTATCAACATGATCAACATAGATTTCTATTTGAAATAGAGCAGACAAGCAAAAACCACCAGATACATGAAGAAAATTGGCCACTCTAAAGAAGATTACCTAACTGAGAAATCATAGTAAATACTGTCTAATAAACAAGAATTTGAGATACAGGGAAATCACAATGGGAGATAGACAGATAGATAGACAGACAGACAAATGGATTTGAGGTGCTAATAAAGTATTAATAAAACTGGCTTCTTTTGGCAAAGGAGAAATTAAAAAGTATATCAAAAATTAAAATTAAAAAAATTAAGTAGTGAATATCATAATGGACAGAATTGCATACTGAATTAATGAAAAGAGAGCCAAAATTCTCCCCAAATTCAAAGAACAAAGATAGAGAAATAAAACTTATGGGAGATATAACCAGAAAAAAAAAATTGAAAACAACTCTGAATTCTGGGGGGAGGGGGAGGATTGTGAGTCAAAAATTTTATTGTAAACTAACTTATTATTATTAAGGAAAAAAAATTTAAAGACATGTAAAACCTCAGAAGAATATATTCACAAGTCTTTCTGAAAAAATTTATTTCATGTTCGTACCTGACTAGAAAAATCAATAATATATGTAGTTGTAGTCTAGTTTAGCAGTCTTGGGGGAGACTGCAAGGACAGAGGGGAAAGGGAAAGTAAGATTCCTCTATCCCATCAACCTGATAGCTCCGTGGGATTGAGGTCACGCTCAGGGTGACTAGCTTAAGGCAGTGACTGGCAGAAGAGAAGGGTAGCATCTCAGGGAGCTGAAAAGAGAATGAAGAACTGTTCCAAAAATGGAAGCAAATACAAAGAGCTCGAGAGAGATAGCAAAATCATAACAGTAGTTTATTCCAATGAAAGAGAGGCACGCTTTTATAAAGAAGAGAGGGAGAACCAGACACTTTAAAGATGATGGATGGATGAATTGATGGGTGAGTGGGTGAATGGATAATCCAATACATATGCATACATGAACATCAACAGAAAACATTCTGGATCCAAAAATTAGGTATGATTTATGGGGATTTTCCTTTTTTCCTTTTAAGTCTTTCTATTGCTGTAAAGTGGTTTAATAAGCACCTATTTCTTTCATTATAAGAGAAAAAATCTTTATAGATTTAAAATAGAACATTAATACTTTATCTAACTTAGCATATTTTAAAAATTACATTAAAAGTCCTCCCCATCATCAACTTGAAAAGAACATCTATAGAAAACCTACAGCTAAATCACACTTAATGGTGAGAAACTAGAAGGTTTCCCACTAAGATAAGGAACAAGGAAAGAATGTCTCTTCTCACCACTCTTTTTCAACATTATACCAAATGTCCTAGCTAATACAATGAGACCAGGAAAGGAAATGAGAGGTACACAGACTAGGTAGGAAGAAATAAAACTGTCTTTGTTCACAAATGACATGACTCTATATAGAAAATCCAAAAGAATCAGCAAAAAAACCCTCCTGAAATAAGCAATTATAAAAAGGTTGCAGGATACAAGGTTAATATACGAAAGTTAATTGCTTTCCTATACACCAGCAATGAGCAAGTGGAATTTGAAATTAAAACCACAATACCATTTACATTAACACACCAAAAAATGAAATATTTAGGTAAACCCAAACATAACAAAATATGTACAACAAATATTTGAAGTAAACTACAAGTCTCTGATTAAAGGAATCAAAGAAGAACTGAATGAATGGAGAGATGTTCCATTTTCATGGATAGGAAAACAATATGCTCAAGATAGTAATTTTTTTTTCTAACTTAATCTATAGACTCAACACAAACCCAGTCAAAAACTCAGTAAGTTATTTTGTGGATATTGACAAACTAACTCTAAAGTTTATATGTAAGCACACACACACACAAAAAAACACCCAAAAAACAAAAACGAAACAGAATAGCCAGCACAATATTGAAGAACAAAGTTGAAGGACTGACACTACTCCATTTCAAGCCTATTTCAAAGCTACAACAATCAAGAGTGTGGTATTGGTGAAAGAATAGACAAATTAATGGAACAGAATAGAGAGTTCAGAAATAGACATACATAAATACAGTTAGCTGATCTCTGACAAAGGAGCAGAGGCAATACAGTACAGATAATCTTTTCAATAAGTGGTGCTGGAACAAGTTGATATCCACGTGCAAAAAAAAAAAAAAATCTAAAGACAGAACTTTATACCCTTCATAAAAATTAACTCAAAATGGATCACAGACCTAAACAAAAACCATAAAACTATAAAACTCCTAGAATACAACACTAGAGAAAATCTAGATGGCCTTGGATATGAAAATGACTTTTTAGATACAACACAAAAGGCATAATCCAGGAAGAAAATGATTGATAATATGGACTTCCCTGCAATTAAAATCTTCTGCAATGCGAAAGTACTGTCAAAAGAATGAGAAGACAAGCCACAGGACAGGGAGAAAATATTTCCAAAAGACATCTGATAAAAACTGCTGTCTAAATTACACAAAGACCTCTTAAAACTCAACAATATGAAAGCAAACAGCCCAATTAAAAACGGTCCAATGATCTTAACAAACACCTCATCAGAAAAGACACACAGAGGATAAATAAGCATATAAAACGATGCCCCATATCATTTGTCATCAGGGAAATGCAAATTAAAACAGTGAGATAGCACTACATACCTATTAAAACGGCCAAAATCTGAAACACTGACAATGTCAAACGTGGGCAAAGACCTGTAGCAGCAGGAACCCTCTCATTGCTGGTGGGAATGCAAAATGGTACAGCCACTTTGGAAGACAGTTTTTCAGTTTTTTACAAAACTAAACATACTCTTACTATACAATCCAACAATTGGTCTCCCTGGTATTTACCCAAATGGATTGAAAACTTAAGTCCACCAAAAACCTGCACACTAATGTTTATAGCAGCTTTATTCATAATTGCCAAAACTTGGAAGCAACCAAGGTGTCTTTCAGTCATTTAATGGATAAACTGTGGTACACCAGACAATGAAGTATTATTTGATACTCAAAAGAAATGAACAATCAAGCTATGAAAAAACATGGAGGAAACTTAGATGCTTATTACTAAGTGAAAGAAGCCAATCTGAAAAGGATACTGTACCATTCCAACTATATGACCTTCTGGAAAACAAAACAAAACAAAACAGAGACAATAAAAGGATCAGAGATTGTCAGAGGTTGGAGGGGGACGGAGTGGGGAGGGGAATGTACAGGTGGAACACTGAGGACTTTTAGGGCAGTGAAATTACCTTGTATGATATTATAATGGTGAATAAATGTTATATTATTTGTCAACCCACAGGATGTACAAAAGCAATAGTGAACCCTGATGTAAACTAGGAAATCTGGTTGATTATGATGTGTCATGTAGTTTCATCAAAGGTACTACTCTGATGGGGGATACTGATGATGGGCGAGCCTGTGCGTTTGTAGGGACAGGAGGTATACGAGAAATCTCTGTACCTTTTACTCAATTTTGCTGGGAACTTATTAAAACTGCTTTAAAAAATAGTCGATTAAAAAAGAAATCTTCCCCATCAGATAACTCAGTCATGACTTGAAAAAGAGTTAATCACACAAAATTATGGTTAAAAAAATAAAACTCTTGTTTATGTTCCAGTTCAAAATAGTTATATGGCCAGACCAGTATGTACCAAATCCCTAAATCCAAAGCATCTTTATTGGGAAGAATCTTCCTTCACTTCATGTCCATTCTCCAACTACTTATTTCACTTTTCTTTATTTATTTAATTTTTGGAGAGAACTCACAAGCAAAACTCTACTCATCACTCTGAGGATCTACTTCAAAGGCTTACAGCAATTTACCCCATGCCAACTCAAGCAAACAATTACTCCAAAATTGGTAGAAAATCCATTTTTTCTGAATGTGAAACTTTTTCTCTATTTACAAGTTCAAATAATTAGTAAAGCAACTCAGAATTGAATTAATCAAAGTATAATAAAGTAAATTGAGTATTCTCTGATTTCAGGGTACACTTAATGTTTTTTCATAATTTTAAATATATAAATAAAGTACCACAATTACAAAGAGAATGAAAGCAGAATCAGTCTCAATTATAGTGAAAGGTATTATTTTTGTAATTTGTTTAATATAATAAACACCATATTGCTTAGAAAATTGTGCTCAGGACACCCAACTGAAGGTCAGATCAATGTCAGTGGAAAGGAGTTTCGTCTTATTTTCACTTTCCTTCTTCCTAATGATAGTAACTCACATGCGCAGTCTACAAAATGAACACCTGTCTCCCTCACAGCCCTCCCACCGCTGCTCTGTAGGGACATTCTGCATGACAGGCTCTCTTAACACAGCATGAGGTACCTGGCCCATTTGCAAGGCAATGTATAATTTTCAAAGTTTGGATGGAGGATAACTAGTATATTGGAAACAAGACATGTCACTGAAAACAAATATAAAAGAATAGAGCCTAACATAACCAATGTAATAGTCTCCACAAGCTGAGAATACAAATGAAGTCATGGTATTTTTATTTTTCCCTACAAATCACTGGAACCCCATTTCCTTATTAGCAGGAAATCCAATACTCCCCTCTAAATATTAATATGTGTACCCCATCCCTTAAATTATTCAAGAACCCCAGTTTCATGCTTCACCCAGAGCTGAATCCTCTGTTAATGCCAAGCACGGAATAAACTGGACTCCAACTAGTCTGTTATTGTCATAGATTCCTACGGTCACACCATATCTTTACTGAAGTTTACCCTACACAATCTGATTGGTGATGTTCATCTACTCTAATAATGATATTTCTGCTTGTTGAATCCCAGGTTCATGACGAAAGGATGACTCCACTTTTCTGAACGTGGGATTCAGTTGATAGCACTTAGCAATCTTAGCATACGTGTCTGAGAAGGAAAGCAGCCCAGCAGTCTCAAATAAAGAATCTAGACTTACTATGCCTCCCCCACCCCATTATCAACTCTCCAAAAACACTGGGTCACCTTCTTTATGAATTTTCTAAAAAAAATAAGAAAAGCCTCATTAAATCCTATTCCTGGAAAATTAAAGATATTTTTTCTCCATCCAACTTTGTCAGGGTGCCTACACTCAATAATGCGAAGATGATTTGCTATTCTAAGAAAGTATCCTTAGGAATTTCAGGGTGACTCTCCACTCTGGCTCATACTAAGAAGAAAAACGTTTTGCTGCCACAGAAAGAAAACTAAAATGTTGATCACCTCGAGGGAAACCCTTTGGTAAAGCAGCTGGTTACACTAAGAATAGAAACTTTGTTTTTCCTGTCTTCTGAAAAGATAGTAATTTATCAAAATGGTACTCTCTACTTATTGTTGTGTGCTATGCTCTCACTCACCACTTATTTTAACAATCTGCTATATCACTATATAATAGAGGGGAAAAACTGACACTTATTGATGCATCTATTTAATGCCATTTAATTACATGATCTCATTTGATCCTCCCTAACAGTACTGTGATGTACCTTTATGGATAAACAATGACTCATCAAACTGAGTTGCCTGCCTCAAAACTCCAGCTGTATGGCTTGTGGGCAGGACTTGAACCAGACCTACTCGAGGCTAAGGCCCATATCCTGCCTATCACCCCAAACTGTATAATTACCGCAAGTTAAGAGGAAAGAAAAATGAATCTCAAAGATATCAAATAATAGACCTATACTACGATCTCACAGCTGACAAGAATCCAACCTAAGAGTCAAACCCTCCAAATGCTGGGCCTGTTTTTCACAGCATTTTTTCTCCTTTCAAAGAATGAGAACAAAGTCACATTGCATTAGTGGCCACATCTGGCTCTAAGACACTTCCTTTCTGTCAGCATCAGAATGAAGAGAGGCAGACGCTACTGAAGGTCATCAATCATCTGGAAGAAACCCTGAATGGGGCCCATTAGCCATAAAAACAAGATGTTTTTGGGGCACCTTTCAGAAATTCTCTTTCGGTGACCTTCACAATACAATGACGACCTTGTCTCTGTTATCAAAGGACTGTCAGCAAGCACTTAAGGAACTCACCTGCCTGCTAAAATGCCACACAGACCAATGGAAAATTTCCCTCAATCAGGAGCAGAATGTCAGAGGCTCCTGATGCCACAAGATCGGGAGACAGCCTAGCACAGCTCGGCGGCCGCTGCCTGTCCGTCTGACCTTTGTCAGCATCGACGTGACCAGCCATGGACGAAGAATTTAACAAGGAAACCACTAAGGTCCTTCCCCTCTCCGTTGCCTTTGAGAATATTTAACATTTTCACTTTTAGCTACAAAAGCAAACCTTTAAGGGCAAGTCATTTCTCCATAGGAGACTCAGAGAAAGTTGAAAGCCTTCAGTCAACTAAACAATGTTGGAATCAACCATTATCGGAAATTATCCCATATGCTTTATATAAATTATTGCATTTAAGCCTATGGAAAACCACAGGTGAGGATCCTGGGTTTCTGCGCATGTAAATAGTTTAAAAGGCTTGTCCTAGCATCAGCTGCTAGTTGGGGGCGAGCTCTCTTTCTATGGTACAAAGTTCCATCCCAGAAAACCTCCTACAGAGAGTTTAAGAACAAAACACAGACAAGTAGGCAGGGAGTGTCAGGGAACCTGATGTAACCTAGCAGGACCCTATGAGGTCTTCCCAGAAAACACTCCCACCCATGTCCTCCGCCTGCCTTTTGCCTGTAGAAAAACTTTAGTCAAAGAATAAACTTAATAAGAGAAATGAGAAAATGCAAAAAGAAAGTAAAACAGTCGAGCAAGACAAAATAATAATACTTTAAACACTAAACAAAGTCAGGACCTTTAGTTCCTCCTCAAGGGCTACAGATAATATTCTGAGCCATGTCCTTTGAGCTGTTTTGCAGATACTGAACCCCCACTCCCCACCCCCGAGGTGGGAGAAGTTACCTGTGTGCTGCCCACAAGCACGCAGACCCCAGACCAGTTGGAACCAGAACGTTAATGGTGTTGACTCCTGATGACCTCACCACCAACCAATCAGAAGAATGTCCACGAGCTGATCACACACCCCACAATGCCCCTCCCTCACCCTGTCTTTATAAACCTTTCCCTGAAAGCTTTCGGGGAGTTCAGGTCTTTTAAGCACCAGCTGCCCTGGCCTCCTTCCTTGGCGCCCTGCAATAAAGCTATTCTTTTCCACTTCACCCAAAACTCTTTGAGATTCAAATTGGTGCCAATGTACAGAGGCCGGGTTTCGGCAACACTGAGAAGTGTAGGATATCCCATTCAGCCCCTAAGGAAGTGCAGTCCTACACTCACACCCGCCTCCGCTGTCCCCTTCCCCTTTCTAAAACCACCGTGGACACAGGTCTGGTGAGTTGCGAGGCAGAGGGGCAGGGGCCTGAGCATTGGTGCCCTCATTCAGCCAACAGCAAGCTGGTGACTCCAAGCAACTGCTTACCCTCTCTGGGCCTCAATTTACACATCCATAAAGGGGGGCTTTGAACAAGATATCTGCAAGCCTCCATAGTTCTAATACCCTCTGAGTTTATCATCCTCAGATGGTTATAACAACACTATAGGTTGACATAAAATATTAAATTGCCTTATTCAATAATTAATGAATGGAAATGAATTAGCGGTGATGTGTTATTTTCTCAATAACCTTTGAGCCAATTCACTGAGAATTAGAGAAGTGTCAAACTCAGAATACAGACTTTTACACCACAAATTGTTCCTGCTTTGGGGAGGGCAAAGGTAAATATCAACTAATATTTTTGTAATGTTCTACAGTTTATATAATCCACATATATTCTGTTATTAAATCTCCACCAGTCTTTGAAATAGACATTAATGTTCCCAGTTAACATTATTAAGACCCAGAAAGTATAAATGAGTTTGCCCAGAGGGGACAGGGCTAGTAGGTGGCAAAGCCAGGACCAAAATCCTTGCCTTGCCATTCCAAATCTCATGTTCTTTACACATGCACACATTTTCTTTAGAGTAACAATCAGTAGAATCCATTTTCACCCCACAATGAATTAAAATTCAACATTTACCCTCAAAGACATCACTAGATCTATTTGGAATATGACAACATTCCTGAACAGTCTGAAGTTAATTATTTGTTATGGGGCCCTAAAGTTCCACCTTTTCATTTTATAAAAGCAAAGATGAGAAGGAAAAAAATGTTGGAATATTTCTACATTTTGCCACTGAAAAGTGAATCATTCTTTTGAACTAAAGGTTCAGTGTGTACCCAAATGCAGGTCTGCCTCAGTTCTGAACTGTCGAAACATGTTTTCCTGCCCAGAGCTAAAACTGTTTCTAATATACCTTTCAAACACTGTGACCAAACCGACAAAGTTTTCAAGTTCCTCTGTTATTTAAATGAAGCAAAATTATTTCTTGAAAAACCAAAAGGCATTAAAATGCCATTAGCCCATTTCTTCCCCGGGAAGGAGAATTAGCCCCTGGGGAGCTTTAAACGGGTATCATTTCCTAATAGTGCTAAGACTATTTCCTATAGTCTTAGTTACAGTTTTCCCAACCTGTCGAGGTGATCTCTGTGGGAGGGTCAGAGACTGCAGGGGCCCTGGAGCTGGCTGGAGATGCCGGCTATGTGGAGTGACAGCCCAGCAGAAGGAGCGGGCTAAAACCTGGAGTTGCGAATGGGGTAAAGCAGAAGCACATGGGGGCAAGCTTTACGTGTTCCTCAACTTCCTGATAACGTCCTGTGAGTCGGAGAGACAGGGAAGGAGAAGCCGGAAGTGAACTCCAGGCTGTACCTTGGGAGCGCAGCTGTTCGGAAGGTCCTATTGTCTCCACTGCAAACCACGCCCCCAACCACAACCGTGTCTGTGACGATCACGGCAACCAGCTTATAGTCACGGCTGGTGACATTAAACTCTGACGTTAAGCAAGGAGCGAAACTGAGCAGGACCCTGTGGAGCCCTCTTGGGTACAAAAGCCCCTCCCTGTCCCCCACTTCTTGTTTGTTGAAAAAAGCTGTCGTTTCCTTGGCCTTCCTGAGTGCAAACAGCAGACTCAAGCAGTAACTAATTAGGGAAGTGAGGGAATGCAGAAACAAAAGCCGTGGAGAGAAAAGTAATGATAGCTTAAACAACAGTTCAGTGATAAAACAGAGTCCTCAGGGCATATACGTAACAATCTGAGTTGTTAAAATATTACTATTCTTACATGTTGGTTAATTAAGAGCAACTGCTGTGGACTCACTAAGCTAAAACGGGAACCTGTTTCCAAACTAAACACCAAAAACCAGGTTGAATCCCGTCCTTGGTCAAAGCCCTTTGCACAGCTGATCAAGGAAGATCTCTCAACGCAGTATGGCTTGGTATGCTTGGTGCCTGTCCAAAGCCTTCCGCCAATGTAAGGAGGATTTCTCTCTTGAGAAAGAGAGGCAGAGAGAGGGAGGGCGGGGAGAGAGAGGGTCATCACTATTCATCTGTACTATATATAAATTTATACATTTAGTTATAAATGTATGCCGATAACTATTTATTTACGTGTCACATCCATTCCATGAAAGGCTTGAAGCCAAGAGAATGAAAAGTTCATTCAGGGGCTTCCCCGGTGGCGCAGTGGTTGAGAGTCCGCCTGCCGATGCAGGGGACGCGGGTTCGTGCCCCGGTCTGGGAAGATCCCACATGCCGTGGAGCTGCTGGGCCCGTGAGCCATGGCCGCTGAGCCTGTGCGTCCGGAGCCTGTGCTCCGCAACGGGAGAGGCCACAACGGTGAGAGGCCCGCGTACCGCAAAAAAAAAAAAGCCCTCGTGGCTCTTTGCGCTCAGGCCTGACCTATCCCTTACACACAGTGGCCACGGTACACAGGGTCCGCAATACATTTAGGGGAGCATGAAAATGATTTAATTTGATTTAACATCAGAAAAGTTAATGTTATGAGCCTGGATTATATTCATCTTTATACCATCACATTAAAACAGAAAGAGAGAGACGGAGACAGAGAGAGAAGATGGGGGAGGGGAAGAGGGAGGGGAGAAGAGAGAAATTGATGGAAGAAGACTAAAACGTTTAGGGTCCACAAAAGTCATAATGCGGCCCAGCCCCCAACTTCCCCCACTCCTTTCCCTGGTTATCTCCTACCCATCATTTAAGGCTCAACTGGGGGGTCAACTTCTTGAGTAAGACTTCTTTGAAACAGGAGAGAGAAAGCAAGAGAGACTGAAAAACTAGTGATCAGTCATTAGAAGAAGCCCAAGCTTAAGTCAGAATCCCCTGCATCAGTACCATGATGAGAGGATGAGAAGCTTCTGTCCTTGTAAGGCTGTCAGGTGAGAAAAATGCAAAATGAGCAACGCTGTATATCCAGGCAGGAGTCAAACCCAAATTATTTTACAAACATAATGAGGAATGAGAGAAATCTATAGAATCTCATTTCCTCCTCCTGGTTATAGAGAACACTTATTTATCGATCAATTCTAATAAATGATTAGCTAATAAGAGGCTGCTTTTATAGCTGTAGGCAACAGTGGGTCCACTGTCACTAGGAAACAGCTTTTTTGGGGAGGGAAAAAGGAGCCAGCAAGGAGAATGAGGTGGTGGGAACATCTTTCAATCAAGAGAATCACTTGAAGAAACAAACACTTCCTATTTTGCTATGAAAATGCTTTTGACTTTTCAAGAATTCAGACTCATCTCTTTGCAACTCATCCACGTTAAAAACATTTTCCTAGAAGTGCAAAAGGAGCCCTACTTATCATTGTAAGGTCAGAACAGATTAATTACTTCTACACTCAAATTTCATTCTCTCATCCTCTCTTTCACTTTTTTTTTTACTGGAAAAGAAAAAAGACATAAAGGAATATATATTTAAGGAATATATATATTTATCAATTCAGGTACCTATCAACTGATAATATTCATGGAATTCTTTAATGAATAAATAAGATTCACTTGTAATTATTACTTTTGTTTACTACAGGAGCTTAGAAATAGCTTCTACTAACTCTCCACTCTCCTATGCAAATGTTATGCTACTAATTTGTTCAAAAGAAGAAAAAAGTGAGTCTTCCTAAGTGTAATCTGCATGGGTTTTGACTAAGTGGAGTAGAAATACAGATGGTTCCATAGTATTTGTGATTACTTTCAAGGTAAGCATTCAAAGATTTCAAATGGCATCTTGATAAATGGCCCATGTCTGCTGAACTGATTACTAGTGGTTAGGAATTCTAAATAATGTAACCACAAATAAGTGGTTAAAGATATTTTAAACAGCCAAGTTTCATTGTATTGCTATAATTTTCTATGGTTGTAAACTCCAGTAACTTGTCTATCTTCTCCTAATTCTCTACTCAGGCTGAAAAGGAGGCTGAGAGCTACTCACTCAGATGGTTGTCACTAGTTGTAAAGAGGTGGTTATTATTCATTATCTCAGCAAATGTTTATTGAATTTCTGCTATTTCAGGACCAGTTCGCTATATCAAACACCTATCAGTACCTGGAACATACTAGATAATATCACTGTTAATTTTTTATGGGATAAAGAAATGAGCCATAAAACATCGACATTAAGCCAAGAAGTCACTTTCTCCTACCTAAATCAAGAAGTTTTATAAATTTCTTTTCATCAAAATGGAACTGAGGGCTTCCCTGGTGGTGGCAGTGGTTAAGAATCTGCCTGCCAATGCAGGGGACACGGGTTCGATCCCTGCTCCGGGAAGATCCCACATGCTGTGGAGCAACTAAGCCCGTGTGCCACAACTACTGAGCCCGCGTGCCACAACTGCTGAGCCCGCGTGCCACAACTACTGAAGCCCACACACCTAGAGCCCGTGCTCCACAACAAGAGAAGCCACCAACATGAGAAGCCTGCGCACCACAATGAAGAGTAGCCCCCGCTCGCCGCAACTAGAGAAAGCCCATGTACAGCGACGAAGACCCAACGCAGCCAAAAATAAAAACAAATAAATAAATTTATTTAAAAAAATGGAACTGAAAGGTTGGCTCTTTACAGCCACCACATAACATCCCCACAGAAAGAGAAAGAGCTACGCCCAGTTATTTTCTGTATTTGCAAGAATGTGAAGAAGGGTGATGAAATCAAATAGCTATAGCAGTCAATATGCAGTTAAAGAAAACTCTATTTTATTTTTGTCTCTTTTTTATTCAAGCTTTATTGAGATATAATTGACATAACATTGTGTAAGTTTAAGGTATACAATGTGATAATATGACATATATATTGTTAAATTATCACAATAAAGTTAGTTAATGCATCTATCACTTCTCGTAATCACCATTTTTTGTGTGTGCTGCGAACACTTAAGATCTACTCTAATTTTCTTTCTAATTTTCAGTATGTAATATATAATACAGTATATAATACAGTATTATAGACTGTAGTCATTATGCTATACATTAGATTCCCCAGAACTTATTCGTCTTACAGCTGGGAGTTTGTACCTTTTACCAACATCTTCCTCATTTTTCCTGCCTCTCAGCCCTTGACAACTACCATTCTACAATGTTTCTATGAACTTATATTTTTCAGACTCCACATATAAGTAAGCTGCTATAGGAAAACTCTATTTCAAAGTTTGAGCCTTGGATGAACGCAGTCAAAAGGTACAAACTTTCAGTTACAAGATAAATAAGTACTAGGGATGTAATGTACTACATGTGAAATATAATTAACATTGCTGTATGTTCTATCCGCACCTTCTAAAGAGAGTAAATCCTAAGGGTTCTCATCACAAGAAAAAATGTTATTTTTCCCCTATTTCTTTAATTTTGTGTCTATATGAGATGATGTTCACTCAACTTACTGTGATCATTTCATGATGTATGTAAGGCAAATCAGTACGTGGTACACCTTAAACATTGCAGTGCTGTACGCCAATTATATCTCAATAAACCTGCCAGAAAAAATTCTGCTAACAAAAGTAAAATGAATACATAAAAGTAATCAAGTTTGAGCCTTTGCAGTTGAAGGACAAAAGCTTTTACAGTCCATACTGATTATCATGAACAAGGTCCAACATGGGCTGATGTAGGGACACAGAAATAGACCAGTCAACCATGGAGTCCAAATGACAACAGAAGAACACTGAAATCAGAACAGAGGAAGACTCACCAACTGTGCTCAGCTAAATGTTTCGCCAAAACTCTAATTTGGACACATCAGAGACATTCTTCTGTATTGTGGAATATCATATGTCTGTGCTAACAGGCTAAACAGAGCTCATTTCTGAGCATGAGCTCCTTCCACACTAATCTTTAATTGACCGTAAAGCCTTCAGTAAAAAAAAAAAAAAAAAAAAATCCACATACTGTAGGATCACCAGCTCTTGTTGGTCCAAAATGAGTTCACCAGTAAGAAATCCCTCTTAAAAAACTGAAGAAGAATAAGGCCTCCTTGCTTGCTCTGTTTGGAACAGCCCTAAAAATATATGTCATCACCTAGAGGGGTGGGATAGGGAGGGAGACACAAGAGGGAGGGGATATGGGGATATAAGTATACGTATAGCTGATTCACTTTGTTATACAGCAGAAACTAACACACCATTGTAAAGCAATTATACTCCAATAAAGATGTTAAATATATATGTCATGAGTTTAAACACTGAATATTAAAGGAGGAAAACTTTCAGGCATGCTGTTCTCTGTTGGTGGTTTTCGTTTTGTTTTTTTACATGTGACTCATTGAGGAATGCATTATAGCTACCTGGTCTGCTTTTTCTTTTTCTTCACTTTTTTTTCTTCAATAAGTCTACTATACTTCAGAAGTGACTTGTCCCGCCCCAAATCCAACAGTGCTTACAACAGGCTACAAACTTTACTTGGTAAATGCTTTGTTTCTTATAAGTTTGTTTTATAAGGTCAAGTTCTAACACCCTTTTACTCCTCACCAACAAACTGGTTCAGCTGGTTTTAGAAAACATTTTGATCCCCATAGCTTAATTTCTGCTGGAATTATACTCCATCAGATTGCAGCTTAATTCATTTCATTAAAGGTTACTACTAGTTTAAACTGTTTCACTGGAGCTATGCTTTAGAAATGTTTTTAAATCATCTGGGTTTTTTTTTTTTAAAAAATCAAGGTTTTGTGTAACTGCAAAAAACTAGGTAGGGTTACATTTACTTTTTGTACACAGTTGTTCGATTCTCATGGCTATTTCTAAAAGAAGTACCATTCAACAGAGCTCTCAAATCAATGCAACTCACTCCAGGGAATGCTTTGTGTTCACACTCTATCTTCTGCACCCAGTTAATAAGAACAGCTCCATATTCCTCCAGTAATCACAGTACTATTGAACAATCACATCGACAGTACTGTAGGTATAACTGGCTAGTTTCAATTTCAAACTGAATATTACAATTTTCACTAAGAACTAACAGGGACGAAAAGAACGATAGTGACAAAATACGAATCTGTGGTGTTTAACTAAAACAGCATCGTTTTAGTTATTACTTCCCCTGGGTCTGTCAAACAAGGGAAGCCCGTGCTAGAACAAGGGAAGCAGAAGAAGGCACCGTGAATTGGTGAGAAGAATGCTACCCAAACTCAGCTTCGCCTCCCTCGCTGCGCAGTCTTGTGTAAAGGACAGAACTCTCTGAGCCTTACCTGCGTGATGGCTTTGCTCCAGGTGATGCCCCAGACTTCTTCTGCTTGTAGCATTTTATGCAACTCATTGACATTTTACAATTTTTATCTTTAAAATAAAGTCCATTTCAGGAAATTCAGATGTCCCAGGGAGGAACCATGATAGTCACATACGTATCCATCGCTAGGCATAAAGAGTATGCCGCACTTTGTATTCTGAAGTTGTGACTTAAGAACGTGACGGAAACTTAGACTAGATTAGGTTTATCAAATAATACATATCAGCTTTTTATGTCAAGCCTGTCTCTGAAAATACTAGGGCTCCACGCAGTTGTTTGATAGCACACTCTCTACCTGCATGCAGGATCAAGCTTCCAGAATACCTGTCTACAGTGGGGAGACCAGTGAGCTCCATTAGTGCAGCCCTGAAAACAGGAAAGGCCCTCCGACCTCCGTCAGCTGGATACCCACAGCTACAAGAACTACCTTCCCTCAGGGCACCATGGGTAATTTATAATCTTCCCTGGGGCAGTTCCTTCCACTCAACTCTGTTCCAAGGGTTTTGCAATTGGAAGTCACGCACATGTTGCTTATCAAGTCTCTAGGGTGGCCTTAACCACGACCTTAAGGTCTCTCTCTTCTTACTCTTGGTTACTGCTGCTGAATGATGCTTGCCTCGTCTTTAGCCCGCTCCTCTCCCAGGTGATTTTTCTGAGAGCCCATGTCCTGACTAGACTCATTTACCCATTGCCAGGTCTGGGCTCTCCAAACCCTCCCTTTCCAGCGCTGTACGATTTGTAAATAGTCACCCTCCCTTTCTCTCCTTTGCCCAAAGCTGCATGTAACAGATTAAATTCCTATCATCTCTTCCCCCGTGTCATTCCTTTAATCCTTTCATTGGTCTCCTTTGCCTTTGTGGTATTTATTTCTACCATCATCAACTTCCTTTTCTTTGTATGGGAAATGGCAACAGAAGCCAGATTCAGGCGAGGCAGAAGTAGCCTCACACGTAAGTGCAGAGAAAGAGACCCAAGTAGAGGGTTGGCCAAAAAGTTCTTCTGCGTTTTTCCGTAACATCTTACAGAAAGTCAGGAAACCTAGGATAAGGTCTGAGTTACCAACAACTTCCTGTGTGACCCTGGACAAGTCAGACGGGTACCAGCAGCAAAGATTCCCTTAAAACCTCCATATGTCTTTGAAGAAGCATGGAATAGAATTTGCATTCACTGGAGAGCTTCACATAACAAGTGGGGGAGTGCAAATGCATGAAAATCAATCTTGAGAACTTTTTCCAGCCATAATTATTTATCTGCAATATTTAATTTTCCTTTCAGAAATAACGTCATCATAGAGTTCTCCATATCAGAGTTTGCTTGTTTATGTAGCTTGATCATTAATGTACATTTTGGTAACCTATCAGTGTGTTGCTTCCTCAAGGAATGGAATCAAAGGCACCCCACCAAATGTGGAATCATTCTCACCATCAAACTGAAAGAGGGAAACAAAAAACCAGTCAGCTTCAGAAACAAGCAAATAAAAACAAAGCCCAAAGAAAAATGAGAGAAGGAAACCATGCTGCCTTATTGAGAATTCAAGGCTGTTAACCAAAGCCTTCACACCTGCCTCTAATCTCGGCCTCCCCCGCAAGCCCTCCGTTCCCCAGGCGTCACAGGAGGGCAAATTAGATCATATATGTGAAGTACTTGGAGGAGAGGGGCTATATAAATCCTCAGTGTTGTCACTTTCTATTCTTCCCATGCCTTTGACCTTAGCTCAGTGAAAGTAATTTACAACTGGTTTGTAAGGGCACCTGACAGCAGTCCACCCACCTCACAGGTAAAGAGGCCTGAGGCAGGAAGCACTTGGCAGTCACACTCGACTGCAGGACCCCCTCCAAGGCTTGAGTAAACCTAATTATAAGGCAGTAGCAGCTGTGACATGCCACGTGGTGGCAGATGGTGAGCTACTGCCAGATACTTTGGGAGGCAAAATTAATCAGACCGCTGCTTCCCACTTTACCAGACATCCTCCCCTCACCTGCCCAAGTGCACCAAGTGAAAGGAGGCACCTTTGCCAGAGGTCCTGCCCTGTACATAGCAGGATCCATTGGAAAGTGCGGCTGCAATTTTCTTTTTCTCCCATTCACTGGTTTCAGGGACTTAAGGGAAAACAGATGAGAATAATTCCCCTGAGAAGCCTGGTAAAATAAATCACAATTAAGAAAAATAAACCAGGTATATTAATTCCCTTAGTTTGTGTCATCATTTGAACCCAGGCATACAAAGTCATATATGTCCATCTTCCTTACTACCCACATCCAGTTACAATTTTCTATCAGTTATGATAGAAAATAGATATTCTCCTGAATATCCTCCAGTTCACCCTTTTATTTATTCCCTACTGCTGTTGCTGTCATGAGTACCCCAGTAGCCTGTTTCCTACAGCTTTTCAGAAAACTTCTGTGTAGTAGGATTTCTTTCGGTGCATCCCTCCAATCAATCCCTTGTGCACTTTAGGAACCAGAGAAATTCTAAAAGGTGAAGTTCAGCAAACAAGTTAGGGTTACAGCTGTGAAGAGGAGGGAAAAGCCAGAGAGCTTTCTGCTGTCAGAGGCCTAAGAATGGGAGTGAGCTTTGGCCTCGGGGCAAGGAAGGAGGCCTTAAGCATTAATCACTAACCAGACACCTGCCTAGAATGTTTCCCTGGCCCCCACGTGTGTCTCATCATAAGACACATGCACACCCAGGATCTAATCCAAAAGACATTTTCAGCCTCACCCTTTATTTCTCCCACAGAATCACCCAATACTCTCAACAAAATTTAAAGCTTACTGTCTTCAAGCCTTTTTTTTTTTGCGATACGCGGGCCTCTCACTGCTGTGGCCTCTCCCGTTGCGGGGCACAGGCTCCGGACGCGCAGGCTCAGCGGCCATGGCTCGCGGGAACAGCCGCTCTGCGGCATGTGGGATCTTCCCGGACCGGGGCACGAACCCGTGTCCCCTGCATCGGCAGGCGGACTCTCAACCACTGCGCCACCAGGGAAGCCTTTTTTTTTTTAAACCAAACATTTGCTTCTCCATCTCCATGCCAACTGCCTTCCTCCCCTTTGAACTCCCAAACCATAACCCCCAACATCCTCTTTTGTCTTTAGCTGAGGATGTTATTTAAGGTGAGGGTTTCAGACATTTCAGAAAGTTACTCAGTTTTCCTGGGTCTCCCCCATGTACACATGTTATTAAAACTTTGCTCAATTTTCTCCTGTTAATCTGTCTCATGTCAATTTAATTCTCAGGTCAGGCAGAAGAACCTAGAAGGGGAGAGGAAAACTTCTTCCTCCCCAACAACATGATGTAATGTTGGGATCATGTTTTGGGGAGATACGCCAAAGCGATAAACCAAAATCCTCATGCCCTCCCCACGCCTTTCACTGCACGTCACCAAAATAGTTTATTTGAATATACATTGATTCAAATCAGGCAATGCCAAACCAAAAGTGGTTAGGAGTTCTTCGTCAGCAGGAGCTAGGGGCAAGGTTTTTATGGAGAAGACATGAGCGCAAAGCAGATAAATTATTTGATTGGTTATAGTTTAAGTAGCTGTATTATTTGGGAAAGCCTAGTTGGCTATTTGTGATTGCTTGTTCTTAAGTTTCTTTATCATGATCGAGAGGATGGACTCTGGCTTAGGTTTGGGTTTACATAATCTACCAAGACGTTAGAGCCACGCCAACATAATGGGTCCTTGTTTAAAGACTAACAGTGCCTGCATCCAATATTCAATCTAGAGTTCTTTCCTTTACCTCATTTAATGGATTCACTGCAATAGGGTCCTTTACAATTTGCCAGAATTTGAGAGATCAGGGAAATTAAAATTTGCTACAGTCAATATTTAAGCTGGATGGCTTTAGTCGGTTTTACCGTCCAATCAGATCTTTGGATCCCCTATATATAATATCTACAACGTGTTGAAGGTATTATGAAACACTTAATACAAAATTTTTAAACAGTGACAATCTCAATCTTTACATAAGACAACCAAGTTTCAGGAAAATGAAATCACTTACCCAGTTTCGCACAACCAATCAGTAGCAAAATCAGAAATCAAACCCAGACTGTTCCCAGCCCAAACCATATGTTTCTTCCCTTGCCTTCTGCCATCTTCCTACAAGCAATGTCAACGCCAGCCTTTATTCTTCACTCTTTCAAAATCACAATCACTAACATGATTCATTTCAACTGAATTGTTTTTCAAAAACGCAGTTTCCATGGAAAAACTTCCCTCCCGCCCACTCCAGGATTTATAACCCAGCTTTCAAGACCGGAGCACATTTTTCTTCTTAGGCAAATTAATTACAAGCTGTGATTGAAAGCACCTGAACATTTACTGCTCCAATCTGCTTAGCAGGAGTGCGCTACGTGGAAGACTAGACCAAGTCAAGAGTACAAAGGTTTTGAACCGTTTGTGCATTAGTCGACTTTATTAAAAAGATGGAGGCACGTTTCTAAGTACTTTCCAGGTCTGAATGTATCTTATTGACTTAACACATATTTTGAGCGACATGAACATATTTTCACTGACAGTATCAGTGAAACCTACCTTCCCCTTTCCATTTCCATTGCTGTGCACTTATTTCAGGGCCCATCTTTTGCACGGGCAACGGCATTTATCAATCATTGACTTACGTAGCACCCACTATCGAAAGCCTGCTTCCTGGGAGGCATTCTCACACACGCTCTCCCATTTTGGTTCTTCAGACCACTCTGAACGATATTCCCTGCTCCCACCTCCAGAATTAAGTACATTCAAGCCAGAAAGTAACTTACCTGGCGTCACTCGACCTGGTAGAAGCAAAGCCAGATTTGAAAACGAACGTTCTCCAGTTTTTCCTTTAACTGTTGCAGCAGGGGAAAGCGGAGCTCCTGACTGAGGGAAGAATCCACGCAGCGTCAGCTGCGAGTCGTGGTCAGTAGCCGGGCGGTGGGTGGAGCTTCCGGTGAAAGATAGGATAGGCCCGGAGAGATTCCGCGATAGCGTGGGTTTCAAGGCTCCTCCCACCGGGAAAATCTTAGAAATGCATGCTCTTAGGCCCCACTCGGACAGAATCTGAAACTCAGGGAGCAGATCTGGGCATGCCCTCAAGGTCACTTGGACGACTGTAAAACTGGAGAAGCACTGAACTACAGGATCCTGTCCTAGGGTCTCTCAGATCCCCTTTCCCCTGGGAATCAGACAATGTAGTGCTCAAGTAGCTCTTTAAACAAGAAAGTCTGAGACCTTGACCTGACATGGCAAGAAAGGAAAGTAGAGGAAAGGATATGTCACTATAACATTGAGTATATCCAATGCTGGTGAATTTCTGGATTTCCTCCATAACAAATGTGGTTATAGAATTCAGTCAGATTTAAGAACCGAAACTTTATTGGTAAGAGGGAAAGAATTTATTCTGTCTAGCCTAGGAAATAGAATGAAGGCTAAGGGATAAAACGTAGGCTTTATATAAGAAAGACTTTGAAAAGTGAGGCAACTAATATATAATAAAATCATTGAAACTAACATGTATTGATCACCTACTATGTGTCAAGCTCTTAAACTAGATGATGCACAGAAATTAATGCCTCGATGGATCAGAGAAAGACATGAATTTGCCTAATTTTAAAGTAGGTGTCAGACTCTGGCATCCAATTAAAGAAAACAACAACAACTAGATTTGAACGAGCAGAGGAATTTGCAAAGAACATGAACTATATCACATTTGGGGCGCAGAAATATACGTGCACGTCTTCCGTCTCAAAGAAAGTCATGGTATTGAACCACGGGGCTGATGTGCACGGCCTTAGAGAAGAAGTGAACTATGGAGCAGAAATAACCTGACCCCATTAGCCAAGCTCAGCCCGCAGACCTTTGAGCTGAAGGGAAGTAATGCTTCTGGTTCTACAACAGATTTCATCCTGCTCCGGGGCAGCAGCTTCTCCTCCTAGAGAAGAACGTGATTGCTCTGAGACTAAGGAGAACTCAAATTCTTAGGGACGAAGCAAAACTCTTCATGGGGCCCCAAAATGGTAGAACAATGGAGTGAAAAGGGGATGGTCCACCTAGAAGAGCAGTTTGAAAGCATCCAGGGATCAAAGACTTAGATTCCAACAAGTAACAGTGGTGGACGGCAGCTCCAGGGCAAAGTCCAGAACTAGACTTGGCAAGGAAAGTCCGGAGCTGGGAGCCACAGCAGGAGAGAGGAGACCCTGAGGGGTGACAGTCAACAGCCCAGGAGCCTCATCCTGGCAGAGTCAGTGGCAAGAACAGATGCCCAAGTGTCATCAGGGATTTACACTTGACCAGGATCGCCGGGTGGGCCAAAGGCTGGTCCCTCCAGCCAGCCTGATGGCATCTATAGGGGTTTCTGCCCAAACCAATTGACAACAAACACTGATGGGGAAGGCTACTGACATTGTACCACAGCGGAGATGGCACTGCAGAGATCCCCACAAGAACCTGGTCACATGGGAAACAGCCCCAGGATTCCCAGAGGGACTTCAGAAAGAAGGAGGGTGCTTCTGAATGAGGAAGGGCAAGAGCCTTTTTTACCCTACAACGTTGTGAGGCTGAAGTCTCTCTAATTCTTAAAATTCTCCCATATATTATGTGTTGTTAGTCACTTTTCCACATTAAGGAAAGAAAAAAAATTAAAAGCCAAAGTTTAGACAGCTTTATTACTGTCTACAGCCACATAGCAGTTACTACTTAACCCAAAATTCAAATTAAGTTTATTCAGAGTCTTTTCTCTGTTCAAGTGTTTCTCAAAATGTGGCCACTTGAACGCCTGCAACCGAAGCGAATGACCTCCAGCATCTCTAGAGCTTGAGCCCCAGTAACCAGAACTTGCATCACCCTCTCTGAGCGACCCTGTGTTATGCACAGTATGTTTCTGAGGACCACTCATCTATCCCACGTTGCTTCTGTAACTTGAACAACAAAACCGGGAGCCTTCAGAAGCATGTGCGCCTTGGAGAAGATGCATCCAGCCTGAGGTGAATGCCCACACTCCTCAGATGTCTGGGGGTGGACCACTGCAGGAGCGGTGGGTGGAAGGAGGTAGCTTGATTTGCTGATCTCTGAAGGCCCAGCCACCTGTTTCTTTGATTTTTATGAGCCAAACCTCTCAAGTAGCTATGATGGGTTGAACTGTGGGTCCCTAAATGGTATGTTGGTTTCTAACCAGCAGAACCTCAGAGAGTAACCTTATTTGGAAATAAGGTCGTCGCAGGAGTAATTCGTAAGATGAGGTCATACTGGAGTAGAGTGGCCCTTAATCCAATCTGACCCCTGTCCTTATAAGAAGAGGGAAGACCATAGAAGACAAACACGCAAGGAGAACATCCTATGAGGACAGAAGCAGAGACTGCTGTGATGCAGCTGCAGGCCAAGGCCCCTGAGGATGGCTGGCCACCATCAGAAGCTGGGAAGAGGCAAGGAAGGGTTCTACCCGGAGTCACCTAGCGAGCAGGCCCTGCTGACTGTTTGACTTTGGTCTTCTAGCCTCCAGAACTGTGAGAGAATCAATTTCTGTTGCTTTAAGCCACCCAGTTTGTGGCGATTTCTGAGAACAACTCTGAGGAATGAATACGACGGCTAGTGATGGGGGAATTTAGTGCTTCCTTTCCTCCTTCTCTGGAACTTGAACTATTCTTTTTTCTTCATAAAGAGAGCCTGGGTTTGAAGTCTCCAGGACTGAATACGTGCTATCAAATCAAAACAGCGTCTGTCTTCACAGAATGTTGATGAAAACTCTTTGAATCCTCCGGCTCCGCCCTCCTCCACTGTCACCCTATGAATCTCTTCTGGGAATTATCTATCTCTCTCTGCTACTTTTACTGTGAAGACAACTTCCAAGGCCCATACACCCCTGCTGCAATCCCGCTCCAAGGCTGCTGCAGCCTACATTCCAAACTGCATGGAAACAAGCAATTCCTGGTACAGGAAGTGTTATCAGTCTTCTGCGGGGTGGGGGAATATATATATAATGACATTTTACAAACACTGCCTCTGAGTAGTTGCTGCCAGTTGGAAGGGCCCAATATCAAGGCCAGAAGTCATTTGCTGTTGAAATGTTTGTGTTGCCTAATAGGACCCAAACATTTGTAAATCAGGGACTGAAGTTAATACCGATCGCGGGGGGGAAAAAAAAGGCAAAAGGCCAAATTCCCACTTCCGTCAGCTCAGAATAAATGTCAGTTTTTCTAAAGGCATATTTAAAGCCTGAATCCCAGGATGAATCAGACCAAGTGTTCTTATTTAGATGATAGTGAAATCAGGCCTTAGAGAATTGTTAGTCAGCAAAAGTCAATTTTGTGAAAGCCATGTTCTGGGAGAGGAAATGAAGAGATGTGAAACCAGAATTAGACCTGCCAGAGACCCAAAACGGTAAGGTACAGAGGAGAGAGATTCATGCTGTGCTCTTCTGGCCGGATGCAAATACAGGGAAGCTGGCGTAAGCAGAGTGAAAGGATTCACTCACTCTGCTAAGTTCTATGAGCCGCTTCCAACTCTAAGATCATCATCAAAGCACAGTCTTATGGTGGTTTCCCTTGGTTACCAGCCTGCTTCCACTCCACTGAACGACCTTGCTTTTTCTCTTGGCTACAGCCCCTCCTCCAGGAAGGCTTCTGGCCCATCTGCACGGCAGTCAGCGCCTCACTCCAGGTCTCAGAAGCTGCGGCCCATCAGGTCTTGACTACTGTCTGGGTCCTTGGGTGCAGAGGTAACTTTCCAACAGAGCTTCTGGAAGATAGGGGCTGTAACTTCTCTTCCTGAAGCTTCTTCAGTATGAGGATGGTTTCCAAACAGGCTTTGGAGGAAGAGACACAGCTCTACATCTTGTCCTTGTCAGTCACGCAGTATGGGAACAGAAGAAAGTCGTGGCCAGAAATCAGCTCTGTTGCCTTCCTCTAACTCTAACTCATCTAAACTCATGGCTGCACAAATTCCTGACCTTGACAATTGGACTGTTGGTCAATCATTCCCTCCTCAATTTCTGCCCCTGGGGATTCATCCCACAGGCTGCTGGCTTCCCCTTGTCCCTGAAAGACACCATATTAGATATCTAAAAGGTGGTTCAAGTCTAGCTGCTTTTCACAGCATCCTTTGGGGGCCATTCTCAAATATCCTTCTGCACCAAACAGTGGGAGGGTAGTCTGCCCTTGGCTTCCCCGTTCCCTCGCCATGCGTTCAGGTAGCTCCAACTGCTTGCTGCTTCTGGGCTAGAAGCAGGCAACTGATTCTATGGTCACCAGGCCATCTGTATTCACCTCCCGTAAGAAAGACCTCAGAGCACTAAACTCTGATGGGCTGCCCTCCAGTGACGTGTGAATTTTGTAGCTCAGTAACATCTACCTGGGGACGGTGGTCCAAGTTCCTTTCTTGCTGACTCCCTAAAACTCTCTGGATCATTTTCTTGGAGAACCCTTCCCTGGGCAAGAAAAGGAAAAAGTCTCAGGTGTGACTACCGCTGAAAAGTTTTCTTGTCCTCTAACCAATTCCCTTGGAATTTCTAGTCTCCTATTTGCACAGGTTGTTAGGGGATGGAAGGATGGGGGATTGGAAGGATGGGGGATTGCAAGACTGTTCTGGCAACATCCTCAGGAGCACTGGGAGAGCAAACTGGCAACGACTTGGTGCTCTATTTAGAATGTCACCGTACTTACTCTTTCAGGTTTTGGGCTTCAACCAAAATTCCAAGACAAAAGGAAAAGCCTCATTCAGTATCTTATTTTAACAGCTTTGAAAATTGAAAAGGACTCTTGTCATTTTCATTGTTGTTGATTTTAGCTCTTCAAGAACTCTAGTTCTCAGAATATAGAGTTGAGCTATCAACCATGGGGTAGTGAACATGAAATGCTGACCTAAGTACTGTGTAGGAGCTATACATGGAAATGGTAAGATAAATTTCTGCATTGGACATGGGTGATGGGGAAAGCTTAGGGAAGAGATATAAGTATGTCTGTATGTGTGAGGTTGGTCAAGGGGACTACTTCATGTTCTACTCCTGGGGTCAAAACTTTGGGAGGAAAGGATGGTAGAAAACCTGAAATAATTTTGGAGGATCTCAAAGCTAAGAAGATATGTCTCTTGCCTTGGTGTGTGTCATATTTAGGGGATCCCTGTGCTTTGCAAGGAGCCAAAGGGTGGAGCAGCAACATCTCCAAGGAGACCCAGAGAAAGCTCCTTGGGGTCTTCTGCAGCCCTGACTGTCACAGGGGAGCATTCAAAGGTGTCTGAAAGAGCTAGCAAATACAAAGAACCCTCCAGCTGGGACAAGAAGGAGACACTGTGTACAATTGGAGGCCATGGTGAGTCAGCAAGCAGATGATACAGACCCAGCAGGGATGGGGTTGTGACCAAGACCTGGAAGTATGAAATGCACCCCAGTGGTGGCTGATAAGAATACACAATGGGTTGGGGCACTATGCCCACCTCTCTCCACACCCCAGCCCCACCTGAGCCAGTAGCTAACATAGACAGCTGCACCCTGATACCACCCCAGGGGAAGAGAAGGAAAGGAGAGCTACTGGGAGAAATGGAATTAATGTAGTAGTTACCTAAATGAGGTTGGATTTTAAATTAAAATGACTGACTCACCTTAATTTGCAAGATTAAAATTTTTGTATCAGAAAAACATAGGTGGCTCATGAACTAAGAGGAATTCGGATAGTGAGAAACATAAAGGTGTGCTTTGTCTACTCCAGATTGTACAACTAGGCATTCCGCTTCACACCCGAAGTTAAAGTTAGGTACTTTGAAAACTGGGGTGGGCGGGGGCAAGGCAGGGCTGCCTTAGAATCTAAATAGAGTTTGTGATGAAGCCAGATCTCTGTCTTGATTTTAATCATTGCCTTACACCAGAAAAGATAATTTCTAGAACCACCAGGGGTTGATCTGGAGCATTTAAAGAAGGAAGCATTTTTGCCAACACATTTCCTCTGGATGTATTGAATCCTGCCATGCCAACAGCCAGGTCCTGCCAACAAAGCCAAAACCTAAATCTCTAAATAATGTGTTCCTTTCCTTAATCCTCATCTATGTGGACACATATCCATGTGCATTAAAATTGGCATCAAAATACTTGGAAGAATTATAGCCCTCATTTGCAGCAATGGAGATATACTGTTTAGGCATGGAGGCAATGTGATAAGTTAGTTAGCAAGAAGGCTCTAGGGTCAAATCTTGAGTCTATAATTTACAGATGTGTAACCCTGAGCAAATAGCTTACACTTGGTATGCCTCAGTTCCTCCTCTTGTAAAGCAAGGAGGATTATAGTAGTCTTTTCGTAGTTGTCATAAATCTTAAGCCAATGTATCTGCATACAAGAGTGAGTTCTCCGTCAGTTCAGATATTCAAGTTTAGGCTGGGCAGCCACATGGTGGGGATGTTGCATTGGACTGAATAACTGCTGAGATCTTTTCCAACTCTGATTATGCTTTGAAAAAGAAGGCTCACAGCCAAAGGAAAGAATCCACTTTGAGATAAACCCAACTGACTCTCATCTGGAAAGGGAGGCCAAAGACAATCTATTTAAAACTAAGATAGAAATAGGCCGCGTCACCCTTGTTGACTCAGCAGCTAGAGAGTCGTGGTGAGTGCATTGGATTGAAAGTCAGGAGACCTGGGCTACAGTCCCCAAACTGTTCTCAGCTGTGCGGTCTTGGGCCGGTCAAGTAATTGATACAGCTTGCAGTTTCTTCACTTGCAAAATGGGTGTAATTTTTTTTTTTCTCAAAAAGTACTCACGAGGATTAAATGAGCCAACGTGAAATTGCTTTGAAAACGGTAAATCATGGGATGAATACAGGTGTTATCATTTCCACAGCCGAAATTACACTATACATCATTCGTTCTGAAAATACCATATGTAACCTCAAGCCCTGGCTGAGGCTAAGCTATTATTTTGAACGTCATGACGGTTGTAGAAGCTGGGAAAACTGCCATTTCAAAAGCTTTTCCATGTTTTTTCTTCTACTCAAGAGTGGAGACTCCAATTTATCTTTAAGGCAGGTAGTGGCTTTGTTCCGAAAAAAAGAAAAATCAAAACAAAACAAAACACAGCACTGGGCCAGACATATTTATGCAAATATAAATCAGGTCTCACCTACTGTTTTTAGTGAGGTCAGCCTCAACTTGAATGCTGATGTCTCAGACCCAGTATTTCACTGTTTGTTCCCTAAATTAATCAGATGTATCTTCTATCAGAGTTTTTCTCTAGAAATTTTCACTCAAATACTTAATGACAGTAACTCTGTGGCAGGCAGGTTAGACTGTTGACAACTCATATATGTTCCTAATGGTGTCCACAGGCTGTATTAGGAGCCAGAAAAAAAATAAGCAAAAATTACACAAATAACTTAGAAATACAAATGTCCTAAAGACAGTGAGGAAGTAAAAAGTGCTATGAGAATCTATAAGCAGAGGACCACTAAAGGTGGAAGTGGGGAGGTTTTCCTAGGAAAGGAATATTTAAGCTGAACTTTGAAAGATGAACAGGAGTTACCCCAGTGGGAGATGCCAGGTGAGGACAGAAAGTTCCAGGAAATGTTTCTTTGTAGTTTCTTTGAAGATAAATGTTTTTTTGTCCCCCCTCTGGGTAAATTTAGATTACTATGTCTATATATAATTGCTTATTCTTAGCAATTTCTCTGTGTTCTTCTCTGGATAGATGTTATCAAGAGAAGCAAGCCAAAATGAAAAGGACTCTGTAAGGGCAAGGATATGCAGCATATTTTCTGTCTTGTCTTGGAGGGGGTAATGTGCAAAGAACAAGACTGGGCTCAGTAGTGACTGGATATCAGATACTGGACGTTATGGAATGTGGTCTTGTTGGTTTGATTATCTTACTAGCTTCACTTGGCACCCAAAGGCAAGGTCACTCTCTGAGTGAGGCTGGATTTGCACCTTATTTAAGTGGATAATCCCACTGTATCATCCGTGCAGAGGTTCATCCTGGGACAGGAAATGAAGACTCACTTTTGCACCTTGAACTGAAGGGTGCTCTGGGCTTGAAACCAAACCTAAAAATAACCATGACCAGACATGGTTGCTATGTTCTCTGTGATGTGCTTTACTTCTTTCTTCTCCCATCTTTTAATACCTTCTTGTTAGAAGCCAAAGCCTGGTCTCAGCTGTGCTCTGTTGAATCAGTAGAACTTCTCTATACTTGGGAAGGTGTGGCCAAGGAAAGAGTCCCCTTCTGGAGCCTAGAGCAATGGTGGCAGCAGCAGCCTCGTGCACAGAAGACAATTATGTCCAGCAATTGTGTCAGAAATGTGGTGACAATGTTAAATTTTACCCTAGCACTACCGTCCTGTAAAACAGCCTTGGCTAAGAAACCTCCCACCCATTCTTTTGTGTTCTGGGAAACAGCTTACTGCAAAGAAACATCCTTCCGCAAATGACTCCGGTAAGACTCACAGATATAAGACCCTTGTATACATATCACAAGACCAAACACAAACCTCTCAATTCTCACTTTTTGTCTCATAAATAATTGGCTATGACGCTTTCCTCCCCCATCAATTAGAACAAAGTGCTTGTTAACCCGATTTTGATTAAGTTTCTTTCCTTCCCACAAGCCCCTGAATTCTGACCTTGTCCTGAGCCAGCACCCAGCCTCTTCTTAAACCCACCCCCTCAAGAACAGGCTCTCAGAGTAAAACATTCTGCAGTCTGCTATCTGATGGAGTCACCCTTTCATCCCACTTCCACATACCTGGTTTTATCTAGCCTTGTTGATTTCCCATAAAAGTAAAAACTCTTTTTGCCTAACCTTGATCATAAACCTTGCTGATCATGTGATCAGAGAGTTCTACTTACTGTAATAGTATAACACTGACCACATAATCAGAGAAGTAATCCTTGAAATAATCCTTTCCGATAAAGTCTCTTTTTAGTAAGCCTGGATTTGTTTTTTATTTGGCAGTGGGGAGAAGAAAATAAGTCCTGAGCAGAAAAACACGTGAGACCCCTTTCTGAACACACATGAGTTAGAATTTTGGGGAACCCTTAGAAAGAGTAAGAAGGATAGTATAAAGAAGGACAATTAGGCCAGAGTTATCACATTATCATCATTTTGGTATTAAATATGATATGTACTCTTATTTTGTGGACATTTTTGGGGAACAGGGCAATTGGGCTACATATAAAATAATTTTTAATGGGAAAAACACCACAGGTAGTAGAATCCAGCTAGCTTAGAGCAAGCAATTCTTTCTCAGATACTGGAAATTGCTCCAGCATTAAAATCTAGCCTACTATAAAGAATATACAGTTAAGGGAAAAAAATCCTTATCTCCACAGGCAAAGATTCTGCCTTTGGCAGAACAAAGCTAGGAATAACTCCTCTGTCCCTGCCTGCCAGGAAATGCAGTCCCTAAATCTTTTCTCAAAGGTGACCCCCAACACCTCTGAGAAACTTAAAAGCTCAATACATTCTTTCTATCAGGACCACTTCCTATGTTCTGACCTTCTCTAGACATTGAGGTTCTGTCAATCTTCAATACAAGCAGAATTATGAATGCTTCAACTTTTATCTATACTTATCAGTTAAACACACAATCCTTTAGAGTAAGAATGTTAGGAACAGGGGGAAAAGGCCAACATTTGAAGTCAGACAAACTAGGTTCAAATCCAGGCTTTGTCACACATTTGCTCTGTGAGCTGAAGAGCAGGTAATGGAGCTCAGTTTGCTCATCACTAAAGTGAAAATAATGCTAGTTACCTTAGAGCATTTTATCAGGATTGATAATCACTGAAAACGTTATGAAAAATACTTGGTCTTGAATAGATGGTCACTAAGTATTACCTCCTTCCCCCTTACTCATGCCGAGCACATCTTCAGCCAGCTCTTCCATGTCTCTATCTCAAATCCAATGCAATGATTAGTACCCATCCCTCCTTAAAGCTGATTATTTAACCAATCATAAAATTATTTTGGTTAGAGGCTATATAAAAAATAACAAAATTAAGCTCAAATGATATAGAAAAATTTCATCCTCTTTTTTTTCTTTCTATTTTCTTTATGAATTATAAGTTGGTTCCAATGCCTTCCCTTTCCATCAAGAAGTCAGGGTTGCTACGCTTGGCTAGGCCAGGGCCAAAGAGGCAGCCAGGGCTGGAGAGGAGACCCAGGCCAAAGAGGTGATGGAGACCAAGAGAGTGACCAGCAAAGGGGCAAGTCGACATCATGTGCCTCCTCATAAAAAGATGCTCAACATCACTAATCATTAGAGAAATGCAAATCAAAACTACAATGAGATATCACCTCACACCAGTCAGAATGGCCATCTTCAAAAAAGTCTACAAGCAATAAATGCTAGAGAGGGTGTGGAGAAAAGGGAACCCTCCTACGCTGCTGGTGGGAATGTAAATTGATACAGCCACTATGGAGAACAGTATGGAGCTTCCTTATAAAACTAAAAATAGAACTACCATGTGATCCAGCAATCTCACTCCTGGGCATATGTCTGGAGAAAACCATAATTCAAAAAGATCATTCACCCCAATGTTCATTGCAGCACTATTTACAGTAGCCAAGACATGGAAGAAACCTAAATGTCCATTGACAGATAAGTGGATAAAGAAGACGTGGCATATATACACAAATGAATATTACTCAGCCATGAAAAAGAATGAAAGATTGTCATTTGCAGCAACATGGATGAACCTTGAGATTATCGTACTAAGTGAAGTAAGTTAGACAGAGAAAGACAAATATTATATGATATCGCTCATATGTGGAATCTAAAAAAATGATACAGATGAACTTATTTACAAAACAGAAAGACTCACAGACATAGAAAACAAACTTATGGTTACCAAAAGGGAAAAGGGGGTGAGGGAAGGATAAACTAGGAGTTTGAGATTAACATATACACACTACTATATATAAAATAGATAACCAACAAGGACCTACTGTATAGCACAGGGAACTGTGCTCAATATTTTGTAATAACCTACAAGGGAAAAGACTCTGAAAAGAAATATATAAAAATATATAAAACTGAATCACTGTGCTGTACACCTGAAACTAACACGATATTGTAAGTCAATTATACTTCAATTTAAAAAATTCATGTGCTTCTTGATATGATGCACAAAGATATGGTATCATTTCTGGGATATTCTTGCCAGAAATGCATAACCTCCATCTAATTATAAGGAAATACCAGACAAATCCAAAAAGGAGGAACAGTCTACCAAACAATTTGTCTCTATTCTTCAAAATATTATCATGAAAGACAAGAAATGATTGAGGAACTAATCCAGAAAGTGTATCTTAATTCAGCCGTCTATCAGAAGACCATGTTAAGCAAAGATTTCTTAAATAGGACCCAAAAAGCATTAATAATAAAATGAAAACATGATAAACATGACTTTTTAAAATTAATAAATTATTTATCAAAAGACATCAAGAAAGTGGATAGCCACTGTATTGATAAGGATAAGAGAGTCATAATATATATCCAATACAAAACTCATATCTAGAATATATAAAGAACTCCTACAAATCAATAACAAAAAGGAAGACAGTCCAATTTTATTAAATTGAGAATAATTTGAGTAAGTACTTCAAACTATTATAGAATAATTAGAAATATCCAAATGGCCAGAGCTCATTAGTTATCAGGGAAATGCAAATTAAAAGCACAACTATAGTATATCACTACACAGCCACAAGAATGGATAAATACCAAAGACTGATAATATTGAATGTTACTGAAGATGTAAAGCTTTGGAACTTGCACACATTTCTGATGGGAGTGTAAATTTGTCCACCCCTTTTGGAAATACTTTTGCATTATCTAACAAAGCTATAGACATCCATCTCTATTACGACATAGCAATTCTATTGTTAGGAATATACCCAAGATCAATGAGTGCACACATCCACCAAAAGACACATACAAGAATGTTTATAGTAGCTTTATTCATATTCTCCAAAAATCATAAATAATCCAAATGTCCATCAACATAAGAAACAATAAATAAATTGTGGTATAATCATTTAAAATGAACAAAAAAAGAACTACTGATATACACAAAAACACAGATTAAACACAAAGATATCACAATGAGTGAAAGAAGCCAGACACCAAAGATTACACACTGTTATTCCATTTATAAGAAGTTCAAGAATAAGCAAAACTGGTATATAAGAATAGAAGGTAGAATAAGCCTTACCTCTAAGGGGAGCTTAACTTGGAGGGGGACTGTGGAACACTTCTGGGGTGATGAAAATGTGTGTTATCTTGATATGGAGAGTGGTAACAAGGGTATTCGTATTTATAAAAATTCATTGAGCTGTACACTAAAAAATCAGTACACGTATCTCAACAGCAATTATATATGGTCATAGGCCACCTATTTTAAGGGCTACTGGTTAACTGGAAACCATTTGGGGTTTAGAAAAAGTCTCTGCTATGGCTTTGATCATACTTAATTCCCTCCATGTCCCTCCATACCTCCTCAAAAGGTCATATAAATAAAATCTAGTCCCCATAAAAGGTAGAAAATTCAGTCACATCTGGTCGGCACGATCTATCATCTTTGTTGGATAATCTGCATTTATATGTGTCATACATGACAACAAAGAAAATGAGAGTGAGTTAGTTTATGGCTAACCTCAGAGTCAGAATATGTCTATTTAAAAAGGCAGCAGAAACAAAGCTGAACTGAGACCTCATAAAGCTTGGACTTCAGTAAAAATTCGTATCTCAAGAGATGGAGAATTCAATGCACCTTTTACCTGCAAGCTCTTTCCTGCTAAGATCTCTAGTTAATTCTGCCCCAAACAGGGTGTGCATTAAGAGTCTCCAGCAACGTTTGGGTTAGGAGTTACCTGTGCTGCCCTGAACCTAACATCTGGAGGGCTTGGGATGAATCTTACATGTCCCACGCACCTCCTGGCCCTGTGCAACCGACTGGAATTGTACCTACTTCTCATCTAGGATGAGAGTCTGCTTGGTTGGAGCCCCGAAACCAGACCAGCATCTACCACTGCCTCCTCTTGGGAAAAAAGTTCCCTCCCCTATCTTCCTGTATACTAATGTCATGCTTTAAATTGATATATAATCCCCTGAAACAGCAACTCTCCTCCTCCCTCACACATCTGGTAAGCCCTGTTACCTGCTCTGCTGGTCTGATCGCAAAATAGGTTGGACCTCTTTGGACAATAACCCTGACCTAAAAAAACTCACCCCGGATAACATGTATTAGAACATTGTCGGGACCTGGCTTTTGAGGGTAGATTCCACAAGCAAGTTTTCTAAAGCCCAACCCACTCAGACACAGCCTCTTCCTATTCTTCATCACACTATTAATTGACATCCTAGTGTTCCTTGCAGCAATGTCCACTTTAGTTACACCAATCATATGCAAGACATCAGAAAATCTCAGAAGACCATCTTTTATCTCTCAGAATCCCTTGCACCTATTATTTGACTAAGCCAGATGTCTAGATAACAAAAGGCCAAAATCGTTGTTAGAATGGAAGGGATCCTAGAGAGGATGTGATATGCTTATGACGCCAGACTATCTACTGCCCGATAACCTGTAGCCTTGGGAGTTTTAGAATAAAGTCTAGAATAACATTCAACAGCTTCTTATGCTTGAGGTCAATGTTCTCTGACTGTTATTTGTTCTGTTTTAAGCTGTAGAGGCAGAGAGAAAGAGAAAGGGAGGAAGAAAGAAACCTGGTCTCCCACATACTTGCTAATGGGAAAGAACTGCTGAGTTGTGGACCGTTATTGAAAGATGAAGTGTGCAAGAGTGTGAACAGGAAGGCGTAGCATCTCAGAGAGGGGAGCAGTAAGGAATGGCTCTGTGTCCTTCAAGTCCCCCTTCCATTTTTGACCACATACCTTAGATTGCCAAACTCTGGTCTAGAATTAAGTAAGATGCATTATTACAGCTATAGTCTGTTAGCATAGGTACAACAGGGCAATGGCTCCCAAGGGTTATCAGGTCCTGAACTGGCAATCCAGCACCAAATCTTATTGTCCCTATTTTTCAGCTCAGGGCCCTCTCTCTATTCCTACTGTTTCTGTCCTCTTTAGAAACCTTATCACCTCTTACCTGGAATATTGGCAACAGCCTCTTAATGTTCCTTCCTTGCAAGCTTTTCCCCACAATCTCATTCCATGTGGTAACCACGATCTGCTTAAAACTAAAATATGACCATGTCATTCTTCTCATTAACATCCTCCAGTGACTTCCCATTGTGTCTAGGCTAACATCCAAGCTCTTCAGGCTTGAAAAGCCCTCTATGACCTGGCCCTTCCCAGCCATATGCCCATGTGGAAACTTTACTCACTAATCAGAGCCTGATATTAAGTAGGTATACTCTGCAAATATTTGTTGAATGAATAACAAATGAATGAATAAATAGTAAATACAGAGATGTCTTTGATGCAAGGCCAGTTGAATACTTTAGATATGTTTTGAGTCAGTTATAGTTTGCAGCAGAGACTTTGGAGAAGGAGGAACCCCCCCTGACTAGATGTGTGTTCCCTAGTCAGCATTCACAGAGTTGGGAGTTAAAGACTCTTCTGCTGATATGTATGTTTCCATCCAGATGTTGGCTATATAGAAGCTTTAATAATAGAAAAACCTCAAGGCTAATTCTGTTGCTTAAGTTTCCCTTTGTTCATATCTACATCTGGACAGAGATAAATATGTTTTTTCCCCACGTAAACGTAAAAAATATGCCTTCTTCCCACGTGGAGCAAATGTTCACCGCAACTGATTTCAAACCATAGCCATGGAGAAACTATACAGTAGTTCATTAATGTAGTTTCCGTTTTTCCCCAACTCCCAATACTTCCTATAGACAGTAAGATTTATCTTCCCACAACATCAATCTCCCTACCTCCTCCCTCATCTTGCTTTCATATCCTCTCTCCCAGCTAACATGTAAGCATTTTACTAGGAACATGCTGGTATTTAACAGGAACCTTTCATTTTTAGCCTTCATTGAACAATGGTGAAATTTTAGGGACCATGGTAAACTTCTGTAAGAAATCACTAGAGGCAGAATTGTTAGAAAAGGGAATTTTTGCCTCGCATTACCTTGATCTTTAGTTATTCTTAGAACATTTAGTTGTTTATGTAGAGAGAGTCTTCTCTGATAACTAAAAGCAGCAAGCCCTTGTTTGAAAATATGAATGGCATTAACTTGGGCATGCCTGCACAATTTAGTCTTCCCCACTAGAATATGGGCCCAGTAATACAAATCCTATGTTCTTGGCTATTCAGATTTTCTCTGACTGTTGACATTTGTTTTGAAACCCATCTTTCTGAATGTATCCGGAGCTGCTATGTTTATGTATAACGGAGTGAAAGAGGTAATAAAGCCAAGATCGATAGCCTAGTAATAGATGTGATTCCATAGACATTAAAGGGTATGGGTAATTTAGGTCCCATAATATGGCCTAATGCCCTATCTTGTGTAGTTACTGATTTTTTAAAATAATAGGACAGCCCCAGAAAACCTTTCAGGACTAAGTTTTCCCTGTTACATCCAGCAAAGAACAAAAAACAGGTCTCTTTTATAGGAACCCAGCCTAGAGAAATGTCTTCTATTCTGAAAGCTAAAAGGACTCAGGCTTTTGAACTCCCTTGATAATGTTTCCTGCAGCTCTTCCTTTTTCCACCTCCTCGAAAATAAAAAAATAAAAACAACTTTAAAAACAATGTTAAGAGGGGTGTTTTACTACTTAGCAGCTAACAGTGAGGAAGCCCTAAAAAGCAATAGCCCATCACAGTTGACCACTCTAGCTGGGAATGATGTCCTGAAATGATTCATCACCTTTTAACACAAGCCCAAGACCTTGCTGGAATGACCCAGAGACTTCCAGGGGTTAAGAAAGCATGAAGACAGACTATGGCTTCAACATTCATATTGCCAAAGGGCAGCCTTTAAGACAAATACATACTTCCTCCACTTGGCTATTTCCAATGAGCTTTTGGAGGGTATGCCACTCTGCTGAGAGTATGACCCTCATTTCAGGTCCCAGGTCATATCCTTGTTCTGAAAGGATTTTACCTACCCTTGAAAAGCCTGCTTAGCTCTATTCTCCCATAGCACTATGTTCACACAACTCAAGCTTTATGACTTCCATTTTAGAATGTTTAGATAAATAAGATGTTATGAGCTCAAGGTCAATGACTCAGTAATAAGTAGCTCTTGCTGCTACATCCATGCTGGCCTTGTTTTGTGTTTCTCTAAGCGCACTCTTGTCCTATTTTTGTATGATTAAGTTTTCCTAAACCATACAAAAAACATAAAACACAGGGAAACAACATAAATCCAGATTCTGACACTTCTTCTGGTTACGTTCTGTGACCTTGGGCATGTTCTTTTAACCTTGATGAGCATAGTTTCCTCATCTGTAGTGAACCTTTCTCTGCCTAATCCAAAAGGTCAAAGCAGTGGTTCTCAAATATTTGTACTTAGGAACCCTTTAAAATCTTAACAACTGTTGGTGACCACAAAGAGCTTTTCTTTTTTCCTTTAAATGTGAATTTCACCTACTAATATTTAGCTAGAAGTCAAAACTAGAGAAATTAAAAAAATATATTAATTCATTTAAACATAAGAGCTTCATTACGTGTTAACATAAACAATATTTTTATGAAAATTACTATTTTTCAAAAAAAATTAATGAGTAAAGTGGCATTATTTTACATTTTGTAACTTTTTTTTTTTTTTTTTTCTTTTGCGGTACGCAGGCCTCTCACTGTTGTGGCCTCTTCCGTTGCGGAGCTCAGGCTCCGGACGCGCAGGCTCAGCGACCATGTCTCACAGACCTAGCCGCTCCATGACATGTGGGATCTTCCCGGACGGGGCACGAACACGTGTCCACTGCATCGGCAGGCGGACTCTCAACCACTGCGCCACCAGGGAAGCCCTGTAACGTCTTTTTAATGTCTGGTTTAACAGAAGACAACTAATTCTCATATCTGCTTCTACATTCGTTCTTCTTTTTTGGTTGAAATACACGAAGAAAACTTGGCCTCTCCAGACATATAGTTGGAAAAGAGTGGATTATCTGAATAACCTTTTCAGATAATTATGGACATTCTGCTTTGATACTACACTAAAACTGAAGAAGTAGTAGCTTCTTTAAGGTTAGTTGAAATACGGAATCTAAAACCACGTCAATGAACTTTTTATAATCTGGTGAATTAAAATCTACTTCTCTATTTGCTCCTGGGATAGATTTTTTATTCACATATCTTTTTGTTACATCGGTTATTTGGAAAATACCAGTTCACTGAGTTATGCAGATTTTTAAGATGTTGACCTATTTCAATACACAATACTTTAAAAATCACATTTATTAATATCACTACAGATCTCATTAGAGAAGTATTTTAATATTGAAAAACTGTCAAACTCATGGTGGTATATACAAGTTTTACAAATTCTGATATTTATCTGAAAACTTGAATTTTATCGTTGGCCAAGAATGCAATCAATTGTTGTCCTTGATGTAACAAGCTCACTTCATTCATTCTGGAGAAAACATCTGCCAAATATTTAGAACTGAATACCATTCTCTCTCAGTTGTTTTTTCAAATAAAAATGGTGTTCCATGAAAAAAGCGTCTAGTTTAACCAGCAGTTCAAGCAATTATACACATGCTTTTCCTTGAGCTGACCATTGTTCGCTGATAGGTAACAGAAATATTTTTATGCCCACATTTCCCAAACTGCATGCTGAAGCACCCCTAAAGCACCACCAAGAACTCACAGGAATGCCAAAGGCTATTTTATATTTTCAAGGAAGACACCACAACATCTGTTGGACACTGGGGAAAAATGCACTTACAACACGAAAGGAGAGTGGCATCCAATCTGATTCCAATGTTTGAAAAATTGATGCAGTGACCAATAGGCACATCCCATTGGTAAGTATTTGTCATCTATAAATGACATAACAATATTATTGTTTATATGTATATAATTTTTCAAATGCCTACTAAATTGTTTGGACTTAACTACTTAAAAATGGAACTGGTAGATTTTTTTTTGTTTGCTTGTCTGTTTTGATCTAGGGGTTATTATAAAATAAATCACTGAGATACTAATGCAGAAAGCTTAGAAACCCAAACTTTAAGTATACTTCTCATTTGATCACACAGAATATTAAACAGCTACATACTCAAAGGTTAGATATTTAATAAACACACTATTTTTACCACTTCATCAAAGACAGTCTTAAGCAAAATTGTCTTTTCTCTTTTTTTCCTGAGAGTGCATGGTGGTGAAAACTATAACAGCTACTGAATAGTTTGGCGTCACTGCCTTGATTCTTGCTAAGGTGACAATATTTTTACCCACAATTGCTCTTGCTCCACCAGTAAATGTCAACATGGAGAAAAAGGCAAATAATTTCTCAGTGTTGTTATACAAAAAGTTTTGATCTTACACACCCATTGAAAATGGATCCCCAGGGACCATACTTTGAAAACCACTAGATTAAAGGAGTGATCAAATGTGATCAATGTGAAGATGCTTCGTATAACATAAAATGCTGGATACATTCTAGTCATTTCATGTTTTACCCTCTCCTATCTTGCTGCATAAGTCCTTGGTCTAGAAACCAGTGGCCCCATCCTGAGTTTATAAGGTTGTTCTTTGTTCTTAGTTCTGAGAATAAACCATTTCCTCTTGAACTCCAGACCCAGGCTCTTTGCAAGCTACCGAGAGTGGCCCTGGTTTTCTATATGCTCGTCACTGTCAGACTCTTGTCCATCAGATCTACTGAATGAGGCAGAAATCTTGATGTCAAATGAAAGAATATGGTGGCTAATATAAGCAAAACAGGAATTGATTGAAAAGGAACTAGGTAGCTCACAAAACCGAGCAGCAGACTGGCATGCCAGTTTCAAGCATGAAACAGGGAGGAAAAGCAGAGCTAAGATCATACCCCAAATAACATCTTTTGGAATGCCGTTGCTGCTCCTCGACACTCACCTGCTCATGGCTGGATTCTTGACTCCACCACAGCTGCTGAAGATAACCTCTGACAGACTCTACACCTCTGTCATTCTCACCAGGTTCAACTTCCCGGGTGGAAGCAAGTGATTGGCTGTAGGTTAGTCACGGACCCATGGCCTGTCAGGAGGAAGGGAGAGTAAATACGTTTCCTCTTTCAGCTTCTGACTCCCATCTAGTTAGAGCTTCAGCTGAGATAGAAAGGATGTTTGAAGATGAGCAATTAAATTGACAAATGTCAATACTCTTCACTCCTTTAGTGAAAAGCGTCCAAACACACATTTCCTTCCAATCTGCAATTTAAAAAAAAATGCTTTTACCCCTGACAAAATTGCTCCACAAGGAAAGACATTTCAAAATTATCATCAGTTATTCCACCTAGCTACAAGTTCAGCACATCCTGGCAATATCTATTTCTCCTATAGGTAGTTCTTTGTGATTTTACCATAATATCCTGTAACTAACACTGTCATATACTTTAACAAATAGTTGGAAGGTGTTGAAGGCAAAAGAATACATTTGTTAAATTATATAGCTATGTAGTTAACCCATAAAGGAAGGAAAGATAGGTAATGCTATAGTACTTAAATGTGCAAATGTCCACTATATTGTAATTGATATTTATGACATTTCTCTTCATATACTTTCCCCTTATATTCTTCAAGTTCAGCCAGGACTATGGTTCTTCAGAGACAACCTGTGGTTTAGTGACTAAAATCTTTATGTCTAATGAGTCTGAATCCTTGGGGGTCCTAATCACATAGGACTGAAGTTGTTTACCGTTAACTTTAACACCAGTAATACTAGGAGTTGATCTGTGTTCCAGGGGATTCTCTATATACCATTCATACTCTTTGTTACCCCCATGAGTTAGCAACAACTCCATTTTCCCTGGAGAGCAGGACTCAATCACCCTAGTCAATATCATAATCCCCGTTTTAGTTTGCTTTCTTAGTGATAGGAGGAGCCTGACGTAGTCTATCAGGACCAATGGAACTGTTATTGGATCCCCTGGTGTGTGCATTCTTCCCTTGGCACTAAAATCTGTAAACCAGTAGAAACAAGTGTCAGCAAGGATGAAAAGCACAAAGTATACAAGTAGTTAATTAGAAGGAATGATGACAGATGCCATTCCCAATTCTACCTCTCACTCACCTGTCCCATAATTCATAGTTATGGGAGAATTAGCACCACATATTGAATACTAGTTCTGAACAAACACTGTGACTAGAAGGAAAGAAGGGGTTTTTCCAGCTAGCACCATAACTGATCTTTAATATCCCATCCTGCTATTATACAATGCCAGCTCTTTCAGGATGATGGGTTATAAAATGCTTTCATTCAATATCTTTTTTAAAACTATTCAGTGAGTATATTGAAAAAAATAAATATTGTATAATTCACCATGTATGAGAGACCATGATGGTATAAAAGGTATCCAGTAGGTCCTTGAATTATAGTATTGTTAGAAATATAAGGAATAGGGAACGCAAATGAAAAGACAGTTAAATGCTTCTTCCAGTGAGAACTACCTCTCCCATGACTGGGGTCAAATATAATCAATCTACTGCTAGGTAGCTGACTGGTCCTGCAAGAACATAATAGACTACCTTGGGCTCAGGATTGGTTGCTGAAATGAAAGACTGTGCACTTGGCAGTGGAAAAAGATAGGTCATTTTTTAAGAGGTAAACTTGTGGACACATAGACAGCCTCCGTCCCTGCTGCTAGAGCCACTTGGTTGAACTTATTGGGAAACAAGTTGGGTGGTTAGAGAACAGGGCTGACCCACATTCCAGTCCATTTGAGTAGTAATTTCCTTTCCAGAATATTTTTCTTTCTGTTAGTTGGTTTGTTTTATTTTGGTTTTGATCAGCAATCATATTGGACATAAATATTCTTACATTTTAAGCCTACTGGAAGAGCTTTGTCCATATATCTTCCGGTCAGATGATTAGCCACTGCCAAGGAATGGCTGTAGGTTATTACTTCAATCCATCTCTTCTTAAAGAAATGTGAATATTGAGCTATACTTCAAATGTTCTATTCAGTGGGGAGCATTTCCCTCTCCACTCTTCTCTATCTCCCCTGAGTAAGGCTGTAACAGTCCACAGAGCCATGTGTAAACCAGACTTGATTTATTTTTGTCCTGAATTAACGACTTAGGGTTAACTTGCCAGAAGGCCATAAATGGGAGTTGGAGGGAGACACTCTGCAGATAAGTACAATGCTGGAAATGTGAAACAGCTCACGCAACTTACTTGCAAAATCAGAACTGCATGATCCCAGTCCTGTAAACACACTTCCGATTGATAATGGAGTGCTACTAGGAAAGCTCAAGTGTACACCCAGGTGAATCAGATAACCCCCAAGATGTGCCTAGTTAGCATAGTTACCTGGTGACCCATAACCAAGCATTTAGCCAAGGGGTTGGCAACCTTCTTTCATAAGGGGCCACATATCAGTAGTATATATTTTAGGTTTTATGGGCCATACCAGCTGTAGCCTCAACTCACGTCTGCTGTGGCAGTGTGAAAGCAGCCACAGACAATAGGTAAACCAATGAGTGTGACTGTGTTCTAATAAAACTTTATTTACAGACATTGAGATTTGAATTTCATGTAATTTTAACATATCATAAAATATTATTCTGCTTTAAAATTTTTTTCAATCCTTTAAAAATTTAAAAATGATTCCCAGCTCCTGGGCTCTTCACAAACAGGCCAGATTTGTTTGGGAGGCTGGGGGTGGGGTGGGGAATTGTTTGTCTGAACCTAATTTAGGCTCTACCAAAACCCAATAGGAATCCAAGAACTACTTTGAAAAGGACAACAGTTACTTGTCCAAGAGGTTATACATTTGCTTCAAAACTCTAGGAAATTTTGCTTCAAAAACTTGTCATACGATACATACAGCATACTATTCTGCTGTTGACACTTGGAGAAATATTGGGCATGTAAGTTTAGAAGAGCAAAAGTTGTTGAGAGGGTTTGCCGCAGCTGGAATCAGCCGGAGGGCAAATACCTCCGATGAGCTGCTCTTAAAACCTGGATTCTTTTGGTTCCCCCAGTAAATTGGTGGGCAAATCACAACCAAATTTATGCCTTGTTTCCAAAATCCAAAAGGCATCTGGAAAAGCAGATGTAGTTTATACAGTCATTTTCCCAAATCTTAAGTGTACAGGCTGATAATGTGCTACATTCGTGTACATCCATGTAAATACCATTCAGATCAAGATATACAATATTTACATCTCCCCAGAAGGTGCCCTCAAGTCAACATCATCAACATAAAGTAGTTTTATCTGTTCTTGAATTTTATTTAAATGGAATCCTATTTGGCTTCTTCCACTTGATATTAGTCCTATAACAGCCATCCACGTTAGTAAGTATGGCAATAGTTCATTATTTTTATTGTTGCTGAGTAATATAATATTTCATTCCATGAATATAAAATGTTTAATAAATTAATGAAAAGTGATGGAGAAATAAATATTCTGATGACTTAAAAATCAACTGAATACAAAAGAAAGAAAAAAATATCAGAAATGAAGTTAGCTCCAGACTTCCCTTCGTAAACATGAAACAAAGAAAAAACATCTACAGAGCTGGTTAAGAAAAAAAAGTTTGTACACTAAAAATTCTATATTGCAAAAAAGAAATAGAACAAAATGCCACAGATATGCAAATACTCAGTCATTATACCTCTAAGAATCAGTTCACAAACTATTAAATGAAAATGAAGTTGGCTAACTGGATGCTGAATAAAAAAATTAAATAATGGAAAATGTGGGGTTAAAAGATAAGAAACAGAAAGGACTGGTGGAAAGATAATATTGAAATGATTGAGCAGAGTTAATTATAAACAATTATTGGAAATATGGTTTAAAAGTATTGGTACCTAATATTAATAATATGGCTCTCAGATCCCAGGTTATATCAACAAAATTCTGCATAAGTGTGGAAAATGGGTGAAAAATGAAAGAGGGTAAAGGAAAAGTTAATTCCTCAACTAACATATGAAAACCGATTGATGTTATCACAAACTGGGTATAATAAGAGTACAATAAGCTCTATTAAAATGCCACGTAAAACAAAAATTAACTAGGAATAGGATTCAAAACAGAGTAATTTTCCCAGACCAGTGTATTTGGTGGGCTTTCTGTCAGTACATACAGTTCTATTTTCTTTTTCTCAATCCTTGCAGAGTTTTCCTAAATAAGGATATATTATAATTAATTTAAACAACTTCTATTGAAGGACAAGTGGATTGTTTCCAATGTCTGCTATTATAAATGATGCTGCAGTAAAAACCAAAAATATATGTGACAATATTTTTAAATATATGTCTTTTAAATTATGGTACATAATAACAACTGAACTTACAAATAAAATTCACTCATTTAAACTATTACAAACAGTTGATAAGTCACATTTTTCATACCTTTATCTAAACTTGATTTTTTAAAGCTTTTTTTCTTAGGAATCAGGTAAACAAAATATGATATCCCATGAATATTTCACTGTTATTTAACTTACATTTATTTTTTTTACCACAGGAATTGACTATTTTTCATGTTTGTAGTTTTCTATCTTAGAATTGATGTTAGGTTTTTTGTCCATGTTTCTATTAGTTTCTGTAAACACATCAACTTGTTTAAATTTTTATTCCAGATATCAATCATTTCTTTGTTAAATATTTTTGTTCAGTTTTTCATTTGTATTTTAACTTTCATTATAATGTCTCTGTTGTATAAAAGCTTTTACGTTTTTATAACTTCACATAAGCATTTTCTTTTAGAGATAATGGACTTAGGTCCTACATAGAAAAACCTTTTCCATTCCAAAATTATAAAACTAATATTATATATGTTCTTTTTATAATTCCAAGGGATCTGTTTACTTGTTTATGTTCACATATAGTTCTTCAATCTATTGGATACTATTTAGCTTTTGGTATGAAGTAAAGATATATCTTTATGATTTTCTAAATGATAGCAAATATCTAGAAGTAATTTACCAAACAGGTCATCTTTCCCCACAGATTTGAAATGTCAGCTTTATCTTACATACATAATTATCTATCACCTGTCTATTCTTACATGTATAATAGTATATACATATATAATAAAAGAAGGAAACAGTATATATATTTAGTTTTAAGTAGCCTAATTTTTGTTGCATTTAAAATATTGGAAAAGCAAATTCCTTTTCATTTTTTTCCAAAACTTTTCTTTGCATTTATGATATGTTAATTTTTCAGATAATCTTTAAAACAGATTATCAAACTATTAGAAATCCATTTTATTTTAATTGGGAGTATATTAGAGTTTGTAGGATCATTTCAAGAAGACTCATTTAATATATTGAGTATTCTCATCCAGGAGCATATCATGTTTCTCCTTTTATATATTGTTCTTTGATCACCTAAGGTAAAGATTTATAAGTAATTTAAAACCCTTCTTTATTTCTTATTAGGTTTATTCCTAGGTATTTTACAGCTTTTGCTGCTATTATGCCTATAACCATCTTTCATTTATATTTTTGAATTGGATGTCACGGTATTAAAGAAGACTATTGATTTGTGTATATTGATTTGTTTTTTGCCAAACAAGGAAACTAGATTATTAGTTCTAAAAGTTTTTGATTCTTTTGAATTTTTGGTGTAGAAAATCACATTGCCTGCAATTCACACTGAAAGGTCTCAAATCCTTTCCATTACTTATACTTCCTATTTGTTTTTCTTACCTGTATGTTAATTAGGTCTTCTAGTGCAATATTGAATAGTAGCAGACATAGCAACCAAATTTTATTCTTAATTATGAATCCCTGTAGTTTTATAATAGATGTTCTTTATCAGGTGAGGCAGTTTCTCTTATTTTCAGTTTGCCAATGGTTTAAAAAAATATTTTTTAATCAGTGTTGAATTTTATCAAATGCCTGTTTTACATATATCATATATTCACTGCTTTCCCATTTTTGAAATAGAGAATTACATCAACAGTTTTCCTACTTCATATCATCTTGAATAAATCTACTTAATCATGGTACACTTTAAATATGTAATTCTTGATACTATTTTTGGACCTTTATATCTATCTTGAATAAAATTTAATTTTATTTTTCTATATGTGATTGACTTGACTTTTTAGAATAATAATCTTGCCAGCTTCATAGAATAAATGAAAAAGCTCCACTGAAAAATAGATTCATGTCTCCTATGCTGGTTACCAATGAAAATAACTTAGAAGTTATCTGTTAATAAATAAGTTGATAAACATTGCTAGTGAAATAATTTGAGCCTAGTTTTCTTTGTGTGTCAAGTTTTTGCCTACCTTTATTTTTTCATTTTCTAAATTGTTATTGGTCTAGTTAGTTTTTTACCTCTTCTTGAATTAAATTTTATAATGTATATTTTTCATGACAATATTACATTTTATTACGATTTAAAAAAGTATTTACATACATGGCACAAAATGCTCTATCACAAAATTGTAAAACACATTATGTTCCTGTGATTACATTCATTATTTCTTACTAACAATTTTCACTCTGTTTTCCTCTTTTTTTCCCTTTCATCCGACAGGCAAAAGAATTGTCTATTTAATGAATCTTTGCAAATGACCAGCCCTTGATTTTTGTTTATAAGCCTAAATTTTATATGGAACTGTAATTGCAAGAGTGTAAAAGTTAATCTTACACCAGAGAATATAAAGTGGACCATCATTTCATTCTATTTGCTTTCCAATGCCCCTCTTCTCTCCAGTGAAAACTATGATTAACTTTTTGGATTACAATCTTCCAGAAGTTTCTAAACTTTTAACTGTATTTAAAGAATGTGAATGGATTCATATAGCACATTTTATTGTGACCAAATTTTTGTTTAACACAAAATCTCAACTTTCAAGAAAACACAATCATTACAATTAGCAATAATCATGATAATACAATAATCATATGAAATTTTACAGCCTATATTAGTAATGGCTTTATGTATGATCAATCGTTTATTACTCATTGATAATATGGATAATAGCCTGTAATCTATTGATATAAAATTCAAATACACATAACACCAATGGTAATTTTATTCATTTACTTATATTTGCTGTACATGCAAACATTTTATAATGAAAATATTGCTTTTGTAATTATAAAAAATGTTTTTGCATTTATAATTTTGCACTTCAAATGTTTTTCTTTTATTAAGTTTTCCAACAAATATTTATTGAGTACTTACTTTGTCATAGGCATTATTCTAAGAACAGAGGATACAACAAAGTGGATTAAAAAATGCTTCTTTTACACAGCCTAATAGTTCACACTCTACTCACTCTTCATTATTTTTCATATTCAAGTGAAAATTAACTTCATTAGCACTAAGCTTACTCTTTTTATAGTACCTACTTCCAATTACTTTAGATGTTGCTATTCATAAATAAAATTCTCAAGTTTTTATCTGGTTTCTCTCCTGTCTGACTGGTCTTTTGGTATTAAAATAATTCTGCTTTTTTTCCAAGCCTAAAGCACAGCATGAATTAGGAAGGAAAACAATTTCACAACAACTATATAGAAGCCTACACAGAAGTAGGACCAGTGGACATCATAAGAAGCAATTATTTATGAAAAGGCATTTAAACTACCCAATGTATATGCTAAAGGATAAAATTCATCAAAGAGAGAGATGAGAATTTATAAAAGATTTTGCACTTTCCTATCTAGAGATCTTATGATGAGACCATTTAAAAAGTAAAACTGAAATATATCAAGTTCCCACTATCACATCAAAGGCCATTGTTTTTTTCATAATACTTTAGCTTATTTCACGGGTGTAAGGAATAGGTGAGAGATAATCAGACATATTTCTTGTTTTAGAAAACTGAGGTTGAAGACTTTCAATGTGCTCAGAAAAGGGCAAGAATCCTAGGAGGCCAACTACATCTTCTGATTCCAAAGGCAGTCCTTTCTATTTCTACTTCACCATAACTAGATCTTCTCTACTTTGGGTCTTTATTGTCCTTGAGTTTCAACAGGCTTTATTTATTTATTTTTTTCTTTCCCTGCAGTGGGGCTGTGGTGGTGCTTTTAAATTAATATCTGTGTTGACATTCCAAATGACAGATAAATCAGAGTAAATGTCATCTTCTGGTTTGGCTATCATATCTGCTTAGCCTTATGTAGTATTTCAAGTATTGAGTAGTCTGAGTACAAACAATTCAGGAAAGAAAAAAAAATAAAGTTTTGTTTAGAAAAGTAAAGGAAGGGAGAAAAAGCATAATGAACTTTCAACTTGAGGCCTAGGGATTTGGAGACAGACCATGCAGCTTCAAACAGATTTAGGCTGCTCACACCAATCCCCAGTCAATATGGACTTGATCTGCATGACTAATGGAATGAGGAAAGCCACAAGAAATCCAAGGATTGTTTTCTTTCACGTAAATACTAGCCTTGGTGTTCTTCTTTCCAAACAGGAGGATACAGCATTTAAAAATATATAAAATGTAGTTCATCCAGATAAATAAAGAGCAATGTGAACCATGAATTACTGTACGCTAAGATCCCTTGGGAAGACCACTGGAATCTAGACCAAGAAATTCACAGCTTTTAATGTTAGTTTATGGATTCCCACGCTTTGAGGAGCAATGTTGAGCTTTCCTTGCCGTCCTGTATACAGCAACCATAATGAAGGGATTAGCTCTTGCTTTCATTAAGACCTCAGAGATATTCATGATTAGGGAAACTACAGTGATGTTATTATGTAGCGTCAGGACACCATGCAGAACAGTAATGCTTGTGGTGAAGACTGTGTACGTGTCCAACTTCCTTTTGAAAATTCTATAAATGACTTGAGACTGTCGTTAATCATTAAAAATTTGTAAAATTGGTCAGTGGAGGATCATTTAAATGTTCAGTTATATTTTATCATGGGGGAGGGAGGAGGATAAGTTGTGAACTTAATGATACTATCTGAACATAAGACACATTCTCAAGTCTCCATATTTTTGTTTTTGGCTCTCCTTTCCCTGGATAGAAGAATCTTAAACTAAAACTTAAAGATATTGAGAAAGTTAGTTATGCATATCGTGAGAAGAGCTTTCCAGGCAGAGGGAACAGCCAGTGCAAAGGCCTTGAAGTAGAAGCATGCTTGTTGTCCAAGAAGAGCAAAGAGGCCACTGGGGCAGCAAATAGTGAACCAGGGTGAGAGTAACATGAGATAAGATGAGGTAAGAAAGGAAGTTGGAAGACTCATAGCATATGAGGCCTCATAGATGATATTAAGGACTTTGGCTTTTATTCTCAGAGATATCAGAAACCCCTGGAAGGCTTTGAATAGAGGGATGGCGTGCTTAAATATATATTTTAAAAAGATCCTATGGTGGCTGAGTTGAGAACACAGTGTAGAGCTAAAAGGGTGAAAACATGAGACGACTATGTTTCTACTACGTTTTCAGGTAAGAAATGGTGGTGGTGGTTTAGATGAGAACAGTGGAGGTGGGGAGAGGTAGTTGAATTCTGAGTACGTTTTCAGGGAAGAATTTACTGATGGATTCTATTTCGGGTATGAAAGAAAGAGGAGTAAAACTGACTTCAAGGTTTTCATCATGACCGTATAGAACAAGGAAGTTGCCAATAACTTAAGGGGAGAAGATTGTGAGTAGATTTAAAGGGAGCAAGGTCAGAAGTTCAGCTTCAGGTAAGCTAAGTTTTTTTAATCTCTTTAAGACAATCAACTAGAGACGTCAAGTGAGCAACTGAATCGACATGTAGGTAGCTCAAGAGAAGAGTCTGGGCTAGAGATGTAAATCTGGAAGTTGTTGAGGTGGTGCTGAAAGCCGAGAGAAAGGTGAGGAACACTAATGAGAGTAGATAAAAAAAGAAAAAAAAACAAAGTGAGAAGCTCCAAGGACTAAGCCCTTGAGAATCAAAAAGACCTGAATTCAAATCATAGATCCCTAAATCTACAATTACATGAACTTTAGAAATTCATTACGGTTTCTTGATCTGTAAAACACAGCACTGTCGTAAGGATTTCTGGCCATGCTCTTTCAGACACTAAGTACAATATGTGCCTCATGGTAAATGCTCATTAAGTAGAAGCTATTTGTTTTCTCATTACTATAATTATTAGTACGTGTGATTAAAAATAGTCAACAAAGTGGTTTCCAAGGCCTCCCCTGACAATGTAATTTATATTTGCAGAGGATCAGCTTATAAAACCAATATGGCAAGAGCAATCCATTTAAAAATCTTCCTACTAAGCCAGGAGAATGAGAAACAGGAGGAGATGAAATAGCCAAGGTCTTTTTTGCTAAATTGGAAGTTTCTCAATCCTGACCTTTTACCTCTTGGTGAATATGACCCTGCTGATGACTCCCTTCTTCTGGAAATAGATCTTTCCTTAGACATCCTCAGATCAGAGTTTTATGAATTTCTACTTTCTTTCTTTGACTATCCTTTAAATTCTGATGTTCTCAGAATTCTATTCCAAGTTCTCTTCATTTCACCTTAGTTTAGATTACTCTTCAAATCTAGATGAATCCAAAATACTTATACATAACCAAGATTTATCTCATGATGTTTGGAATCACATGTTTGACCACCTACAACTTACTGGACATGCCCCTTCTTATCCAGGATGTTGGTGTGTGTTATTTCTGCTACCTGGAGCACGATTCCTTGCTCTTTTTATCTGCTGAATATGACCTGTCATTGAGCCTGGAAGCCATTTACTCCCAGCACCCTCCTGACACCTCAGCTATACTCTCATGTGTGCATGTGCCCACCAACACATCCTATTCAGGATCAGGGGTCATTCCCACTTTTAGTATTCACATATAGCTGACAGAGGTTTTGAATGAGGAAAAGAGAAACTTTGCATTCTCTACAATTACTACATGAGCTATGGAAGAAAAGAATAGTTCATTGTAGACAAAAGGGGATCTGAAACAAATAGAAAGATGGTATAGAAACACCCAAAACCAAACAAGGAAGGAAGCAAACATAAACAATATCTAGACCACAAGAGTTATTAACCCAGTTAATATTAGAGAATCATTTATAAGCACTCTATTGAGGAAAAATTGGTCATTAAACATTGCAAGCATATAGTTATAACTGTTTGTACCTGTGTGTGCATGTCCACACATATAACTTAGTGAGCGATACTTAATTTCTGCTGTAATTTGGACACTGATTTTCAAAATAAATCTTTCATTGTCTTTCTAAACTCTTTAATTAAAACAATACATCTAGGTATGTTTTTTAAATCCTCAAAGTGAAGTATGCAGATAAAGCTTATGGGGCCCTTATGAGACAGAGTATAAAAGCAGTTACCTCTAAAAGGTCTTATTCATAATTTCATAGATAAGTATAGATATAGATGATACAGATGTAGTTATAGATGTGTGTGTGTATGTATATCATCCTTTACCTAACACCAGTTCTAGGGTTATTTGGTCTTTAAGTTCAAAGGATAAAATCTTTTGAGGTCCTGCTAAAATGAAAGAACACTGAATTTTATTACCCTTACAGCCCAAGCTGAGTATTAATGTATAGACAACTTGAGTTTTACCACTACAAGAGTTCACAGGGTAATTAAAGGAATGTAAGCTTTTTTTTTTTTTTTTTTTTGCGGTACGCGGGCCTCTCACTGTTGTGGCCTCTTTCATTGCAGAGCACAGGCTCCGGACGCGCAGGCTCAGCGGCCATGGCTCACGGGCCCAGCTGCTCTGCGGCATGTGGGATCTTCCCGGACCGGGGCACGAACCCGTGTCCCCTGCATCGGCAGGCAGACTCTCAACCACGGCGCCACCAGGAAAGCCTAGGAATGTAAGCTTTTAATCACTGCCATCTGGTGCCAACTAAGGAAATCACATTTGCCAAAGCTTATCACTAACCAGAGAGATCATCTATTATTTTCTCTTTCCAACACCTTCTCCCTTCTCCAAGGACAGAATGGCTCTTCTGGGAACTGTCCCTTCCTCCATTGTATCCAATGTAAGCCCTACGCTAGCCACAATTGAATAATCCGAGGGTTGGCTCTTGACCCAAGCTGTTCTTCCAAATGTTGTGTCCAGAACATCAAGTCCCCACTTTCAGGGTTAAAATCATAACATGTTAATATTTCAAAGCTGTTGGTGACCAACTGAACAAAATAGAAGCCTAAATTTATTTGACCCTGTATAATTTATAATCTCTATCTAGGCTTTGATTTTCCAAGATAAATAAATTAGGGGTTGAAGAAGGCAACATCTAAGAATTCTATTGGTTTAATATTCTATGAAACAAGGACACTCATACCACTTACTATTTTTTTAAACTATTTTATTGGTTCTATTGAGGGGATAAATGAAAAAATCATCTGAATAAATAAATTTTGAAAGAGCTGTTGCTGTATCAATTTTATTATTTTAATTGTTCACCAATTTTTGTTTTTATTTAAAGGATTTTCTTCTTATAGGTTGTTTTATTTTGTTTTTCTTTTTATAAGTTTTTCTTTGAATGCATAACTATTTTATATTCACCTTTCCTAAACTATCAGTCAAATTGTTTAAGGTGCCCATTTGCCTATGTCTAAAAAGCTTTATTATCCCATAGTTTTAGTATTTTCGTTATTGCTACTTTAAAGATATTCTTCTGTTTTAGTTTTTATTTTTATTTTATATTGGAGCATAGTTGATTAACAATGTTGTGTTAGTTTCAGGTGTACAGCAAAGTGATTCAGTTATACATATACATTGTCTATTCTTTTTCAAATGACTTATTTTTTTATTGAAGTATAGTTGATTTACAATGCTGTGTTAGTTTCAACTGTACAGCAAAGTTATTCATATAAATGTATATACATATATATACACATACATATATATTTTTTCAGATTCTTTTCCATTACAGTTTATTACAAGATATTGATTATAGTTCCCTGTGCTATATAGTGGGTCCTTGTTGTTTATCTATTTTATATATAGTAGTGTGTATCTGTTAATCCCAAACTCCTAATTTATCCTTCTCTCCCCTTTCCTTTTTGGTAACCATAGTTTGTTTTCTAGGTCTGTGAGTCTATTTCTGCTTTATAACTAAGTTCATTTGCGTCATATTTTAGATTTCATACCACAAACTTTAATTTTTCTCTAGAAAACGTCCACTCTGGGCTTTACTTATATGTACACCATGTTCACTGATGCAATAATCACATGGAATTGAAAAGAATAAACACCTACTTCTAATCTAAAAAACCTTTGAGATATACCTCATTGGACATCAGACAGATTCATAAGCTTTTAATTCAGAAAATGAAATAGGAACAGTTCTGAGAAACATAGAAAGGAAATAGGCAGCTATTATGATACATCTCAGTCAGACTTCTAATGATCTAAAAATGTCAAGCCTACTGAAAATGACAAATATTTATTCATGCGTGATTTAAGATTTGGGATATGGTTGACCCTTGAAACACAGGGCTTTGAATTGTGTGGGTCAACTTATAGGCAAATTTCTTACAATAAGAAATAATACACTGCTACAGGATCTATAGTTGGCTGAATTGATGGATGTGGAATGGCAGATACAGAGGGCCAACTATAAGTTATACTTGGTGGGTGGAGCGTCAGTGCCCTTAACCCCTGTGTTGCTCAAGGGTAAACTGTATATGGTTGTATTGATATGTATATGTAATATATGTATTGATATGTATATGTAATATATGTATATGTAATATATGATATGTATATGTAATATATGTATATGTAATATATGTAGAAAAATCTACATGAGGATTTCTCCTAATTATTATATACTTATTTACTTTATAATTACTTATAATTAATTATTATATAATTACTTATTTGTATAGTATTCACCAGTAATGATCTCAAAGAATGCGGACTCCAATGATGAGTGTGAGACATTTTTTAAAAAGGAAAGAAGGAAAGGAAGGGAGAACAGAAAAAAGTTAAAGAAAGAAGGGAAAAAAAGAAAAGAAAAAGAAGACAAATCACAGAGTAAAATTGGAAATTCAAAATTCTGGGATAGAAGCTGAGACAACTGAAAGTAAGACAGTATGGAAATAAAAAAAGATGAGATGCAATGTGGAAACAGCAGAGATTTCCTGAATAGGGTTGCCTTGGCTCCAATTTCACTGGGCAATGCTACAGTTTACTCAGAATTTATAACATGCCTCATATTGTAACATTTATTTACCTTATATTTTCAGTCTCCAAAATCTTCATAATGTACCCATTAGATAGGTTTACTGATTCAGTTTTTAAAAGGAGAGGATTCTAAAGGTTAGTGAGTTTTGTCCAAAACCATGAATAATGAGAGGGGCAGAATTTCAAGTAACTTCTGCTTATATTCTTTCAACTATTGTTTTTACAAGTACATGTAATGGTCCAAAGGCTTACAAATAGCTCCGTCATTCCTGAAAGGAAAAAATGTGGCCCTTCTGGATGGAAGATCTTCTATAGAAGTGGTTCTCATATGTGGTTGGGGGTCAAGGACCATCAGCATCAAGTGGGAATTTGCTAGAAATACTAATTCACGTTCTCCACCCACAAATCTACTAAATCAGAATTTAGGGGATGGATGCCAGGAAATCTGTTTTAATAAGACCTCAATGTAATTCTGACACACACTCAAGTTGGAGAACAGCCGTTGAACGTTAGTAGTACACCAAGACCTCATATCTCAACTTTTTTTTTTTTGCCATTTAGAGTATGTCTTACATCTGTTCTTCCAATTCTGCCTCCAAACTACAAAATGTGTAATACTTTACTCAGAACCATTTTGATAATTTTTAAAAGTCACTATGTTCTACATATTATGATAAATTCCAACAGATGCAAAAGTAATTAAGTCTCTAGTTTTCAACAACTTAAAATCTAGTGAAGGAAATAAACACACAATTAACCTTAAGACAAGATAAACTGTGATAAATACTCAAATGGGAAAACAGAATAGATTCAAAATATAGGGCAGAGGAAGTAGTTCTAACTAGGGGTGATATGGAATGCCTTCCTGTCAAAGGTGCAAATTTAGCATGTTAAATAATCAACAGGATCTGAGCAGAGCCATATTGAAGGAGCCAGGTTAAGAACAAGTAGAGAGCAAAGGTGGTTAGCACAGAAGAAATGATGTTGGAGTGGTCAATTCAATCTCCCTACATTCTACTCTGTGTTCTCTTTCGTCCATGCCTCCTCTAACACTGTCACCCCTTATGGGAACAGTGGGAAGCGCTTTGGCTATCCAACAGTAAATAGATTCCCCTTTTTATTTCACTCCCTGCACCCTGAACTTTTCCTTCACTGCATGGATTACAACTGACACCTCTCTACTTTTAAAAATCCCTTTCCATGTCCTTCCGTGATAATGCAAATTCATTAGGAGAAGGCTCACCAGGTCTATTTTGTCTATCTGTATATACCTAGCACACAGCACAGTACCTATTCTATAGCACGCATACAATGGATATTTGCTTCTTAAAAGCACAAGATGACAATGTGGGTTGAATCATTATTGTGAAGGGGAAGAAGATGGTCTTTGCAATCAGACAGACTAGGTTCAAATCATGGATCTTGCCTTTCCTAAATTGTGTGATCTTTGGCTATTTTCTTAACTCCTCTGTTCTCAAGGTATTTCATTTTAAAATAGAGATAAACTTACTGTATTGGAATGTTATGAAAGTTAAATGAGAAAATGTACTTAAACTATGTGGCACATCAACAACATTTAATGAAATAATAACAGTATTTAATGCCACATAAAAATCAAGATAAAAGAAGACAGATAAGATCTAATAAAGGTTATTGAATGTGGAGAGGGAAAAAAGACATTTAAGAGGATGAAGTGTACTATAAACCCTTACTGTCCCTATTCAAACAACAGTCATGATCCTCAGGTGATAGCTCAATGAGGGAGGGAGTAGTAATAGAACAACATGAGGAAGCAGAAGGAACAGTGCAGAGAGAGAGGAGACAGAGAGAGATAAAAAGAAGAGTGGAGGCTTCCCTGGTGGCACAGTGGTTGAGAGTCTGCCTGCCAATGCAAGGGACACGAGTTCGTGCCCCGGTCCGGGAAGATCCCACATGCCGCGGAGCAGCTGGGCCCGTGAGCCATGGCTGCTGAGCCTGCGCGTCCAGAGCCTGTGCTCCGCACGGGAGAGGCCACAGCAGTGAGAGGCCCGCATACCGCAAACAAGAACAACAACAACAACAACAAAAAACAGATGTAAAACAATCCTACACTATACATTAGCAAACAAAATCCAGTAGTATACAACAATAACAATACACCAAAGCCAATATTATAGATATGCAAGGTTAGCTTAAAACTTTGAAATCTCTGTAATACACTATATAAACAAAAAAAGAAAGAGAAATCATATGATTAATCAATGGCTACAGAGAAAGCATTAAATGAAATTCAACATCCACCACGATAAAAACCCTTAGTAAACTAGGAATAGAAGGGATTATTTTTATTCTAATAGAGTATCTACAAAAAGTATACAGTTAACATTAGACTTATTGGTAAAATGGAACTGTTGCATTTATGGACTGGACATAATCTTGGTAAAACGGTGAATGTTTTCTTCCACAGACTGGCAAAGAGATAATCATCATTTCTATAACCATTTCTATTCAACATTCTACCAAAGGTCATAACCATTGCAATAAGTCAAGAAAAGGAAGTATAATTTACAAGGATTGAAAAAGGAAAAAATGGAACAATGGATATTCACAGATGACATGATTGTGTTTGTAGAAAATTCAACACAATTTAAAGAAAAACCATGAAAATTAATAATTAAATTTAATAAAGTATCTGGCACAAGTCAAAAAAAAATAATCAGGATGCCAATCTTTCCAAGATAACTTTCACATAGTGTTTGTCAAACAAATTAATATATTTGGGTCTTACTTCTGAAACTTATTTTTAAGTCAATACTTCATAAGTTAGGGTACATTTTCTCACAAACATAGGTTAACAGTAAATGGAACTGTTGCATTTATGGACTGGACATAATCTAGATGTTAACATAGTAGGGAATTCCTTTGTTTACCTACATTGGTATCATTCTATTGATCATTAATCATTTGGAGTCAGGTGGAGAAATCATACCTAGGGTATGCATAAATAAAACAGACTTTTAGCATTCTCTATTTTTTTCTAAATCCTAGTTGATGATATCTTAGTGGATTCCATTGTTTTTGGAACCCGAATCTGAAATATAGTGTCTCATCTTAAAACTCAGCCACAGTCTGATCTCTTAGCAGGAGTATGTCATGTTATAGAACAGGCAATGGCTTAACAGTAGAACAACTGGTTTCTAGTCTTAGCAAATCCCTCATATGATTTTATGAAATTCACCTAAATTTCCCAAGCTTCAGTTTCCACATGGTTTCTAATGGGGGAAAGATATCTGAGGTCTCTGTTTAGAGGACATTACTTTTCACATAACATGGATTCAACATATTTGGAAATATTCAATTCCAGACCACAAATATAAGTTCATCTCCTTGAAATCACAGTTAATCAGATTAGAAAAAAAATAAAACAAAGAAAATAGCAAATATTCTATTTAAAAATAGCATACAAATACTAAAATTCCTTTCAAAATCTAATCCTGATTCTTTTATTTATTCACTGGGTACCAATAATGTGCCATTTATAAGGATAAGACTCAGTCCTTGCCTGCAGAGAGTTCACAGTGAGAAATGAGAAAACATTTGAAGTACTTGATGAGCACTCTTTCTTGCATTCTTATCTACTCACGGTCATTGGAGGGACAGGGAATCCAGATTGTGAGTTCCTTAAAGTCATGGACTGCACCTTATCCTCAGTAACTCATTCCTGCTAATTCCAATCTTATTAGCCTTCTTTCATACCTCCAACATACCCATTTGTTTACTGCTTTAGACAGTTATCTTTTCTCTCTGAAATTCTGAGAATTTAAGTCACACAAAAAGTCAGAAGTAAATTACATAAAACTCTTCTGCATTCTTATTCTCAAATTCCTGCCTAAATATCACTTCCTCTGATAGTATTTCCTGGATTAGTTTATTCAAAATATTGCCCTCTCCCCACAATCATTCTTAATTCAACCATTCCTTTGTCTTCCTATGACACTGTTTCCTATTATGACATCAGTTACAATTCATTTATTAATTTGTGAACTTACTGTTTCAAAATAAACCAAATGAAATTAGAGGTCTTCCATATTTCTCATTACATCTCAGATCTTAGCATACTTTATTGAATAAGTGTTTACCCCAATTTTTTTTAGTTTATTTGTTTTAATATCTGAATGAGGCAACAAGAGTTGATTACCATTTCATCCTAGTTTCATTTTACATGGAGATTCATTTTCCATTTTACACTTTTTTTTAATTAATGATTTTCAAGGAGGGAATTGTGGAAGAAAGTATTCCTTCCACCTTCTATTCTAGAAGATCATTGTGCATTTTGTTATAGGCTAGATTTCCATCCCTCTGAACTTTACCACTGATAAATAGAACTCAACTTTCAAGGCCCAGTAGGAAGCCCCAAATACCTTAACCAAAGGAACTCTTGTCCTTCTTGGAGCTTGTTCTCTCCAGTATCTTTGTTCCCTGGGTACCTGGCCTATAACGTCTTGGACAGTTCTCTAAATTCTGAAGTATGAGCTACACAGTAGCTTCCTACAATAACTTTGCCATAGTTTCATTAACCATTTTCATATTTTTTGGCTTTGGTTGCTAGCAAATATTTCATGATTACAAAAAGGCTGTGATGAACACCTTTGAACATGAAGCTTTTATTCATTTTCAGATTTTTACATGTAGCGGAATCACTTGGTCAAAGCAGGCTACATCTTATCTGATGCACTGACTGACTCTAAAAACTTTATCATCCCTAACACTGGCTTTTTAACAACAGAAGAGGTATAATGATAATTCATCTCCAATTCCGGAAAAATGGTAAACTCCATTTGCAAAGAGCTTCGATGTTATGTGAGGCCATGGCTTTGCTTCAAAGAGATAACTCTGTTAAACCCCATGCAGAGAGCTTGAACATTAACCTTTCATCATGTCCTCCATGGAGGCTTGCTTTCCAGACCCAATTCGAATGGCCCTTTCTACCCTGAAAATGAGTGTGACAGTGTTGCAGGCCATATAGAATTACACATTACATTTTGATACTTGTCTCTAAATTCACAAGACATCTACCTCCCAAGGAGGGACATCTCTTTTTACAAAGAAATCAGGCCTCTCCTTCCCATATGGTGCATGGATAATACGGTTCACACGGGAGTCCTTCATCTGGATTTGCACAATGGATTTAGTATCTCAGCATGAAATTCTTCCCTCTCCAAGTTAGTGATCTCCTTTTTAAGGGCCCAAGTGACCATGATTTGAAAGAAAGAGTGAAAGGATGTGTACTTGAGGATAAGCATCAGGATTTCTTTACCTTACATTTGACCTCTTCTTATTGATTCTATATTTTTCTCACTTGACATGCCTACTACAGCTGAGATAGGCAGGTAACTATAAATTATTTTCTCATGCTTATTCCTCCTAAATATATTTAGAATTGGTTTCAAGGAGACATAGGAAAGTATGAGGTTCCTATCAATTTTTTACCTACCACACACTGCTGAAATTAGATCTTGAGTTTGTTCAAAGTCATTGGTAGTGAAAATAATGACTTAATTTTCCAATAATTCAAATTATATATGTGAAAAACAGGTGAGCTGCTCCACACTCTTTGGAAACAGAATATTTTTTCTTTGTGTAATCTTCAATTATGAATGATATTTCTCTAATCTCTCCAGGTTAAGATAGAGCCTACTTGTTATCTTCAAGTATATTTTCCAATAGTGCCTTGGTCTTATTTTCTTCTCAAAATTCTCCTATATTGGCTGACAGTGGGTATCATGAGGGGCACTTAACAAAATAAAAAAAAAAATTCAAATGTAGGCTGTATATTCCTATCTCAGCTCTTTGTGTTTGCACTGTTTTGCTCCTAGAATGTCCCATTATTCATTCATTTATCCAACATGTATTTATTAAGAATCCACTCTGTCTAGAATTCTGTATGGAGATTCAACCTACTCTTTACGAGCCAGTTAAACTGTCACCTTTTCCATAAGTTTGTCCCAGTCTCTTTATTTGGAATTTAGTTTTCCTCATTTTATTGGCCAATAGTAGTTTGTTTACATAGTTGTAAGATTACATCTTATAACAATTATCACATAATTGATCATGTTCATTGCTATCTCCTCTCACTTGACTTTAAATGTAGTTCGGAAGTTATGCAGACAGAATAAGACTGTTTGAAACTTGAGGCTCCTTAAAAAACTAGAAATAGAATCCCATATGACCATAGCAATCATATGACCCAGCAATCCCACTACTGGGCATCTACCCTGAGAAAACCATAATTCAAACAGAGTCATGTACCACAATCCTCATTGCAGCTCTATTTACAATAGCCAGGACATGGAAGCAACCTAAGTGTCCATCGACAGATGAATGGATAGAGAAGATGTGGCACATATATACAACGAAATATTACTCAGCCATAAAAAGAAATGAAATTGAGTTATTTGTAGTGAGGTGGATGGACCTAGAGTCTGTCATACAGAGTGAAGTAAGTCAGAAAGAGAAAAACAAATACCATATGCTGACACATATATGGAATCTAAAAAAAAAAAAAAAAAAATGGTCATGAAGACCCTGGGGGCAAGACGGGAATAAAGACACAGACCTACTAGAGCATGGACTTGAGACATGGGGAGGGGGAAGGGTAAGCTGTAACAAAGTGAGAGAGAGGCATGGACATATATACGCTACCAAACGTAAAATAGATAGCTAGTGGGAAGCAGCCGCATAGCACAGGGAGATCAGCTCGGGGCTTTGTGACCACCTAGAGGGGTGGGATAGGGAGGGTGGGAGGGAGGGAGACGCAAGAGGGAAGAGATATGGGAACCTATGTATATGTATAACTGATTCACTTTGTTATAAAGCAGAAACTAACACACCATTGTAAAGCATTTTACTCCAATAAAGATGTTTAAAAAAAACCCAACAACTTGACCACTGCCTCTCCTGTCTGCTGGAGTATAAACCCCATTAGAACAGGGACCATATCTCTGATGTTCACTGATGTTTTACCAGGGCCTGTCCCAGTCTCTAGCACGTAGGAGTCATAAAATAAAGTTTTGTCTAATGAATACACTCATGAATTGGAATTTTGGCATATACCAATATGGGGCAAGAGAAATATGGTGTATATTTTGAAGAATTTCCTTGGGTTTGCAAAGTGGAAGAGGAGGAATTTAGAATGTGTCAGGAGAGACTTGATTGTTGCTGTTGTTATTATTTGTCAACACTGATAAACTTTTTTGCTAAATCCTTGGTGAACATATACTAGAAGATATCCCATTTTATATCAACTAGAGATTTTAGTATAGATTGATGTTTATGTTAATGTTATAATAAATGTCATGTAAATCAGAAATTTCTAAATTATTTCTAATTTTTTATGAAAATGACTATTGTATTAATTTATATAATTTTCTGACTCCTTGAATACCCTATGAACTCATTTTGAAGTAAGATCTACTTGAAATGATTTGGATTTTGAACCAATTTTCTTTTCTTATAATTGTGCATCTATCTCAGCCCCTTGCACAAAATGACCTCAATAAATGTCACTTCCATTTACTTTCCTTTAATCTAGATGACTAAGACAGGAGAGATATAGCTTTATTTCGTAAATAAGGATCTAAAAGCTCCTTGAAGTGCTATGATTGCCCAAAGTCCATGCTCAGTGACTCGCAGGGCTCTGTCTAGCTCTCGTGCTTTTTTTTTTTTTTTTTTTTTTTGCGGTATGCGGGCCTCTCACTGTTGTGGCCTCTCCCGTTGCGGAGCACAGGCTCCGGATGCGCAGGCTCAGCGGCCATGGCTCATGGGCCCAGCCGCTCCGCGGCACGTGGGATCTTTCCGGACCGGGGCAGAAACCCGTGTCCTCTGCATCGGCAGGCGGACTCTCAACCACTGCGCCACCAGGGAAGCCCCAGCTCTCGTGCTTTTGCTTCTTGCCAGCTGTCTCTCAGTCTCAGCACAGGCCAAGTGCTGTTCTCTTTTCATCATTCCCTAATGTCGTACCTTATATTTATTTGGTTCCTCCTCTTTAATAACTTACACTTTGATTGGAATTCACATGCATAAAGATTTTGCTTTGGGCATTCAGGGAGCACATTGTACAATTCTGCCAGCATATTCCCCTCAGACAGCTTCTCTCAGAGGTGACCTGAAACCTTAGATAGTTGTGGACTGTTCTCACTTTCAGTTGATGACTATTATTCCGGGCATGCAATCAATGTAAATAGGAATGGCCAGTGCATGGGGAAAAAAGAAAGCTGTGTTTCCAGAGTTAAAATGCTAAAACTATTCTCTCAGTCTCGGGAGGGTGAAGGAGCAAAAGGGTTAGAGGAAACCCAGTCTCTATGTTTGTCATTGTCACATTTGCTCACTTTTCATTTGTAAATACTATAAATTAGCTCCCACTCCAAACTTTTTCTTGATAGCTTGCCTATACTGGACATGCTGGAAAGCTAAAATCTACATTTTCTAGACTCTCTTGCAGCTAAGCTTATATTTATGACTGTGGTTTTCTCAAGGAGCTATACCTACAGAAATCATGGAGGTAGAAATAATTGAGCCATGTAAGATGACAGCAGTACTCCAGCTGACCACAGCTTCTGTGGTCCAGGCCCTAGCATCCTTGGTGCCAAAAAGAGGTTATGGCAAAAATGATGTATCTGTATATATATGAAATCTAAAAAAAAAAAATGGTTCTGAAGAACCTAGGGGCAGGACAGGAATAAAGACACAGACATGGAGAATGGACTTGAGGACATGGGGAGGGGGAAGGGTAAGCCAGGATGAAGTGATAGTGGCATGGACTTATATATACACTACCAGATGTAAAATAGATAGCTAGTGGGAAGCAGCCGCATAGCACAGGGAGATCAGCTCGGTGCTTTGTGACCACCTAGAGGGGTGGGAGGGAGACGTAAGAGGGAAGAGATATGGAGTATATGTATATGTATAGCTGATTCACTTTGTTATAAAGCAGAAACTAACACACAATTGTAAAGCAATTATACTCCAATAAAGATGTTAAAAATAATAAAAATAAAGAGTTGTTTTACTGTCAAAAAAAAATGATGTGTCTGCTAAACAGTCCTGGGGTATGATTGACATTTCTCTGAATATATTGTTTCTGCCTACATTATGGTGATTATGTAGCATACAAGCCTACTTCCCTGGCCCTCCTGGAAATGTAATGATTAATACTCTTTGTTATTTCATTTGAAATGGATAGAGGGAATTTTGCTATCTACAATTAAGAACTCAATAATACACAGTTACATATGTTTCTGGTAAAAACTGCCATAGGAAAAATCTCTTTGCTAATGTTAGCTGAAACTTTATTTTTAAACAAATAACTTGTGATACACTCTTGCAGAAAGATGCTGGAGAATTTTGTGATTGAAAATTCCTTTGAAATAACCGTCAGAGATATCATGGGCATTTGAAAATCATTTTTCAGTTTTTAAAATACTTTCTTGCACTTAATCTTTTTCCCTTTACTTATAAATATATTAAGTGCCAGTCCTATAAAGCTGCAGATGAAAATTTTGCAACAGAATGAGCTTAAATCAATTACTTAAAATTGTATATTAGCAAATGGGGAAGTTGGAGTTTAAGTGTTAGTCTTTTGACTCCAAATGTTTACTTAAATTCAGCAAATGAATTTTGATACTAGGTTTTTAAATTTTTCTTTTGCAGTGGCATTGCACATTACGGTTTATCTTTATTATCTGCAAAGGAAAACTTATGGGGTAATTGTTCAAATAGTTTTTCTGAAGGTTATATCTTTACTGTTACATTTTTTCAATTCTGATTTATTACTATATTTATACATCTATTTCTCAGACATTTGTCTGTTGTAAAGAGGTTCTCTCTTTTTTAATAACAGCTTTATTGAGATATAATTTACATACCATACAATTCACCTACTTAAAGTTTATAATTCAATGGATTTTTAGTATTGATATATTCAGATGCAACCATCACCAAAATTGATTTCATAACATTTTCATCTTCCTCCCGAAATCACTCCCTCTCAAGGCAATCACTAATCTGCATTCTGTATCTATAGATTTGCTTATTCAAAACTGATCAACGGTTTTCAGTCCCTGTTATGTGTAAGCCATTATGTTAAGTGCCACATGGATACTCAGGTGTCTCAGATGAAATCTTCAACCTCAAAGAGCTCTAATACAGAGGGTGTAGATAGCACTCGTACTCAGCTATACATAACTCAAAACAGAATGGGCTATTTTATGGGCACCACAGGAGGGAGAGATTTATTTCAACTAAGGTAACAGGGAGAGTTCCTAGAAGAAGTAGAATTTGAATTGAGCCTTGAAGTAGGATCAGTAGGAATAGAGATGCTTTCATGGGTGTGTGACCTGCACAGTCACATAGGGCTCCATGCTCAAAAGGCTCCCACTTTTGGTTTAATGCTCTGCTGTCTTTAAATTTGTAATAATTTTTTTAACAAGGGCTTTTGTATTTTTATTCACACTGCAATAAACATACATAGCTGGTCCTGAGAAGGAATTCCATGGGCAGATGTACTGAAAGTAAATATAATATGAACTTTAATTATATTTATATATTAAAACCACCCATTATATAATTATGTGTATAAACACATGTAAAATTTTAATATGTTTTATATTAACTTATATTCACATGTTAAATATTAACTCATTTGCTAAATAAATATATAAAGAATACACAAAACAATTAGATGTAAAATATAATATCAAAAGCAGTAATCATGAGGGGAGGAAAGTATAAATACGGGGTATCTAAAATGCACTTGAAATTAAGAGATCAGCAACTTAAAACAAGCACATATATATATAGACCACTGTACAAAAACCTCATGGTAACCACAAAAAAAATATAATACATATACACACAAAAAAGAAAATGGAATCCAAACATAACACTAAAGATAGTCATCAAATCACAAGAGAACAAGAGAAGAAAGGAGAAAAAAAGACCTACAAAAACAAATCCAAGACGATTTTCAAAATGGAAATAGCAACAATGAGGTATCACCTCACACCAGTCAGAATGGCCATCATTAAAGTCTACAAATAATAAATGCTGGAGAGGGTGTGGAGAAAAAGGAACCTTCCTACACTGTTGGTGGGAATGTAAATTGATGCACCCACTATGGAGAACAGAATGGAGGTTCTTTAAAAAACTAAAAATAAAGCTACCATATGATCCTGCAATCCCACTCTGGGCATATATCTGGAGAAAACTAATCGAAAAGATTCATGCACCCCAATTTTCACAGCAGCACTTTTACAGTAGCCAAGATATGGAAGCAACCTAAATGTCCATCAACATATGAATGGATAAAGAAGATGTGATATACATACACAATGGAATACAAGTCAGCCATAGAAAATAATGAAATAACACCATTTTCAGTAACATGGATGGATTGAGATTATTATATTAAGTGAAGTAAGGCAAAGTCAAATATCACATGATATCACTTATATGTGGAATCTAAAAAAAATGATACAAAACAGAAAATAGACTGTTTACAAAACAGAAATAGACTCACAGACTTAGAGAATGAACTTATGGTTATCAAAGGGGATAAGGGGGTGGAGTGGGAGAGATATATTAGGAGTTTAGGATTAATATATATGCACTACTATATATAAAATAGATAAACAACAAGGACATACTGTATAGCACAGGGAACTATATTCAATATCTTGAAATAACCAATAATGGAAAAAGAATATATATATATAATATATATGTATAATATAATATATATATAAGAATATATATAACTGAATCACTTTTCTGAACACCTGAAACTAGCACAGCATTGTAAATCAACTATACTTCAATTAAAAAAAAAAGGTTTAAAAATATATAGATATATATGAACTGGGAAATAAACCCAGTTCTTAGCTTGTAATGAATAATAGTAATTTTGTACTATCTTCTCTCTTTTTACTTCTTTAAGTATAAAATAAAGCATATAAAGAGAAAATTGTTTTTTAAAAATATATAAATTTACAAAGTGGGAAGTGCAAACCTTTCCCCTCTTGATTTCGCCATGAGTGAACAGCACTTAAGTATTTGTGTATTTACTGTCTGACATTTGTATTTTTCTGGCTTTCAATTTCTCCTTTGCTTATTTGTCCAACAAGTTTATTTTTTAACATTCTATTGAATTCAATTTTCTTATATTTTCCTGGCAAGTTATCAAATTCATTTAGATATTTATTTTATTGTCATGGAACTGTATATAACATTCCCTATTTAAAGAAAGTCCTTTGTATCTGGGTTGTATTTTCTTCTCAGTCTTATGATTGTATATCAGCACTTTTTAATTGTTCAGGCTTATAAGTGGTCTCTCTCTTTTAATGATCTCTTTAAAGAGCCGTCTCTAATTTAACCCTCTCATCTACATGTTTTGCCTTTTAATATCTTAACTTTTGCTCTTATCACTATTGGTTTATTCAACCTGTTTTATTTTGAATTACTTTTGCTTATTTAGTAACTAAAGCTACTCTTTTAAGTACGTATTTTTCATGTTTAGTTGTTTGAAGGATTTCCTTCTTTATTCTTAGAATTCAGGAACATTCCCTCCGACAAGTGTAGATGAAGATTTCCTTAATGTGAAGACAAGTTTTTCATCAGCTCAGGTCATTTGCCTTCTTTTATTCCTTTAAACATTGCTTTCACTACATCTATTCTGTTCTCTTCTTACAGTGTCCTATTATGTGGATAATGACTTCCTTAAATCTACCAGCCATGTCTTCTGATCTTCTCTCTCATAGTTTCCTTCATTTTTTTTCATATTCTAGGACTTTGAGTTGGTTTTCTAAATGACAGTTTGTTTTCAGCAATGTCCATTCTGATATGTACTGTTACTATTATGATTTTATTGATTTTGCAATCAAATCTTATTTTCAATAACTCCTCTTCATCATTCTCTCCCCCCTCCCCCTCTTTCAGACTTGACAGCTATTAGTTTAATTACTATCTGCTTAAATGTTTTAACTTTTTAATGTCTAGCATTTTATAATAATATTTTCTATTTTCTTAGCTCAGATTTCTCTTGTCTTTTGAGTTGCTGTTTCTCTTTATATATTTCTTGAGTGTTTTGTTATCGTTGTTATTGGTTCGTATTTATAAAGATGTGGAAAGACCAGACTCAGGATTAAATTAGACTTTATGTGCTATGGTGCAGACACTACATCTCTTCTCCTATCAGGAGTCCCTTCCAAGAATGGGAGGGATTACAGAAGCTGAGGGAACCCCATGCCTCTTGTCCCTTTTACCCCATCCCTAGCAAATGAAGACTGGAACAAATTATATAGCTAATCACATTCAGTGTAGGGGGCTGGTAGAGGGGCTGAAGTTTTTAAAGTACTTGATAATTTCTCCATTATCAACTACTCTATCCTTTAGCTTTTGATGGTAAGATTTAGGGGGCTATATCCTGTTGAAGCTGCAATAGGTAGTGGTACATAGGGGAGAAATTAATTGGGAAAAAAATGTGGGAGGTTTCCTTTTCCTTTAGTGGTAGCTCTGAGTTAGTTGGGGTATTGCCTTTTCCTCTCACTTTTTTGGGACTATTTCTTTATAACTTCATATTCTTATTCTTTACCCTGAATTTACATTAAACGTGTAATCTGTTTTAGATTAATTTTATTTGCAGGAGAAGTATTCAGTCTATAAAATTAAGTTGGCAAGAGATTACCAACTTACTGTACTTCCTTTACAGCTACAAACTCCACCAAGTGCCTATCTGCATCTGGCAAAAATTGAGGTCAACGGAAAAAGGAAAATAAACATTGGTTTCCTGTGTGAGCGGGAAAACTTTATTTTTTAGAAGTAGACATTATTTTTTGAGACAGTTTTAGATTTACAAAAGAAAGTGATGATAATTTCCTCAATAATTAACATCTTAAACACATATGGTACAGTTGTTGACATTAATGAACCGATATTAATTCATTACTGTTAACTAAGTCCCATACTTTATTCAGATTACCTTGTTTTTTACCTACTGTCATGTTTCTGTTCCAGGATCTCGTCCAAGATGCCAACATTACACTCAGTCATGTTTCCTTGTGACTTTCTTAGACTTTCCTTGCTTTTGAAAACCTTGACCGTTTTGAGCAGTACCAGTCAGGTATTTTGCAGAATATCGTTTCACTGGAATTTGTCTGATTTTTTTTTTTCCTCGTGGTTTGACTGAGGCTATGGGTCTTTGGAAGACAGAGCACAGAGGTTAAGTGCTATTTTAATCACATCATATCAAGGGTATATACTATCAACATGGAGCATCACTGTTGATGATGACCTTGGTCACCTGGTTGAGGTAGTGCTTGTTAGGTCTTCCTGTGGTAAAAATATCTCGCCCTCCCCCACCATTTCCATACTGTGCTCACGTAGAGGAAGTAACTGTACCCAATTCACACTTAAGGAGTGGAAGTTATACTCCTTGTCCTTGAGGGCATAGTGTCTGCACAAATTACTTGGAATTCTTCTGCATGGGAGATTTATCTCTTTCCTTCATTTATTTGTTTGTTTGTTTATTTATTATATTTTATTTTTATCAGTATAAACTCACATATGTTTATCTGTTTTTACTTTTTTGTTGTGGCAAAATACACGTAGAATTTCCCATCTTAACTATTTTTTGTTTATTGTTTTTTTTTTGGCAGTGCGTGGGCCTCTCACTGCTGCAGCTTCTCCCCCTGCGGAGCACAGGCTCTGGACGTGCAGGCTCAGCGGCCATGGCTCACGGGCCCAGCCGCTCTGTGGCATGTGGGATCTTCCCTGACCGGGGCACGAACCCGTGTCCCCTGCATCGGCAGGCGGACTCTCAACCACTGCGCCACCAGGGAAGCCCCCATCTTAACTATTTTTCAGTGTACAGTTCAGTGGTATGAAATACATTTGTAATGTGGTGCAGCCATAACCAACATCCATCTTCAGAACTCTTTAATTTAGTAAAACTAACGCTATACCCATTAAACATAACACCCCTCCCCTTCCCTCTACACCCACACTAACCACCAGCCCTTGGCAAGCACAATTCTGCTTTCTGTCTCTATGGTTTTGACTACTCTACGTACCTCATATAAATGGAATCATATAGCATTTGTGTTTTTGTGACTGGCTAATTCCACTTAGCATAAGGTGCTCAAGGTTCATTCATGTTGTACCATATGTCAGAATTTCCTTTTTAGGGCTGAATAATATTCTGTTATATTTATACACCAAATTTTGCTTAGCCATTCATACAGCCATGGGCACTTGGTTTATCTCCTTGTTCTAGCTAATGTGAATAATGCTGCTATGAACATGTCCACGTTGAGTATCTTTTCGTTTCCTTATTGGCCATTGGTATCCCTCTGAAGAAATGTATATTCTAGTCCCTTGCCCATTTTTAATTCGGTTGTTTCTGTCCTTGTTGAGTTGTAGGAGTTCTCTCAGTATTCTGGATATTAATCCTTTATCAGATATGTGATTTACATACATTTTCTTTCATTCTGTGGGTTGACTTTTTATTCTGTTGATAGTGTCTTTTGACGCACAAAACTGTATTTTCATAAAGTCCAGTTTGTCTATTTTTTTCCTTTGTTACCTGTGCCTTTGGCATCATATCCAAGAAATCATTGTCAAATCTAATGTTGTGAAGTTTGCCTTATGTTTCTTTCTAAGAGTTTTATACTTTTAGGCCTGCCTTGGGGCTGAGGGTGGGGGATGGGTGACGCTAAAATGCTAAGAACTGAAACTGACAAAAATTAACCACGATTTACCACCTAAGCCTTCCCCTGCAAGTTGCAAACCTTCAATAGACCTGAGGGTTCCTAAAGAGTTACATCAGATTGTACCAGTGCAATTGTTGTCTAAGTGGGGAGACAGGTTCCTGGTGCTCAGCCATCCTCCCAGAATCTTCCATGTATATTTCATGTTTTGTATAATCCAGTACGACTTTACCGATATTTCTCCTCAGATTCTTCCAGTGTTGCAGACGGGGATCTCTTTCTGTTGGCTTTTGTGTCCCTTAGATATATTCCCATCAATCATCAAGGTGGGTTTTCTTTATTTTTTAGTGCTTATTTTCTGGTACTTACAAGGTAGTTACAAGGCTCATCTTGTGTATTTCCTCCCCCAGCCCTAGAATCAGACATTTCTCTATGGAGTTCTAACTTTTTATTAGAGAACAATATTGAAACCAAGACCTGGGTGCTTCCTGTTGCTATCAGGGTGTTGTTTCTTCGTTCTCTTACATAACTAAGGGAATTTTCTTTTCATATGTAAATAATTCATATGAGGTTAAAGGGTGAGAAAATAACCCAGTTCTGGCATTGTGAAGATTTCTGTAGCCTGGTCAGCTTTCTATATAAAACTGACTGCAGCCAAATTAATGCTCAGCATGTGGGATTGGTCTCTTTTAAATCCAGGGTGATATACAGCTTTGCCCTTTCCATTCAGAATCTGCCTAAAGGATAGCAAAGTACAGAACGCTAGAGATCAGCCTTACTCAGGGTATCTCATACAAGTACATTAGGATTATATCTCATAAAATTTCCACACACTTTTATCCATTTTTTCTTGTTCAATATCGACTTCCTTTACACTAGCCTGTGTGTCCATTTTAACAACACCAAATATTGGCTTCTTTGATCTTTGAATATTTCCTCTTTGCTTACAATTTTGTACCCAAAATTCACAGCGTGGATGAACCCCATTTCTTGTTATTAACCTGCTTTGGTTTATTCCTCCTATGAAGACTGCACCAGTTTCTTGAGTTCTGATCCCCTTTTGCCACTGTGGCTTTGCTCTCCTAAAGAGGTTATGTAACTGAGCAGGACCCTATGAGGAACAGAACTGCCCCCGAAATCCTCCACCTGCCTTTTGTCTGTAGAAAAACTTTAGTCAAAGAATAAATTTAATCAGAGAGGTGAGAAAATGCAGAAAGAAAGGAAAACAGTCAAGCAAGACAAAATAATAATACTTTAGCCATCAAACAAAGTCAAGGACCTTCAGTTCCTCCTCAAGGGCTATAGATCACATTCGGAACCATGTCCTTTGAGCTGCTTTGCAGATACTGAAACACCCACCAGGTGGAAGAAGTGAACTGTGTGCTGCCCACAGGTACGCAGACCGGGTGGAACCAGAAGGTTGATGATGTTGATTCCTGATGACCTCACCGCCAACCAATCAGAAGAATGTCCACGAGCTGATCACACACTGCACAAACCCCCTCCCTCACCCTGTCTTTAAAAACCTTTCCCTGAAAGCCTTCAGGAAGTTCAGGTCTTTTAAGCACCAGCTGCCCTGGCCTCCTTGCTTACAGCCTGCAGTAAATGCCACACTTTCCATCATCACAGCCCAGTGTCAGTAGCTTGGTTTTACTGCCCGTGGGGAAGCAGACCCAAGTTTGGTTTGGTAAGAATTACAGCAGGTATGGGCCAGGTTTATAAGCTTAAGCATGGCAACGTGGAGGGCTTTGGTTAGTGTTAGCATATTCTGTAGTGGATTTGCCTTTGGAACAACTGATCTTAACTGCATCCCCAAATTAGCACGAACCCCTCCCTACAGAGCTCATCTTAAAGGGAAAGCTCTGAAAAAATGCTGGGAGTGGAGTCTCTTTAAACTTTTTATATTTCCATTCCAACCATAATCATGACCACATGAGATATGGGTATATAAACCAGGGTGTTGGACCATAAGAACAGTTTTCCCTTTGGTGTTCTTGAAACATAAACAGAACATTGGAATAATCTTTTACTGTGTTTACAACCCTGATATTTACTTTTGAAATCTCTGGACATTTATTAGCATTCAACTCTATTTTCAAATAAACAACAAATAGTAGATAACTATCCCCCTCTTCCTTTTAAAACAAGCATTCTAAAAACGTTTTGCATGAAAGACCTTTTGAAAATGTGAATTTGAGCTCCCACATTCCTACAGGAGAAAGTTTCCATCACTTCTGGGATCTAGTCCTACAAACCTCTTTAGTTGTGTCTTCTACCACTTCTCCATGTACAGTTGTCTCTGAATACATACTCTGAATACACTTCATTGCAATGAATATGCTGTGCATCTTCATATCTTTGTGTCTCTGCCATGCCATCCTGCTGTACTACAGTGAAAAGTGCCTAGAACTCAAATAGATTATGTTCAAAGAGTAACTGTGCCGGGTTTCTCTGGTGGCACAGTGGTTGAGAGTCTGCCTGCCGATGCAAGGGACGCGGGTTCGTGCCCCGGACCGGGAAGATCCCACATGCCGCAGAGCGGTCGGGCCCGTGAGCCGTGGCCGCTGAGCCTGCGCGTCCGGAGCCTGTGCTCCGCAACCAGAGAGGCCAGAGCAGTGAAAGGCCCGTGTGCCGCAGAGTAACTGTGCCATTTACGAAGTGCATGACCTTGGGCAATGCTCTTAAATTCTATAAACCACATTTTTTTGCCATCTATAAGATGGGGAAAATAATATCAAACTTACATTATTAAAGTTTAATGAGATAACATTAATTTGAACACTTAGTACTTGTCTTGACATATATGGGTTTTTTAAATGTCCATCTTTTTCTTTATTTAGGTAATTCCTATTCATCTTTCAGGGATTAATAGAGGCTTTCCTCTTTCCAAAAGCAAGCCATTATTCCTTATGTCTTTCGCACCCAGCTACAGTTAGCTGCTACTTATGTGTATTTAATCCCATCAAAATTGTCTCACCATACTGTAGCTGTCAGTCTTGCCTAGAGGGATCTTGTCTTATCCTAAAATCCACAGGGAATGTCCCTGTTCCTGAATGTATTTGTCACTCAAATATTTATTGAAATAATGGATATTAATTCTTTTAGTCAGCCCACTTGATTTATATTTTTGACTTAAGATCATATCTAAGTAAATATGAACATAAACCACATATCCTCACGTAAGCTTTTTGCTCCCCACTTGTCTGTCTTAGTGATGCTTCCATTTCCCAGATCAGCTTTCAAACTTAGAATGAATGTGGGGTTTCCTGCTTCATCAGAAGCATTGCACACATGTCAGCATAATGCCCTGGGGAGTGTTTTAGAGATTTCTTCTCATATTTAAATTCTTATTGTTTTGGGATCTTCTCCTTGATTTTGCAACAAACGCAATTAAGATATCTGCATAATTGGTGCGTGTGGGATTTCTTGGATTTCAACCATATTTGGATTCTAGGAACCTTTCTCAGTCTCATTATAAGCTCTAGTTTTCCAGAAATGGACTAAGCTCTAGTTTTCCAGAAACAGTCCACCAAAGTCCTCAACTTCACAATTAACAGCAGCCTTGACCTCTGCCTAACTGTGCCTGTGAGATACAGCCATTTCACAGCTGACTGACCCTGGTGATCCTCATGCCATGTTATCATCTTAGCTGATGAACTGGTAAAGCAGCAAAGCCGTGTGATTTGTCCTAGGTTAGTTATTGGTTAGCAATTATGTAATCATCATCTCAGACATCTGCACATACTTCACTGAACACAATAATTCAAGGCCTGTGGCCCGTTGGATTCAGTCTCTACCATGCGGTTCTGTGCTGGCTTCAATATTAAATGGCTCAGGCTCAAATCCCGGGTTATGAACAGATTGGTTGCTTGATCTCCATCAAGTCACTTAGTCTCTCTCAGACTGATCCATCAGTCCTCTAAGTATGGTTCTGGGTTCCCTTGAGGATACACAAGTATAGCCAAAACTATACCCACAGTAACACTGACATTATTTGACATTTCACCATCCATCTTTCATGAGTGTACAGTGGAGTTTCCCAGAGTCTACAAGACATGTGATATTGCAAAGATTGAATGAAACCAATGTAAGAATCCAGCTGTCTTCTATTAAGCCAGGAATGAAAGAGATTTACCCAAATGCAAAACATGTTAGTCTTTTTACTACACTTTGGTTTTGTAAAACGCTAATTTCCCTTAAAACAATATGTTAACATGAAATGCATTTATGATGATTTTAAATGACCAAAAATAACTTAAATTTTTTCTCATTTTTTAGTTTCTAATACAGTAATTATCATTAGTAATTATGATAGACATGTTGATAGATCTAACCCATACCCAATAACATTTTAGGGGTCCTCAATAATTTTTAAGACTGTAAAGGGGTCCTGAGCTTTTATATCTGCTGGAAGAAAATGATGATACCTATCTCCCAGGGTTTGTGTGAAGATTATATAATACAAAGCACTTACCAAGTGCTTTGCGAATGACAATACACATTATAGTAACAGCTGATATTCTTCTCATTAACGTGTACTTTGGAAGGGTAAAAGATTTCCACTCTCAGTGGAAACAGCTTAAATCAAACTCATAGTTTCCTTCTGCTTGTGGAGATCATTCATTTGTTAGTGACAGCCTGGAATGTAACAATTATGGTAGTGTATGTAGTGGGTTTTCATTGTTTTTATTGCTTGAAAGGTGTCTGTTATTGGGAGTTACTAGAAGCAGAATATAGTTTCATTGATAGGTGTTTATAATTTTAATTGAGTTTATTTCTAGTCAAAAATTGCAGTGAGGGCCAATTATGTGTCTAGGTACTAGATAGAAATATAAAATGAAAACATACAGCTCCTTCCCTTAGCGATCTTGTGATCTAATTGGAGAGATGTACCTATTACCTGATTATCTCAATACAGTGTGATGGCTGAATTCAATGAAAGGTAAAGCAGACATATGGTGGGAACACAGGGAAGGGCCCCGAAGCCAGCATGAGAAACGTTAGGGAAGGCTTCCTGGAGGAAGTGTTACTTGACCTGAGTCTTGAGTGATTCGTAGAAGTTATCCAGGTGAGGATGTGCACGTGAAGGGAAGGATGACACAATACAGGAAAGGAAGAGGGCACAGAATCACAAGGCATTGAGTTGCATAATAGCTTGGTAACCTCCAAAAACAAGATATTTGGAATGACTAAAACATAAAGGAGGGGGCACCTAGTGGTAAGGGAATAGACTGGAGACATAGGAAAGAATGTGAAGGACCCTATATATAAAGTAGCTTCATGAAAGGGTTTAACTAGGGGACTTGTATGGTAAGAGTAACAATTTAGAAAGCTTACTGTGTACTCAAATATTCTGTGAGAAAAACGTGTCTGTCTTTGCTACCTAAACACTGCACTTATTGAAAGACCTGGCCATAGTTTTGCTAAGTCCTATTAAAAATCACATCTAATTTCCCAGTTGTATCAGTTAGTTTCTTAACCATTAAAACACACACACACAGAGCCATGAATAATCCTATTTAACATGAAGTCTGGGTTGCAGTTCAAGAACCCAACTGCCTTTCCACCTTGGGACTGCCATATTCCCCTCAGGTCTGCAAGGTGGTTGTTGTAAATCTGAGCATCTGACCCTCACACACAGAGTCTAAAGCCGGAACAACATCTTTTCCTTGTGTATCTATCTCTTTTATCACAAGGGAAAATAATTTCTGGAAGTCACCTAGTAAACGTTTTATGTCACTTGGGCTTGAACTCAGCTACATTTTTATCCCGTGAACGATGGCTGCTTAGACAAATCCTGATGTATGCCTGGAGGCTGGGTGCAGCCCCACCTGAAAAGAATCAGGGATCTGGTAGCAAGACAAAGGAGGGGGCTAGATGTTAGGTAAGTACCCACAGTTTCTGCCAGGCCAGGCCATTTTTAGCTCCAGAATAGAAATACAGCTACTTGACCCAACAGGAGACGTAGCTGATTCTTTCGACTGCTTTTGAATCTGATTCCAAAATCCAGCCTGTCCTGCTTTACTCCTGGCACTTCCCCGAGCCTTCACTGGCTCCTTGACCGTGTGGTAACACCTGCATCCTGTCTCCCTCTGACACCTCTGTGAGGTGCTCAGTTTCCTCCTCCCCACCTCCCATTCCTTGTCTCGAATTTCTCTGCCTCTAATTTCCCTTTTTCATCTGATCTTTGGATACCTCCTCCTTTGCCTTCTCAGAGTATTTACTGAGCCATAAAGATCTGTGCATACATTTTACTGCAAGCTGTTTAATATACTTCACAGTGCATGCATGAGACCTGCCAACACCCTCTAGCAGATTTTTTTTCCCTGAGATTAATCATTCAGTCATGATTCCAGCCTGTTCCTTTGTTGACTAGTTGAATCTGGGGTAAAACTAGAGCCTACGACTAAATAAAGAACCTTAGCCTTTTACAGCATCGCACAGTGGTTCTCAAAGTGTGGTCCTTGAACCAGCGGCAGCGTCACCTAGGAAAAGGTGAGAAACGTAAGCTCTTGGGCCCCACTCCAGACCTACTGAGCCAGAATCTCTGGGGATGGGGCCCAGCAGTCTGTGTTTCAACAGGCCCTCCAGGTGATTCTGATACATGTTCAAGTTTGAGAACCACAATTGAAATACCAGAAATCTAGAGTTAAGCAGTGTAACCTTGGTGGAGGTGATACACCTTTCTGAGCCTCTTTATAAGTTAAGAAAAGCATAGTTATTGATGATAAAATACTTACCTGATGAAGATTAAATGGGCAACTATTAGTAAAACACTTAGCTTAATTTTTGTCACTTATTAGGAATACAATTTTGTCCTCACTTCTTCCTCCTCCCTATCCTTCTGAATATTTATAATAATTATTATTATTTTAATAATAGCACATTAATAATAATAATGTTTAATAATATTATATTATTATTATTACATTTTGCAGTATGCGGGCCTCTCACTGTTGTGGTCTCTCCCGTTGAGGAGCACAGGCTCCAGACGCGCAGGCTCAGCAGCCCTGGCTCATGGGCCCAGCCGCTCCGCTGGCACGTGGAATCTTCCCGGGCCGGGGCACGAACCCGTGTCCCCTGCATCGGCAGGCGGACTCCCAACCACTGCATCACCAGGGAAGCCCTATAATAATTATTTTTTGAATTGCATTTTCTATGTTAATCCTAGCATGGAAGGCAGATTTATTCTAATTATGCACCTGAAATGCTTTTCTATATTAGCCTCCTCCTTGGAAAGGATTGATCTGTATGAAGTACTGAAGCTTTCCTTTCTTCTTCCAGCATGCTGACTCTGCTCTCTATCACCTGCATTTTGACTCTCCAACACCCAAGCGTTTAGTCTTTAATCTGCGCCGGCTGTGCTCTGCGGAGGGGAGTACAGTGATTCTCCACGTCGAGCACTCTCTCTCCTTTCTCTCTCTCTTTCATCTCTTGGTTGGGATTCATACAGCTGGTATTTCATTTCCTTAAACGTCACTTTTCTTCAGGGTGAAAACGGTGCCAGAATATGCCACATTTCATGGCCGTGGGATTGTAATTGAGAAATACCACCATCTGTTCATATTCTGCCTCAGAAATGTGCTCAAACTGATGCTGACGGTGGCTCTCGGTCAGCAGGACCATGGGGCTTCACTTTTTTGGTGCACGATGTCACGACATCAAGCGGGCATCCTTTCCGGTACAGCTTCCAAGTGACTCCCAGCTCTGGCCTCTCTTCAGCAGGATGTTGGCTCTCCTTAGTGTGGGCACTGGGTGATTCTGTTTCCAAATGTTTCTGGGAAGAAAGTCTGGCTATTGTTTTCCGCTGAAAAAAGCCTATTCGAAGAGTTGTAGCATATTAAGAACCAGTATTTCCTGAGCTCCTACTCTAGGTATACACCGTGCTGGGTGATTTTAAAATGTTGTCTTGATTCTTTAAAACAATCCTTCAACGTAGATATTAAGGACCATTTTCCAGGTGAGGAAACTAACATTCAGATGGCATAACTGAGATTTTCAAAGTCATACACTATTAAGTAGGAGTTTTTGTTACTACCCAGATCTCTTAGCTTCGAGTTCCTCCGCTGTTTTTAAAGTGACATGACTTGGGTGTTGGAGAGTCATAATGCAGGTGATAGAGAGCAGAGTCACGATGCTGGAAGAAGAAAGGAAAGCTTCAGTACTTCATAGGGAGGTAAATTATCAGGAATGTACAGTGAACCCTTACTGGAGAATTTGATCACAATAGGATTTGGTGTAAAGTAACCTGATTACGTGGCTGTGTGTTTGCATGTGCAAGCATGCGTGCGTGTGTGTGTGTGTGTTTTATGCACCTGACTTGCTACCAGCTAAGATCTACTAATTATGAACAGACTTTGGATTGCTGACTTTTAGCTTACCCTCCTGCTGGGTATCATAGAATCGTTGTTTTATATCTAGTTAAAAGAAAAAGTGGAGCATGCCTTTATTCATTTTTATCATTGTTCACTGCCCAATCACTTATTAGTCATCAACAAATATTAGGCACCTGCTGGATATTACATTAAGCACTGGGAATAAACAGATAAAAGGATAATCCCTGCCCCTGTCTTTGATCTGCTCCATGTCTTAAAGAAGTTGGCTGTTTTACATTCTAGATATTCAAGCATTAGTTATTTCAGAGGTTTAGGAAGCATCATGGTTCCATCTTAGCTCTGCCATAGTAACTGGATATATGTCTCTACTTCACCTTCTGTTTGTTTATTCGTCTGTCAAATGAAAAGTATAAGTGCTCATGCTGGCAACTTCTCAAAATGAAAATCAGATAAGAATGTATGTAAGGGCAACTTGCAATCTCCAAAGTACAATAAAATATTTTATGTTAATGTATTATTAATGAAAATTTACTATTGTTATAATCATTATGGATATTTTAAAAAGATCACGTAAGTTTGTGAGGCTATCAGTGCTTCTTAACTGTAAATCCATTGAAATTTACTATTTCACTTTCTTCACTCAGAAACTAAGGGCGATTGCATTTTCATTTCTATTTCAAAAGGTTTGAAAGTTTAAATAATTCTCATCGGTCATCCTGAGGATGCTTCAAAGCCGATTGAGAAGCGTTATATAATACTGGAGAGATAGCATATGCTGGACAATAATGCTTTCAAAACCTACTTCTGTTTTTTGCTGAAAGACCTATGGCTAGAACAAAAATTTCTTTGATAAGGGGATCATATCATCTAACTTACAGAACTGTTGATATGATTAAATAAGATAAAAATATATGAAAATTATCAATGCATTATATAAATGTCTTAGCTTATTTATTATTATTAGAAGTTTGCAAAACATAATCCTAGCAGGTGGTGATGAATGAGGAAGGAAAAATATTTTCATCTTTAACCAGTAATTTTCCCTGTTTCAGGGAAATTTAAACAAATACAAAAAATACAATTTTAATGTTTTTTATCCTTCATTTAAAGATATATTTGTAGTTATTATGTAGCCAAGCAAAATTCAAGATGCAACTTGTGACACATTAATGAATGCTTCCCTAATATCTACCAAGTAGATGTACCCACTCCTTGTTTTTCATCCCCACTCTCCTAGGTATCTTTTCTTGTTTTCATGTACAAAGATTTGTTATCATTACCATGTACATATCTGTTTTCTCACTGGATTATGAACTCCTTGAGGATAGCAACTCTCTCTCAATTATCTCTTTATTCCTAAATAAGTTCACAGTTATTGGCACATAGAAGGCACCCACCAAATATCTTTTGTATAAATGGATGATTGCTTCTAAATATACTCAGGCTTTCTTTATTATACTAAAGGAATTGTTCTAGAGATCTTAAAATATTTTATTCCTAACTATACACAAATTATGACTCATAATATTGATTTTAGACACAACTCATAAAGATTCCATGGTAAAGTTACATACAGGTGCTTAACATGGTCTCAAAAAATACTTTCTATACTTGTATATGTAGATCAATTGAAAATATTTTAAGGTAGAACTTTTCAGCATTTTACCTCAAAAGATAAATTTTTATGAATACTTTTTTTAGTAAATTGCAATTGTTTTTTGAGTGAAGTCCAATTTTGAGCAGACATATACTGTAAAGCCAATTTGGTTTTTTGTCATATCTGAGTGAAGTCATTGGTTAATCAATTAGTTTGGAAAATCACATCTGTGCTGAAAAAAGAGCTACAACTGTTTTCTTATAGAAGTAGAGAGCAGAGAAAAATGGAAGCACTAGAAATGTATAAAAATGAGAGTTAATTTTCTGCAAACACTCATGGATATTGAAACCAGGTCTGGCATGAGTTCTGTGACATGATGCCTTATCAGTATCAGTATTTGAAAGTCTTTCTTTTCTTCTTAGAGCAGAAAACGTATCATTGTGCTACAAACTTCAGTACAGAGGAAAAGAAGGGGTATGACTCCAGGATCATCACACACTTTACCTGTTTTCCATTTTTCCTAAGGTTTTAGATTTTGTAGAGGGAAATACACAAGAGAAATTTCCAAGATATGATACACATGGGTCTAAACAATGGGAGCAGTGGGTGATGTGCAAAGAGAAGGAATCAGATGACTCGTCTGAGGGAGGGACCTAAAGTCTACAAAAACATGAGGGTTTTTGTGATGGAAGTGTTCTGTATCTTGACCACAGTGGCAGTCATACAAATATACAGGTGTGATACATTTTCATGGAACTAAATATACACACAAGTCCACATAAAACTGGTGAAACCTGAAAAAGGCTGGTGAATTGTATCAAAGTCAATTTCCTAGTCGTGTTATTGTACTACAGTCACGAAGATGTTACCACTGTGAGGAAACATGGGCAATGGTTATACAGGATCTCTCTGTATTTATTTCTTACAACTGCATGTGAATTTATAATTATTCCCAAAAAGCATTGAAAAAATGCATGAGAGGTTTCTTTGTGTGGAAAACATGAATGTAAGTATGGATCACTCATAAAAAAACAAGAAACAAAAAACAACCAGTGACCTTTGTAGGAGAAAGAAGAGGGAGAAGATTAACTAAGTCATTCATTCATTCATCTATCCATCCATCCATCCATCTATTCATCTACCCATTATTTCTTGAGTGCTATGATACTCTGGACAATGAGCAGGGCACCAGTAATAATATAGTGTCTTCTTGAGAGGATGTCATCATTAGAGGGAGGTAAATATGTAGATTATACACACAGTGAAGCATGACTGGTCCAGGGACGGAAGTGTAGGAGAATAGCGGGAGGCATTGAAGGCAGTGGTCAATACTCCCTGGAAAAGGTGAACATTGGAAGAACTTCCATGAAAGAGATAAATCTTGAAGTGTTTATATTTCTAGTCAGATTTCCTTCCTTCTTTTCAATTCCACCTCAAAGAAACCAGAGTAAGGCTGTCCAGAAGGAACATTGCGAGTGCTGTATTTTCATCTATTACTGTGCTTAGATTTCCTATTTGGCATATCTGTGTACTCACTTCTCACTCTCATAGGATTGTGATGGCCTCATGTACCTTCCTCAGTGCTTAGAATGTACTAGGCACTCAACAAATGTTGAATTAATGATTGAAAAAAACTATACCCCTCACACATGTAGGAGAAATAAATTGTGTGCAAGAGAAAAGAATCCTAGCAGTTTGTGTTGAACGCTCAGCTATAATATCAGGATGAGTGCAGAGGCATCAGGTAAGGATTCAAAATGAGAGCAGAGTTTTGGAGATGAATAATCATTATTTCACACTCCCCATGACCAAGGACCATGCTCAGTGTCTTACAGTTATTTCTTTTACTCCTTTTAAGAACTGTGTGAAGTGCATGCTTTCCAGCCATTCCATTAAATTGATCCCTAGTTATTTCCTAACAGGCAATGTGAGATATTACAAGTAACCACACCTGTAGTAGAAAACCTCAAGAAGTAGATGCCCACCATGTGGAATTTGTGAGGATAGGTGAGCATTGTGCTAACCAGATGTCGCTGGGAACCCTTTTGGAGACTAGGTGCTTTTTATTTTCTTAGTTTTGAGAAATGGGGCTTCTCTTTCACTACGGATATGAACTTTGCCCAACTCAAATAAGGGCAACAGCGCCACAGTGCCTCTGCGGCTTGTATCCTGTTGGTAGATATATGGTAAAATGGAGGGAGAGGTGGTGGAAAAGCCTAGCCTTGGACTGGAGTCCTCACCCTGCCATCACTTACCCTCCATGTGGCTTTGGCAAGCCAGATGACAATAAACATCATCAATTTCCTCAACTGTGAACTGGGGCTTCTCCTACCTTTCACTGGGTTATTTTGAGACCCAAAGAGGAAAATGAAAGGGATTCTTAGTTACTGGCCTCTAGATCACTCGTGTTTCAGGATAAAACTGAAAACAATAACACATAGTTTACAAAGTGAAGAGGAAACAATAGAAAAGGTGACTCCTTCCCTCCAAAGACTTAGCTGGCAGCATGGCTTCATACCCAGTGTTAGGGAAACATCGGTTGAATTGTTGCACCTACTTACACATACACACACACACACACACACACACACAATCACTTAGAGACTTCTTCCTTCAGGAAATCTTTTCTGACAGATCCAGGTTACATTGATTTCTTCCTAATCTGAGTTCTTCCAACATAAACTATTCTTTTGGGACTGACCAAATGCTGTCATGAAATGGCATTCATTCCATGGAGAATACTGCTTCTCAGACAAATATGGTGGATTTAAATCTTGAGGACAGATACCCCACTGCATCTGTCATTGTTTCTCCTGCACTGCATGTAACATACCCAACTCATACAGAAGGGATTAGATACCTCCTTATTGCTCACCATTTTCAGCCTCTTCCCCAAATACTGTGACCTAGTGTGATTCCTTTTCAAGGGTTTACTTGATTTTATTCTCCTGAAAACAGGAGATGCTCATTTTCTGAAAAGTATACGTTTCCATTTTATGTTATTTCTTTAAAAACTTGGCCTATGGCAGGAAAATTCCAAATAAAATATGTAGACACTCCACCCTCAAGGAAGTGAAACATAGCTCCTAAGTGTGGGTGGTGCATAGAGACGTCCTCCAATGAATACAGTTTAGAAAGGGAAGAAACAACTTTATAGTGGAGAAACTGATAAATGCTGTGTCAGTAGGGAGATCAGGGTAAACAACAGCAGTGATAAGCCATGTAGATAGTATGTACCCTTGACACAACATGATAAGAATGACAGTTTACCACTGTAGTTTTCCTCTCAAAACCTCACAGCCCCAGTCTAATCATGGGAAAAGCATCATACAGACCTCAGTTGAAGGACATTCTATAAAATACCTGACCATCAACGTTATCAAAAACAAGGAAAGTCAGAGAAGCTCATAGCCAAAAGGAGCCTAAGAAGACATGATGAGTAGATGTAATGTGCTATCCTAATTGGGATCTTAGAAAAGAAAAAGGACATTAGGGAAAAACTAAGGAAATCTGAATAAAGTATGAACTTGAGTTAATAAAAATAAACAAACACAATAAATGAGATATCTTAATATGTTAGAACAGTATTTTGAAGTCAAAATGAAATTTGGTTAAATCTGAAGAAGGGTTGTATTTAAGTTAATAGTAATGTGCCAATGTTAATTTATTAGTTTTGGTAATACAAACCGTGGTTACGAAAGATGCTTTCACTAAGGGAGACAGAGTAAAGCGTATATGAAAACTCTTTGTTCTAACTTCGCAATTCTTCCATAAATCTAAAATTATTCCGAATAAAAACGTTTATTTAAAAACAAAACAAGGGCTTCCCTGGGGGTGCAGTAGTTAAGAATCTGCCTGCCAATGCAGGGGACACAGGTTTGAGCCCTGGTCTGGGAAGATCCCACATGCCGTGGAGCAACTGAGCCCGTGCGCCACAGCTACTGAGCCTGTGCTCTAGAGCCTGTGAGCCACAACTACAGGAGCCCACAAGCCACAACTACTGAAGCTCGCGCGCCTAGAGCCCATGCTCTGCAACAACAGAGGCCACCACAGTGAGAAGGCAACACACCGCAGCGAGAAATAGCCCCTGCTCTCCGCAACTAGAGAGAGGCTCCGCACAGCGACGAAGACCCAATGCAGCCAAAAATAAATAAATAGAATAAACAAATACATTTATAAAAAATAAATAAATAAAATAAACAGCACATCTGTTTCACTTTAGCACAGTTGGAAAAGCCTTAGGAAAGATTAAATGGATGTGAATACATCAACTACCCGGAGTTTTGCCATAAAGATTGACAATGATATGCAAGCTACCTGGTAGCTTGTTAACTCCAAGAGTGTCTAAGTCTAAATTATACCTATTTACGATATATGACAAAAGGTGTTCTGCCTGTGTTCTCATCTAGGGGTTTTGTTGTTTCGGGTCTTACATTTAGGTCTTTAATCCACTTTGAATTAATCTTGGTGTGAGGAAAAGTTCTAATCTCATTGTTTTATATGTAGCTGTTCAATTTTCTCAGCATCATTGTTGAAGAGACTGTCTTTTCTCCATGGTACATTTTGTAATGTTCATCCTGTTTCCTCTGCTACACCTGCCACTAAGGAATTCCTGAAAATGTTCACCCCTTCCCTTGTCTATATGAGCACCTGCAGCACCACTGAACTCCCATTAAACCAGACTCTTATTTTTGTATTGCTTCTTGTTTACATTTTGGTTTTCTACTTCTGACTTCAGCCTCAAGAGATTCTCCTGTCTATTTTGGACATCACTAAGTACTGAGGAGCCATTTGCTTGTACCAAGAACAAGGCAAGATATAAAGAGTCCTAAAGAGGAGCGCTTGATCCTGGAAGCTAGAGTAGAACTGGTTCAGCACAGAGGAAATATAATTAATTCAGATTAAATCAATATTTACTATCAGGTGCCTGCTTTATTATGGCACTTTTTATGCTATATTTGGATTGTCTGTGTACTTGTTTATTGCTCCCTTGGGACTCTGAGGTTTATCGTTGAAGACTATGGCTCTTTCCTTATCCCACCCTCGCCACACTTAGCATAGTAATAGCCCTTCAACAAGTATTGATTGAATTAGTGAATGATGACAGAGTCCCTCAATTTCATAAAAGAGAAATAAAACATGGACAGAAGAGAATTGCAAAGTGGCATGTATATGATGCAAAACTTTAGTGCAGAGGAGATAACTGACCATTTTAGGGGTGGAGGGTAGGTGGAGATGTGTCCAAGGGACTTCTGAGAAGACATAACATCTGCTCTGGACTTTAACTAAAATAATAACAACAATTTAGCACTTACCATGAGCAGATATCATCTCTGTTAATCCTTATACGATCCCTGTGCTGCATTGTATTATTATTCACAGATACTCACTTCTTCCCTTTCTCGTAAGAGGACTCTTCAACCATCCCCATTACTACATATCTTGTCTACTTCTGGAAGAACTGTCCCCTATCCCATTAACTTTAGGTTTAGCTATATGACTTGCATTGGCCAGTGGGATAGGAACAGATGTGACTATTCCCATCCAAGCAAACTCTTTAAGAGCAATTGCATGTTTCAGTTAGTTTTTTCTTGGCAGTGAGAATGGGTGTGTCTAACACGGTGTCTGCCCCGTCAGCCTGGGTATTGGAATGAGAAGACATGGAACAGGGCTATGCAGAATCGGGTACAGCCATGCAGAACTACAACTGACTCACAGATGAAAATGTGATACGAAAAAGTGCTAAATTTTGTTGCGATAAGCCCCTGAGATTTAGTAGAAAAATGTATTTTGTAGAAAAATTTACTAAGACAAACCCTATGAGGTATAGTCTATGATAATCTCTATTTTCAGAAGACAAAATTAAGACAGAGAGGAGCAGTAACTTTCCCAATCACACATTTAATAAGAAGGGAGATCTATAACTTAAACAAGGTGTGCTATGTTGTATGTTGTTCTACATACATGGTCCAGATTTAAGAAATATGTTGTACAAAAAGACACAGAAACATGGAACAATTTAGCATGTAAGCAAGCAATTTGGCATTAACGGGTCAAAAAATTATAAAGATGGTGAGCAATGGTGGGAGAAACTAGACAAAGTGGTTTGGGTTCATGAACGATCTTTTACAACATGCTAAGATAATTGACTTATAAATCATAAACCAATATCTAAATTGATCAAATAGAATCTTGTTATAGTATTTGCCTTAGTCTGCTCAGGTGCCATAACAGATTACCACAGGCTGGGTGGTTTAACAAAAATGAATTTTCTCACATTTCTGGAAGCAAGAAGTCCAAGATCAAGGTGCTAGAAAATTCAGTTTCTGGTGAGACCTCTTTCTGGCTTGCAGACTCAGACCTTTTCTCTGAGTCCTCACATGATGTCTTCTCTATGTGTGTATGGAGGGAGGGAGGGAGGGAGGGAGGGGGGGAGAGAGAGAGAGAGAGAGTCTCTAGTGTCTCTTCCTTCTTTTCTTATAAGGACACCAGTCTTATTGGATTAGGGCCCCACCCTTATGACATCATTTAACCTTAATTACCTCCTTAAAGACCCTATTTCCAAATACAGTCCCTCTGGGTGTTAGGGCTTTAACATAAGGATTTTGTCCATGTATGCAAGTATGCATGTCCAGAGGAAATGTATAGTTGATGTGAATAATTTGAAATTTAAATGGTCTGTGCTGATCCACATTAGGTGCTATAAATTCAGGCTGATAATAAAACATGGATAAATAATCTCTTTATATCTTTTTATTGTACACTAATTATTTCTCTATATAGTGACCTACAAAAGAGAAGAGACTATGGCCAAGGTCACATGGATGATTAATGCCAAACAAAGGCTAAATAGCAGTCTTCTGACTCCCAAAGTTCATCCTGGTATAGGAAAAGAAACTTATTCGCACTTAAGTTTCCTTCAAGGGGCTGACTCTTTCAATATCCAGAGTCCTTCCCTTGATTTTTCAATTACCTGCTTTGTTTTCTCAGGTAACTAGCTTTTAGGATTCCTAAATTTGTACAACACCCACTTCATCCCATCAGTCTCTGCTGTCACATTTCCATCCAGATTCCTGCCCTAGGTGATGTTGCTTCCAAAGAGCATAAATGAGCCATTTTGTGCACCCAAGGAGCTAACCCGGTAATTTATTGAAGCCTGAGAAAAAAGAAGACTAGAAGACACTAATAAAATTTCTCCTAATGATATGTCAGCTTTTTGTTTTTCCTTTCATTCAAGTATCACACATTTCACAACAGTGCCAACATAGGGACAAATATTATTTCTCTGAAAATGTTCAAATTAAATTAAAGGACAGCCCTGTTTCCCAATACAAATGACTATGAAGGTGTTAGCTGGGAATATGCCAGCTATATGGCCATCTACCCATATACCTTTCAGACATGTGGAATTTCTCTACAAGGAGGTCCACATATTTGATCAATGACACAATTTCATCTGTACACAAACCTTACAATTACAGCGTTGCTGTGGCTACAGTAATTACAATAGAACTGTCATGAAGGAAACTGGTATGAGAATGGGGGCTTTCTAAAAATTGTAGATATATTGGGAAATATAGGGTATCCCATTCAATGAAATAACAGGAACATAAAACAATTCTCTTTATTAACTTAAATATCTCAGAGTTTCATTTATACTTATTTTTTAGTTTAATTCTCATGAAATGTTCAAATCTCATTGAATGTTTTCTGAATGCATACTATGAACTAAGAAGTTCCTGGTAACTGAAGGTAAAAGGAGTTGAATGATTCTATTTCCAAAATCTTAAAATCTAGTGTGAAAATAAGACGATGATACTACTGAAGGCTACAACTACTTTTAGATTGGATTCCTTTGGAATACTGACTCACCCAAGTTATTACATTCCTCTCCCTTATTTTAAACCACTGACTCCTAATTTTGAACTATGAACAATCACAAATCTCTCTTAAAGGATCCCTTACTTAACATTCAGTTCTGTCAGAGACTCTAGTCCATCATGTTCCTTTCCTTTACATACCTGCTACGCCACCAAACCACTGTCTCCACTTCCTGAACTCCCATCAATTTTTACTCATCTGTGAGTAAAAATTTACTCACAGTTTACTCATCTGGCTTTGCTTCCACTGAAACACCATTATAAAAATGCCATCAGTGGCTTTGTAATTGCCAAATCCATAGGGTTCTTTTCAGTTTTTATCCCTTTCCTCTCTCATGGGCTCAATACCATTGGCTATTCTTCCTGATTCATTCTTTCTATGGCTTACAAATCTCTTTTGATTGACTCTTCTCTATTCTCTGACATTGTTTGTAAGCTCCTTTGCTGGGTCTTCTTCTTATTTTGATACATCATATAGGGCTCTGTCTTGGAGTTTATTTCCCCCCTCAGTCTCCTGACTGACCCCTCTACTGTAGCTCAAAATTCAGCCAAATGCTGATGATTCTCAAATCTGTTTTCTCAGCCCAGACTCCTTGAACTCCAGATCTGTATATCCAGCCACCTAGGAGATTGTTCCATTTAGGAGCTGCATAGAACCCCAAATCTGCTTAGCCAGATGGAATGTCCATTCTTCTTCAGGTCAGCTCTCCCTCTGTATCCCCTATCTCTGGTGACTGTCACCAAAAAGCAATTAGGCACCTCACCAGAGGTTTAGGAGTTAGCCTGGAATTCTCCATCTCTCTTACACTCCTCTATAATCAATCCAAGCAGTTACCTAGCCCTGCAGAGTCTTGTATACAGGTATGCATCTTTTGCTCCCCTATTATAATAGCTTTCTCACTAGTCTCTCTCTCTCTCCTACTCACGCACATCATTCTTGCTCTGGCATGGGTTGACCTGTTCATAACACAAATCTGATCACGCTCCTAGTGAATTTCATTCAGCTGTCTCATAGTTGGTACACATAACCTAATTCTTGAGCGTGATATTCAAAGTACCCCCTCATGTAGCCCATGCCTTATTTGAAGCCTCCTGTCTTTCATCAGTCCCATCAAATTACTTGCAGTTTCTTATTACACATATACATGTCTCATTTAATGCCTCTGCTAATGTTGATTTTTTTATCAGAAACACCCTATGCCTACAACCAATCCTCTTGGCTAATCTTTAACTTTCAAGACACTTCATATTGCTTTTATGTCACCTCTTCTGAACCACATTTAATGATCTCTTACCACTCCAGGTAGAATTTATCTTGTTCCCCATTATAACCTATGCATTTATCAGTGCACCTATAATGTTGATTGCACAAAATGTTTATGCCTTTATCTTTTCCTGAGCTCTATGTCTTGTCTACACCTAAGCATTATGCCTGGAACATAATGGAAGATGTGTGATAAAAGTTTGTTGAGTCAACGATGAAATAAGTGAAATTTACAAATATCTAAGAAAATAGCCAGTATTTAATAGAAATTATTGGGGACGGATAAGAATGTCCCGTGTTTCAGAAACAAGAGAAAATTTAATTTTTTACAACATGAAAGACTTTGTGAAGGAAATGTAATGGCTTCAGGTCTGTAGAAAACACAGGAACCTAGAATGAGGGTGATATGAGACCCAGACTATAGTGTAGCATCCTATCTGTTATCATGAAATCATTTTTATAGATATAGTGTGAAGAAAAATATTTCTGGCTGATGGAAATTTCCTTATTTGTATAATCACGGTTTTTCTGACCATTAACAATAAAACTTCCACATCCTATTGCCCTAGATAATTTATTCTATTAGACATTTCTTCTCCAGCCTTTGCTACTAGAAAAACTTTACTCGTATCTGAAAACAGAATTCCCATTGCTTTTCCCAGTGATTATTTATTGTTAGAAAATACTGTTTGATTTGGGGGAGATCCTCAGAAAGGTAGAGAAAAAGTAACACCTTTGTTCTTTTCTATATTATCTTTCCACTGCATCCCTGAGACAATTACAGAAAGCTTCTGGATAAGCAAAATTCTGTCTATATTCCAAAGACATTGTGCCCTTAGGAATCCAATTGTTAGCTTAATTATGAAAATTCTAATTACTTAAAGTTTCTTCCATATAAAAACTATAGCAGTAATAATTCTTTGTCTTTGTATAAGGCATAACAATTTACATTTTAGTTTTCATTACTTCATTTAAGCCTCACAACGAAACTGGGAAGTAGTATTGACATTTTCTTTATAGAGATGAGAAGACTGGAACTCAGACTGGTTTTCTTCCTCAAAAGTACAAAAGTGGTAAAGAGTAATGCTGAAACTTGAATTCAGACATTTTTCATTTGGTATTTTCTCCAGGGTGGTTCTCTTTTTATCCTCTTCTTGTCTTCCCCCAAGTTTTTGCAACAGAGTCATTATACCTCAGCTTATTCTGAGCCAGTTTTAAAGAAAAATACCTAAAAATTTATACAACAAGCATTTAACTTACTGCTAATTTAGATTATTGCTCTAGCATTATAATATAAAATGATAAAATACAATAGAAAGCAATGAGGACTTTTGATTAAAATTCAAAAACATTTCCTACCAATAGGGAAAGAGGAAAATATTCCTCACTGTAGCAGGAAAACTATATCCACCAAAAATACTTATTCATGCATTCATTCATTTCTGCATTAATTCATTCATTCATTCTCCAAGAAACAACCTATAGAAAAAAAACAACAATGAGCCAGATACGTGTTGACCCTGAATGGGCTAGAAAGGTAAGTTGATAATGAACCCTGTTTTGAGAGGTTAATTATCTCTTGACGGGTTGAACTTAATTTAGAATCTTCTATCATACAAACGTTATTGTGTAGGAATAATTAGAACAATACTTTGAGAATGTAATCTACCATAATCATAAAGTCTTATTTTTATGAGAACTCCTAAGAGAAATTTAGAGGTCAGAACCAAGAAAATATGTTGTTTCTTCTAAGAAACTAGCTTATTCTTTTCACTATAAGACTGAATTTTGCCATTCTGTTTATACTTTTCCCTTTATTAGTCTTAGAGTCAAATTACTTTGGTCACTCACAAGCACCAAACAAAATATATCCTCACCTCTAGGAACTACACACCATTTTATGGTTTACATTCTGGATATGGATCCATCTCTTACTATCACCTTATTTTCTTATTTTTATTTTGCCTCCATTTCTTTATTTTCTTTATATTGTGTTTTATTATCAACATCTCTGTCAGCTTTGCTTAAGTATTTTTTTGAAAAAAAGCCCCACGTTGTATACATTTAAAGCAAAGAATGAGTAAGGGGGAGGAAAAAATGAAGATGGAGAAAGAAAGGTAAGAAAGGAGGAAGAGAGTTTTGGGGATTTCTGAGGATCTTTCAGAATAATTTAGCCTAAATTTGCCCCGAAGCAGGAATCTTCTTACTGGTATTCTTAAGTGATGTTCATCTGCTTTTCCTCTTACATATTTTTATACATTAAAAAAATCAGAGCCCCCATTCTTCCCAAGACAGCCCACATCAGAGTGGGAAAGCTCTGATTACCTGTAAGTTCATACTTCCCTTAGGTGAAATTGACCTCTGACCAAAATTTCATGTCCAATTTCAAAGCTTTGTGTTTTTAAACTCAAACACAGGGAAAAATAAACAGCATTTTCTTTTTTGTTTTCCCTTGAGATGACATGAAGCCCAAAAGCCAGTTGTAGAATAAGACGTGTTAATAGGATTTGGAGGAGAGACACACACTTTGATATTCAGAGACAAAGACAGGCTTGCTGGGCCGTTTCCTCTATCAAATCTTCATTACCTGCCACACTGTGTCATTACTCACAAACTTTAGCACCAACAGGCTGTTCTGACATCCCTCCCCAGCCCCTCTTTCTGTCTAGAAATAAATGCTATTGATCAGCAGTGGCCATATCGAAAGCTGGCAGGAAGGCATGAGTATATTAAGTTTCTTTATTAAAGTTGAATATAATCTGGAAAGAAGACTTGATTCCCCCTGGATTTATGGTCATTTATATTTTTCCCTTGTAATCCTCCATTTGTAACATTTCATTACACACTGTCTAATGGGGTTTGGGTATATTTTTCTTTGGTAAAGGATTTTTGTTACGCTGCTTTTTCCCAATCATTAAAACTTCAGTAGAGGGTCTACAGGGAAAGATGCAAAGTGCAGCTGTGGACCTCTACAGGCTTACCATGTGGTCAATTATATTTGCTCTAATTTATAAGGTGATTTGAGACGGAATTTTAGATCCAAAGAGTTTTAACCATAACGTTCGCCCCTTAGTGTCCATATGTCCTATCATCATTTTTTTTTTCCTACCTCTCCAATTTCTTCAAGGCCTTAGTTTTCCTGCAGTTTTTTTCTCTTTTCTTTTCTTTTCAGGCCTTCTCTTGAATTTTAGCAAAAGCCTCCTAGCTAGTTTCTCTACTGCGGCCAGGCTCTCTTTGCCCTCTCCCTCTGCCCTGCCATCTTTTACCTTTCTTCTGCAGCCCAAGTGATCCTTCTAAAATGCAAATCTGACAACGTCACCTCACTGCTTAGATTCTCCAACGACTTCCCATTACATTTCAGCTGAAATCCAAATTCATTGCCGCGCTCATAAAGCCTGTCTCATATGATGATGTCTTGCCTGATTCTTCAGCTCTGTGTTTAGTCAAGCCTACCCACCCTGCGCATCGCACACCTTACCCTTCATCTTTGAGAAACTCCTTACCATGTCATAAACGTCTGCGTGGCTGTGCCCATTACACTGTATTCTTTCTTCATCAGCTAACTTGTATTTATCCTCTGAGAGTCATCTGTTTTCCTGGGAGCTCCTTCCTGCTGTCATTGTTCAGATGTGTGTTCACTACAACAGTGCTTCTCCACCACAACACTTAAACCACATTCAATTACAAGCGCCCAATTACTTGAGTCTTTAACCACTACTCCTAAGCACCTTGACGTCAGACCCTTTATAATCCCTCTCTCTGTAGTTGCTGGCTCTATACCCAGCACAAAGTAGGTATCTAATAAAACTCTGTTGAATGACTGAGTGAAGAAAAGAATAAATAAATAAGTAAAATATAATAAGATGGAGCAAAAAGTGTAGAATTGGTAACGTCTGTGGAAGAATTCTCTGCTTCGGAAAGCAAGGGTTGTGATGTCAGAAAAACCAAATCTAGATGAGGTATTATTAGAGAGACCTATGATTCTTAGAACTTTAGATCTGGAAAGGACCTCAAGAGATGCCCTAAGGTGTTCGAACTAATCTGGTTCAACCTTTCCAATTGATTGATGCAGAAATTGAATCCTGAGAAAGCCCAGGGCTTCCTGGGGTCACAGAACCCTCCCTCAGAGCTAGAGCACAGAGATTTCAATTACTGTTGATGTATGACTGTGAAGAGCTAGTTCTTTTTATCAGGATTGCAATGGTGTATGGTATGTGCTATCCTCCTAAAAATATGTATTACTCAGAAACCCATATGGTTAGAGGCAGGAGTTCTAAAAGCAGACTGTTCAAACCACAGGATTCTCTAAGTTTTCAAGTTTTACTGGGGAAAATTTCAACGTTTCTCTGAAATATACTCTTGACTCATCGTGAGTTAAGGATGCATTAACACCCCCACAAAATGTAACCAAGAAAACATGTTTCTCCTGGAGGTGTTTAGCCTAATCAACAATGAATAAAACCTGAATATCTCAGTTTCTTCCTGATATTTATGTTTCCTTCTATTCTGAGCAGAGTTCAATTATCTACTTAGGCCTTTCCATCAAGTACTGAGTATCAGGAGATAGTTCTATTTCTCAATTCTAGGGGGCCATCAGGATAATTTTGAGCAGGAATTTTCCCAGCTTGTTACTGGTAATATCCGAGGTGTTACAGAACTTTTCAACATGTCTAATACTAAAATAGAGCTGATGCATTACCCTTCAACAAGATCACACAGATTTACTAGACTTTCAAGTTGGCTGAAATGATTACAACTGGAAAGTGCACGCTGATAGGAAGCTATTATTGTCAGTTACAACTTTCTTTCCCCGATAAAAACAACAACAAAGAGTTAACTATTATAGAATAAATGCAATTTATTTTGTAGACATTTGCTTTCTAAAAATGGTGTCCCCGCAAAAAAAAAAAAACAGACAAAGGGTCTTTTGGTTTTAACAAGGTCAGTGCCCCTTGGTAGAGTATAATCTGATATTTTGGGAAAAGGCTATGGGAGGAGATAACTAGAAATCATCATTACACTATGGCTATTGAAGGACACTGGAGATTGAGCAGTGTCCTGAACTGGGTTTCTCAAGGACCTTTGAAGTCAGAGACAACTTGTATCAACATAATTATAGGATTTAAAGGACGGGGTAGAGGTTCATGTAACAGCAAACTGATAGACAATTTTGGGGGTCTTTTCTATATTTGAACTTTTTTTTTTTTTTTTTTTTTTAGCGGTACGCGGGCCTCTCACTGTTGTGGCCTCTCCCGATGCAGAGCACAGGCTCCGGACGCGCAGGCTCAGTGGCCATGGCTCACGGGCCCAGCTGCTCCGCGGCACGTGGGATCCTCCCGGACCGGGGCACGAACCCATGTCCCCTGCATCGGCAGGCGGACTTTCAACCACTGCGCCACCAGGGAAGCCCCTATATTTGAACTTTTGATATCAATCACAGATGACTCATTATAAGAACTAGAAATGGTAGTTTCTAATTTATATAAGCTCTCATAGCTGGTCCATGGCAGAGCCTAAGTCCTCTGTTGATTGCCCAGTGCCCAAGGACAATAGCTCTCTTTAGCTTTATTGTAAACACAGTGATCTGTCAGTCAACTAATTATAATTTATGATTATTCCCAAATACATAGAAAGAGAAGAGATATCATCACAGTGTATTTAATAGAAAACACACTATTCAAAAAACACTGCTTGCTATACACTAAGATGCTGAGCTTTTGTCACTTTTAAATTCTTGATGCCTGGGGAGTATGAATCTTCCACAAAGGCAATTTCCTATTAAAAATGTTCTATAGGAGATTTCCCTGGTGGTGCAGTGATTAAGAATCTGCCTGCCAATGCAGGGGACGTGGGTTTGAGCCCTGGTCTGGGAAGATCCCACATGCCGCAGAGCAATTAAGCCTGTGCCCCACAGCTACTGAGCCTGCGCTCTAGAGCCTGCGAGCAACAACTACTGAGCCCACGTGCCACAACTACTGAAGCCTGTGCTGCTAGAGCCTGTGCTCCACAACAAGAGAAACCACTGCAATGAGATGCCCACACACAGCGAAGAGTAGCCCCTGCTCGTGGCAACTAGAGAAAGCCCGCACGCAGCACACAGCAACGAAGACCCAATGCAGCCATAAATAAATAAATAAATAAGTAATTTTTTAAAATGTTGTATAGGAAAATAATACGGTAATTGGATTTGTAACCTATATCTAAATTTGTTTCTTTTGCCAAATTGCAGTATGACCTTGAATAAGTCACTTCCTCTTTCTCTCATTTCTTACCCTTAAAATTAGGGGTGGGTGTGGTTACAATGTATTCTTAGGAGCCTATGGCTTCTTTAAAGTTGTCTTAGGACAAGGGTGAGGGCTATTTGTACTGTAACCAGGGTTGATTATGTTCTCTTCAAGAAAGCAGTCTTCGTATCCCATTTATATACTTTTCTGGCAAATTATTCAGCTGCATTTGCCTCTTAAATGTATCAACTTAGTGGACAGTTTGAACATCCAAATTTTATGAAACTAAGTGAGTTCCTCAACCATAGACAACTTTTCTGCTAGGCTTAATTGTTAAGGCATTTTAAAAGTTTCTAACTCATGTTGTTTTCCTTCCTTCAGTGATTGATTGGTGACCGTTGAAAATAAAATTAAAAGGCGTCCCCCAACTGTGAAATGACTCATAAGGAAGGTTCAAAGTGTTCTCTTTCAAAAAGTTCTTTGATTAGGAAAGCGCTTTATTCCCTTAAAATATCTTGGATGAAATGTCCAACCCACTTAGAATGACCTAATGTTAGAACTAGAAGGGACCTGTATTGTACTTTCTACAAGCATCTTTTCATGGATGTGAAATTTGAGGTCCTAAAATATTTTCCTGACTAGAGAAAGGAAGAAAATCAATCCTACAATATTGGACACTCTTTATCAATAATCATTCTTTCATTTGTATAATATTTTAAAGTTTACAAAGTACTTTTTTCCATAATACTTAATTTCATAAGCATCACCAAACAGTGAGGAAAGTAAGATAGTTATAAATACCCTGTTTTATGTCGAAAATAATGAACAAAGAAAGGAATCAAGACTTTCTGCATCAGACCAGTGTTATTTCTACTCATTGATCTGCCTTAGATTTTTAACTTTCATTATAAAAAAAGAATAAAATATTTTGTGTTATAGTTATTTTTAACCATTTTTCAATCAGATTGTCCCTCTTTCTAATAAAATTATTATCCGCAGTGAGATGCAAAAATGATTTCAGAGGGGAAGAGTCTGATCCTAAAACAGTGAAACAAAAGCTTAAATATCTTTGTATGTTTTTTTCCATATTTATTAGCTGAATGGTAAGTAAAAAGGAAGGAAGTCTGGGGCAACTCTAGTGATAGGAGTCTTGCACACAACGTCACAAGTTGCTGGATTTTGTAAGGGAAAGAAAGGGTTTGGCTCTGCTCCATAACCTAACTGAAACTTTTGTGAATTTACCAGATTATCAGATTCATGGGAGATGGCTGTTGTGGAAATAGTCACCTCTCTACCTCGCCAAGATTCTTTAGAAACAGAACAGGCACCGCTTCCTCCAAATTCTTTCTAACATTTTGCCAGAAGATGATCAGAAAAAAAGTTATCAATTAATAACTCATAAAAAAAACATTAAGTCAGCAAATAGAATATCTAAAGTAAAACTAAGGGCATGGATTAATTGGGCATAGATAATAGAACACCATGCTGGGTCACGACATGTCAATATTAGGTAGGTGCTTAGCAGGTATTGTAGAAAAGGAAGAAGGAAGGCAAATTGAATGGAAAGAGGGCTTTTCCAAGCCAGATTGGAAGTTGCTTTCTGTCTAGCACAATCCCCAGAGCACGCGATTATGGCTAAGCCAAAGAAAGAAGAAAAAAGGAGCTATCATTCCAATAAAGAACAGAGAAGGCTTTTATCCACAGCCTCTTCAGCCACATTCAAGCTGTGATGTAGAGGCAGTGGGTTTCAGATCCACCAACTCATGCCAGAGGGCTCGTATTTCCTCCAGGTCTAGAAAGACTGGATTGACAGCTTCGTAGGCCAAGGGATCAGAGCCCTAGGACTCCTCTGCAGGTTCCAAAGGAGAGCACAGCAAGAAAGAAGGTCACTCCAAACCTCACACTGCCGTGAGTAAGGGGATGGCAGCCAAACTATTACAATTTACAAAATATTTTATTAGACAACTTAAAGAACTACCATATGGAGAAGTCAATGGAAGTAGTACTTTAATTTATAGGTGAAAAATGTGAGACCGAGCAACATTAAATAATCTTCCGAGGGCCGTATGAGTGTCAGGATGACGCTAGACCCAGGTACTTTAACTCATCATTTATGAGCTTTACCATTACCTAACAGTTTTCTCTCATTTGGAACATACTCTTGGTATTATAATCCATCCATTTATCGTTCAAACACTGTGTCTTGTGCGCTGGGCCAGGCATAGGCAAGTCTTCTTCACTTGGTCTTGAGGAGTGTGCTGTGTTTAAGTTCTCCTGACATTCTACAGAAGAGAGAGTTTCTAATAAAACTCTCTTTTCCCCTTATGTTTTCTTAATTCCCTCTTAGATATATAATTATTACTGGACTGATTTGCCCATATCTGTGTACATAAGAATCAGAGACACACATCAGAATGCTGACCTCAGAAAGCCCAAATGCGACCTGTTCTCCGAGGAGAATGTAAACAGACACAACTTGGTTGAAACTTTGCTGTAAACTACTATGGACAAGAGAAAAATTTTCTGAGGCTGTTAGAAGGAAAAATCCATACTCCTCTCCCTACATTCTAATCTCAGCCTATCACAGGGAGTTCAGACTCACACTCAACTACTTTTGTGCTTTACCCAAGGGAGGAGGAATGGCTACTTAGAAAATAATATCCTAACTTTTTTTGGATCATTTTTTTAATGGATCAATTTGCCTAAATGCTTTAATCTATCTCTTCAACTTTGTCCTTTTGCTTTGGGTGCCAATGCCAAGACACATTCCGTCTCCACATTTTGAAAGTACCCAATGTACTGGTTACCTTGGGTTTGTGGGAGAAGTGAAAAGTTAACTAACCTGTGGCCCAAGCCGTGTTTCCTAATTCATCTTTTACTGGAAAGCCACGACATAAGGGTTTTAGATCCCTTATAATGATTAGTAAATTAGTCCTTTTTCCCACTTGTTGAGAAATAATTTCTATTCTTCTTACCTCAGGGTATTATATTTTTAAAATATTTAGACTTATGTCCCTGCAACAATAATTAAAAAGCCAAGTTGAGTACAATCCCCTTATCAGTTTTCACATCTAGTAAAAAATTATAACAAGTTATGTTGGGACCTCAGAAGTCCATGTTAAATGGAAAAAGGAATGAAGACAAAACTGGGAGAGACAAGGGCTGAGAGAACAGATTCTACTCAAAAAGTAAGTTCCATAATTAAAAATATATTGTCCAAAGGCATGTGTTCAATTCAATCTTGATCCTATCGGGTGTGTTCTCCAGAGTCCAGTCTGGTGTGTAGAGAGGTGATTCACAAAGTACTGGTACTAAGTGTGTCTAGAAAGCAGTGGTTCGTAAAGTCAGGAAAGGATAAAAGGGGTTGGTTCCAGATGGTCTCTCTCTGTTGAATGGCTCGAGGGATAGGATCTAGATGTGTAGGGGATAAGAATGGCATGAAATACACAATATGATAGGATCCAGAGCTAGAGCTAAATGAGCTAGAGTTAGGGCATGGCCTCAAAATTTACAGCTGTGAGATCAATTTCAGAGGTAGAAGGGTGACTGGGAAGGCTTCAGACTCTTACATTGTCATTTGCTATGTCTGTGACCAGGGTCTTCATTTTTCTCCTCTCTAAACTGAATATACTATCCTATAAAACTGTTGTGAGAGTTACGGATTATGTACAAAAATCATCAACTTAGGCTCTAAACAAGTGGCAGTCGCTCTCGTTTCTGTAGTTGTTGATGTCATCACTTTTTATTATTATAATCATCACCTCATTCTCATCATTATTAAGTTTTCCACCACTTTCTTTCAATTATAGAAGAGTCTGGCCTCCTCAGACCAAGAAAGTTACTATTAATTGGTGCCTAATTGCATTTACCACGTCAAAGCCCTTGACACTGACGGTCTTGACGCTCAAAGAACTTCATCAAAATACCTCAGATGCCTTCTCTTTGAGTGAGAAGGTGCTAGTGGAAGATTACATTCACCCCAGGGAAGGACCAGTCATGAAATGGTAGGCCCAGAGGGGTAAACAAAATGACAAGGTGGCCAACAGTACTCCCGGCTGGGAGGGGAAAGGATGACTGCAAAACCCTTTTATCCCAGAGGCAGCGAAGTACATTTTATCTTCTCAACACAATCATGGAAACTTGAGCTAGCGCAAAACAACAGAATGCATATTAGATTAGGCTTTTGGTATTTCAAGCCTACTTTGGTCAAAAGGGCTGAATGAAAACCCTCTTCTAATTGGGTATATGAACCCAGAAGACATTTTTGAGAGTGGAGTGCGTTCTCAATTCTGTCATAAAGACTGGCGTGACGGTGGCTATAGCTTCCCAAAGAATAAAATATTGTGTACTTTCCTTTTTTGACCTTCCTTGCCACTGTAATTTTATATTTGATTTTGTGATTAATGTTCCTCTTTCCAATTAGCCAGTAAGCTAGGGGTTGTGGCTACCTTTTCTCATTATTATATCCTTTCTGTTTCCAACACTTTTTTGCTATGTGAGGTTGACCCAGGCACTGGCCTCACCGGAGGTTATGCTTTCCTAAAAATAAAAATTGAGACATGTTTGTTGTGAAAATTAAATGAGATAGTGTTTGTGATGTTCCCTGGGACTTACAAAACCCTATCAAATATTCCTTTCCCATTCTTTTTCTACTCTTTTTCATTATAAATAAAATTACCCAAAATTAATATATGTTACAGAGTGTGTAAGAAGTTCCCAAGAATTACTGCATTAAATTCTCATAACCGTTCTATAAGGTGTGCAGAGAAATTGACATTGTCCCCTTTTATTGTTTAGGAGATGGAGATCCAACATGTTTACGTGCAGCCAACTCAAGGGCCAGAATTATGAACATGAATCTTCTAGCTCATGGTTTAGTGTTTTTCCTGCTAAAATAGAGCACTGCTTAGCAGTACTACAAGAACCACACCTTATTCATTTTATAGTTAAGAAAATAGCAATTTAGGTCCCTCTGAGCCTGGGTTTTCTCATGAAAGGTAAAGATTGAAATACTACTGTATGAGATAACAGTTGTGAGGATTAAATGATACCATGTATGCAGATCCACATGGGTTTCAAATAGCAGGTGTTCATAACAAGTTAACTTCATTCCTCTAATTGCTTGCTCATAAAGTTAAAAGATCACAGTTTTCACTTTGTTCACAGGGAAAACCTGTGGTGAATTTAGGATATATGTGTCTCCTAAAATGCCTTTGAAATAAGTTCACATTTAATTTGGAGGGAGAGAAAGTGAATGAGCTATCGTCAAAAGAGAAGACTGTGGGCTAAAATCCTGCCCCTGGCACTTACCAGCTTGGTAATTTTGCAAGACCTCCTTGACATGAGACTTCGTTTCTTTGTAATAAAAATATATTAAATTATCTATGTCTATTTGGGTCTATCTGACCCAAAAAAGAGTTGTATACGTTTTATAAATGATGGCTATTACAACTACAACAACAAAAACAACTACTACTACTACTTCTACTGCTACTATTTCATGATCACTAATGCTACCATTATCACGGTTCTCAGTACACAGAAGGAACATTTGTTTCGAAAGTGATCAGTGCATTAAGCATTGCATTAGTTTCTTAGGGTTGCCATACAAAGCACCCCAAACTAGGTGGCCTGAAACAATAGAAATGTGTGGTCTCTCAGTTCTTGAGGCTAGAAGTCTGAAATTAAGATGTTGGTTATGATTGCCAACGGCTATAGGAAAGACTCTTTCCTTACCTATTCCAGCTTTTGGTGTTGGCAGACATTTCTTGTAGACCTGTCAGCCCAATCCTTGCCTCTGTGGTCAAAAGGACTTCTTCTCACTGTATGTCTTCATATCGTCTTCCCTCTGTGCTTGTCTATTTCTGTGGTCAAATTTACCCTCTAACAAGACCAGTCCTATTGGATTGGGGCCAATGACCTCATCTTAACTAATTACATCAGTAATAATCCTATTTCTAAATGAGGTCACATTCTGCGATACTAACAGTTAGGACTTCAACATATCTTTTTGGGGACACAATTCAACCCATAATGAGCACCCATGAAAGAAGTTTCAGTCTATTCTCAGTGATTTCAGAATTCATGTAGTCACTCAGATGATTTGAATTTTGCTGGCTAAAAATCAAGCCTCTGCCTGTGGTACTGACTTCTGTACTTAGGAAAATCAAACTGGATTTCTAGAAAGTTAATGAAAATCACAGAATGGAGTCTTCAGACTGCCACAAATAGCTATGTGAAACTTTTAAACAATTGTGAACAAATGAGAGAAACCTTCAGATCTTTGTTCAGGAGACATGCTTTGTCCCATTTAAATGCCAGCAGATAGAAAACTTGCAATACATGAACGGAAGAGTTGCTATCTAACTTTACACCTGACACCATCATGGGAAGCAGGCACGATTAAGAGAGTTTGAGGAAAGAACTGGTATCTGGGAGATTGAAAGTCAGCTGGAGACCACTGAGTTCAGCTCCTAGTTTTAAATAGGTCCCATGTCATTCTTTTGCAGGCCCTGGGTCCATTGAGCTGAGTAATGGCAAAAATCAATTGGAAGTGTCAGACAGGGTTAATGCTGTAGATAAGAAAATGCTGAAAGGAGAGTGACCTATACTCCACTCTGGGGAAGCCTAACAATTCTTCCTCTGTTCTTCCTGCCCCATGCCTGCATGTCACAGGGAGATAGAGGTGATTATAAAACCAGCTGATCAGGAAGGGAGAGGTGATTTTTAGACTCAGGTGAGTTGGAGAAAGAGTAATAATACTTTGCCCTTTTTCTATTCTGATTATAGGCATAAAAATAAATACTAATGAATTATCATTGTCCCTTATATTTCTGTAACTCTCAGAATTCTATGAAGCAGGGGCCTCTGGTAGGCAGAGTAATGGACTCCCACGATGTCAATATCCTAATCCCCGCAACCTGTGAATATCCTACCTTGCATGGCAAAAGAGACTTTGCAGGTGTGATGAAGGCCCTTGAGACGGGGATATCATCCTGGATTATCAGAGTGTGCCCAATGCAATTGCAAGAGTCTTCATCAGAAGGAGGCAAGATGGTCAAATTTGTCAGAAGAAAAAAGTGACAATGGAATCAGAGGTTGGAGTGATGCTCTTTGAAGACAGAAGAAGTGGCCGAAGGCAAGGAATGTAGGTAACCTCTGGAAGCTTGAAAAGTCAGGGAAATATAACAGAGTCTTCTCTAGAGACTCAGAAGGAACACAGCCCTGCTGACACCTTAACTTTAGTCTTCTGACTCCCAGAACTGGGAGAGAACATATTATATTGTTTTAAACTGCTACGCTTGTGGTAATTTGCTACAGCATCTATAGGAAAGTAACAGGGTCATTTTGGGAGGATAGTACATTTTAAAGAGTAAATGAAGAAACACAGGACTTAAGTGGCTCAATTTCACTTATTAAACAGCAGTGTAGTTTCTTCATTTAATTTTGCTTTTGTTTTTGAGTAACCCATCCACACATACTTGTTGAGAACCAAAGAAGTTCCCAGCACCGCTCACTGCGTTTCCCACTTTAAGTGTAACAAGGGCTTCTGAGACATACAATGAATCTTTTTTTTTTTTACCAATTTTTGGAACATTTGGATTATGTATTTATTTATTTATTCATTTTTTATATTAATTTTTATTGAAGTATAATTGATTTACAATGTGTTAGTTTTGGATGTACACCAAAGTGATTCTGTTATATATATATATTCTTTTTCAGATATATATATATCCTTTTCCCATACAGGTTATTACACAATATTGAGTGTAGTTCCCTGTGCTATATAGTAGGTACTTGTTTATCTATTTTATATATAGTAGTGTGTATACGTTACTCCCAAATTCCTAATTTATCCCTCCCCCCACCTTTCCCCTTTGGTAACCATAAATTTGTTTTCTATGTCTGTGAATCTGTTTCTGTTTTGCAAATAAATTCAATTGTATCATATTTTTAGATTCCCATATAAGTGATATCTATGATATTTGTCTTTGTCTGACTTACTTCACTTAGTATGATAATCTCTAGGTCCATCCATGTTGCTGTAAATGGCATTATTTCATTCTTCTTTATGGCTTCCATTGTATGTATATGTGTGTGTGTGTGTGTGTGTGTGTGTGTGTGTACCACATCTTCTTTATCCATTCATCTATCAACGGACTTTTAGGTTGCTTCCACATTTTGGCTATTGTAAATAGCACTGCAATGAACACTGGGGTGAATGTATCTTTTCGAATTACAGTTTTCTCTGGATATACCCCCAGCAGATGTCTGAGTCATCACTGAAGTAGACACTGGGCAGGAGAACAGGAGCTCTGAGTAGGAGGCTACTCTGACAAAGGAAGACTCAAGCGGGTGGGCAGGACTCATGCAAAAGAAGCAGGGCTGGGGCTGGACTTTACAGAAGATGGGAAGGCAGCTTTAGGCCTGTGTCTGGCCCCACTGGGTAAGGAGACTGGGGGATCAGGAGAGATACTCTGTCTAGGAATCAAGGCAGTGCAGCTAGCCCTTTCCCTACATTATCTCTCAGGTACTTGTATGTGGTAGATGGATTGTGGGAAACAGAGGAACCCAAAGGTGTACCTCAAGAAAGAAATGGTTTGCCCTTGGGCCCTGTGAGAGAAGGACTCACTTGGAGAACTCAGATCCTCCTGGCTCCTGGACCAGAGCTCCTCCACGCCATGTGCCCCAACTGCATGGCCTCCAAGAAGAAAGCACTTGGCGCATAGAATCCACAGGTTATAATGGGTCTAGATGAATTTTTTGACTTTTCTACTGAGTAGCTGTGTCTCTGGAGAAATGGTTGAACTTTCCTAATCACTTTGCCATTGTGAAAGACAGGTATGAAAGCTGTTGGAAATTGAAAGCTATTTTACCTGGTAGGAGTTAATTGTGCTAACTCTCTTGGAAATTGTATTTTTTTTAATCTCAAAATAACCCCCCCACTTGAGAGGTGAGAATTTTATATCTTATACGTTTCTTTGAAACATCATTATTTTCAGTAAATATTAATACCTCTGTAAAACTGAAATAGTACCTATCATCACTATGATACTACTAATAGTACAACTGATAACAATGGTAGCCAGGATTTATGAGGCGCTCATCATATGAAAGTTGCCAAATTGGTGTATAAGACATATATTATCATTATACCTCACAACAATAAAGCAAGACAGGATGCATCGTTATCTCCATCTCATTGATAAGGAAACTGAGGCTCAGGAAGGAGCGGTGACCCACACAATAAAGTCAGCCTGTGGTGGAAAAAGTGTTGCAACAAAATCTTTCTGACTCCCACATTGTGAACTTTACCCAATGAATCGTGCTGGGACTTAAAGGTGAAAACTTCATTTCTAAATTGGAAAGTCCAAGTCATAGCATCATATTATACAAGCTTGCAGTGGGCATTTAAGAATATTTATTGAACTGAATTTTCACTTTGAACTTGGGCACCGTATTTGTATCAAGCTATTTTGTACATCAGAAAAGAGGGAGCCACTGAATCACCAAGAAACACATGGAAAAAGTAAACACTGATGCTCTAAAATTATTAGTAAAAATACATCAATTGAACACATCCTCTCAGGGTGTGTCCTGTCATACAAATGCTGAAACATAAATACCGAAGTGTTAGGAGACGGGTGGATTGCCCGCATTCTCTCATTTTTAATAAGGCAGGCTCTTGGTCTCAGCAGTCTCCAGGGCAGGTGGGAGAACACTGGTATCTAAGCTCTCTATCCCCAACAGATGTTTTCCCCAGAGACACATTAACCACATGAAGAAATTGGTCATTATCCAACTGAGTGGAGGTCGGCACTGCTAGATCGGGGGAGAATGGATCCTGTCTCTGACATTGCTCCCTCTTCTTTCCTCTGAAGTCATCACACATTTAATACAGACCCCTCTACCGCCACCCAAATATATCATGACAGATCACACAAACAACCTGGGCCAGCAGTCATAAACAGCAGCTTTACTGATTAATTGACTGATTGGTTAATGAAGTTTCTGGATTTGAGCATAACTCATTGATCCCTTGGAAAAAGGACCCAAAACTGTTGTGGATACAAATCACTAGGGAAAGATTCACGAGCTTAGCTTATTCCCTTAGCTTTGAATGAAGGGATAGACTAAAAATGTACAGAAATAGCATTCTTTGAACTATTTAAAAAGCCCTCTTGGGACCTTTCCTTGATCCATTGAGAAAAGTATTTTTAGGAGGAAGAGTTTATAACCAACAGTCCTGTGTGTAACGACCACCACTTCTTTACTGGACAAAACACACTGTCCATGAATAGTCTAGCTGCTCTCAGACTGGCTACAAGTAAGACATACTGGGATGGATTAAAAACAGAGGTTCTTATGAGCCATCCAAGACTTTCTTAATCAGGATCTGGTGGGGCTTTGAAAACTTCTCTCAATGATGCCAACGTCCAACCAGTTGGGTAACTGCTGTACTGGTGCCTTTTTCTTTTTTTTTTAATTATGGAAAGCATTGAAAAATTCAACCTCCTTAAGCACTTTAAGCTGATCATTTTTCATCACTTGTTCCAAGGTTACATTAAACACTTTACTTACAGCAGGTGAAGTTCTCATGGTTGCAGCGCCACTCCTAGTGGCCCTGCTGCTCATATGCGGTGATGTCCTGCCCCATATATAGTCTGTCTCTCAAAAACAGGCAGAAAAATAGAAGCTGTACAGGTATGTGCAGAGGGGCGGGTCCCAGTAATCATGGTATGTCACTCCTGAGCAGACTTCTACAGAGAAAAAACAACAAACTTTGACCTTTCTGTTCTTTTAATCCTTGCAACAACTCAGTAAAATAGGCAGGGCTGGGTAGATAGGGAGCTGAACCTCAGAGACGTTATGCAATCTTTCTAAGGTTGCACAGGCTAGAAGTTGTTCCAAAGAACCACTTCTCCTTAGAACCAAACTCAGGTCTTCTGATTCAGATTAGGCTGTCACTGATTAGACAGTAATGGATAAACATGTGTACACACCCAAACACACACACTTAAAACACACACACACACACACACACACACACACACACACCTATGATCTGGATCAACCAGATGAATTTATTTAGTGATTGCCCTATAGCTAGGCTAGTAGAGCATGATTGATATGTCTCTCTTAAATGTATATTTTTCATCTAAGTTTTTGATATTTTTGCTTAGGTAAATATCTATATATTAATAAGCTAACTGTACAATGTCTTATAAGTGCCTACAGTTTGTGTTAAATATTAGCTCATCAGTAGTCTTCCATCTGGCTGTTTCTCCATCAATGCACGCTGACCCTTCCCATTTCAGGGCTTTCTCCTCTGTAAAATGGGTGATCATTGGCATTTAGCTTTGACATTCTGCGGCTTTTGTTTCTGTTCTTTGTTCTATACGTATTCCTTCGACCACCACCTCTGCCTGCACAATTCCTATTCAGATGATACGGCTCCAGATATCAGCCTTGGGATCCAGGATGGGCAATGACGCTACTTCTTGCTCTGAATGGTTGTGGTATATTATCTGTACTTTCTCACGTTTCACTTCCTCCCTTATATTTTAGGGTTTTTTTCCATAAGCACCTTCTTCATCTTGCTGAACTGTGGACCTGCCTCATTCAGCTAAGAGGCCCTTGGCCCTAGAACAGTATAGTGAAAGGGAGAAGGTAACACTTTTGGAGGGCTGAAAGATGCGAACGATTATTATATTCAATTAGTATAATAGGTAATAGACAAGGAAACCAGGCACAAAGAGGTTAAGTAAGTGGCCCAAAGTCACGTAACAATTAAGTGGCAGTAGAAGAATCTATCTTGTAACCACTAGGCTATACTACCACACTCCTATGTCCTTAGTGCAGGAAATGTATGAGCTACACAAAGTCCAACCTCTTTTATACCTTGTAAACCTATTTCCTCCACCAGAAAGGAAGGAAACAAGAAGGATCTGGTCATGTGTTTTTACCAGGGCATTGGACGAATCTTCTCCACTGATGGCCAAGGCACCAGCCGAATGAAGGTGGAAATGGAGGGCACCTTGGCCAGTTGGGTGCGGTTATTTGCTTTCAAGGGGAACTACGCTGTGGGCCCTAAACAAATTCAGGGGAAACTGCTTTGGGCAAATGCTAATAACCACAAATAAATCCTCTGTTGTTTCCTCATCACTTCAGGTTTTTACCTTATGTCTCAATCAGTATCTAGAAAAACAAAGACACAGGCTCCACGAGCGATTCTCCTGGGACATGTTGAAAATGAAAAAGAAATCAGCAGTCCTGGATGGAATCAGTTTCATACTTGTTTTATAACAACTGCACCAGGTGGAGCAGTGAAACACTGTAAGTCTTTGGGACCATTTTTAGAAACAGTTTTGAAGCTCACTTTTTAAAGGAGATGCTATATTTTAGGGCGGTAATGGCAAATATTTTCACTAAAGGAACAGATGGTAACTATTTTAGACTTTGGGGGCCAAGGGGCCAAACTGAGGATGTTATGGGGATGTTGATATAACAAGGCAGATGAGAAAAAAGCCCCATTGTCCTGGGGTGATCCAGGGCCATCTGGGGTGGTGAGCATGCTTTGGGCTCAGGTCCTGACAGGTATTCTTCAGAGGATCTGCAACTGGAGGGAGGAGGGAGTCAGGCTGTGTCAGGGGAAGTGCTCCCTCACTTTTTATTGTGCGACACCAGATCCGGATGCCCTTTTCTCTTCCAGAGAGCCTGGCCTTCTTAACTAGTGAGGTTGGCTGGGGCTGCTCATTGAGATTCCAGGTTTCTCTGTCTTCCAGTCCAAGACCCCACCACTCAGTACCCAGCAGTTACCAAAGAGCAGAGTTCCCAACATGTAGGTTGTAACTAGTGCAGGGTGTGGCCAATGGCAAGGCATCCAGGGGTGGAATGGGGACCTGGAGTGGAAAGAACTCTGGCTTGCTTTGCATGACTCAGAATGCTAGTCTACTAGAGCAGTGCCATGGGCTGTACTAAAGAGGCAGCAGCCTGGGTTTTGCCCACAAGCAACCTCTATTTTAGGACATGGCTGAACATGATAGGACTATACTGAAGAGATGCACTAGAATAAATAGAAACTGGAGAAATATGTTTCTACAAAGAAGCTGAGAAGACAGGTCCAGATGTCTGTAGTCCAAGAGGCAGATTTTGGGAGGTGTAGGCATGTGAAGTAATTGGCATCATGGACGTTACCAGGAAGGTTGAGGCTAGTGTCATGGGCAGGGATTTTACAGTGACGGGATCTCAGAAGCCAGTGCTTCCTCTTCCCTATATAAGGACAATATATTCCTGTCTGTTGCCATGTGACTCGTGGGACCTTTCTGTGGGAACATTGCTCCTGTCTCATTATCAGGTTTAGCCACACCATATTATTTGATTAGTGAAGTTTGGAAGAACCAGTGATGCAATGCTAGGTTTATAAAACATTCCATGATTTCTGTCAATAATTCCCTTGTTCCTTCTGCCAAGAAAACATCTATACTTCTTCATCTTGGATTTTGAAGCAGCTGCAAAGCCATGTTGTCACTCAGCCCACATGTCATTGCAACTGAGAGATAAAACTCTGTTTTTATAAGCCACTGAGACTCTTGAGGTCATTTGTTACTGCAGCAAAGCTGACTGATACAAGGTGAAATTTAGAATTGCAGAAAAGAAGTTTCTGTTAGTGAAGGCTGATACTGGATAGTCAGATCCAGATACCTAAGAGTTATCCAGATAGGCTAAGAGTTAAGGCCAGGACTCCAGCTCATACTATGATAAGATAAGCCAGGACATGACGTCTACAGACCTTGTTCCCAGGATACTTGACAAGATGCTGGGACAGGAATTTAGATTTAAGAAATAGTTTGTCTCCCCTGAGCTACAAGGTTGGGGCTAGCAGTAATAACCCTGACCCGAGCTGAGTCATTCAATTTCCTGTGTATTAAGAGTTTCTTACTTTATATCAGGAAGCAGACCAGCTAAGGATTCAGAGACAAATAAGAAGGCAAAGATCAGTCACTCATGGTGGGGAGGGTACATCATGAAGTTTCTGTAGAGGACACTGGGTCTTGAAGGATGAGTAGATGAGTAGATTGAGGGACTAACATGTATAACACCATGGAAGCCCAAGGACTGACCTAAGTTCCTTAAATCACTCTTGCCTATTCAAGAATGGTTCAAGAGCACTTCCTCAAAGTAGCTTCACGAACCACCTGTGCCAGAAGCAGCTTCATAAAATTAGCAGTTCCCGTGACCCCAAATCTGCTGAATCAGAGTTTCTAGATCTGAAGCCTCAGAGTATGCAAGATTGATCCTCCAAGTGACTCTGCATTCAAGTTTGAGACCCAAGGATGCAGCACAGGGGGCTCAGACTGAGCTACACATTGAATCATCTGGGCAGCTTTTAAGACATAGATGCCTGGACCTCACCCCAGGGATTCTCATTTGATTGATCTGGTATAGGGCTCAAGCACGGGTATGTTTTAGAAGTTTCCTAAGTTTACTTTGATGCACACTCAGTTTGAGAATCACTGGTATAGAGGGGAAAAAAAATCAATTCATAGTTATTGCATATCCCTCATGAAGATAACATCCAGGGCACTGTGGTGGCTGGAGCAGTAAAACTGATAATGGTCTTTCTTAAAAGGAGCTCAAAATTTTGAAAGCTGATGGGAAGATGGTGCCTGGCACAGGGTAAGCATTCAAGGTCGTAAGTTGAGTGGATTAATAAAGAGACATATATCCAGAGAGGCTGAGAATTTAAACCAAGCCTTGTAGGTTATTCTAACTGAGGTTCAGGAACCACTGTCCCGGAGACAGTGTGGGAAAGGGGTGGGGAGGTGTGGGGTAGGGAGAGGAGAAAAACCTCCTCAGAAAAACCTCAGTATAGCTGAACCTCAAGAAGCCAGGAACCAGGCCTTGACAGGACAATCTGGCTCAAAGAACACAGGGGCTTCATTCTCATTGTCTTGAGGGCCTGGAGCTTTCTGTGTTCTTGCTTCTAACACCAAACTTATTCTCAGAACATGTGCTAAGTTATCTACCAGTTTCAGGTTTTGCTTATTGCATTTTCAGAATTAAATTTTCAAGAGCAGTTGCCACAATACAATTTTGTGAACTTGTAGCACGGAACATGTCTAATTAGGTTGCTAGAGCCCTTAGCCAAATTACTGCAAATGTCATCTCTCTGCTGTCTTTTTGATGCAAAAATGTAGGGCAGTCTGCAATATACATAATTTAATCTTAATGCAGGCAGACGCCACTCATGGTGACAGAAGGGTCTGTATTCCATTAACCCAAAATTTGCTTAGGCAAGCAATTCCCTCATTACACAGCTTGCATCCAAAAGGATGTTTCTGTCTTTCAAGCAAGCTGCTACTTTAGCAATTAGTTGTCCATAAAAATGTGAGTAATCGCCCTGTCTCTGGATGGCTGGTGAGTTGATCATGCCCATGGGCCCGCCTTGGCCGTTCCAAGTCTCCTCGGCTGGCACTGTCCCAGGTTTCAGAGATTCTGCATCATTAGGACATATGACAGCACTGATGAGTGAATTTCCAGCCTTGTCATTTTTCTCATTAGAAGAAATTGTATTCATTTAGAGAAAACATTTTTTGTAAGTTCTGATTTGGTCACAGCCTCATGACCTAACTCCCTTGCCTTTGTCCTCCTAGTCGCATTTTTTCACACTTAGTTCCTTAAATTCTTCCAAAGGGAGGCTCATCCCTACACCCCAGCCTAGACCAATTCCTGTGCAAACAAATCATAACAAAACAAAATGAACGATTGATCAAGGGGAATAGTAATCACCAGCATTGAATACTATGTGTGAGGCATTGTATCGGGCCCTTTAGATCTCATTTAATTCTGGCTGCAGTTCAAGGAGTGTGAATTATTATTCCCAATTTACAGACAGAAAAACTGAGTCGGTGAAAATAAGTGTCATGAAATAACTAGCTACTTAGCATCCGACTGTGTAACTCTTTCTTACAATGTCCTAAACAACATAGCCATGGGTGTTAAAAGTAGATATCCTTTCAGACTTGGAATCCTCAACCCCATGAGCAATGGACTCCCAAGTCATGTACCACATTTCTATGTGCATTTCTTCTAGAGATGAAGCTGGTTTCTCAAGAATGTTTGTTTCCTAGACTCTGGGGTCTGCTACCTATGGATAAACATCTAAAAGAAAGCTTACTTAAACCCACAACTTTTGAGAATTATTTACTCCAGGCTCTTCATTGCTGAGATTGATCCACTAATTAGAACCAGACTGGATTCTCTGCCCTCACCAGAAGAATCCCCTCTGTCTTCATTTGGGAGACAGACAGAGAAAATGTGCATGCTTGTGGGAACTGAAATCCTCCTTATCACAGAGCCAGAACCACATAAAAATAGACTCTTCGCATCTTCTCATTATTCACAACCTTGGTTATGAACTGATTTTCCTGATCTATTTCTTTGTCGTATTACATGTTGGTCTGGTTTTATAAGCTTATAAGCTTTCTGCTTCATGAGTTCATTTTTACTTTTAACCCCATTTTCCCCTGGCTTCTCAAAGGTGACTGTAAGTTTCTGTTTTGCCAATCATTTGGTTTCTCTCTGGCCATACTGCTGTCATCTTACGTAAATTCTCACTCATTTCAGTCTTCCTCTACCTTCTAGTTCAGTGCCAACTAGAAATCTCATAAGCACCTTAATGACTCTTTCTTCTCACTGTTGACATTCATCCAGAACAGTGTCCTATGGATGCTTTTTCCTAAATATCCTTGAAGTTCTTTCCTTTTCCTCCATTATCTTTCCTACTTTCCTAGTTCTAGACCCTCATCACTTTATCCTCTAGGTTAGGAGAATAACTGCCCTCCACATCTCCAGTCTGACAACATGGTATTCTATTTTCTCTTTTTCCATCAGGGTGATCTTTCTAAAGATCATGCCCCTCCTTTTTAAAACCCTTCAATGGATACCCATACTTTCAAGATAAAGTCCAAACCCCTTATGATATCTATCTTATCTATATTTCAAATTGTATTCATTTTTCAAACTCCAATAGAAATTTCCTCTCTATTTGTCTATCTCAACTTACTCTACCCCCAAACACTTACTATCATAGCATTTCTTAAATTAGACCATAACTATTTATCATGAGCTGTTCTCGCTGCTCTGAACTTTAGATGCCTTGACTAGGCAAAGACTGAGTATAGGTAATTTCTATATCCCCAAACATAGAACAGTGCCTGGCACTTATGGGGTGTGCAATAATTGTATGCTAAATGAATGGATGAGTGAATCAGTTAATGGTGGAAATAGAGGTCAGCATCACCATTCCCTTCTTTCCTGCTGGGTTCAGAGTGTTTGCTCACGTCTACCTATGGAACAATGCATGGCTTATTCAGATATATATCGATAGATGGAGGTAATCATGAAAAATCAGTGAAACTGTCCAGCTTCTTTTAGAGCAGATGTACGCCAAGGTAATTCAACTGGCCTTTATGCTGTAGAAAACCTTCATCCAAAGCATTTACTTTTTAAAAAAATTAATTAATTAATTTTCAGCTGTGTTGGGTCTTCGTTGCTGCACTCAAGCTTTCTCTAGTTGTGGCGAGCGGGGGCTGCTCTTCATTGCGGTGTGTGGGCTTCTCATTGCAGTGGCTTCTCTTGTCGTGGAGCACAGGCTCTAGGCACACGGGCTTCAGTAGTTGTGGCATGCAGGCTCAGTAGTTATGGCGCACAATCATTGTTGCTCCGTGGCATGTGGGATCTTCCCGGACCAGGGCTCAAACCCATGTCCCCTGCATTGGCAGGTGGATTCTTAACCACTGCACCACCAGGGAAGTACCAAAGCATTTACTTTTTAAACTCAAATTTGCATATGCCATTAGCTTGTGGAAGGGGAGATGAGGTTGGAAAATCATTCTGAAATAGTTTTCTGTGACTGCAATAAATAGAGGAAAGAAGCAGGAGGGTTGATAATGCTGATAACAGAGAGAAAATGAAAACGTGGTTGTGGGTGGAGCAGGCCCAGTGAGTGATTTTCCTCTTGCCTCTAACCTCAGTGACATTAGGACAGAATAAAGTAAAGTGATGGTCTCTAGAGGGGTCCTGTCATTCCACCAGCTACTTATGAGCACCATTGTGGGACAGGCTCTGTGCTAGGCTCCCAGAATAAAGAAATAATAAAGACAAGGTCTCTGTTCCCGGTGTAACGTGGAGGAGGGACACACAATAGGTAATTTCAAGGCAATATGGAGAGTGCTAGACTAGAGAATGGACTAAGTACTCTGGAAGTACATTAGGAATGAAAGACTTTGTCTCTAGAGATCGTGGGAGAGCTTTGCAGGGGTGACATTTGAGTTGAATGTGGAAGGGCGATTCAGGGAAAACAGCATTCCAGCTGGAGAGAAGACTTTGCATAAAATCCCCAGTGTGAGAAGTGACGTGGTCAAGTAATGATGCAAGTGGCAATGGTGAAGGAGAGGAGGTGTGACAAATGAGGCTGAAGAGGATGTTGGGCAGGGTCTTTGGCACTTCATGTGTCGGGGTCTGGGAGCCAGTGGAAGAGGTGAAAGAGTGCTTGGCTTGACCTCACTAACTGCATATTCAAGGGCTTCTTATGGCTTGAAGCTTGTATAATTTAGGGAATTCTCTATAAATGAAAGAAGGTTTACTAATAGAAAATTAAGTGCATATTTGTGAAAGTGAGGGGCTCTGAGCTCATTAGCCTCAAGGTAAATTCTCTCTGGTTCATAGAAGTTGGATTTGATTGGTATAAAATGTCCTTACTCTTAAATAAATTCTGAGGATAAAGCGGGACTTGCTTTGCTAGAAAGAAAACTGGTAGAACTATAAGATAAATAGAAACCCAGTTTAGAAGGACTAAGCTGGCCTCCATAAAGAAGTCCTCCAACTGCCTCTGGAAAGCTGTCCTATCTCCCTTTATGTAGAGATGGCAGTTTGCATCTCTTGACACTCTTATCACCGTATTGTCAGTTTTGCCTCCTGCCCCGCATGAAAGGGTACCAATCCAACGAGGGAGGGAGCTGGGAAAACCTAAGGGAGGTGAGGAATTTTATTTTTAAGATTGCCATATATCCCATGTATAAATAGATATAGTTAACGTTCCAGTAATTTGGTTATGGAAGAAAATGTGATCAACACTCGTCTGAAATAATTAATCTATACATGCCATTTCTTTCCCTTTCTAAACATCTCTGGAAAGAGAACATGGAGAAGAATATTGCTGACTTCCTCCAAGATTTTCTGCATATCATGCATCTTATACCCGTCAGCTACTTTTCCTGACACTGTTTATGTCCCTACTATTTCTAACATACTGTAGGTGAGGTCAATTCACTCGTAAACTCCCCACAGCTCATAAATGACAGAGTTCGCCTTTGAAACCTGGTCTTATCAACTCCCCACATTAGTCACTTCCTATTAGGAATTTTATTTTCTTAAGGGCATCACAGTTTGAAAAAGTATTGCGGGTCACCTAGGGCATCCACAGAAATTCCAATTTGCTTTCAAATAATGCAGTCCTTAAAGAATTTGGGATTTTGCCTGGTGTTACTCATTAGAAATTATGGGAATAAACACCAGTAATTTCTCATGATTCTGCCATGCTATTTCTTGACTCAAATGCCCTCATTAGAAGTCCATCTCCTGCCCTCCTCCTCCCAATGCTGGTGTGATGACACGATTGACGCATGATGGCATCACATCCCAATTACACAGCATCATGTAGTTCTTTCACTAACTGGAATGAACTGGATATTCCTATCATGAGTGTTTTGATTTCTTGCCCAGGAGACTTTATTCTCTCTACTCTCATTTCTGGAGTCATTCCCCGCATTCTAATTTATTAAATACTATCCTACTTTCAGAGCTAATTTTGACACTTGTATGGTCTCCAAGCATGTGTAGGGTCTTTCCTGTATCATCTTATTTAAGTGTGTATCCATTCTCCTGTCTTCTGTAATTGACTATGGCCTTTTCAAGGATATAATCAGGGTCTGGCTCATCTTTATATCTCTCACAGCATAAGCTGAATGTGTTTTTATAATTGCTAGAATGAATGGGTAGATACATTTAGGTATAATGACCCTTGACAAACCTTATTACTTCTGTAATATCTCCATACTAGTAGAACTCGATTAGAGCAGCTATCAACTTTATGAACTCTTTTCAACTTTCATACTATATATTGGTTTTCAGAAAGCCCTAAAAGAGCTTTATGTATTTCAGTGATAGGAGGAGAGCCATTTCTGATGGAGAGATTTATCCATACAGGTGATTTCACATGTTTCTTCTCCATATAACAGACAGATATAATCATCTCTTCTTAAAGAAGGGAAAGCTAATTTGTCTAACATGAAGAGATTAAACTTAAGTGAGTGGAATTTAGTCACATTTCTATGCAATTGGCTACAGACATTTAAATCAGTGTCCTTCCTAGGATCGATATTCTTCAGTGACAGAGACTGTTCAGTACTTTGTGGGAAACATCATGAAGATCTGAAGAAAGAAACTATATAAATTCAAGGGATTAAAAGTTTGAAAAGTGTAGAAAAAGAAAGTCAGGGAAGTATCTGTCAAAACAGTCATTGCAAGAGGGATAAAAGTGTAAGTTCCTCTCTCTCTCTCTCTCTCTCTCTCATAAAACAGAGAAATGCCATAAATATGTTGAATCATAGTACTAACAAGGAAAGGAATTTGATGAGGTTGTTCAACATATATCTATTGACTAGGAGGAAACAGTGGATTCAAAGCTGGTTAAAACCCTTATCCAGTGAAGGCAGAAAACAAACAGTTGCCATCCCACAGAACACTTGATGAGATGCTATAGCAATATCTCCTTTGTAACGTTTGCATCTGCAACTGTGTGGAAATATCCATGGTCCACATATGGAAGCAATATGTAAAATAACACCGAGAGGGAGAACACTACACATGAAGTTGCATTTATAGAAGTCCAGAGCATGGGAAAAAAGAAAGTGCTCTTAGCTACCCAATGTAAACACAAAAGTGATGATAGGGATTTGAAAGTCAGTTTCATGAGGAAATTTTCATAGGCGCTTTTGAAAGCTTGGGCTGACTGGTAAAGCTTAGATAAAAAGACACACTAGGGGTAATTTAATGGTTATTACATATTTTAAAGTCTCTCGTAGTAGAACAGGTTAGACCTCTTCCATGTAGTTTAGCGAACAGAAACAAGATCAATAAGTAGAAGTTACCTTGAATCAGAATGTCCCTGCATGTGGAAATTAAATCGTTAAATCAGGAAACATTTCCTAAATGGATAAACAATGAGGTCCTACTGTATAGCACAGAGAAATATATTCAATATCCTGTAATAAACCATATGGAAAAGAATATGAAAAAGAATATATATGTACATATGTATATGTACATATGCAATATATAACTGACCCACTTTAGACCTAGGAACACATACAGACTGAAAGTGAGGGAATGGAAAAAGATATTCCATACAAATGGAAATAAAGAAAGATGGAGTAGCAAGTCTCACATCAGACAAAATAGACTTTAAAATAAAGACTACTACAAGAGACAAAGAAGGACACTACGTACTGATCAAGGGATCAATCCAAGAAGAAGATATAACAATTGTAAATATTTATGCACCCAACATAGGAGCACCTCAATACATAAGGCAAATACTAACAGCCATAAAAGGGGAAATCAACAGTAACACATTCATAGTAGGGGACTTTAACACCTCACTTTTACCAATGGACAGATCATCCAAAATGAAAATAAATAAGAAACACAGGCTTTAAATGACACATTAAACAAGATGGACTTAATTGATATCTCTAGGACATTCCATCCAAAAACAACAGAATACACGTTCTTCTCAAGTGCTCATGGAACATTCTCCAGGATAGATCATATCTTGGGTCACAAATCAAGCCTTGGTAAATTTAAGAAAATAGAAAACGTATCAACTATATTTTCAGAGTACAACGCTACGAGACTAGATATCAATTACAGGAAAGAAACTACAAAAATACAAAAACTTGGAGGCTAAACAATACATTACCTAATAAGCAAGAGATCATGGAAGAAATCAAAGAGGAAATCAAAAAATACCGAGAAACAAATGACAATGAAAACACGATGACTCAAAACCTATGGGATGCAGCAAAAGCAGTTCTAAGAGGGAAGATTTTAGCAATACAAGCCTACCTCAATAAACAAGAAACATCTCAAATAAACAACCTAACCTTACACTTAAAGCAATTAGAGAAAGAAGTACAAAAATCCTCAAAGTTAGCAGGAGGAAAGAAATTATAAAAATCAGATGAGAAATAAATGAAAAAGAAATGAAGGAAACAATAACAAAGATCAATGAAACTAAAAGATAGTTCTTTGAGAGAGAAACAAAATTGATAAACCATTAGCCAAACTCATCAAGAAAAAAAGAGAAATGACTCAAATCAACAGAATTAGAAATGAAAAAGGAGGAGTAACAAGTGACACTGCAGAAATACAAAGGATGATAAGAGATTACTGCAAGCAACTCTATGCCAATAAAATGGACAACCTGGAAGAAATGGACAAATTCTTAGAAAAGCACAACCTTCTGAGACTGAGCTAGGAAGAAACAGAAAATATAAACAGACAGATCCCAAGCACTGAAATTGAAACTGTGATTAAAAATCATCCAACAAACAAAAACCAGGACAAGATGGTTTCACAGGCGATTTCTATCAAACATTTAGAGAAGAGGTAACAGCTATCCTTCTCAAACTCTTCCAAAATACAGCAGAGGGAGGAACACTCCCAAACTCATTCTACGAGGCCACCATCACTCTGATACCAAAACCAGGCAAAGATGTCACAAAAAAAGAAAACAAAAGGCCAATATCAATGATGAAGATAGATGCAAAAATCCTCAAATAAATACTAGCAAACAGAGTCCAACAGCATATTGAAAGGATCGTACACCATGAAATGGGATTTAGCCCAGGAATGCTAGGATTCTTCAATATATGCAAATCAATCAATGTGATACACCATATTAACAAATTGAAAAAAAAACCATATGACAATCTCAATAGGTGCAGAAAAAGCTTTCACCAAAATTTAACACCCATTTATGATAAAAACTCTCCAGAAGTAGGCATAGAGGGAACTTACCTCAACAAAATAAAGGCTGTATATGACAAACCCTTAGCCAACCATTCTCAATGGTGAAAAACTGAAACCATTTCCTCCAAGATTGGGAACAAGACAAGGTTGCCCACTCTCACTGCTATTATTCAACATAGTTTTGGAAGTTTTAGCCACAGCAATAATAGAAGGAAAAGAAATAAAAGGAATCCAAATCAGAAAAAGAAGAAGTAAAACTATCACTGTTTGCAGATGACATGATACTATATACAGAGAATCCTAAAGATGTTACCAGAAAACTACTAAAGCTAATCAATGAATTTGGTAAAGTTGCAGGATACAAAATTAATGCACAGAAATCTCTTCCATTCCTATACAATAATTATGAAAAATCTGAGAGAGAAATTAAGGAAATGCTCCCATTTACCATTGCAACAAAAAAAATAAAATAGCTAGGAATAAAACATACCTAAGGAGAAAAAAGACTTGTATTCAGAAAACTATAAGACACTGATGAAAGAAAATAAAGAGGATACAAACAGATGGAGAGATATACCATGTTCTTGGATTGGAAGAATCAACATTGTGAAAATGACTACACTACCCAAAGCAATCTACAGATTCAGTGCAATCCCTATCAAACTACCAATGATTTTGTTCTAACAGAACTAGAACAAAAAATTTCACAACATGTTTGGAAATACAAAAGACCCCCGTATAGCCAAAGCAATCTTGAGAAAGAAAAACGGAGCTAGAGGAATCAGCTATACTATATATACTATATATATGCTATATAGATTATATAGACTATATATACTATATATATATACTATATAGACATCAGACTATACTACAAAGCTACAGTAATCAAGATAGTATGGTACTGGTAGAAAAACAGAAATATAGATCAATGGAACAGGATAGAAAGCCCAGAGGTAAACCCATACACATATGGTCACCTTACCTTTGATAAAGGAGGCAAGAATATATAATGCAGAAAAGACAGCCTCTTCAATAAATGGTGCTGGGAAAACTGGACAGCTACATTTAAGGAATGAAATTAGATCACTCCCTAACACCATAGACAAAAATAAACTCAAAATGGATTAAAGACCTAAATGGAGGGCCAGACAATATAAAACTCTTAGAGGAAAACATAGGCAGAACACTCTATGACATAAATCACAGCAAGATCCTTTTCACCCCACCTCCTAGACAAATGGATATAAAAACAAAAATAAACAAATGGGACCTAATGAAACTTAAAAGCTTTTGCACAGCAAAGGAAACCATAAAGAAGACGAAAAGACAACCCTCAGAATGGGAGAAAATATTTGCAAATGAAGCAACTGACAAAGGATTAATGTCCAAAATATATAAGCAGCTCATGCAGCTCAATATCAAAAAATCCAATCCAAAAATGAGCAGAAGACCTAAACAGACCTTTCTCCAAAGAAGATATATAGATTTCCAACAAACACATGAAAGGATGCTGAACATCACTAGTCATTAGGGAAATGCAAATCAAAACTACACTGAGGTATCACCTCACACAAGTCAGAATGGCCGTCATCAAAAAATGTACAAACAATAAATGCTGGAGAGGGTGTGGAGAAAAGGGGACACTCTTGCACTGTTGGTGGGAATGCAAATTGACACAGCCACTATTGAGAACAGTATGGATCTTCCTTAAAAACTAAAAATAGAACTACCATATAACCCATCAATTCCACTCCCTGGCATATACCTTGAGAAAACCATAATTCAAAAAGAGTCATGTATCACAATGTTCATCACAGCACTATTTACAATAGCCAGGACATGGAAGCAACATACATGTCCATCAACAGATGAATGTATAAAGAAGATGTGGCACATATATACAGTGGAATATTACTCAGTCATAAAAAGAAACGAAATTGAGTTATTTGTAATGAGGTGGATGCAACTAGAATCTGTCATACAGAGTGAAATAAGTCAGAAAGAGAAAAACAAATACCATATGCTAACATATATATATGGAATGAAAAAAGAAAAAAGGTTCTGAAGAACCTAGGGGCAGGACAGGAATAAAGATGCAGATGTAGAGAATGGACTTGAGGCCACAGGGAGGGGGAATGGTAAGTTGGGACGAAGTGAGAGAGTCGCATGGACATATATACACTACCAAATGTAAATTGATAGCTAGTGGGAAGCAGCCTCATAGCACAGGGAGGTCTGCTTGGTGCTTTGTGACCACCTAGAGGGGTGGGATAGGGAGGGTGGGAGGGAGATGCAAGAGGGAGGGGATATGGTGATATATGTATACATATAGCTGATTCACTTTGTTATACAGCAGAAACTAACACAACAACGTAAACAATTATACTCCAATAAAGATGTTTAAAAAAAGGAATTGTGAGGAAATGTCAAAAGTGAGTTTGAGAATTGTACATTTAGCATTTAAGAAGAACTAAGTGTGGAGAATCTGTGAAAACAACTTTTTAAGATTGATAATGTATTATTTCATTTTTCTTTCTTCACCATTTTCACATAACTGCACCTTGTTGGGGGACACGATTTTTTAATTAGTTGATTTCGATTTACCTAGTGTTGCACACAGATTTTGTAGAGGAAAATATTGATACATATACATCCACAATAATCTCTTATGAAAATGGCTTCCATCTGATAATTGGTCACACTATCAGAAATTCATCCATGAATGGATAAAGAAGATGTGGTATACATATATGTGTATATAGATATATACATGTATATATATATATATATATATATATATATATATATATATATATATATACACAATGGATTATTTCTCAGCCACTAAACCATTCATTAAAAATAATGAAAGATTGCCATTTGCAGCAACATGGATGGACCTAGAGATGATCATACTAAGTGAAGTATGTCAGACAGTGAAAGACAAATACCATATGATATCACTTATACGTGGAATCTAAAATATTACACAAACGAATATATCTATGAATTAAAACCAGACTCACAGATATATAGAACACACTAGTGATTGCCAAGGGTGGAGGGGCAAGGGAAGGATTGGGAGTTCGGGATTAGCAGATGCAAACTATTATATATAGAATGGTTAAACAAGGTGCCACTGTATAGCACAGGGAATTATATTCATTATCCTGTGATAAACCATAATGGAAAAGAATATGAAAAAGAATGTATATGTATAACTGAGTCATTTTGCTGTACAGAAGAAATTAAACACAACATTTTAAATCAACTATACTTCAATAAAATTCCAGGGCTTCCCTGGTGGCGCAGTGGTTGAGAGTCCACCTGCCGATGCAGGGGACACGGGTTGGTGCCCTGGTCTGGGACGATCCCACATGCCGCGGAGTGGCTGGGCCCGTGAGCCATGGCCGCTGAGCCTGCACGTCCAGAGCCTGTGCTCCACAACGGGAGAGGCCACAACAGTGAGAGGCCCACGTATCACACACACACACAAAAAAAATTTCCAAAAAAAAGAAGAAATTCATCCATCAAAGACTTGGTCTAGGAATCAGAAGCCCTGGATTTTTGTAGCAATGCTGGCTCCCTTAATGCAAATCACTTGATAACTTTGAGTCACAATGCTTTATTGAAATGAGAGAAGTTTGTATTAGATTATATAAATTGTTTAGGAGTCTCTGTTAGCCTTTATGCCATTCCTGGCTTGCTATAACACCCATGGAAATAAATTAGACCAAAGATCCAATGTAATGCTGAGTACCAAATGATGAATGTAACCATCAATTTTAATGGAAGAAATGTGAGTGAAACAAAGTACTGGATAAGTTGGTTTGGTTTTATTAAGAATTATTGGATCATTGTATTAATCAAACACAGTTATTATGGGAAATTTCAAGAAAACTCTACTAGACTCTTTAAGAAGCTAATAATTGTTATTTCTCCATCTAAAATAATGTTTTTTCAAGCCATTGTTTTTTGAACTATGATTCACTATGTTTATGGAATCAATTTAATGTACTATGGCCATAATTAAGAAAAAAATATATAATAGAGAAAAATAAAGTAGAACAGGAAAGAATAGAGAAGTAGCATGGAAGGAGTTTTCATAGTAATATACACATATGCTAGTACTGTGTTGCAACATTCAATAAATTTCTAACAGTGGATGTCAGTCAGAAGTTTAAAAGCTACTGACTGTCTTAAATATCATTGTGGAATACTGTTTTTTCAGAGGCTTGACACCACTGATAAGCCAGGGGAATCTAGCAAAAAATTATAAAATAAGAGAAAGTTATTTAATTTTTGTTGTGTTTCCATTTTCTTCATTAAAGGAACTGATAAGCCTGCTGGAAATTTTAAAAAATTAAGTGTTTTATAGAGGAAAATTAAATCTGAGTTGGATACGAAGTTGATTAGAGAATATACAGTCATTTTAAATAAGCACAGTTGTCCAAATCTAGGCAAATTTCACACCAGAATGCTAATAGTTTTTAATATAAGATTACAGTAAACTTAAAAATAGTATTTTAAATAGAAAATTTCAAACATTGAAAAAAGCAGAGAAAATAGTAAAATAAGTGTCCAAATGCCTATTTCCTAGCTTCAGTGATTATCAACTTATGGTCAATCTTGCTTCATCTATACTCTCCTTCCTAACCTCTTTTCTTCTCAAATTATTTTGAAGAACATTCCTGTCATCATCATTAAACCAACAGAAATGAACAATAATTACTACAGTTAGTAAGTATCCTGTTAGTGTTCATATTTTCAGTAAACTTCTACAAATTGAGGGACCACAATGAGATACCACATTATACCTACCAGGATGGCTAAAACCAAAAAGAGGTAATAATAAGTGTTGACAGGGATGTAGAGAAGTTGGATCCCTCATTTGCTGTTGATGGGAATGGAAAATGGTGCAGCCACTTTGGAAAATAGTTTGGCAATTCCTCAAAACATTGAACATAGAATTAACATATGATCCCATAATTCCACTCCTGGTTATATACCCAAAAGAAATATATATATATATATATATATATATATATATATATATATATATATATATATACACATACATTCACACACACACACTAAACTTGTACCTGAATGTTTATAGTAGCATTACTCATTATAATCAAAAGGTGGAAACAATCAAAATCTCTGTCAACTGATGAATGGATAAGTGAAAGAGGTATATCCATGCAGTGGAATATTACTCAGCAAAGAAAAGGAATAAAGTGCTGATACATGCTGCAGCATAGATAAACCTTGAAAACATTATGCTAGGTAAAAGAAGCCAACCACAAAGGACACATATTGTATAATTCTATGTATATTAAATGTCCACAATATGCAAATCTACTGAGACAACACGTAGGCTAGTAATCACTGGGGGATGATGAGAGGAAATGGAGAAAAATAGACCACTAATGGATATAGGTTCTTTTGGGGTAAAAATATTTCTAAAGTTGATTTTGGTGATGGTTGCACAACTCTGTGAGCGTACTAGAAACTATTCAATTGTACACTTTAAATGGGTGAATGTTATGATGTGTGAATTATATTTCAATAAAGTTATTTTTAAAATGAAGAAAAGGAAAACATACCAATAGATGAAAGGTATAGAGCTGTTCTTATTTCTGAAAGGTGAAGGAAGTGGCAAAAATTTCAAAGTTGATGGTTTCACATTTAGGTTGACTTAAGTAAGTATACATTTTTGAAAGGGAAAAAATTAAGGTTAGGAAACTATATATTGTAAGTAATTTTTTTGTCTCTGGCTAGGGCTGCAAATTTGAATTTCTCACCATTACAATCCCCTGGGCAAAATCCAGAGATAGCACTGTTCAAATGACTTCTAGACTTCATCTCAGGATACTGTGTTTATCCTGCCAACACTGATCCCCGACCTCCATGAAATCACCTCACCATAGAGGACTCAGGGTTAATCATGCCTCTGTTATGTATTTAGGGTGATTCTTGTACAACTCAGATAATTGATATAAAAATGTCTTTAAAAATCAAGGAATTGTGTTATTGCCATTATTGTTTGTGCTCTATAAGCAGCAGAATCTATTTGCAGAGAACCATATTTGATGTTTGACTAACAGACAATAAATAATTGCTGTGGATATGGGTGGTCTACCATGGCTGACCTCTGTCTCTCACTCAGCAAGCCTTGTACCATTTCTGGAACTGTACAGTGTAGTGTGTATTTAGCAAACAATAAATCCTGTCACTGTGGCTTATTTATATTTATACATAAAGTGATAGAAGAGCTTCTTAAAAGGGGTACACTTGTGTTCTTACAGGGGAGGCAAATCCTCCTTAGTGATGTAACCCTTCCACTTTCCTCCCTGACGCCTTTTTAATTTCTAAACTATAAATTATAAACTTAACTCTAAAACTTAAAGGGATATTTCCCCCCTGGCAGTCCAGTGGTTAAGACACCGTGCTTCCACTGCAGGGGGCACGGGTTCAATCCCTGGTTGGGGAACTAAGATCCCGCATTTTTTGGCTGTGCGGCATGGCCAAAAAATAAAATAAATTTTTTAAAAAGGGACTTTATTTTTTCTAAGAGTGGGGGAAATGAAAACTCAACCTCTCCTTTAACAGAGATTATAGAAAATCTGTATACATTTCACTCATCCCCTTTTCACATTTCGGGTTTCATTTTTCTCTGCCTTCCTCCTATTTAATCAGTATATGTCTGAATTTGTAAGAATTAAAACCTAAAAATGGTTCATGCATTTATACTTCTACTTAGCCTGATCTTTTCAGATTGAGCTGCTGTGACACCACGATCAAATCTTTGTGTCACACCACCTTGCAGCTGGAAGCAATAGTATCTCTTATAACCCGCATTTACACACAAAGACAGTAAGGGAAATTGGAAAAGCCACAGAACCATGGTGAGTGAAGTTGTACAGAGGTGCCCAAGCCTAGCCATGTCATTTACCAACCTCAAGGAGCAATACTAATTCCAGACTAGCTCTGCTACTGGGTTTGAGTTGTCTGAAAATAATCAGGCTACAGCCAGTTTTGCTAAGGAATTTACCATCATCAAGACTTCAGGCTGAAGGTCTTTACTGCCTATTGTTCCCTTGGTGCTGAGACAGATAAGCAGGGACTCCAGACATCTGACAGTAAGAGTATTTTCCAGGCTCACTAACTAGACTTTATTCTCTTTCTTAAACTCATTTACATCCCACTTGGTTGTGTATTAAAATTGGACCTCTTTTGTCCCACTAATTTTTGACAATTAGTTTGAAAAGTAGGTGATTTTTTAAGATAAATCTAAAATACAACATTTATTCCACTGAGTTTGAGCTTTGAGTTGTTTTCTGCTATTAGATAAGAGAAATAAAATCTCATGTTTCTAAGCTCTAATGATGAACATATGCTATCAAGGTAAAACTCTCAAAAGAAAATCTGTTTTTTCCAGGGCGTGTTAAATCTGGGGATAAAAGTCAAATGCAAAGTATGTGCCTACATCAATCATATCAGAACTTTGCACCCAAACATCTGCTAGTGCGTATCTTCTCCTTAAGGTATCTCTATTATAGTGAGGAGTGGTGTGTGTAAATGCATTCATGGCAGAGGCAAAATCTAGCTGCCCTGTTCTGCTTAGCTGGTCTCACTACCATCTGCTTTCTGTCTTCTCTTGCCCTGAGCATTCTTTGTACTTGCTGGGTGCTGATCACCTGATGCCCTGAGCCTTGGATGCTGAGGCTGGTGGGATGCAGTAGAAGTTGAAGTAGGAACATCCTTGAGTTCTTTGTTGAAAGGAAATGCACAATTCAAGAAAATCAGGTAGAGTTGACAGGCAGGGTTCTAGAAGAGAGCTGGAACATGGAGGTCTGAACATAGAGGAAAGTCTAGGCTCAGGCAGGCACAGAGGGTGGTAAGTAGCCACATTTAGCAGAGTCTCAGTTTCTAGACTAGGAAAGGGAGGGAGTGGAGAGACAGAAGTCCCCACCAAGGGAAAGAGGAATGGAGCCATTCAAGGCAGGGGCTCAGGCCCCGGGGAAAAGACAGGTGTGGAGTATGAGAGCACAGGGAAGAGGCAGGAGACCAGTGACTGGAGGGAAGGCCAGGGGAGACAGCAAGTCCGCTGGTTGCAGAGTTATGCTCATTGTTACATCCGAATCTCTGAAATTGGCCCTCATTAAGAGTAGGACTTTTCCCTGAGGCCAGAGGGACAGGTTTCGGGGAACGAGCTTTCATAGAGGAACAGATAACCCTGGAAGTGAGTATTTGAAAATGTTCCAGGGGCTGGGCATCAGCTAGATCATTACAACTCCTCCTCTCCCTCTTAACTTCAATAACGCCTGTGTTCCTTCAGTACGGATGCCTTCTCTTAGGTATCAGGAAGAATGGAGTCTACTCAGACACATTCACAGCATATGGTGTAGGTAGGTATTACCTCCTAGTCCTCCAAATAGTCTGAAATGTGGTAAGTACCCCTTCACAACTTTAGAGGAATTTTTTAGAATGCTTTGGGAAGCCAAATCAAACTCTAGATGATGGCACCTCAATCAACATGACAAAGACAGTACTGAGTTCCTCGAGGGGAGGTGGACCTTTAAAATATTACTCATCACTGCGCTACTATGGCTTTTCTGAACTCCACAGAAGCTAGAGAGTAGATGTTTTGCCTGACATTTATCTGTGTGTGTGTATAATTTATTTCTTCCTTCGTCTTTTCAATGTTTTCCTCATTTGAAAATAAATGGGCTTGTAGCAGATGCTGTAGATGTCCCCCACCCCCCACCTCTTGAGAGCCAGGCTGACTTCTGGTGGCTAGTACCTGCATCTTTGAAGGCTGTCCTCAGACTGTAAGAACACACTCTGGCATGGAAGCACAGTCACAGGAAATACCTGGGACTAAAATCTCTTTCATGGACACACTCCTAATCAATGTCTGACTGGCTGTGGTTGTAAACACCCCAGCTCTCTCACTCTTGGTGGGGATAATTCTGAAGTATGTGTTTTACAACAATCAGAACTTCCCTGTTGGATCAAGTTGGTGGTAGTTGGCTTAATAATGTTCCCCTCAGCTGTGCACCTAAACCTCATCCCCCCAAAGTAGAGGCACTCAATCCTTGACTCTGCTCCTAGAAGACACACAACCAAGAGTGAGAAATCAATCATTTTTGTGCCATTTTGCTAAATGATTTTACATATTGATGTTTGAGTTTGATTTCCTGAAATAATTAAAAATTCTTTATCTGTTTAAAACATTTTTCACTAGAAAATTATGTCATGATGACTAAACATTCAAGGATATTTTAAAAGGTGGATTACAAAACCATTATTTCTCTTCTAAAACTCGATAAATCCTGTTATGTATAATAATGAATTTTTAAATAAATGAATAAAATGCATTTGAAACTCATAAATTATATACTGTGACTTGACTACGTCACACAGCACACATCTAAATCCAGTTTTACCAGCTTGTGTGAGATGGTGTAACAAAGGATTTGTGAAACACTCAGAAAGATACCCAGCAAGTGTTAAGCATTCATGATGAGAAGTTCTTCCTGTAAACAAGCTCAGGTTTGACATCTAGAGTATGGGATTTGTGTACACCAGCTTTAAAAACAATGCAGACAATACATACCTAGGATTTACTCTCCTCCAAAGACAACAGGTAACAGGAGAACTAGTAATTGCAATGTTACATTTCACATTCTATCAGAAGTCCAAACACAGTAAGGCTGCATTTAAAGAGCCATAGGATCTGTCAGAAGGGAATTCAGAGACTCACTGAACTTGATTATAGCCACGTGTATATGGAGATGATGGAGCTGGTAGGGGCAGCTGAATCAGTGGTCTCACTATTAGTGATATTTGTTTATTTGTTTAAGATGGGATCTATGTGATTTCTCCATTGCAAAGGCGCATCCTTCCTTTTGGAGCATTAAGTAGTCTCTGGATGATACCTTGAAACTGTGAAACTAACCTGTTCCCCAACAATGCTTCCTCCAGTGTTTTGGTGCTTATGCACTTGCGTTATTGCCTGTCTGAGATGTGCCTTCATTGTTATCATAAACTCAATCTGATAACATCTGAATAACGAGTGAGGTATTTATAGCACCAAGGACATACTGGAACCAACTATGAAACTATTCTTAATATTCTCTGTAGGCCTTTTCAAAGAGGAATGTCTAGTGAATATCGTGTACTTACTTCTTGCCTCTCATCAGGACTGTTTCTCCCTCCTCACATCAGAGTAATAGGGAATAGGGAGCCCAAAGTTTAAGGTCTTCTTCAGCATTTACAAATCCATGTTTGTGCTATGAACATCAGCACAACTGTACCATCAGCTTAACAAGAAAAATGGATGAAGGCTTAAAGAAACCTTTGGTTTACATAGTGCCTGGACTATAAAATCTCTGCTCGGGTACAACTGAATTCCATCATCTTCTCCTTCAGCAGAAATAAGCTATACATTTTATAATCTCAGAAAAAAAAAATCCAGTACAGGTATTTTCTTCAGAGAGTAGCTTTGTGTGCCATCTGACTTGATATGTAAAGGCCAAACAAGGTTAATTGCAGTGTGTGTACCAGGGCAGATTTCTGAGGTGCTGGGGTTTGTGGCTCAGGGATGAACACTTCTAAATGTGTTTCTCTCTTCCTAACTGTGTTGTGGTCACTTGAAATAGGCCATGATGGGAGTCTCTACACCACAAACCTTGCAAATGCGACAAATTGAGACATTTTCTTTTCCTGAAGAGCAATTATTAAACATATACCAGCGCACCACTGAATCTGGACCAACCTCTGCCCTGGTGCAGACCAGAGAAGGGGAAAGGGCCTACTGGAGAGTGTGTTCTTAGAGTCAGAGGATAAGAGAAACAAGTAGTAATTCAAGTGCAATGTATTGTCTGGGAGGCCTCTTGGGGATTATGGTGTTGCCCCAACATGTGGGTGTGAAACACCCTCTGCACAGCCTGGAAGACGTGGGAGGTAGAGCAGGTATCATCAGGGAGGTCCGTCAGCATGCAAGAATAGACAGGAAATGTCATCAGAGATGTGGGTATCTTTCTTAGGAAAAAGAAATGCTAGAGATAAAAAACACTGTAACAGAAATGAAGAATGCCTTCCAAGGGCTTATTAGTGGATTAGACATAGCTAAAGAAAGAATCTCTGAGCCTGAGGATATATCAATAGGAACCTCCAAATCTAAAGAGAACAAAGACTGATAAAAAGAAAAGTGGAAGGCATATCCAAGGAGTATGGGACTGTAAAAGTTGTAACATATGTATGATACGAATACCAGAAGGAGAAGAAAAAGAAAAATGAACAAAAGAAATGTTTGAAACACTAAGGACTGGTATTTTCTCCAAATGTCAGATACCAAACCACAGATCCAGGAATCTAAGAGAACACCAAGCAAGAAAAATGCCAAACATTAAACCTAGGCATATTATTTTCAGACTACAGAAAATCAATGTTAAAGGGAAAAGGAAAATAATATGCTTGAGAATCTAGGATCTAAATATAAAAAATAAATAAAAGAAGAAAGTGCACTGAAGAAAGAATAAGTACAGATAAAATTAAAATTTTTATTTTTATTTTCTTAATTGATCTAATGGGAGCAGATTGCTCAAGATAATAATAATGATTATGTATTTGATTACATATGCAAATATCTTATGTATTTATATATATAAGTACATATAAATAAATAAATAGGTAACTATATAAGGATAACTATATAAATAAATATAAGTAAAATAAAAATAAATGCATGTAAATGAAATATAAGTGAAATAATAACTGCAATGACATAGAGGATGAGATGAAAAAATTAGGATTATTTGGTTAATATAAGGTACTCACACACCCTATGAAGTGGAATAGCGTTATTTGAAAGTAACATGAATTAGTTGTAAATATATATTGCAAACACTAGGACAACCACAGAAAACTCTTTTTTAAAGAGGTAGAATTGACATGCTAAAAAAGGAGAGAAAATGGAGTCACATTAAAAGCTCAATTTAAAACTTTTAAGGCAAAAAAGAAAGACAAAAATAGGAACAAAGATAAAGGGCAATAAATAATAACAAAGATGTTAAATATTAATCCAAAGATATCAATGATAACTTTGAAAGTCAGTGGTCTAAATGCACCAATTAAAAGAGAGAGACTGTCAGAGTGGATTAAAAAATGCAATCCAACTATATGTGGTCTACTAGAAACCCACTTTAAATATAAAGATTAAAAATTCAGAGATGGAGAAAAATATTCCATGCTAACACCAATGAAAAGAAAGCAGCATAGCTATATTAATTTTGGACAGAGAATTCAAAGCTATAAAAATTATTGGAGAAAAAGAAGGGCATTACATACTGATAAAGGGGTCAATTTCCAAGAAGACATAACAATCCTTAAGGTGCATGTTCCTAACAAGAGAGTGTCAAACTACATGAGGCAAAAAATAATAGAACTGCAAGTAGAAATAAATTAACACACTAACATAGTTGGAGACTTCAACACTTTTCTCTTACAAATAGACAGCCAGAGCAGGTAAAAAATCAACAAGGACAGAGTTGGACTCAACAACACCTCTATCAACTGGATATAATAGACTAATTCATCCAACAACAGCAGAGAACACATTCTTCTCAATCTACATTGAATATTCATCACGATAGATCAAAAACACACCTTGACAAGTTTAAAACAATAGAAATAATACAATGTCTGAGCTCAGAACACAGTGGAATAAAACTAGAAATCAATAACAAAAAGATAACTGGAAAATCCCAAAATACATGGAGATTAAACAACACACTTCTAAAGAACATATGGGTCAAAGAAGAAATTTCAAGAGAAATGTTTATAATATTTTGAACTAAATAAAAATGAAAACACAACTTATCAAAATTTTCGGGATCCCACCAAATAATGCTAAGAGAGAAATGTATAATACTGAATGCATATAGTAAAAAAGAAGAATGATCTAAAATCAGTAATCTAAGTTTCCTCCTTAGGGAACTAGAAAAAGAAGAGCAAATTAATCCAAATAAGCAGAAGACAATAAATTATAAGTATTAGAGCAGAAATCAATAAAATTGAAAACAGAAAATCAATAAAGAAAATCAATGAAAACAAAAGCTGTTTCTTTAAAAAAAATCAATAAAATTGATAAACCTGCAACCAGTCTACCTAATTACTAATATCAGAAATGGAAGAGGGGACATCACTAGAGATTCTGTGGAAATTAAAAGGATAATAAGGGAATTCTATGAACAAGTCTAGGCTAACAAACTTGATGGCTTAGAAGAAATGGACCAATTCTTTGAAAGACACAATTTGCCAAAACTCACCCACAAGAAATAGACAATTTGAGGAGGCCTATGCTTATTAAAGAAATTGAATCAATAATTTATTAACTCCCGATGTATGAAACATCAAGCCCATGTGAGTTCACAGATGAATTCTACCAAATATTTGAGGAAGAAATTTTACAAGTTTTCTATCATCTCTTTCAGAGGATAGAAGTAGAGGGAATACACCCTAACTCATCCTATAATGCCAGCATTACCCTAACACCAAAATGAAAGACACTGAAAGAAAACTATAGATCAACATCTCTCATGAATATAGATACAAACATCCTCAAAACAATATTAGCAAATAGAATTGAACAATGTATTAAAAGAATTATACAACTAAGTGGGTGTTATCCCAGCTATACAAAGCTGTTCAACACCTGAAACTTATTAATGTAATCCATTAACCAACAGGCTAAAAATAAAAAGAATCATGATTATATCAACAGATATACAAAAAGCACTGAAAAAAACCAAAACCCATTTTTTTAACATCTTTATTGGAGTATAATTACTTTACAATGGTGTGTTAGTTTCTGCTGTATAACAGGGTGAATCAGCTATACATATACATATATCCCCATATCTCCTCCCTCGTGCAATTCCCTCCCACCTTCCCTATCCCACCCCTCTAGGTGGTCACAAAGCACTGAGCAGATCTCCCTGTGCTATGTGGCTACTTCCCATTAGATATTTTACATTTGGTAGTGTACATATGTCCATGCCATTCTCTCACATCGTTCCAGCTTACCATACTCCCTCCGCTTGTCCTCAAGTCCATTCTCTACTTCTGCATCTTTATTCCTGTCCTGCCCCTAGGTTTTTCAGAACCATTTTTTCTTCTTTTTTTTAGATTCCATATATATGTGTTAGCATATCATATTTGTTTTTATCTTTTTTATTTCACTCCGTAGGACAGACACTAGGTCCATCCACCTCACTACAAATAACTCAATTTCGTTTCATTTTAGGGCTGAGTAATGTTGCATTGTATATATGTGCCACATCTTCTTTACCCATTCATCTGTCGATGGACACTTAGGTTGCTTCCATGTCCTGACTATTGTAAATAGAGCTTCAATGAACATTGTGGTACATGACCCTTTTGAATTATGGTTTTCTCCGGGTATATGCCGAATAGTGGGACGCTCGGTCATATGATAGTTCTATTTTAAGTTTTTTAAGGAACCTCCATACTGTTCTCCATAGTGGCTATATCAATTTACATTCCCACCAACAGTGCAAGAGGGTTCCCTTTTCACCACACCGTCTCCAGCATTTATTGTTTGTAGATTTTTTGATGATGGCCATTCTGACTGATGTGAGGTGATACCTCAGTGTAGTTTTGATTTGCATTTCTCTAATGATTAGTGAGTTGAGCACCCTTTCATGTGTTTGTTGGCCATCTGTATATCTTCTTTGGAGAAATGTCTGTTTAGGTCTTCTGCCCATTTTTGGATTGGGTTGTTTTTTTGATATTGAGCTACATGAACTGCTTGTAAATTTTGGAGATTAATCCTTTGTCAGTTGCTTCATTTGCAAATATTTTCTCCTATTCTGAGGGTTGTCTTTTCGTCTTCTTTATGGTTTCCTTTGCTATGCAAAAGCTTTTAAGATTCATTAGGTCCTATTTGTTTACTTTCGTTTTTTATTACCATTTCTCTAGGTGGAGGATCAAAAAGGATCATGCTGTGATTTATGTCATAGGGTGTTCTGCCTATGTTTTCCTGTAAGAGTTTTATAGCTTCTGGCCCTCCATTTAGGTCTTTAATCCATTTTGAGTTTATTTTAGTGTATGGTGTTATTGAAGAGGCTGTCTTTTCTCCATTGTATATTCTTGCCTCCTTTATCAAAGATAAGGTAACCGTATGTGCATGAGTTTATCTCTGGGATTTCTATCCTGTTCCATTGATCTATATTACTGTTTCGGTGCCAGTACCATACTGTCTTGATTAGTGTAGCTTTGTAGTATAGTCTGAAGTCAGGGAGCCTGATTCCTCCAGCTCCGATTTTCTTTCTCATTATTGCTTTGGCTATTCAGGGTCTTTTGTGTTTCCATAGAAATTGTGAAATTTTTTGTTCTAGTTCTGTGAAAAATGACATTGGTAGTTTGACAGGCATTGCATTGAATCTGAAGATTGCTTTGGTAGTATAGTCATTTTCACAATGTTGATTCTTCCAATCCAAGAGCATGGTATATCTCTCCATCTGTTTGTACCATCCGTAATTTCTTCCATCAACGTCTTATAGTTTTCTGCATACAGGTCTTTTATCTCCCTAGGTAACTTTATTCCTAGGTATTTTATTCTTTTTGTTGCAGTGGTAATTGGGGGTGTTTCCTTAATTTCTCTTTCAGATTTTTCATCATTATTGTATAGGAATGCAAGAGATTTCTGTGCATTAATTTTGTATCCTGCTACTTTATCAAATTCACTGATTAGCTCTAGTAGTTTTCTGGTGACATCTTTAGGATACTCTATGTATAGTATCATGTCATCTGCAGACAGTGACAGCTTTACTTCTTCTTTTCTGATTTGGATTCCGTTTATTTCTTTTCCTTCTCTGAATACTATGGCTAAAACTTCCAGAACTATTTTGAGTAATAGTGGTGAGAGTGGACAACCTTGTCTTCTTCCAGATCTTAGAGGAAATGGTTTCAGTTTTTCACCATTGAGAACGATGTTGGCTGTGGGTTTGTCATATATGGCTTTTATTATGTTCAGGTAAGTTACCTCTCTGCCTACTTTCTGGAGGGCTTTATCATAAACAGGTGTTGAATTTTGCCAAAAGCTTTTCCTCCATCTATTGAGATGAACATATGGTTTTTCTCCTTCAGTTCGTTAATATGGTTTATCACATTGATTGATTTATGTATATTGAACAATCCTTGCATTCCTGGAATAAACCCTACTTGATCATGGTGTATTATCCTTTTAATATGCTGTTGGGTTCTGTTTGCTAGTATTTTGTTCAGGATTTTTGCATTTATGTTCATCAGTGATATTGGCCTTTAGTTTTCTTTCTTTTTGACATTTTTGTCTGGTTTTTGTATCAGGGTGATGGTGGCCTCGAGAATGAGTTTCCTCCCTCTGCTATATTTTGGAAGAGTTTGAGAAGGATAGGCGTTAGCTCTTCTCTAAATATTTGATAGAATTCGCCTGTGAAGCCATCTAGTCCTGGGCTTTTGTTTGTTGGAAGATTTTTAATCACAGTCTCAATTTCAGTGCTTGAGATTTGTCTGTTTATATTTTCTATTTCTTCCTGGCTCAGTCTCAGAAGGTGGTGCTTCTTAGAAGGTGGTGCTTTTCTAAGAATCTGTCCATTTCTTCCAGGTTGTCCATTTTATTGGCATATAGTTGCTTGTAGTAATCTCTCATGATCCTTTGTATTTCTGCAGTGTCAGTTGTTACTTCTCCTTTTTTCATTTTTCATTTCTAATTCTATTGATTTCAGTCTTCTCCTTTTTTTTCTTGATGAGTCTGGCTAATGGTTTATCAATTTTGTTTATCTTCTCAAACAACCAGCTTTTAGTTTCATTGATCTTTGCTATTGTTTTCTTCATTTCATTTTCATTTATTTTTCATCTGATTTTTATGATTTCTTTCCTCCTGCTAACTTTGGGGATTTTTGTTCTTCTTTCTCTAATTGGTTTAGGTGTAAGGTTAGGTTGTTTATTTGAGATGTTTCTGGTTTCTTGAGGTAGGATTTTATTGTGATAAACTTCCCTCTTAGAACTGCTTTTGCTGCATCCCATAGGTTTTGGGTTGTCATGTTTTCATTGTCAGTTGTTTCTAGGTATTTTTATATTTCCTCTTTGATTCCTTCAGTGATCTGTTTGCTATTTAGTAGTGTATTATGTAGGCTCCCTGTGTTTGTATTTTTTACAAACTTTTTCCTGTAATTGATATCTTGTCTCATAGTATTGTGCTCAGAAAACATACTTGATACAATTTCAATTTTCTTAAATTTACCAAGGCTTGATTTGTGACCCGAGATATGATGTATCCTGGAGAATGTTCTATGATCATGTGAGAAGAAAGTGTATTCTGTTGTTTTTGGATGGAATGTCCTAGAAATATCAATTAATCCATCTTGTGCAATGTATCATTTAAAGCTTGTGGTTCCTTAGTTATTTTCATTTTAGATGATCTGTCCATTGGTGAAAGTGGGGTGTTAAAGTCCCCTACTATGAATGTGTTACTGTCGATTTCCCCTTTTATGGCTGTTAGCATTTGCCTTATGTATTGTGATGCTCCTATGTCAGGCGCATGAATATTTACAATTGTTATATCTTCTTCTTGGATTGATCCCTTGATCATTATGCAGTGTCCTTCTTTGTCTCTTGTAATAATCTTTATTTTAATGTCTCTTTTGTTTGATAAGAGAATTGCTACTCCAGCTTTCTTTTGATTTCCATTTGCATGGAATACCTTTTTCCATCCCCTCACTTTCAGTCTGTATGTGTCCCTAGGTCTGAAGGTCTCTTGCAGACAGCATATATATGGGTCTTGTTTTGGTATCCATTCAGACAGTCTATGTCTTTTGGTCGGAGCATTTAATCCATTTACATTTAAGGTAGTTATCGATATGTATGTTCCTATTACCATTTTCTTAATTGTTTTGGGTTTGTTTTTGTAGGTCTTTTCCTTCTCTTGTGTTTCCTGCCTAGAGAAGTTCCTTTAGCATTTGTTGTAAAGCTGGTTTGGTGGTGCTGAATTCTCTTAGCTTTTGCTTGTCTGTAAAGGTTTTAATTTCTCCATCAAATCTGAATGAGATCCTTGCTGGGTAGAGTAACCTTGATTGTAGGTTTTTCCCTTTCATCACTTTAAATATGTCATCCCACACCCTTCTGGCTTGCAGAGCTTCTGCTGAAAGACCAGCTGTTAACCTTATGGGGATTCCCTTGTATGTTATTTGTTGCTTTTCCTTTGATGCTTTTAATATTTTTTCTTTGTAGTTAAGTTTTGATAGTTTGATTAATATATGTCTTGGAGTGTTTCTCCTTGGATTTATACTGTATGAGACTCTCTGCACTTCCAGGACTTGACCGACTATTTCCTTTCACATATTAGGGAAGTTCTTCAAATATTTTCTCAGTCCCTTTCTTTTTCTCTTCTTCTTCTGGGACCCCTATAATTCGAATGTTGGTGCATTTAATAGTGTCCCAGAGGTCTCTGAGATCGTCCTCAATTCTTTTCATTCTGTTTTCTTTATTCTGCTCTGAGGTAGTTATTTCCACTATTTTATCTTCCAGGTCACTTATCCGTTCTTCTGCCTCAGTTATGCTGCTATTGATCCCTTCTAGAGAATTTTTTATTTCATTTATTGTGTTGTTCATCATTGTTTGTTTGCTCTATAGTTCTTCTACGTCCTTGTTAAACTTTTTTTGAATTTTCTCTAATCTATATCCAAGATTTTGGATCATCTTTACTATTATTACTCTGAATTCTTTTTCAGGTAGATTCCCTATTTCCTCTTTATTTGTTTGGTCTGGTGGGTTTTTACCTTACTCCTTCATCTGCTGTGTGTTTCTCTGTCTTCTCATTTTGCTTAACTTACTGTGTTTGGGGTCTCCTTTTCTCAGGCTGCAGGTTCATAGTTTCTTTTGTTTTTGGTGTCTGCCCCCAGTGGCTAAGGTTGGTTCAGTGGGTTGTGTAGGCTTTGTGGTAGAGGGGACTGGTGCCCATTTTCTGGTGGATGAGTCTGGATCTTGTCTTTCTGGTGGGCAGGACTGCGTACGGTGGTGTGTTTTGGGGTGTCTGTGGACTTATTATGATTTTAGGCAGCCTCTCTGCTAAGTGGTGGTGTTGTGCTCCAGTCTTGTTAGTTGTTTGGCATAGGGTGTCTAGCACAGTAGCTTGCTGGTCATTGAGTGGAGCTGGGTCTTAGCATTGAGATGGAGATCCTGGGAGAGCTTTCACCATTTGATTTTACATGAAACTGGCAGGTCTCTTGTGGACCAGTGTCCTGAATTTGGCTCTCCCACCTCAGAGGCACAGGCCTGACACTGAGCTGGAACACCAAAACCCTCTAGGACACACGGTTCAGAAAGAAAAAGAGAAAAAATTAAGTAAAGAAAACTAAAATAAAATAAAGTTATTAAAATAAAAAATTTATTTAAAATAGAGAAAATTAAAAAGTAATAAAAAAGAGAAAGAAAGAAAAGAGCAATCAAACCAAAAACCAATCCACCAATGATAACATGTGCTAAAATCTACACACAAAAAAAAGGACAGACAGAACCCTAGGACAAATGGTAAAAGCAAAGCTATACAGACAAAATCACACAAAGAAGCATACACATGCACTCACACAAAAAGAAAAAAAAAAAAAATATATATATATATATATATATAAAGGAAGAGAGCAACCCAATCAATAAACAAATCTACCAATGATGATAAACTCTAAATACTAAACTAAGATAAACATAAAAACAGAAACAAATTAGATGCAGAAAGCAAACCCCAAGTCTACAGTTGCTCCCAAGTCCACCGTCTCAATTTTGGGATGATTCGTTGTCTATTCAGGTATCCCACAGATGCAGGGAACATCAAGTTGACTGTGGAGCTTTAATCCACTGCTCTTGAGGCTGCATGGAAAAATTTCCCTTTCTCTTCTTTGTTCGCATAGCTCCTGGGGTTCAGCTTTGGATTTGGTCCTGCCTCTGCATGTAGGTCACGTGAGGGCATTTTTTCCCCACCCAGACAGGATGGTGTTAAAGTAGCAGCTGATTAGGGGGCTGTGGCTCACTCAGGCCGGCGGGAGAGAGGGGTGCGGATGTGGGGCGAACCTGCGGCAGCAGAGGCCAGCATGACGTTGCACCAGCCTGATGCGTGCCGTGTGTTCTCCTGGGGAAGTTGTTCCTGGATCACGGGACCCTGGCAGTGGCAGGCTGCAAAGGCTCCCAGGAGGGGAGGTGTGGATAGTGACCTGTGCTTGCATCCAGGATTCTTGTTGGCGGCGGCAAGAGCCTTAGTGTCCCATGCCCGTCTCTGGTGTCTGCACTGGTAGCCGCACCTCGAGCCCATCTCTGGAGCTCGTTTAGATGGTGCTCTGAATCCCCTCTCCTCGTGCACCCCGAAACAATGGTCTCTTGCCTCTTAGGCAGGTCCAGACTTTTTCCTGGACTCCCTCCCAGCTAGCTGCGGTGCACTAACCCCCTGCAGGCTGTGTTCACGCAGCCAACCCCAGCCCTCTCCCTGGTTTCTGACCTCCGAATCCTGAGCCTCAGCTCCCAGCCCCCACCCGCCCTGGTGGTGAGCAGACAAGTGTCTCAGGCTGGTGGGTGCTGGTCGGCACCGATCCTTTCTGCGAGAATCTGTTCGCTTTACCTTCTGCACCCCTCCCTGTTGCTGAGCTCTCCTCCATGGCTCCAAAGCTTCCCCCTGCCACACCCCCGTCTCTGCCCATGAAGGGTTTTCCTAGTGTGTGGAAACTTTTCCTCTTTCACAGCTCCCTCACAGAGGTGCAGGTCCCATCCCTATTCTTTTGCCTCTGTTTCTCCTTTTGCCCTACCCAGGTACATGGAGAGTTTCTTGCCTTTTGGGAAGTCTGAGGTCTTCTGCCACATTCAGTAGGTGTTCTGTAGGAGTTGTTCCACATGTAGATGTATTTCTGATGCATTTGTGGGGAGGAAGTTGATCTCCACGTCTTATTCCTCCGCCAGCTTGAAGGTCTCTCCCATCACCCATTCTTGATTAAGAAAACTCTAAGTAAACTACAAATAGAAGGGAATGTCTTCAACTTGATAAAGAGCATCTACAAACAAATCAAAACCTTCAGCTAACATCATACTTGAAGGTGAGAAATGACACTTTCCTACTAAGATAACGTAGGAAATAAGGTTATCTCGTCCCATCACTCCCTTTTAATGTCATAGTGGAAATACTGAAAAATGCAATAAGAAGGAAAGGAAATTAGGGTATACAGATTGAGAAGAAGAAATAAAATTGCATTTGTTCACAGATGATATGATCATTTATATAGAAATCCGAAAGAATCAGCAAGAGTAACTCTTGGAACTGATAAGCAAGTATAGCAATGATAAAGGACACAAGGCCAATATGCAAAAGTCAATTGCTGGGCTTCCCTTGTGGTGCAGTGGTGGAGAATCCGCCTGCCAGTGCAGGGCATGGGTTTGAGCCCTGGTCCAGGAAGATCTCACATGCCGTGGAGCAACTAAGCCCGTGCGCCACAACTACTGATCCTGCGCTCTAGAGTCCGTGAGCCACAACTACTGAGCTCACACACCTAGAGCCCGTGCTCCACAACAGGAGAAGCCACCACAATGAGAAGCCCGCGCACCACAACAAAAAGTAGCCCCCGCTCACCGCAGCTAGAGAAAGCCCGCGCACAGCAACAAAGACCCAATGCAGCCAAAAATAAATAAATAAAATAAATTAATTAATTTTTTTAAAAAGTCAATTGCTTTCCTATATAGCAGTAATGAAGAAGTTTGAAATTAAAAACACAATATCATTACATTGGCACCTCCAAAAATAAAATGATTAGATATATATCTAACAATATATGTGTAAGGTCTACACAAGGAAAACTATAAAATTCTGATGAAAGAGATCAAGAACTAAATAAATGGAGAGATATTCCAAGTTCATGCATAGGACGACTTAATATTATCAAGATGTCAGTTTTTCCCAACTTGATCTATAGATGCAGTAAAATCCCGATCAAAGTCCCAGCAAAATTTTTTATGGATATTGACAAAATGATTCTAATGTTTATATAGAGAGGCAATGAGATATATGAGGTAATGAGGTAAAAAGCTAATAAAATAACTGTGAAAATAATGGTAACGATATCATCTATATTCATTCTTACATCTGACACTCCAATTACTTCTTACCGTTACACTGACACAAACGCAGCCTGCTGGTCCACTTAGCAAGCAAAAAGTATGCACATGTAAAAAAAAAAATGCATGTGTAAAGAGTCAATGTAGGATTCTGGGTTTTGGCAACATGGAATCTAGATAGAAAAATTCCCTGGTACAAAGGGTTAGCTCATTAAAATTTAAGACACATCTTAAGTTCCCCAACATATAAGTATCTACAGGATACAAAGAAGAGTAAACTGAAAATCAGAGGAATAAGAAGACATAGACTACTTTGATGTGTTGGCAGGTTTTACAATTCGTGGTAACTAAGATGTACATTTAAGAACTAAGGGTCCTACAAGAAACTTGGGTCTTTAAATTATATACTCTCATTTATAGGGTCAAATCTTAATTTAAACATTTTACAGTACATGAATACAAAGAGATGGAAGAAGGTAAGACCTTTCTTTAACATATAAACTAGGTGGTACCTGCTCATGCAAGATTATAATTCAAATTTATACTAATTTGCAGTCTAGTGAAATTGAAGGTGATGAATTAATAAATAAAAGAGGGTTCATCACGGTAACATTTCTGGGTCCCCAGCAGACGTAGAGTTTCCCATAGAGAAACCTAGTCAAGAAAAGTTACACAGAATTTCCAGTATAAAATCTTGCTTAACATAGACATGAAAACAAGCCATTAGGAGCAAAAGTCAGGCAAAAGAACTAACAAGATATTTCATAAATAAAATATTTCTAAATGTAGGGACTAAAAAAAAAAAAGACCCACAATGCTATAGAAAGGAAGGAAATTATGAAGGTAAGAACAGAAGGCAAGAATTTGGTAGAGAGAACCAGTAAATCCAAAAATCACGTTTTTTGAAAAATATTATTAAAGTAAACAAATTCTTGGGAAGATTGATGAGATCTCTCAAAGGAGCTATATGAACAAAAGACTATAAAATGGCATCAAAGGCATAATAAAGAAAATCTAAAGAAATGGAGAATGATAATGCAAATATGAATTTATGAAATAGTAAGTTTCACACTATTGTATACACAATTCTAGCTAAATTTATAAAGTTTTTTTTCCAAATTTATCTATAAATTCAATGCAATTACACTCAAAATTCAAACAGGAATTCTTATGAAGCTGGAAAAGCTAATTCAAATATTCATATAAACAGCAGTGTTAAGAGTAAAGAAAACAATTTTGCAGCAAATGATAGGGAAGAATTTTTCTAATCAGATGTAAGTATTTAGAAAAAAAGCTATTAAGCCAGTGTAGTAGTGGGAAAGGGACAGACAAATTGACCGATGAGGCAGAGAAAAGAACACAAAGCAGGCTCACAGACGAAAGGAAATTTAGAAATAGGAAACCTTGCAAATCATTGGGAAAGGAATAGTTCAATGGCGTTGGAAAAATGAAAGAGAAAAAAATTTCATCCCTAACTCATACCTTATCCTAAAACTCAATTCTAGGTGGGCTAAAGCTATAAAAGAAAAATTAAATGCATAAAACTTTTGAAAATGTACGCATAAGTTTGTGATTTCTTAAACAAGACAATAAAAGCGTAAGTCCAAAAAGAAAACACTAGTACATTTGATTTAATTAAAATAAAAATTGTCATTGCCTCAAAAGTCACTGGGGTGGGGGTGGAGTGAAGAAAAGAGTTGAAAAGATAAGTCACGGACTGGGACAAAATACTTGCATTGCACGTAACTAACAAAAGATTAGTGTCCAGAATATGTAAAGAACTTCTTTCTATATTAGTAATGAAATTAATCATAAAAATACAAACATCTCATATGGACAAAAAAATAGGAGTGGATATGTAAGATGATAACGCATGGGTGGCTACACGAGTAACTAGTAAAATATAAATGACTGTAAGCAGTAAATGTAAATTAAAAGTAAAATGAGATAGGCTTACACATCCGTAAGATTGGCATTATTTAAGAAAACAATGTCTGATGATGCTAAATATTATCATAGATTCAGAGTAGAGAGGTCATATATACACTTCTGGGGAGAATAATGGGTTAAAAACCTTTGGGAGACTTGTTTGGCAATATCAATTAAAGGTAAAGGTCTGTTTATCCTATGATATGGAAATTTTTAATCCTAGAAAATGTCAATATACATGTGAGAGAAAACATATAGAAAAGTGTTAATGGTACAATGGTTTTAAGGGTATATCTATACAATACATCTTGAGCTACACTTGTCATCATGAATAAATCTCAAAAACAAATACTGAGCAAACAAAATATTGAACCTGTACAGAAGCATCTGTAGTGGCCTGTGCTGGGCAGGGGTTAAGTCACCCAACAGAGCCTGGAAGGCCAGGATGTAAACAGGAGCGATGGCGTGGTCCCCACCAGAGACACAAACTAAAATTTTGAATACAATTTTGAATAACAAGATTGAACTTTTCTTTTTTAAAGTCCTTTCATATAACAGTGCCTTATAAAATTAGGATTTTACTGCTTTATAGAAATTTTACTCATTTGTATCCATTTTTCCCTTAAAACTTCATTTGTATTGAAAAGACTCTTTCAGACAAAAACCAATTCAATATTCCCCAATTTTTGTGAGAGATTTTCTTTATATATATTTTTGCATAATTTAACTCTTACAGAAATTGGAACTTTTATTTGACATAAAGTTTGTGATAGACATAAATATTTCATATTTTTGTTCCATAGGTAATTTCCTTTCCCTACTGATTTAATATTAAGCGAGTTCAATGATACAGAATAGTTGATATGGAAGTTGGCCTTCTCAGAAATCAGAGTTGTAACAATTCACATCTTTTCTGTACACATTCTCACACAACCAGAAGACATGCACCTTCTAAAATTATACTAAAGTTTTGTTTTCTCACAAGATGGACATTTTCCCACAAAGTGCCAACATTTAGAACATTTCCTATTTAATGAAAAGACAGCAACAAAGCACTTTTCAAATGAGACTCAATTTGTAAATGATCAGTTGCCCCACAAAGTTTTGTTCAAATTCATATCTCAGAATAATTGCAAATTACTACATGGCATGAACTGTCATCGCATAGGAGAGAGATCATTAAGACCTGAATTAAGACTGTGGCTGCAGTGAAAAGAGGAGGAACTGGATTCAGAAGATATTAGAATATTCTGAATCCTTCTCCCGCTGAAGATCTGCATATGAAATCTCTATGCTCCTATTCAGTACCATCAATGGGTCTGACGATTCTTCTTGAATTGCTGTCACTCTGCATGAACTGCTGTGGTTTTATGGTGCCATCAATGTTAAGTAAAGGATCCTTTCCCCATACTTCTATGTTTTAAAAGGTATAGGTGTTATTTTTCCAATTATTTTTTCACAAGGGAAAAAAAAACTCATGAGGGATTTTTGCTTTCAAGGCTATAGCTCTCCCTCCTTTCACCGTTAGCAATGCTGACTATATTTTTTATAAATAATCATTTGGACATGAATTTGGGAAAACTTATACCTTTACAATTGCCATCTAACATTATGATATGACTCTAAGTCTAAATTTTTGTAGTTTTCCTCAAAAATTGTCTGTTCAAATCTTTCAAGATTAGATGTCCTTATAATTTTTATTGCTGCTGATAGTGGAAGATATTTCGTATATATTTGCCTTTAGTATCCATATTATTTGTTTTACTTTTACAAAAGCAACTGGTTTTCATCACAGAACGTTACAAAACACCAAAGGTATATTAATATAAAAAGTAGCATCTGAAAGAAAACCACTGACATCATCTTGAAATGTCTGTTTCTATCATCTGGTAGTGCTGGTAATATTCACTTGTGATGTCATTTTAATGGTGCGCTGTCTTCCATTTTATGTATAAACAGAAAATCATATTTCCAATTTTGTTATATGTATATGGTTTCTTATTTTTAACTATTAGAAATGAAAATGTTGAAAATAGAGAAACTATTTAAATCTATGTTCATACCCTTAAATACTTTCTTATTTTTAGTTCCCAAAGTATGGAATTACTAGTTCAAAGGATATACACATATTTATAGTTCTCGATACATACCCCCAAACTGTCAACTACAGAGGTGTATGAGAGTGTGCAACTTCCTAGATCCTTGCCCAGACTGGTTATTACCACTTTTTTTTTATTGCCAACCCATGGTGAAAACTGATAAATCATTATTCTAATTTGAATTTTTCTGATTAATCAGATTATGTATTCATATATGTTCATCAGATCAATTTTCCATTTATCTCTCTTGTTTCTCAAATTTCCAAATTATATGTGGAAATAGAGGAATTTGTAGCTTTAGAAAATACTCACTGGAGAAATTTATGTAGCAGAAATCTAATTTATCTACTTAGGTCACTGCCCTACCAGCCTATACCATGTAGAGCTGGGTGCTCACGGACCCAACCACCTAACTCGTCCTGGGGTTGGTCTGAGAGTGAGAAGTGGTGAAGCAGCTCAACACTGATTATCCAGGGACAGACGATCCACAATGCAAAGCCTACAGTGTCCATGTTGTTTGGACATTTCCAGTTCTGTGGGCAAGGGCATATTTTGTTCACAGTGACCTAGCCCGGCACTTTTCTTGAGAAGTTCCTCTGCAGATGAATTTCACAGCAAGGGTTCTATAACAGAATCTGAAGTTATTAATCGACAATTACAGTTTGGTCTTCATTTCACTCCAGTGTGGGAATAAGAGAGATAGAGTTGAGGATCCTGGCTTGTTCAATTTAAAAGTGGAAGAAATTTAACTTGTTTAAATCACATTTCTCCAGGGATAGGCCAGAGACAACCTTGTTAGTGACAGAGTTCATTTTTTCCAAAAATGCATCTCTTCAGTAGAGAATGAAGACACCGAGGTGGAACTTTAGAGCTTCAAATCCTCCTTTAAATTTCTCCTCCAAGTTTATTTATCAACTGTGCCCTGTTTACATCACTGGGGAGTTCTATTTTCCTCTACTAAATGAATTCATTTCCTCATAGGGATCATGCTTTATTATAAAGTATATGTTCCATACTTATCTTTTATAGTTATGTTCAATAACAATCATAATCACAACCACAAAGACTTTCATGACAGAAAGTAATTCTAAGAGGTGACCTTGTCTCATCACCTTAGTGCTCAGGCATGAAAAAAACACTAAATGAAGTGTATTGAGATGTGGCTTGGTGACATGCCTGTCTTCCACAATAGATACTAGAACATCTCAGAAAGGACTTTGCCGCACTCATCCGTATAGCTCTAAGGCCTAACATGGCACTTGTCACCCACCTGGAAGGAGTTATTAAATCTCCACAGACTTTCTGAAAGTTGAATATAACTTCCTGGGTGACATCAAACTCAAAGTAGTATAACAGCATATATTTTATTACTATTACAAATGCAACTGCTGTTTATTGTAAGAAAAAATTACAAGATACTGACTGTACTTAAATGTAACAGAAAAATATAACAATCTGGCTGCTCATAGAACACTACTAAAATCACTTTGAAATATTGGTGTGTATAATCTTACTAGGAAAACAGTCCCCTTTGGTGCCGTCTTAATGATTGCATTGTCTTCCTTCACAAGAATAGAAGGAAATTAGAGCAGAAATTCCTAGCTTGGTTTGACTCTTCTCACTGAAAACTCATTCACATCTGAAATTTCTTCACACATTAAAAATAGGTGGTTTCAATATGTACAAATTAGAAGGAGGGGAGTAGGTTTAAATTAATATGTATGCGGTTTCATGTTTTTCATGTAAATGATTGGCTTGCAAGATAAACTGCAAAACAATTCCAGAAAAATGTAATAGATCAAGTCCTGGTGGGCAAAATAGCCTCGTTATTCTCATCTTGTTTGGAGGACCTTAATGTCATTCCTTATTAAATGAATAGTCATATTTATACATGGACACCCTTATTTATTCAATGAATGTTAACTGAGCCCTTACTAGGTGCCAAAGATTGGCACGTGGTGCTGGAGACCTGGAAGTGAATCAAATGTGCTTAATAGCCTCCAGAAGGCCAGAGTATTTTGGCTGCAGGTAAGCATGTTAAAAGATGATTACATAATGTCTTATAAGTGCTGAAATGGGAAAAGGTAGTTGATATAATAGCAGCATCTAATGCAGCTTGAGTATATTAGTAGTTTTCTAAGAAGAGTTGATGACTAGCCAAGTCTTGAGGGAAAGAAAATGACCATTAATTGAACCATAAGTGGGTCCACATAATACACTCACACTCAGAGACAGTGTGACCAGTTGTAGAATTAAAACAAAACACAACTTAAAAAAATCACAACTGGACCTAAATTATATTCAAACAGAACTCTAGTACTGACCATTTGCTTGGGCAAGTCATTTAGACTCTCTGAGCCCTTGTTTCTTTAACTGGCAAATGTAGGTAATAGTATATATCTCACGAAGTTGTGATGATTAAAAAAAATAGCAAAAGTGAAGACGGCTAGCACAATTTCTTCCCCTGGAAATATGGTACCAACTGAATAAGACTTAGATTAATCTGAATCATATAAACAAAATGCAAGACACGAGAGATGGATAAGGCATGAATTCTTCTAAGTACATATAGGATAGTTCAAAAGATATATACTGATACAATAAAAAATATATAAAATACATTGTGTAATGCATAAATGCACCATAAATATATTTAATATATAACACGTGTAATGTCATTTGAACAATTCTAAAAACCTATAACTATTAAATGTCAGATCCAGGATTAAACTCCACACCAAACCCTTAACCATGCCACTAGGTGTTTTTGGAAATAAATGGAACAGGAAAACCATAATTGGCTGGTGCAAAAGGTGGGATTCTGCGTCAGGCTTTGAAGAAAATTGTTTCCTCCCTCCCTGACTGCCTCTGTCCCTGCCTCCCTCTCTTCATTTCTTCCTTCCTAACACAATGTCAACGTTTGTATTATAGGGCCTTGAATTACAATTTTTTGAGCATATATTTTGTTCAAAATTGAGTCTGGGATCCAGATATCGGAAACCCAGAATTAAGGTGAGGCAAGCGAGGAGGTGCCCCAAAACTCAGTAATTAAGATAAGTAATATTTACCACAATATTTTAAAATACAAAAATTAATGAAAGAATCCACAATCCATCATGGACAAATTATTAAAATTTTAAAGACAGGATCCAACGCAGTATGTGGAGAACCTTACCTCCCTAGCCTTACCCTAATGCCAGCCACAGTGCCAATAAAACTTTAGTGACAAAATAGGTGGCCAGTCTTTGGGCCATAGTTTGTTTATTTGATTCTTTTAAGATTGCATTAAATATTACTCATGTCAATTACTGAGTTTTCTGGCATCTTCAATTTCATGCCCAAAGTGAATGCCTCACTCATCTCACCCTAGTCCTTCCTCCATAATCTGAAGAGAAAATCCAATGATAACACTGGTCAAAAGATAGTGGTTTCGGTAACAGTGGGGTTGAGGGACCCAAAAGCTTCCCTAGTGGAACCTGGTTGACCCTCTCCTTTGACCTCCCCCACTCCCTTTAACTCCACACCAACCCAGCAGCAGCTAAGATTACAGGAACTTCAGGGAAACCTCTAAAACTGGAGAGCATTGAATCTGGGGAAATGGAGACCTTTCATACAGAATTTGAATCTCTAATTAGGAAAAATAAAAGCATGTTATTAGTTTAATTCTTGTGTAACTACTCCACATTATGGCAGAGATAAAATCTAAATGTCAGCTAAGTAGATGTTTTCCAGATACATCTTGAATCTCTAATCGCAGTTTTTTTTGTCCCTGTAGATTTTTTCTTTTTCTTCGGGGAGGTAGGTCATGGTTTTGTTTTACATTTTCATTTTATATGCAGTAGTGTGTGTGTGTGTGTGTGTGTGTGTGTGTGTGTGTGTGTGCGCGCGCGCACATGTGGCTGAAACTAAGATCTGTTGAATCTCCTTTTTCAGGTTGGCATCTACATAATTAAAGTTTAAAAGAATATCCAAATCATCAGTGTGTTTGCTCCTCAAAAATCCCTTCATGAGAAATAAGGAACTGTGTCTCTTAGAGCAGGTTAGAGGTGAGTGTGGGTGTGTTTCTGAGGAATCATAAGTGTTTCATCCCTAACACTCGTCAGAGGACTGATCTTTACTTCCTCTCTGAGGGACTGACTGATACCTTCTTCATGTTTAATAGGTGTTTCCACACGTACGATGTGTGAGTCTTAGTGTGTTGACACATCTAAGCCTAACTGTTGACACGAATAAACCCTGTCCCCTTCCCCACACACATATGCACCCAGAGACAGCCACAAACACAAGATCTTCCATTAAATGCCTCTAACTGTTTTCTTCTTTACCTAAATGTGATTTCCTCAACTAAGAGCTACTTATCACTGGTCCTAAAACCTCTAAAATTCCAATCCTTGGAACCTTGGCAATATAATATCCATAAGGAGGATATATTCCCCCATTCATCTATTTAAGAGTCCTGTCACACAAAAATGACACCCAGTATTCTTAATAGAACTATAATAACTTTGGGGACATTCATTCCAATGTACTAAAGACCACAAATTACAGTTTCATGGGCAGTTGGAGAACTTTTTTTTTCCTTGAAGGAAGATCAGACTGCCAAATCTCTAACCTAGTACACACATGCAGACAAATGTGGACATATCCAATAATATAAGTAGAAGAGACACTAAACTTCAATTTTTCTGTTTTTTCTTCAATTTTTCTAATAGTATTTAGAGGGACACAATCTATACCCTGGTTTACCTCTTAAAACCTATATAAACTTGGACAGTTTTCTCCGGATAAAAAGCCAGGTATGTTAATTATACTTCACTCCAAGGATTATTATCAGCATAAATTGGGATCACGTACATGATTCAAGGGCTGAACCAGTATTAATTGGGACTGTTTAATTTTGTGACCCTCTCTTCGAAGAGGACAGTGGGATGCGTTGCTGGGTGTGTCTTCTGTGTGGTCTTTCAGTGATGAGGTCACTGCCTAATAGTTTTCTCCATGGAGAGGAGTTGTTTATGATGGTGAATACTGAACGAACAGATATCAGAAGCAGAGAGGCAAGAATAAAGTGGAGCTGGCAACAACCGCGGGTACTTTCTCATCACTGGGTGACATGATGCTTCAGATCATTGTTGGGGGAGAGGAGGTCAAAGTTATTATTTTGGAATGGACACACAGCCTACATTTCTGAAAATGGAAAGACATGGATCAAGGAGAAACACAGGTGTGAATTTCCTGAGTAAACAAATGCTTCCGAAACTCACTACCATGCTTGGTCTTTAGAATGTGTATATCTCACAGTAAAAGTGATCTTCCTTTCCCAGTGGGCAGTTGAAGGAAATGTAACTTTTTATTTAGTTGTCTGTATCTAGTTAATCACCACTTTCTATACTTCTCTGTATGTCAGGCTGTTCATTAGGCAGTGGGAACATAAAAGCTGTGAGTTTCTTGTCCTCAGTGAACTAACAAGGCGATAATGATAAATGACTTGTAAATGACTAACTTCAGTGGAGATAAGATTAGAGCAGGGAATGATAAATATTAATGCATAAATTTACATTTTACAAAGGACTTTCTCATCTGATAACTCAATCAACATACCAACCCTGTGAGATACTATGTGCATTTTCTCATTCTCTGTGGTGGGCATTTGCTGTATTTTCTAGCTGCTCTACAACTTGGAATATCCTTCCATTATTTGGGGAGTTCTCCCTGTTATCACCCCACCACCCACCCTCTTCCAGCTAGAATCTGAACATGTGACCAAGATACCCATAATTAGAAGGACCCAGTCTGGACTCCAGTTTCAAGCAATAAATGAAAGTGGTGCTTCTGGTATAGAATAATGGCTTCAGTGGGGTTCCTGGGAGTAGCACTAAGTATGACCCTGAATGCTCAGTGTGACTAGCGGCCCCCTCACCAGGCTGGGTTGGGGAAGCTTTGAACTTCGATCGTGGAAGCTCCATTTGTTCCAACTGTTTAGCTTTCCCAGTGATTCTACGAACTATTCAATATCTTTTTTAAGGAATTTCTTTTCTGTTTCAAATTGCAAGTGTGAATTCTGTTGTTTGGAAATAAGAACTCTGATTCTTCTAGCTATATTTTGCAGAAGAAGCAGCTCAATTTCAAAATGTGAAGAGACATCCATGATACTTACTTAGGAAATTATTGACATGTAACTCAGACAGGACAAGTGTATGACTCCAAACCCAAGTTTGTTTCCATGACACCATGCTTTCTTATATCATAAAGCATGTCAGTTTCACAGCGTGACTAACAAAATAATCTATGGAGAGATTAAACCTGTAAAATATGGAGGAAATTAGTATCTAGATACTCAGCCTCTAGTTTAGTTAGGTGAACATACATCTGAGATCACCCAGGATTATCCATCCCTTTTCCCAGAAGTTTGAGTTAGGTGCCACGGTGAACCTAAAATACTGATTAATTTCTTTTTGTGTTTGTTTTGTTTTATTTTTTTTCCAAATCAAGTTTTTAAAACTTCTTTTTGCAAAACCACATCATTTTTATTTTCATTTTCCCCAAGTTATTTTTTCCCCTTTATTGAGGTATGATTGGCAAAAAAATTTGTATATATTTAAGGGGTACAATGTGATGTTTTGATACATGTAGACATTGTGAAATGATTACCACAATCAAGTTAATTAACACATCTATCGCTTCACGTAGTTGTGTGTGTGTGTGTGTGTGTGTGTATGTGTGGTGAGAATACTTGAGATCTACTCTGTCATCAGATTTCTGGTATACAATACATTATTATTAACTATAGTCACCATGCCATACATTAGGTCTCCAGAACTTATTCATCCTATAAGTGAAAGTCTGTTCCCTTTGATCAATAGCTCCCTTTTCCTCCACTGCCACACTCCTGGTGACAACTATTCTACTCTCTGTTACTATGAGTTTGACTTTTTTTTTTTAAGATTCCACATATAAGTGAGATTATGTGGTATTTGCTTTCTCTCTGTCTGACTGATCTCACTGACCATAATGCTTCCTTTCTTCATTAGGTCATTAGAAATGTGTTGGACACACTCTGTGCAGAATGCTGCCTTTTGTGTAAAGTCCTGGGAAAGACAAGCAACAGTAACCCAGGGTCCCTGTCTGCCCTTTACTATCTCTATGAACCTTCAGAAAATCATAGAATCTCCAAATCTCCTGTGTCTTAGCTTGATTTTTTTTAAATATTAATTTTTTAATACACATTGAACTGATACTTAGTAACTGAATTTTGTCTTACAGAGGAAAGATTCCAGTCACTTTCTGATAATTTTTTCCCGAAAAATCTCTAAAAATTCAGAGAAAAAAAATGATGAGAGTGTGCTTGATATGGTGAAAAAAATGAAACATACTAAAATCATCATCATAACCAGTAATATTACTAAATTTTTTCCTAAAATTGCTGATTATATCAATTAAAAAGTATTACTCATATTCAAGGAAAAACAATAAGAGAGCTATAGTTTATATTGCTGAATAATTTTTTCCATTTAATTTTTATTTTATATTGGAGTACAGTTAATTAAAAATGTGTTTCAGGTGTACAGCAAAGTGATTCAGGTATACATGTACATATTACCAAGCTTGATTATTAATAATACCCACATTGCTCTCAAAAGTGTCCCAGTTTAGACAATAAACTATATGATAGTCTTAAGGATGATTTTTAAGGATCAGTGGTCAAAAAATTTCTGTTATATTAATTAAAAAAAAATATGAGCATACCATGACATTTAACGCAATCCTTTGGGAAAGGATTGGGATGGAGTAGAGGCAGAATCAACAAAGAATTCCTCACCTGGGGTAAGTTTATTTTCCAGTGAACTATACATTCTATAAATGGGATAGTTCTTCTCACTCAGAAGGTTTCTTCTAGTAATGCACTTGGCATACCCTGCTATAGGTGCAGTTTCTAGAACTATCTCTCCCTCTCTCTCTCCCTCTCTCTCTCTCTCTCACACACACACACACACACACACACACACACACACACACACACACATATACAACAGCCTCAAAGCTAAAATAGAAGAATCCTTTTGACATCTTCACTTCAAACTCGAATACTCAAATGTTTTACTATTTATATATCAAAAGGAAAACTTTTATTAAAATCCTTGATTTGCATATTTATAATTGACTTGAGAACAAAACAATATATTTCCCACTTTGCCATCAAAGTGTGCCAGTCAAAAGTTAGAGTAATTTGTGTACACTGCAATTATGTTTTGACAAATTAATTAATAATGAATCATCCAAGTTTTGTATAAACAGAGCTTTCTTATTTTTTTAATTAATAACTAGATGCTCTATCCTAACATATCCATGTGTTTCTCTGTGGGAATATTACAGGACCTCCGGCAAAGGAGTAGCATTTTGTTTTAAGTCCGAGAATGAGGAAATAGACTAAAATAAAGGACATCTGAATGAAATTAATATAAATCCAAACAGACTTAAATCTGTGTCTTTATTCAGGCTAATATGCTTTAAAAATTGGCTTTACTTTGTCATGCCAAAATACTCTCTCTAGAGTCACAAGTTGCTCAATTGCTTTGAGTTCTACTGTGTATTTATAATTTATGTCTTCACTGCTTCCACACTAGACTAGAGGCAGCTTGCCACAAAGATATAAGTGTAAATGTAGTTGTAGAAACAGATAGAGGTGTAGATATCAATGTAGATATAAACATACCCACAGGAAAGTTAAAATGAAAACCAGGAGAAGAAGAAACTTTATGAAGAAAAGAGATGTTAGCTGTGTTAGGAACCAATTTGAAATTTATTCAGGACCCCCCAGCAGCCAAGACAAGAAAAGGAAAAAGAATTGATTCTATAGTTACTAGCTCTCTGAAACTTATTCCGTAGAGTATTCATCATAATTTGCTCTAACAGGCTGTCCATCATGTACTGCATGAAAGCAAATTTGGGCTGTCAATCTTGTCTTCAGTGTTCTCTTTAGAAGATGACAGTGATAAGCAAATGCATTCTCTCTAAGTAAAAATAAAGCCAAAAATGGGAAGGCATATTCCCAAAGTGATAGTAATTTGATATGAATCAGGCCCCCTCTGCTGTCCTTACTACCAGGGCTTTCTTAGGAAAATCATCCTTCATTTAAAAATTACTGGATAGTAATAATAATTCAATGGATCATTACCAGAACCGTCATGACAACGTACCAAGTAGTACATTCTGAGCGGTAAAGCTTTATACAGATAGCGGATGCCATCATTGTCATTGCTGTGTTGACTAAAATGTGTGGATGGGGAATATCAGAAGGGAAATTGACAAGTGCACAATTGACACCAGTATTCGTGGTCATCTGAGCCAAGTTTTCTCAAGCACTCCTAATTCCGACTTGTGTTCTTAACGCATTTAAAATGTCCAGATTCTAGCAAATCCCAATTTGAATATTTCACTGAACCCTTTAGCTCTACCTTTCTGTGAGGAGAAACAGGGCCTTTGGTAAGTCAGTTTTTTCAGGGCAAGGAACATTTTGCGGATGGAGCTCTGGTTGGTATAGGAGAAGCTAGAGGGCAGATGAGATTCAGAACAACCACACAAAGCCTGCTCCTTCCTTCAGCTGTCCTGCTGCCTGTCTCGCTCTGTCTCTGTGTCTCACTTTCTCTATGTGGTTCTTGCCTTGGAATGAGCTGATACAAATTAATTTGCAATTTTTCAAGAAGCTACGAGTTATTTCTTAATTTGATTTCAGTATCTTAAAGTTCCCAAAAGAAGTAGATATTTTAAATGCACAGCCTTACTCCACAGTGTGGGTATATTTTATGACCTTCAGCAATTTTATTAAATAAAATGGACAAGGGTAGATTCTGTAAACAACATTGTCTATTTTAATAATAATAACATTGATTGAGAACTGTCAGGCACTGAAACTTGGGTTCTTTACATTCATTATCTCATTTGCTGCTTTCAAAAGTTCTATCAGATGAGGTCTATTACTATCCCATTTTACATATCTGTAAACTGAGACTTAAAGAAAGCCAGGATTCAAGGCTTAGCTTTTGCTTGTTTGCTTGTTTAATTTTTATTTATTTTTGGCTGCGTTGGGTCTTTGTTGCTGCGTGCAGGCTTCCTCTAGTTGTGGCGAGCGGGGGCTACTCTTCATTGCGGTGCGCAGGCTTCTTATTGCGGTGGCCTCTCTTGTTGCGGAGCAAGGGCTCTAGACACGTGGGCTTCAGTAGTTGTGGTGCACAGGCTTAGTTACTCCGTGGTATGTGGGATCTTCCTGGACCAGGGATCGAACCCGTGTCCCCTGGTCCCCTGCACTGGCAGGCGGATTCTTAGCCACTGCACCACCAGGCAAGTTCCAAGCCTTAGCTTTAACGTCACGTTAAGAGAGGCTTTCTCTGACACCCTATTTAATGGAGCACTGCTAAGTTATTCCGTCTCAGATCACTCCATTTACTTGCCTGGTAGCATTCATTAGAATCTGTATTTGTTCACAGGTTTACTGACTGTTGTACGTCTCCCCTGTAAGAATATAGGCTCCAGACACAGGAATCGGGCCTGTCTTGTCCACCTGTATCTGCAGCGCCTTGCACAGTGACAATATATGCACGAAACACATTGCTGAATGAATGAATGAATAAATAAATGACCCCCAAGGGCAGGCATTAAGAATTCTCTTTCCTCTGAAATTTGTTACGTTTTCTTTTTTCCTGCAGCACAAGGAAGGCATTAAGCAAATTATGAGCGCCTCTTGCGTGCTGGGAAGAGTTTATTTCGAATTGAGAACAAGAGCGTAAAATCATTTTCTGTAGGTCACCAAAGGCGCTCAATGTATTCCCCAAATGAAAGACAGCCTTGGAGTTTATACGGCCACTTCACGATATTTAGCCCTTGGATCCCTGAAGTCTTTCAGTGCTATCTGATCCAAAGCACGGCTGAAAGCTCAAGGAAAATGCATTGTGCCAATAAATATTTACCTTCATCTCTTTTCTGCATGCCGACAAGCTTCCTCCATCTAAACTGTTTTAAAGGTGGAAATTAAGTTGGTCATTTGAATGGCTTTGCGAAAAAACAAGTGGGGAAAGAAAAAGCATTTCTGAGGCACAGTCTTTGCTTTTGGCCGTGTTACTATGTATGAACTGCCCTGAACTGCTTAAAGCGCAAAAATCTGATTTTAAGAAATTCAAAGGCTTAAGAGTTCAACAAGTTCAATTAATGCCTTGTAGTACAGGTAGTAAAAGCATCTCATCCTCCCTTTACCTTTTGGTGCAGAAAGTGTTGGGCTATCTTTTCACCACTTTCCCCACGACGTGTACATCCCTAAACACACACACACACACACACACACACACACACACACACACACACCATCTTCCCCTGGCTAAATCCTTCTCTGGCTCAAGATGTAACTGATATGTGACCTACCCAAGAAAGCCTTCCTCCCCAGGTCCCCTCCCCATGTTGTGTACATTCCTCTCATCCCTGTTCCCATAAAACTTTCTTTATTGCACTCATTAAGGTCTATTACCTCTATCTGTTTAATTATCTTACTTATGCGAGATCACTTATAGCAACAACTATGTCTTGTTCATATCTGTATCAACAGTATCTATCTCAATGCTTGATGAATAATAGGTTTTAATAAATATTTGTTGAATAATTAATGAATGAGAAGACTGAATCTAGCTTCTTTTTTGGAGAATAGTGGTGGCCAATGAGTCTGGATAGAATGTATTCCATGAGAATACATTCCTGGTATTCCTGGTTTGTTCTGATTTCCAGTCCCTATTATTATCCAGACTGTGAGCTGGAAACTAAAGCAGTAAAACCACAGGTGCTTATAACAGGGTAGTAGAGAGCAGAAAAGGCAAAGTGAGAGTAGAAGCGGTTCACAGGGGAATACTTCTTTGACAGTGTACATGGGAAGTGAAGAGATCAATGACACTTGAATCATAAAGGAGACTTTTCAGGTAGAATTTAACCTAGGACTTTTTTTTTCTTTTTTTCCAAACTCCAGGGCAGTTTCTGTAAACACTCAGTGCTAATACAACGGGGCAGTGCATTGCTCTGAAAAACACACCTTTAAAAAAGACTGAGCCTCCTTAAACTTTAACTTTCACCAAGATCTGTGTAAAGATGTACATAGAAAAATAAATAATAAAGACTTGAACAGAAACTGGGATGTTAAACAAGTACAAACAGAAGGAATGTGAATTTTTGTAGGAATTTTCCAGTCCTATACAAAGAAATAACAATTCCAGGACACAGTGCATGAGGCATGGATCAGAACTGGACCCAGAGATGAAACAGCAACATCACATAGCCAAGGTCATGAAAGGAAAGACAGTTTTCCAATAGCATCCCTTGGCTAATGATTTAGCTAGTTTCTAAGGTTAAGGAATTAAAGTTTATAATAAATATGTTTACACATACATATTTTATTTATCTGTTTAGTATGTAAACTGAATGTAATGCATTTCACAATGCAGATTCTTTTATGGTATTGGACAAATTATACTTTGATTATGATTATAAAGTTCGGAAACAAGTTTAACTTCCTCTCCCCTTCTTTTGCCTGCATCGCTTGCCTCGGGCTCAGTCTACATACAGGTGATTTAATCAGCCTTGCTTGGATCATGCCTACACAACTGGATACGTGTTGTTTCCTCCCTAAAATGCCTACATTAACTTCTTCATGTGACTAACTCCTATTCATCCTTTGGAACACAACTCATTCATCACTATATCATTTCCTCTGGGAAATTTTCTTTGATGTACTGTTTTGGAATAATGTTCCAACTCCCTGGTCCCCCTTGTACCCTTTATGTAGATGAATCTTATTTTATTTACCTGTACTTTTTCAAAGGACCTCTACATAGTGTTTATATTTTTGCTATTAAAATAAATCTGCAATGAACCTTCTTGTAACTCACACCTTTGCATATTTGTAGAGAATGCTCTGGAGTAGCTTAAGTGCCATTAAAATCACTTGCTTCTTGAAATAATTTACCTCTGAAAACGTCTGGCACTGTTTATGTGTTATGTTTGCTTCTTTGCTTTTTGAGAGGCAATAATTAATTTTGATTGTTGTATTTTTATAGAAAATTGTGTATTACACATAATTTTTACGTTTTTTAAAAAAATTTTTTTAAATAAATTTATTTATTTATTTTTGGCTGTGTTGGGTCTTTGTTTCCGTGCGAGGGCTTTCTCTAGTTGTGGCAAGCAGGGGCCACTCTTCAACGTGGTGTGCGGACCTCTCACTGTCGCGGCCTCTCTTGCTGCGGAGCACAGGCTCCAGACGCGCAGGCTCAGTAGTTGTGGCTCACGGGCCCAGTTGCTCCGTGGCATGTGGGATCTTCCCAGACCAGGGCTCGAACCCGTGTCTGCTGCATTGGCAGGCAGACTCTCAACCACTGCGCCACCAGGGAAGCCCAATTTTTACATTTTCAATGAGATTCTCTGTATCTGTGGTTATTTTCTCATTTAATTCTTATTTTTAGTTATCTTTTACTCCTCCCTTTCATTACTTGCTGTTTATTTGTTTTAGCAATTATGAGATTCATTTATCAAGTCTATTTCATAATATATTAATTTATGCTTTGATCTTTATTGATTCCTCATTTTGTTTTCCATACATAGTCCTTTTTTTTCACCTATAAAATTCTTATGGGAAGTTCAATTCATTTATTTTTTTAATTTCTTTTGAAATTAACATTTTTTTATTATATATTTTTCCTCTGAATGTAGCTTCAGCTCCACCTTATAGGATTTAGAGTGCTTTTATTATTGTTATTATCTAGATGTTGATCTATGGCAGTTTTTATTTCTTCTTTGACATTACAGTTTATCATAAGTTTTTTTTTTTTTTTTTGCGGTACGCGGGCCTCTCACTGTTGTGGCCTTTCCCGTTGCGGAGCACAGGCTCCGGACGCACAGGCTCAGCGGCCATGGCTCACGGGCCCAGCTGCTCCGCGGCATGTGGGATCTTCCCGGACCGGGGCACGAACCCGTGTCCCCTGCATCAGCAGGCGGACTCTCAACCACTGCACCACCAGGGAAGCCCTATTTTTTCTTTTTTTAAACTTTTTATTTTACATTGGAGTACAGTTGATTAACAATGTTGTGTTAATTTCAGGTGTACAACAAAGTTATTCAGTTATACATATACATGTACCTATTCTTTTTCAAATTCTATTCCTAATTAGGTTACAGAATACTGAGCAGAGTTCCCTGTGCTATACAGTAGGTCCTTGTTGGTTATCCATTTTAAATATAGCAGTGTGTACAGGTCAAGCCCAGACTCCCTAACTATCCCTTCCCCCCGCCACCCTTCCCCCCTGGTAACCATAAGTTCATTCTCTAAGTCTGTGAGTCAGTTTCTGTTTCAACTATGGCCATACCACCCTGAAGGTGCCCGATCTCGTCTCATTAATTTTTCAAAAGCCAGTGATACCTTGCCCAATATCGTCTTGGTCCACCTGAATTTATGCGTGGATGCAGACAGTTCCCAGAATGTTTGCAGTTCCCCCACCTCAAAAACCTGAATTTGCTTCTTCTCCTTTTCCTGAAGCCTTCCTCCAGTACCAGAATTTTTCACTGTAGCATGGCAGAGTGGATGCCAACTCAGTCAACTTCATCACTGAAGGATGGGAGTCGTACCTCCTGCTTTCTGGTAGGATTATTCTGAGGTGTGTTGCACCTTGTGCCTTTGATCCAGGGCTCCATAGTAGAAACCAGATCATTAACATACTGGATTTTCCTCTTTTTTTATCCCACTTTCCCCTCTTCCTCCCTCATCCTCTGAGATCAACGCTCCAATAAAGTATGTGCACCCACATTTTTGTCTTAAACTAAGTCAACCTGGTACACACTTAAAGATTTATATATTCATCTATGTCAGAAAAAAAGATTCCCTTTTAGATTTTTCTATTCCATAATGATTCTGGCTATTATATTTAACAACCCCAATCTTCTTGTGAGCACCTAATTTCCATGTAGTTCATTTCATCTTTAATTGTTTTCTTCTTGGCCCATTTCAACTGCATTTGTAAGTTTTTTTTTTCCAAAATTTTTCTTCTTATAGTTAACTCTATTTTCTACGACTCCATTCTGTACATTGCTGTATTTGATGTGATTTTAAATACTCTAGCATCATCTGTTTTCATTTCTTTCCTTAGTGTTGCCATTTTCCACTTCATCTCATGTTCTTAATTTAGTATCTCCTATGGGGTAGCTTGCATTTTGTCTCAGGCTGGATTCCTTGGGAAGCTGTCTGAGATGGAGTTTAGTGTGAAGGATGTTTATTAGGAAGTGCTCTTGGGATCCACGTGTGTGAAGGGTAGAGGAATAAATTGGGATTGGGCAGAGGGAGAGATCAAACTCTGGGGTAGTTCCAAGTGATAGCATCAGCCAATCTCAAGGGGAGTTCTGGAGTTAAAATGATTCATTAGTCATGTTGTCTGGGAAGCCAAAATGGCCAGGCCTTCATAACCGTTTCTTGGTTGGTCAGTGGCTGTTGGCCACCCTGGGGAGGGTTTGAGTTAAAGTGAGATGGGCTCCCTGTAGCTGGGGCAATCCCAGGCTGTCAGCTCTTTGCTGTCAGCACTCCTACCAGATGGAGCAGCAAGTCCTTCCTTGGGGACAACTGGGTGGCACACCTCCGAGTCCATTATTATTCACTCTCCAATCGTTGGTTTTTTTTAAAAAATTAATTAATTATTTTTGGCTGCGTTGGGTCTTTGTTGCTGCACACAGGATTTCTCTAGTTGCTGCGAGCGAGTGGGGGGCTACTCTTCATTGTGGTATGGGGGCTTCTCATTGCAGTGGCTTCTCTTGTTGTGCAGCACAGGCTCTAGGCGTGCAGGCTTCAGTAGTTGTGGCACACAGGCTTCAGGAGTTGTGGCACATGGGCTTCAGTAGTTGTGGCTCACAGGCTTTAGAGCGCAGGCTCAGTAGTTGTGGTGCATGGGATTAGTTGCTCTGTGGCACGTGGGATCTTCCCAGGCCAGGGCTCGAACCTGTGTCCCCTGTACTGGCAGGCAGATTCTCAACTACTGTGCCACCAGGAAAGCCCCCAATCATTGTTTTTAATTCATATTTATTTTAATTTCTTTGAGAGTTCAGTTCAGTAGCTGTTGAAGTTTTTCTTCGTTTCTTTGATTATTTCCTTTAAGAACATCAGTTTTCATCTTCATTATGAATTTGGTCTTCCTTTACTGTGGGCAGTGGCCTGTTTAGTACACCCTTTTAGATGAATCATCTTTGCCTGTTATTCATTAAGAATGGACGGCTTTTTCTGAGCCATCTCTTCCCTCAAGAACACTGTGAATGGAATTTTCTTAATTTGTGCTCCCTTTACCTAGGCACTGTTTCCATTTTATTTTCTTAAAGTTTATACTGAAGGGCTTGATATTGTAGAATGGGTGTATAGTCACTGGATCTTGGGAAGGTACGGAGTGCTATGTGTGAGTAGTGAGTTAGAACTGCTTGTAACCAGCATTATATCACCAGGAGTCAGGGAGGCTGCATATTTACTTAAGTCATACACATCCTGAAGCACTTGTCCTTCTGCTATTTACTTAGTGCTTGCTGATTCATTCTTCAACTCTCAGTTCAAAAGTTACTCCTCAGCAAAGTTTAACCAGGTTATCCTCCCTGTTATAAATTCTGACAGTAGGTCTTGAAAGCAGGTAGAAAAAATTAATTGAACTGACCTTCAAGGAAGGAATATTTGCAAGTCAATTGATTGTCCTTGGGAATATAAGGCTAACTGGGGCACAAAACATGTCTTCAACACTCTCTGGTATTTTATTTTCCTGTTTTCACAGTACTTAGCGCAGTTTCCATTTTACTGGTCTTGGCATAATTTGGGATCAATATATATCTCTCACTAGACATGAGATTAGAGACAAGATTTGTTTGCTCACCACTGTATCTTGGTACATAGCACTGTGCCTGGTGCCGGTAGGTACTCAGTAAATTTCAGTTGAATATAATGTTGAATAAATTGATGTATTTCTGAAAAATTGTCTTGCCTACCCAAAGTTGGTTCATTAGATTTCCAATTCCATATAATTTGTTACCAATGTTTTTTTCATAGACTTTGAAATACTAAAATATTTTAAAGTACTCTAAGGACATCATCAAATAGCTGATGAAGATTTGTGGTTCTCAATACCACTATTGAAAAGAGGTAAAAAGCATATTCCTTGGCTTTGCGAGGCTTTCAGTCAGAGATAAAACACTATTCAGACCAACAGCACATCCAAAGAAGGGCCCATCAATCACAAACACCAGAAAATTCATGTGTACTCATCATTCTGGTGAATGTTTAAGATGAGTGAATGGGAAAATGTACTCATTTCTTATCAACATTTTCAGGTTAGTAAGAGAGAACTTGGACGTTTTAACATCAAACCAGTTCATCAGAAAAATGTCAGAGCGATTTTTCAGGTTATTGGAAGAGTGTGATTTGCCTTTTTTATCTTGTGGTGAAGCATCCCAAAATCACCCAAAGGGAATTAACCTTTTAAATTTCATGTTGTTACAAAAAGAACATTCAGTTTCTCCCAGCCTTCAGAGAGTTTTTATTGGTGATATCTGCACAAGCTAATTTGTTTCCTCTAAATTTACATGTTTTCAAAACAACAACACATTTTATGCATTATAAATTCTATGTTCAAGTTTAAGGCAGCCCAACTATATTTACTGTTTGAAATATATTTATGTTCTGGCAACCTAAAAAATATCTCACGTTGCCCATAAAGATTTATTAATCTCAAATACTTTGAAATATTTTCCCACCAAAATCTGATGGTCTTATAAAAGTCTTTATTTTGTTCTAAAAAAAAAAAAAAAAGAAAAAATCTCAATTCTCCCTCCCCTGGAAAATAATTGAATGTTCAGTTTATATGTTCTGACTATCAGTCCTTTTTCCCCTGGAGCTCTTTTCCTTCTCAGACAATATCTCAGCTCCTTTTATTGGCTCTTCAGTCTGAATGTTGCAATTCCCATGGAAAGCGCTATTCTGTCCACAATGGCAAATTGCACACCCCTTAAAAATACTAAAACCCTGCTAAAGAACTATAGTCCAGTACATTTTAAAAACATAAATGTCTTCCTTCTGCGATCTTACATAAACAGGAATTCACTCTATGGAGTGAAAAGTTCACTGGCAGATCACTAATCATTTGGGGACTAGAAAACAACTGTGAAATAGTTTCTGAAAAGTCTAAATGAGCCATTCTGTGGCTTCTTATCTCTACTTCAAAGAACTCTTATTATTTCTTTAATTTTGAGCATAAAAAGTCTTTGATAAGTCATCTTATTTTGCTAGGCTGACTTACTGAAATATACAGACAAAGCAGCTAGTTTCACAGAGAGGGAAACCAATTCACAAAGAGATAAAGGGACTTATCCAGTACACTAATCACAACTCTTAATTGAAAGCAACAGAAGCTAAATAGGACAAACCTGTGCAAAAGGGTACTGAGATGCTCTCTGGGCAGGACAAAGGCCATATTTTGAGGTAAATAATCAGAGGTAACACCCAAAATCATGTCACAGAACTGGTCCACTGAAAATACTGCTGTCTCCCCTGCTGGGCCACTGTGACCTAGCTTGAGTTGGCAATTCTGCCCACTGGACTCTGGGCAGGTTCCTCTAGAATTACAGACCTTCCCATCCCTAGAAATCTGATGCATGGCAACTGCTACCACCCTTAATGAAACAAATTCTTTCTCATTTCTAGTTCTTTGCATCTATAGCTGGTGATTCAAATTCTGGGTCAGTCAAATCTGGCACAGTCTGGGTCATACATCGGGGTTGCAAGTAAAGCTAGAAAAAAGGCTGGGGAGGTAACTTTCTAAAATTTTCAAGTTCTATAGTGAGAGGCAAGGTTTGTTTAAAGATTTAGGTATTTCATAAACATTGAAAGCAAGTTAGTATACTGCATGGGACTACATAGAAAGAAATGTTCTCTCTCTTTCCCTCTCTCTCCATATCTATAAACAGTTTGCAAGAGTAATACATGCCATATAAAGAAATGCACAAATCCACAAAGGTTATTTCAGGAGTCTCTTGGAGCTCTGAACACTTGTACATGTTTGGGCTGCACTGAGAACTACCTTATAACTGCTTTATACAACTGGAGAAGGAAAGCCATTTCAGACTTGGCAATCCCAGCATGAAAACTGTTCACAACAACAGCAGTAAGTACTGTTGACTGGATGACTGTACAGGGAAAGAAATCCAAGAATGATGTGAGGATACAAAGATGAGAACAAATTCATGTGGGAGAATTACCTCCTTAAAGACATAAGCAAGAAGTTCTCTGGGACATGTCAAGAGGAAGGGAGGTATGATCTATCCTGTAATCTACACCAGTTACCCTGAGACCTCCCCTTGGAATATGTTACATTTAGTTAATTAAAGAGTTGATTCCCTCACAGGTGATAACACTAGTTTGACAAAACATGGGCATAAAGAAGGCCAGGTTGTTCTGGCCTCTTCCTCACTCCCTCTCCCAGCACCCGCTACCCCTCAATGCTGTGTTCCAGCTCTTGTGTAATTCCTTGGGCCTTTAAGAAGGAAGAATAAATAAAATGGCCTATGACACACCTTCACCAATACTAAGTAATAATGATATAATATATTTAATTATAGCTCTAAGAAGATCCATGTAAGCATGAATAGTTTCAAAATGTTACATGTACTGAAAATGCAGAAAAGGAAGTGACTTTAAAAGGTGAGAAAAGGATGAGAAAAAGGGGAGAGCAAAATAAGATCACTGATTATAAGTAATAAGTGGAACCAAAGAATACCATTTAAAGCTAACAAACTACATAATAAAAGGTTAAGGGAGAAAAATGACATTGAGGGCACTTATGAAAGTCATGAATATAGAGGTACCACTAGAGCAAAAACATAAATCTGACTATATTTCAAAAAAAAAAATGTAAGGGGCTTCCTTGGTGGCACAGTGGTTAAGAATCCTCCTGCCAATGCAGGGGACAGGGGTTTGAGCCCTGGTCCAGGAAGATCCCACATGCCGCAAAGCAACTAAACCCATGCGCCACAACTACTGAGCCTGCTCTCTAGAACCCGCGAACCACAACTACTGAGCCCACATGCCACAACTACTGAAGCCTGTGCACCTAGAGCCCATGCTCCACAACAAGAGAAGCCACTGCAATGAGAAGCCTGCTTACCGCAACGAAGAGTAGCCCCTGCGAGCCACAACTAGGGAAAGCACGTGCGCAGCAATGAAGACCCAGCATAGCCAAAAATAAAATAAATAAAATTATTTTTAAAAAGTAGGAACAAAGAAGACACCCTTCATAAAGAAAAAAAGAGTGATAAATTATAAAATATTTGTGATAGATTTGGGACCAAACATTACAGCCATATCAATAAATACAAATTGGTCTATTTATCCATTTATTCCATCCATGTGAACACACTCTCACATTTCTAAAAAGTTAAACTCTCATTATTTGTAACTGTAAAACAGTAGAAACTACCCAGCTGCCCAAACATTGAAATAAGGTTAAAACAATAATGGAATGTTAAATAGCCGTGAACTTAAGATTGAGAAAAATCCCCATGAATAACTGGTAAGGAGATTTCTAAGATGTACAGAAATAGTATCTTTTCTGTAAGAAAGAATGTGAAATAAGGAAACCTATATGTATTAGTTCTCTATACTATGAACAAATTACCACAAACTTAGCACCTTGAAACAACATGCATTTTGCTCTTTATCTCACAAGTTGTGTGGGTCAGGAATCTGGGTACAGCTCAGCTGGGTCCTCTGTTCATGGTCTTAAAAGGCTTAAATATAGTGACATCAGGGCTTCATTCCTTTCTGAGCTTGGAGCTTTATTCCTTTAGAGTTTCCAAGCTCACGTCGTTGCCATCAGAATGCAGTTCCTTACGGTTCTAAGATTGACGTCTTTGCTTTCCTTCTGGCTGTCATCGTGGCCACTCCCAGTACCTAAAGGCCACATTTCCCTGCCATGTGGTGTTCTCAAAGTTCTTCTCACAGTATGGCAAGCAGTTTCCTCAAAGCCGGTAGGAGAATCTCTCTTCCTCTCTCTGGTTTTATGTAATGTAATGAAATCAAGGGAGTGACTATCCCCCCACATATGCTATGATGTATTGACCGGAAGCAAGTCAAAGTTTCCACTCAAGACAGGGGATTACATAAGGGGTGGCTGATTCATTGGGGGCCTTATTAGATGCTTCTGTCACAACACCTATATCTGTTTAGTTTTTACTAAACACAACACACACATGCACAAAGAGAGAGAGAAGATAAACCAGAAACTAATAGAACTGGTCATTTAAAAGGAGCACAGAACTGGGGGAAATAGGTTAAAGAAATAAACTAGACTTCCCTGGTGGCGCAGTGATTAAGAATCCGCCTGCCAATGCAGGGGACACGGGTTCAAGCCCTGGTCCTGGGAAGATCTCACATGCCGTGGAGCAACTAAGCCCGTGAGCCACAACTACTGAGGATGCATGCCACAACTACTGAAGCCCACAGGCCTAGAGCCTGTGCTTTGCAATAAGAGAAGCGACCATGATGAGAAGCCTGCACACTGCAACAAAGAGTAGCCCCTGCTTGCTGTAACTAGAGAAAGCCCGCACGCAGCAGCAAAGACCCAACACACCCAAAAATTTTTTTTTAAATTTTAAAAAAGCAGAAGTACTTCTCTGAGTATACCATATACATATTTTTTTTTTTACTTTTGGAGCCATATTAATGTTTAAATTACTCAAAAAAATTAAATCGATAAGAATGAGGAAATAAATCCTAAAACCAGATGCAAAGAGACTCAAATAGACTCAGTTATAAGTGAATCATATAACCACACTCTGGGGTCAGGGGGCACTAAGCCAAAATCTTTGGAATTCGGTACTTTGATTATACGTACTCAGTCAAAGGTAAAAGAACAGGAACAGCAAACAAACAAATCCTGAACTCTTGTTAGCAGTTTTGTCTTGGTATGAGGAAAGCAATTCTGAAATTATTTTCAGTGTGTTGGATGACTGAGGATGGAATGTATTGGTGTTGCTAAGAATCAAGGTTTTCTCTATGAAAGAAGGAAGATACAAATATGAAATGAGACAAAGTATGGAAGAACCCTTTGGGGTTGAATTAGAATTGGAATTGGAGGGAGTTCTCCCAGGTCTGTCCACTGAGCAGAACTAGATCAACAACATTCCAGGAGTACAGAGAGCAACTACTGCTCAGAGCTTGGTTTCTAAATGCTTTCGCCACTAAGAGGAATGAGGGGTCCTTGAAGAAATGGCTGTCTCCGGGTTTGGGAAACAGAAAATACAGGATGAACCTGGAACACCTTGTTTCACTAGAAAGTAAAAGAGTGCTCCAAGAAAGAATAACAAAAGATGAGGATGTATTAAGAAGACATAGAAGTCATCTTGGAGCATCTCACACCAGGTTATTCTGGGAAAATTTTAGCATGAAAATAAATAAAACAGCAATGAAATATAGCCCATTGATTAAAATAAAAATCAAAGATATAAATAAACACATGATAGATGATTGATAACAGATGACAAGAAAAAATTCGTTTTTATAGTCAGAATGCCAACTAACAAATACACAAGAATGATGAAATTAGAAAATTATTGTTTTTTAGCCATATAGTAAAAATGAATCAGGAATGAATCATCAATAAATGCTAAATCTATTGATGCTTTTTATGTTTACATATAGTCTCAATATAGATTTCTGAAAATTATTTGACAAGAAAAAATATTAACTCTACACTGAAGAAAATGGATAACACTTCTCGCCATTAAGAGGCAAAATGTCATCACGTGCCTCCTGATGTGATGCTCTAAGAAGGACACAACATCACTTATGTAGCTGTTGTGCCAAATAAGCTGGAATACCCAATCCAATCAAGAAACATCAGACAACTCAAATAGTGAAACAGCCTACGTGATAACTGCCGTGATTCTTCAAAAATGTGAAAGACATAAAAGACAAAGAAAAGCTGAGAAACTGTTCCAGATTAAAGAAGACTAAAAGATATGAATACTAAGTGCACTATATGATTTGGAGTGGGAGGAATGATATAAAAGACATTAGTGGAAAAAATTCAAATAATTGGACTGTGGACGGCAGATTAACTAAAATCTTGTATCTACGTTAAATTTTCTGAATGTATAACTTTATCCTATCTTTGTAAATGAATATCCTTGTTCTTAGAAAATACTGAGAAGTAATTTTCTGAGGTAATAAAATGAGGAAGGCTATAAAGGTGCATGCAACCTGTATACTGATGGTTCAGAAAAAAAATGACAAAAAGAGAGAGACAAAATTGTAAGTGAATCTGGAAAAATCTAAGTGGGATGAGGGTTCTTTGTATATTCTTTCAACTCTGTTGTAAGAGTGAAATCATTCTGAAATGAAAAGGTAAAAACAAACAAAAAAGAAAAACAGGGCTAGAAAACTTCTCTTTCAGAGAAAGAGAAGTAAAAACATATCCTGGAATATATATTGATAAAGTAAATAGCTTCAAGTATATATTGTTAAAACAAAACAAAACAAAACAGAAACCTAGAGGAAAACTCAGCCCAGGGCATGTAAGGAGGAAGCTTCTGCAGCTGCAGGAAACCTGAAGTCAAGACACAGTGGGATAAGCTGGCTCCCTGGGTACTTCCCAAACTGATTAATTAGGGAGCAGCTTGTGCACCAGTTGGGTTGTCAGCCCTTTTCCCACAGCAAATTTGTCCTGGGCACTTTTTTTTTTTTTTTTTTTTTGGCTGTTTTGGGTCTTTGTTTCTGTGCGTGGGCTTTCTCCAGTTGCGGCAAGCGGGGGCCCCTCTTCATTGCGATGCGCGGGCCTCTCACTGTCACGGCGTCTCTTGTTGCGGAGCACAGGCTCCAGACGCACAGGCTCAGTAGTTGTGGCTCACGGGCCCAGTTGCTCCGCGGCATGTGGAATCCTCCCAGACCAGGGCTCGAACCCATGTCCCCTGCATTGGCAGGCAGATTCTCAACCACTACGCCACCAGGGAAGCTCGTGTCCTGGGCATTTAAGCTCAGATGAAGACAGTACATTTGAGCACTGGGCCAGACTGGTAGAGGCAATGCCCCAGGTAGCTATTTGCTTTCAAAAAATAGATCAGGCACTCTTCTAAGGACTTTACATATATTAAGAGTTACACTTAACAAAAATTTAAGTGGGTTCTGTACTTGTCAGTACAATTAAAATGAGGAAATTGAAGCGCCGAGAATTCAAGTGGCTTACAAAATGGAAGTGGTTAGGGGTGTGGAGAAGGGTATTTTGATGTGTGACAACAACAGTAAAAGCTACTGGGGAAGTGCACGAACCTACTCGGACCTAATTTATAATAGTTACTAAATAAGTGCTTATTAAGCTAATAAATGTTATAGGAAGAAGTTGCAAGATATTTTAGTTATGATCCTGAATAGAGGCACAATAAAGGAAATTACAGCTTGTAGAAAGGAGTATGTTAAAGAATAATTTGGGCTCGGCTAGATTCCCATAGCATCCCTAGGGCCGTGTCATGCCCTTGAAGCTTGCCTAAGAAGAACTCAGATATTTTAGGGTATCATCCAGGCTGTGTTCTGGAACATCCTGCCCCCAAACCACTGGTATCTTCCAAACCTGTAGCACCAAACCATTTCACTGAGATTCAGAAACCATGTGAGCCTCAGGGCATCTCTCGTTTGCTCTGATTAGCCACAGATCCATCTTAGTTTCCATTTCCAGCTTGCAAGACAAAACCTCAAAAATCACCTTGTTTAAAAGCTTTTTTTTAGAGGTAAAAAAGTAGGAAAAAATGGTCTTAAGAAAGAAAATCAGAAAAATAAATTATGACGAAGAATATGACAATACTCATCCTATTACAGTTTAAAAGTTTTCCTACAGAGAAGCAGGAGAAAGAATTTTGATTTACCAAATTGATCACATAGTAAGGCCAGCTCAGATTACTTTTGCATACATTAAAACTCAGTTCAAACTGCTTCTTTACCAGTAAGCTTCCCATCTCTCTTAAATCAACATTGACCTTTTCGCATTGCCGTGTTACCACCTTGATCATTTTTTACGCTAAAGTAGTTTTTTCTTACTTTTTAGTGTGTGTGTGTATGTGTGTTTTAGGAACTCCTGAAAAGTAGAAAGTCTATCATCTTCATCTGAGAATTTGTTGCTGTTCCTCTCATACCACAAGCATGAAGCTTTCCAGCCTCTAACACCATCTGTGGCACCTATAGGTATTCTATCAATGTATGATATAATGTACCCTGAGAAGAACTTTGAATTCTTGGTGCCTCTCACACCAAAAAGTCATTAGAGTTGCTTCTGCACAGGAAGAGAAAGTCACATTTTCCAGTTTCATAGCTTTAAATTATGCATCATTGCCTACTTGCACAAATAAATGGAGCTGGTACCATTGAGAGATAAAAGAAGGACAAAGACGGGAAGGAGGGAGACAGCAGCAATTGGAGAGTGTAAATGGAGCTCCAGGAAGCTGTAGTGGTGCTCAGGACATGTGTAACCATGAGCTGATTCCTGGATCTCTTCCTGGAGTGTGTCCTAAGACTCAAAAGATTTGACTTCACTATAAGCCAACCATGTGACTGTAGAAGTGGAAGAGGTATCTAGCAGAGGAAAAAAAAAAAACAAGAAAAGCATTTTGTAGGAGGTATATAAGCACTAGAATGATGGTGAGGTAGAACGAGAACAGTGGTTTTTAGTCACAGAGATCTGGATCACTTCAATGATCTCTGCTTCAAATTCTTGCTTTAAAATAGACTTTAAAATATTCATCTTTCATGAGTCTTGAGAGCGTGAAATGGATAAGATCTAAAAAAGGAACAATCACACTACTTCCCACTTAGTAGGTGTTCCAAAAATGCTACTTTCTTTCTCTATCTTCCTGCTAAGTCAGAGGTTCAACATTTGTCCAGGTGGTTGAGACACTGTTTCTTCAAAGGCCAGACTCTGTTTCTTAACTTTTCACGGTATTTTTATTAACGCACACGTGCCAGGAGCACCTTCTGCCATCAATGCTAAAAATACTAAAATTAATGAACGGTCTGGTGGGAATGTAAATTGGTGCAGCCGCTGTGGAAAACAGTACGGAGGTGCCTCAGAAAACTAAAAATAGAATTATCATATGATCCAGCAATCCCACTCCTGGGCATGTATCCAGACAAAACAATAATTAAAAAGATACGTGCACCCCTATGTTCATAGCAGCACTATTCACAATAGCCAAGACATGGAAACAACCTAAATGTCCCTTGACAGATGAATGGATAAAGAAGATATGGTATATATATACAATGGAATACTATTCAGCCATAAAAAATAATGAAATAATGCCATTTGTAGCAACATAGATGCAACTAGAGATTATCATACTAAGTGAAGTCAGAAAGAGAAAGACAAATATCATATGATATCACTTATATGTGGAATCTAAAATATGACACAAATGAACCTATCTATGAAACAGAGACATAGAGAACAGACTGGTGGTTTCCAAGAGGGAGGGATTGGGGGAGGGATGGAGTAAGAGGTTGGGGTTAGCAGATGTAAGCTTTTATGTATAGAATGGATAAACAACAAGGTCCTACTCTATAGTACAGAGAACTATATTCAATATCTATGATAAACCATAATAGAAAAGAATATAGAAAAAGAATGTATATATATATAATCATTTTGCTGTACAGCAGAAATTAACACATTGTAAATCAACTATACTTCACTAAAAAATATTGATAAAAAAATTAATGAGTAGTCACCTGACATACAACTTGTTTTTGTACACAGAGTTCTTCCTCTTAGCAATACTCACTTATCCATTGCATCCGTTGCCACAAGAACCTTTCTGAGGGAGAGAAGGACTCGTAACTGCTCCCTCCATATTGGCAAGCCAACTCTTAGCTTTTAGATCATTGATAAAAATCACTTTGGCTTTTCCCAGGAGGTCTCTCTATTTTAACCTCCTCTCAAGAAATGTCTCTTGGGTTCATTTCTAGCCTCTTCAGAATGTAAACGATGCAAGCCACGAATTTTTCTTTAAATGTTTCCTAATGTGCCATGTTGCCTGCTCAGCCCAGGATGTAATAACTCATTAAGAATTGCAGCTGGCAGTGCCACTGGGGGAAAATATAGCTACAGTCTCCTAATCCATACAACATGAGCCCACATTGGCACCTTTATCCCCTTCCAAGCCCTTAGCAACCCATCTCCCACCTTCCTAATCAAATGTGTTATTCTTTGGCCACTGCAAGTATTTATATTTTATTAACCTAATTGTGAGTTTGCTGCATGGATTGCCAATGCTGTAATTCTTTTTTTTTTTTTGTATACCCAAGAGCTTTGAGCAGTGGAGATTTTTAATTTTTTTTGCATTTCCAAAAGCAAATAAAATCACAATGAGCCAGATTTTCCTCCTATCTACTAATCCACTGGAAAACTCTTACATGGGGAGCCCTGGATTTATAGCAGCATATTAACCAACACACTCTAAAGAATGATACTTTCCATCAGAGATACATGAATATTTTGTGTTCCATGGAACATCAGTATATTTCAGAAACTTGCCTTTAATGAGACTTGGGAGTTTGCCATCCTCAGGATCATATTTTTTACACTGCTATATACACCCACATATAAGAATAGATACACACACACACAGAGTGCAACGGTTGTATTTTAAAAGACATCCATCTCAGTAAGTGTCCCATTTCATCATCAGCTATGCACTACATGCCCAGGTTTCCCTTTGCTTTATGAAACTTACACACATCAGAAATCTTATTTGGCATCGTGACTTTTTTCCATCCATGACACTGCCTGCAGCTTAGAGATGAGAGGAACAAGCCAGGCCAGCACTGCGGAGGCTGAGAATCAGTCATGACTTGTTTTTGTTCCTGTGGCAGCTGTTTCTATAAGAGGAGGTTGTTGGGTTGGTATTAAAACCAGGAAAACACAGGTACCCTAGTTGTTCAAGGAATGTTGAAGGATCGACTGATCCCTTTTTCTCAATTTTCTCATCTGTAGAATGGTGGTGATATTCACTGCACTACTGCATTTGTCATGTATTTTTCTGAGGACCAAATATATCTGAAAATGTTTACAGACTGCAATGTGCTTGACTAATGTAAGTATCATTATGTTAATGTATTATCTGAACATTATATATATAATCACAAAAATACGATGTTTACTGTATCAAATTATATTAGTTACTATCTTTGTTTATAGACTTTTTTCCTTACCACCATCGATCACTTTATAATGTTAGTAGATGAATGATAATATAGCTTATATAATTTTTGCGCAGATAACTTAAAACTTGCAAGAACTAATAACAGCCTATCACCAATGCTTGGGTCTAATAGACAGACTTAATTCCTTTGTCCTCCTGATCATAGCACGTTGAAACCAGTAAAGAATTAAATCCCAGTCTCTCCCCTTTATAGCCTTGATGGGGCTGCTGACTTGCCTGGGTTAAAGGGAGACAGACACCAAGATATATCATCAGAGAGACACTAAATTCTAGTCACTCAAAACTCTGCTTATTTTCTGTGAACTATAGATATTCTTTTGCCCAGTCTTTGGGAAAATGGTTTCATGAAGTAAACTCAAAGGGATTTCCACCTCTGACCAATGCACTGCAAGCATCAATTTCTTTCCTACCAGTAAATGCCATCATCCAAGCCTAAGATGTCACAAGATTCCTTTTCCCATTATTCACTGACAAAAAGATGGAAAGGAAAATATGGAACTTCTATCTCCAAAGTAGAAATAAAAATTGATTTGGGGTCTTGTGATGCTTCAGAGTAAGTTAATGACTACCCTTCACCATTCATTATAGCTTGAGTTTCATTAACCACTTCTAGGTAAGCTGAAAAGTTAACTTCTACAGAAAGAGAATCAGACCATATCTTCTTAATAAGTTCAAGCCATAGATTCTAATGAAAGAAATTACTCTTCTCAGATCCACAAAGGTAAAATAAATGCTTTACTCAGCCAAGCCAATGGAGTATGTAACCCAGAATTTTGTTTCTAATAATTTTAGGGAGATTTTCTGAGACCCTTACGTTGGTAGAACTATCCACTGAGACAAGAAGCCCATTTGATTCCGAAGTTGTCCGAGTGAATAATTTAGGTCTTGGATGAGAGAGTTGCCAAAGAAAGGAATTGAAAGGGAATCTGAAGAATTTGTTGAGAGAGGGAAATGAGTTTAGATCAAAACCCTTTGGGTAGAGCTTCAAGACGGCGGAAGAATGCGACACGGAGATCACCTTCCTCCCCACAGATTCACCAGAAATACATCTACACGTGGAACAACTCCTACAGAACACCTACTGAACGCTGGAGGAAGACCTCAGACCTCCCAAAAGGCAAGAAACTCCCCTCGTACCTGGGTAGGGCAGAAGAAAAAAGAAAAAACAGAGACAAAAGAATAGGGACGGGACCTGCACCAGTGGGAGGGAGCTGCGAAGGAGGAAAGGTTTCCACACACTAGAAGCCCCTTCGCAGGTGGAGACTGCGGGTGGCGGAGCAGGGGAGCTTCGGAGCCGCTGAGGAGAGCGTAGCAACAGGGGTGCGGGGGGCAAAGCGGGGAGATTCCCGCGCATTGGATCGGTGCCGACCAGCACTCACCAGCCCGAGAGGCTTCTCTGCTCCCGTGCCGGGGTGGGCGGGGCTGGGAGCTGAGGCTCGGGCTTCAGTCGGAGCACAGGCAGAGGACTGGCGTTAGCGGCGTGAACACAGCCTGCAGGGGGTTAGTGCGCCACGGCTAGCCAGGAGGGAGTCCGGGAAAAAGTCTGGAGCTGCCGAAGAGATGAGACTTTTCCTTGCCCCTTTGTTTCCTGGTGCGCGATGAGAGGGGATTAAGAGCACTGCTTAAAGGAGCTCCAGAGACGGGCGGGAGCCGCGGCTAACAGCGCGGACCCCAGAGACAGGCATGAGACGCTAAGGCTGCTGCTGCCACCACCAAGAAGCCTGTGTGCGAGCACAGGTCACTATCCATGCCTCCCCTCCCGGGAGCCTGTGCAGCCCGCCACTGCCAGGGTCCTGGGATCCAGGGACAACTTCCCCAAGAGAACGCACGGCGTGCCTCAGGCTGGTGCAACGTCACGCCGGCCTCTGCCGCCGCAGGCCCGCCCCTCACTCCGTGCCCCTCCCTCCCCCCCCGGCCTGAGTGAGCCAGAGCCCCCGAATCAGCGGCTCCTTTAACCCCGTCCTGTCTGAGCGAAGAACAGATGCCCTCGGGCGACCTATACGCAAGGCGGGGCCAAATCCAAAGCTGAGCCCCGGGAGCTGTGAGAACAAAGAAGAGAAAGGGAAATCTCTCCCAGCAGCCTCAGGAGCAGCGGATTAAAGCTCCACAATCAACTTGATGTACCCTGCATCTGTGGAATACATGAATAGACAACGAGTCATCCCAAATTGAGGAGGTGGACTTTGGTAGCAACAATATGTATATTTTTTCCCTTCTTCTCTTTTTGTGACTGTGTATGTGTATGCTTCTCTGTGTGATTTTGTCTGCATAGCTTTGCTTTTACCATTTGTGCTGGGGTTCTGTCTTTTTTTTTTTTTTTTTTAGTACAGTTTTCAGCACTTATCATTGGTGGATTTGTTTTTTGGTTTGATTGTTCTTTTCTATTTTTTAATGACTTGAAAAAAAATTTTAATAATTATTTTTTGTTTTTTATTTTAATAACTTTTAAATTTTATTTTATCTTTTTCTTTCTTTCTTTCTTTTTTTCTCCCTTTTATTCTGTGCCACGTAGATGACAGGCTCTTGATGCTCCAGAGAGGCGTCAGGGCTATGCCTCTGAGGTGGGAGAGCCAAGTTCAGGACATTGGTCCACCAGAGACTTCCCAGCTCCACATAATATCAAACAGCGAAAATCTCCCAGAAATCACCATCTCAATGCCAAGACCCAGCTCCACTCAATGACCACCAAGCTACACTGCTGGACACCCTATGCCAAACTAGGAAGTCAGGAACACAACCCCACCTATTAGCAGAAAGCCTGCCTAAAATCATAATAAGGTCACAGACACCCCCAAACACACCACCAGATATGGACCTGCCCAGCAGAAAGAAAAGATCCAGCCTCATCCACCAGAACACAGGCATTAGTCCCCTCCATCAGGAAGCCTACACAACCCACTGAACCAAACTTAGCCACTGGGGGCAGACACAAAAAACAATGGGAACTACGAACCTGCAGCCTGTAAAAAGGAGACCCCAAACACAGTAAGATAAGCAAAATGAGAAGACAAAGAAACACAAAGCAGATGAAGGAGCAAGGTAAAAACCCACCAGACCTAACAAATGAAGAGGAAATAGGCAGTTGACCTGAAAAAGAATTCACAATACTGATAGTAAAGATGATCCAAAATCTTGGAAATAGAATGGAGAAAATACAAGAAACGTTTAACAAGGACCTAGAAGAACTAAAGAGCAAACAAACAATCATGAACAACACAATAAATGAAATTAAAAATTCTCTAGAAGGGATCAATAGCAGAATAACTGAGGCAGAAGAATGGATAAGTGACCTGGAAGATAAAATAGTGGAAGTAACTACTGCAGAGCAGAATAAAGAAAAAAGAATGAAAAGAATTGGGAACAGTCTCAGAGACCTATGGGACACTATTAAATGCACCAACAGTTGAATTATAGGGGTCCCAGAAGCAGAAGAGAAAAAGAAAGGGACTGAGAAAATATTTGAAGAGATTATAGTTGAAAACTTCCCTAATATGGGAAAGGAAATAGTTATTCAAGTCCAGGAAGCACAGAGAGTCCCATACAGGATAAATCCAAGGAGAAACATACGAAGACACATATTAATCAAACTATCAAAAATTAAATACAAAGAAAAAATATTAAGAGCAGCAAGGGAAAAACAACAAATAACATACAAGGGAATCGCCATAAGGTTGACAGCTGATCCTTCAGCAGAAACTCTGCAAGCCAGAAGGGAGTGACAGGACATATTTAAAATGATAAAAGGGAAAAACCTACAACCAAGATTATTCTACCCAGCAAGGATCTCATTCAGATTTAACAGAGAAATTAAAACCTTTACAGAGAAGCAAAAACTAAGAGAATTCAGCACAAAAAAAAAAAACAGCTTTACAACAAATGCTAAATGAACTTCTCTAGGCACGAAACACAAGAGAAGGAAAAGACCTACAATAACGAACCCAAAACAATTAAGAAAATGGTAATAGGAACATACATATCGATAATTACCTTAAATGTAAATGGATTAAATGCTCCACCCAAAAACATAGACTGGCTGAATGGATCCAAAGACAAGGCCAGTATATATGCTATAAACAAGAGACCCACTTCAGACCTAGGGACACATACAGACTGAAAGTGAGGGGATGGAAAAAGATATTCCACGCAAGTGGAAATCGAAAGAAACCTGGAGTAGCAATTCTCATATCAGACAAAATAGACTTTAAAACAAAGACTATTACAAGAGACAAAGAAGGATACTACATAATGACCAAGGGATCAATCCAACAAGAAGGTATAACAATTATAAATATTTATGCACCCAACATAGGAGTACCTCAATACATAAGGCAAATACTAACAGCCATAAAAGGGGAAACTGACAGTAACACAATCATAGTAGAGGACTTTAACACCCCACTTTCACCAATGGACAGATCATCAAAATGAAAATAACTAAGGAAACACAAGCTTTAAATGATACATTAAACAAGATGGACTTAATTGATATTTATAGGACATTCCATCCAAAAGCAACAGAATACACTTTCTTCTCAAGTGCTCATGGAACATTCTCCAGGATAGATCATATCTTGGGTCACAAATCAAGCCTTGTAAATTTAAGAAAACTTAAATCACCTCAAGTATCTTTTCTGACCACAACGCTATGAGACTAGATATCAATTACAGGAAAAAATATGTAAAAAATACAAACACATGGAGACTAAACAATACATGACTTAATAACCAAGAGATCACTGAAGAAATCAAGAGAAAATAAAAAAATACCTAGAAACAAATGACAATGAAAACACGACTACCCAAAACCTATGGGATGCAGCAAAAGCAGTTCTAAGAGGGAAGTTTATAGCAATACAACCCTACCTTAAGAAACAAGAAACACCTCAAATAAGGAACCTAACCTTACACCTAAAGCAATTAGAGAAAGAAGAACAAGAAAACCCCAAAGTTAGCAGAAGGAAAGAAATCATGAAGATCAGATCAAAAATAAATGAAAAAGAAATGGAGGAAATGATAGCAGAGATCAATAAAACTAAAAGCTGGTTGTTTGAGATGATAAACAAAATTGATAAACCATTAGCCAGACACATCAAGAAAAAAAGTGAGAAGATTCAAATCAATAGAATTAGAAATGAAAAAGGAGAAGTAACAACTGACACTGCAGAAATACAAAGGTTCATGAGAGATTACTAAAAGCAACTATATGTCAATACAATGGACAACCTGTAAGAAATGGACAAATTCTCAGAAATGCACAACCTTCTGCGACTGAACCAGAAAGAAATAGAAAATATGAACAGACCAATCAGCACGGAAATTGAGACTGTGATTAAAAATCTTCCAACAAACAAAAGCCCAGGACCAGATGGCTTCACAGGCAAATTCTATCAAGCATTTAGAGAAGAGATAACAGCTATCCTTCTCAAAATCTTCCATAATATAGCAGAGGGAGGAACACTTCCAAACTCGTTCTACTAGGCCACCATCACCCTGATACCAAAACCAGACAAAGATGTCACAATAAAAGAAAACTACAGGCCAATATCACTGATGAACATAGATGCAAAAATCCTCAACAAAACACTAACAAACAGAATCCAACAGCGCATTAAAAGGATCATACAACATGATCAAGTGGGGTTTATCCCAGGAATGCAAGGATTGTTCAATATATGCAAATCAATCAATGTGACACCATATTAACAAACTGAAGGAGAAAAACCATATGATCATCTCAATAGATGCAGAGAAAGCTTGTGACAAAATTCAACACCCACTTATGAAAAAAACCCTCCAGAAAGCAGGCATAGAGGGAACTTACCTCAACATAATGAAGGCCATATATGACAAACCCACAGCCAACATCATCCTCAATGGGGAAAAACTGAAACCATTTCCGCTAAGATCAGGAACAAGACAAGGTTGTCCACTCTCACCACTATTATTCAACATAGTTTTGGAACTTTTAGCCACTTCCAAAGTGGCTAAATCAGAGAAGAAAGAGAAATAAAAGGAATACAAATTGGAAAAGAAGAAGTAAAGCTGTCACTGTTTGCAGATGACATGATACTATACATAGAGAATCCTAAAGATGCTACCAGAAAACTACTAGAGCTAATCAATGAATTTGGTAAAGCAGCAGGATACAAAATTAAGGCACAGAAATCTCTTGTATTCCTATACACTAATGATGAAAAATCTGAAAGTGAAATTAAGAAAACAGTCCCATTTACCACTGCAACAAAGAGAATAAAATACCTAGGAATAAACCTACCTAAGGCGACAAAAGAACTGTATGCAGAAAATTTTAAGACACTGATGAGAGAAATTAAAGATGATACAAATAGATGGAGAGATATACCATGTTCTTGCATTGGAAGAATCAACATTGTGAAAATGACTCTACTACCCAAGGCAATCTACAGATTCAATGCAACCCCTATCAAACTACCACTAGCATTTTTCACAGAACTAGAACAAAAAATTTCACAATTTGTATGGAAACACAAAAGACCCCGAATAGCCAAAGTAATCTTGAGAAAGAAAAACGGAGCTGGAGGAATCAGGCTCCCTGACTTCAGACTATACTACAAAGCTATATTAATCAAGACAGTATGGTACTGGCACAAAAACAGAAATATAGATCAATGGAACAGGATAGAAAGCCCTGAGGTAAACCCACGCACATATGCTCACCTTATGTTTGATAAAGGAGGCAAGAATATACAGTGGAGAAAAGACAGCCTCTTCAATAAGTGATGCTGGGAAAACTGGACAGCTACATGTAAAAGAATAAAATTAGAACACTCCCTAACACCATAGACAAAAATAAACTCAAAATGGATTAAAGACCTAAATGTAAGGCCAGAAACTATCAAACTCTTAGAGGAAAACATAGGCAGAACACTCTGAGACATAAACCACAGCAAGATCCTTTTTGAGCCAGCTCCTAGAGAAATGGAAGTAAAAACAAAAATAAACAATTGGGACCTAATGAAACTTCAAAGCTTTTGCACAGCAAAGGAAACCATAAAGAAGACGAAAAGACAACCCTCAGAATGGGAGAAAATATTTGCAAATGAAGGAACTGACAAAGGATTAATCTCCAAAATTTACAAGCAGCTCATGCAGCTCAATATCAAGAAAACAAACAACCCAATCCAAAAATGGGCCGAAGACCTAAACAGATATTTCTCCAAAGAAGATATACAGATTGCCAACAAAGACATGAAAGAATGCTCAACATCATTAATCATTAGAGAAATGCAAATCAAAAGTACAATGCGATATCATCTCATCCGTGTCAGAATGGCCATCATCAAAAAATCTACAAACAATAAATGCTGGAGAGGGTGTGGAGAAAAGGGAACCCTCCTACACTGTTGGTGGGAATGTGAACTGATACAGCCTCTATGGAGAACAGTATGGAGGTTCCTTAAAAAACTACAATAGAACTACCATAAAACAGAACTACCAGGAATCCCACTACTGGGCATATACCCTGAGAAAACCATAATTCAAAAAAGTCAAGTACCAGAATGTTCATTGCAGCTCTATTTACAATAGCCAGGACATGGAAGCAACCTAAGTGTCCATCGACAGATGAATGGATAAAGAAGATGTGGCACATATATACAATGGGATACTACTCAACCATAAAAAGAAACGAAATTGAGTTATTTGTAGTGAGGTGGATGGACCTAGAGTGTGTCACACAGAGTGAAGTCAGAAAGTGAAAAACAAATATCGTATGCTAACACACATATATGCGATCTTAAAAAAAAAAAAAAGGTTATGAAGAATCTAGTGGCAAGACGGGAATAAAGACGCAGACCTACTAGAGAATGGACTTGAGGACACGGGGAGGGGGAAGGGTAAGCTGGGACAAAGTGAAAGTGTGGCATGGACATATATACACTACCAAATGTAAAATAGATAGCTAGTGGGAAACAGTCGCATAGCACAGGGAGAGCAGCTTCATGCTTTGTAACCAGCTAGAAGGGTGGGAAAAGGAAGGGGGAGGGGGGGGAGAGGCAAGAGGGAAGAGATATGGGGATATATGTATAACTGATTCACTTTGTTATAAGGCAGAAACTAACACCATTGTCAAGCAATTATACTCCAATAAAAATGTTAACAAAACAAACACTTAAGTGTTAAGACATGGAAGAAAATATGGAAACAGAGCAAACAAGGAAAGAATCAAAGTAATGATTTTATTATGTAGAATTCTGTTGAATTAGCCTGTAGGTTAATTTAGGATAGAATTTTACCTATTCACCCCAACCTGCCATCTGTCTGCATCTACTGTTTTAGTGAAGAGACTACAGCTGGTTTTCAAACAGCCATAGTTTCTTCTTATCTTGCCCAGCCTGGATCTTCACAATGAGTGAATCTTCAATCTTACCATGTTCTTATGGACGACGGGTACTTTTTATTTTTCTCATTATTCCTGGGAATAATGGAATCTCCACATAATAATAATATGGGAGCAAACAGTATAGTTAATATTTATGGACTAAGTTACCTTTTACAAAATACTCTTCCCAACTGTTATCTGATTTAATCTTGAGGCCTGTGAGAGGCACTTCAATCTCTGTCTTAAAGGGGAGGAAGTAGAGACTCAGAAATAAAGATGAATAAAAGATAAGAACTTAGCATATAGCTAAGAATAGAGAGAAATTAAATTCATGTCCACTGATCATAACTCTTGGTCTTTTGAGTACTAAACAAGTGTTAGGTTACAGATGGAGGGGCAGGGAGATAGCTAAATAACGTAGCATTTTATACCTGTAGTGACCCTCATCTTTGCAAACCCATATCCTACCTATCCTTAGTGCCCTCTGCTGTATTATGCCACCTGTGATAACCTCAGATAGCCATGATATCTGCTTACTCTAAATTCCCATGCACTTCCCTACGGCCTTAGTGGACCTTTTATATCATTATTATCACAAACTACTTTCAAATAGTAATAGTTCACATTTATCTATCACTTAGCACACAGTCCTAAGAGCTACATACTGTGGTAGGCTAAGTAATGGCTCCTAAACACAGCCACATTCTAATACCCAGACCTGTGAATGTTACCTTATGAGGTGAAGGGACCTGACAGATATGATTAAATTAAGGACCTTGAGATTGGGAGATTATCCTGGCTTACTGAGCGAGCACTTCATGTAGTTACAAGTATCCTTATAAGAGGGAGGAATGGGGATTTAACACAGAGGGACAGAAGGCAATGTGAAGTCTGAAGCAATGTGCTAAGCTACTGGCTTTGAAGGTGGAGAAAGTGGCCTTGAGCCAAGGAATGCAAGGAATGTAGTTCTACAAGCTGGAGGTACTAGGAAAGTGATTCTCCTCTAGGGCCTCCAGAGGAAGCACCGCCCTGCCAATACCTTGATTTCAGCCCAGTGGTATTGACCTCTAACTTCTAATCTCCATAACCACGAGAGAGTAAATGTGTACTGTTTTAGTCTCTCAGGTGGTGGAAATTTGTTACAGCAGCCATAAAGCATTCTTATGTACACATTAATTTAATCCTCATCACAACTCTGTGAGGTAAGTATTATCATTATTTCCATTTTACAGATGAGAAAACTGAGGCATTGGGAAATTAATAAAATTGTTCAAGCTTATACAACCAGCTAGCACAGGAGATGGAATGTAAACCCCAGATAATCTGGCTCCAGAATCAATGCTTGTAACTACTATACACAATACGAAATGTTTGATAAATTGTGAGTTCTGTCTATGAAAGTGTTAATCATCTATTTTATCTCCTACTCTTGCAGTACTTAAGATAGCACTTCAGGTACTATGCTCTGAATGGTTGTGTCTGCCTAAATACCATATGCTGCAATCCTAAGCCCTCAAAATGATGGTATTAGGAGGTGGGGCCGTGGGAGGTGCTTAAATCATGAGGGTAGAGCCCTCTTGAGCTCTTTATAAAAGAAGCTCCATCATCGGAATATTGGATGTAATAGTGAAAACCTGGAAACAATTTGAACATCTGTCAACAGAGGACTGGTTAAATAAAATACTGTACCTTTACACACTAAAGAAAAAAAAAAAAGAGGCTCCAGAGAGCTCCCTTGCCTCCTCTGACATGTGAAGATACAAGAAGTCTAGGACCCAGAAGAGAGCTCTCATCTGACAATGCTGACACCCTGATCTCAGACTTCTATCCTCCAGAACCACGACCAATACATTTCTGCTGTTTATAAGGCACCTTATCTGCAGTTTGGGTTATGGCAGCCTGAACAAACCAAGACATCCTACACATTAAATAAATCCTTTATGAACATTGTTTTAAGTTTTTTACCACCATAAAATGTTATGTATTCTAGCTCATGATACAATATTTGAAAAATACAGAAAGAAAAAACACCCACGATTCCCAATACCCGTGACCCAGAAATAAGCATGTTTAGTACTCAGGTATATAAACATGTGTAATTTTTTATGCTTACAGTTTTGTTATTTTTGTATAGCTGCAGCCTTAATACAATGTAAAATAGTATACCTTCCTATATGTACTTAAAAATTTGACATTCTTCTCTATATTTAATAATAAAATATTTAATCATTACACTATATATTTCTCCTTAGAATATCAGGATTTTTTTCTTTTTTATTATTTTTGATTATAAAATTATATAGGTAAAAATAAGTATAGAATTGCAATGAGAAATTGCTCACCTCTTAACCTTCCTGCTTCTTAGTGTAAGTTCCCAAATAGCGATGGATGGATAGAGACAGAAGGTAGATAGATAGATAGATAATATAGAGAGATTGATAGACGGGAGAGATAGATGAGAAAGAGAGAGAAAGATTGAGAGACAGAGACAAAGAGACAGAGAAAAAGCATAAATCTTGGATCTTGCTCTATGTACTGACCTACAATTTGCTTTTTAACTCAACAGCCCATCATGGATATTCTTACATGTCTGTAGGTAAAACTGAGCTTACTCTATTCAATGACTGTACAATAATCCTCAATATGGTTGTATCATAATTGATGTACTGATGGACATTTAAGTTCTCTACAGAATTTTGATGTTCCAAAACTGCAATAAACATCCTTGTCAACTCTGAGTTTTTCTGTATGAGAGTTAACTTAAAAGTAGAATTTGCTGGTCAGCAGTTTTATATATTTTTTATTTGATTGATACTGACAAGTTGCTCTCTGAAAATGTTGTACCAATTTACACTGCAATCTGTTGTATAATATATGAGAGTACCATATTCCCTGTAGCCTTAAGAACAATATAAACTATGCTGTTCGTCGGTCCTTGATAATATGATAGTTTAAAAAATAGTACTCTATGATTTTATTTTCTTTCACTGAACAACACACAGTTTGGGCATCCTTTCATACATGTATTCTCCTGATTTTTTTTTTTTTTTTTTTTTTGCTAAATTGTTCAAATCTTTTGACCATTCTCCTGTTGTTTTATATTCACCATTTTAAATCATAATATAACATCCCAAATAGTGTATATACTGTTGAATTCTACCATTTTCTAATACTGACAAAAATTATGGAACAAGCATCTCTGTGCAAAACACTTTTGTACTATTATAGATTATATACTTAGAATACATATTTACTCTAATTTTTGAGTTAAAAAATGTATACATTTTTAAAGTTCTTGATATTTTCCAATTAATCTTCCAGCAAAGAAGCAACACATAATACTGTCCATTTCATGGAAGACCAGAAAAAATAGTATTACTTTTTCAAAACTTTTGCTAATTAAGCAAGGGAAAATGTATCTCATTTTTAGAAAAAGCATATTTAACTAATTATACTGTGGTTGAATATTTTTCTATTTGTTTGTTTACCTCTTTTTTCCTCTTGTAAATTACACTTTAGGATACTTTACTCACTTTCCACTGAATTCTTTTACTGTTACAAAGATTCCCGCTGTTTAGTGGTCCTGTATCTTTTTTGTTTTAAAGAACTAAATGTAAGTCCAGACACTATAAAACTCTTAGAGGAAAACATAGGCCGAACACTCTATGACATAAATCACAGCAAGATCCTTTTTGACCCACCTCCTAGAGAAATGGAAATAAAAACAAAAATAAACAAAAGGGGCCTAATGAAACTTCAAAGCTTTTGCACCGCAAAGGAAACCATAAAGAAGACGAAAAGACAACCCTCAGAATGGAAGAAAATATTTGCAAATGAAGCAACTGACAAAGGATTAATCTCCAAAATTTACAAGCAGCTCACGCAGCTCAGTATCAAAGAAACAAACAACCTAATCCAAAAATGGGCAGAAGACCTAAATAGACATTTCTCCAAAGAAGATATACAGATTGCCAACAAACACATGAAAGAATGCTCAACATCACTAATCATTAGAGAAATGCAAATCAAAACTACAATGAGGTGTCACCTCACACCAGTCAGAATGGCCATCATCAAAAAATCTACAAACAGTAAATGCTGGAGAGGGTGTGGAGAAAAGGGAACCCTCTTGCACTGTTGGTGGGAATGTAAATTGATATAGCCACTATGGAGAACAGTATGGTGGTTCCTTATAAAACTAAAACTAGAACTACCAGAAGACCCAGCAATCCCACTACTGGGCACATACCCTGAGAAAACCATAATTCAAAAAGAGTCATGTACCACAATGTTCATTGCAGCTCTATTTGCAATAGCCGGGACATGGAAGCAACCTAAGTGTCCATCGACAGAAGAATGGATAAAGAAGATGTGGCACATATATACAGTGGAATATTACTCAGCCATAAAAGAAACGAAATTGAGTTATTTGTAGTGAGGTGGATGGACCTAGAGTCTTTCACAGAGAGTGAAGTAAGTCAGAAAGAGAAAAACAAATACCGTATGCTAACCCATATATATGGAATCTAAAAAAAAAAAAAAAGGTTATGAAGAACCTCGGGGCATGACAGGAATAAAGACACAGATGTAGAGAATGGATTTGAGGACATGGGGTGGGGGGAAGGGTAAACTGGGATGAAGTGAGAGAGTGGCATGGACTAATATATACTACCAAATGTAAAATAGATAGCTAGTGGGAAGCAGCCACATAGCACAGGGAGATCAGCTCAGTGGTTTGTGACCACCTAGAGGGGAGGGACAGGGAGGATGGGAGGGAGACGCAAGAGGGAGGGGATATGGGGATATATGTACATGTATAGCTGATTCACTTTGTTATACAGCAGAAACTAAGACACCCTTGTAAAGCCATTACACTCCAATAAAGATGTTAAAAAGAAAAAAGAAAGAAAGAGCAGTTATTCCTGATTCCTGATATAATTTGGTTTAAGAGGCTTCACACAATGCTCACCAGACTCTTTTTTTCTGGCTTTTCCTTACATTACAACATGCATAGGTAATCTACATTTTACTATTAATGGGATTTAGTAAATAGCCAAGGTGTTCAAAATTAGTTATTTGGAACACAAAAAATATCGAAAGCTTGCTTGCAAATGTCTAGCTCTTCAGAATTACCAGCTCTGAAGAGACTACATCAGATAATCAGCTAAAGAAAATTCCAAAAGTTTTCCGTTCTTTATTCCAATTTCTTTTAAGGATTGTTTAAAATCAAAATGACTTTATCAGAGCTTTGCCCTCTGACATCTATTGTTCTCAATAGATTTATGGTCTTTATAACATTAACTCTTTGTTACTCCTATTGTCTGGGAACATTTAGCCAACAATTATTTGCTCTGCACCTTTTTTCTTAGCATCTAAAAGTCTTTAATGTTTACCTAGTAAACTTTACTTATTGTCTCTTTTTATTTTCTTCCCCCAGCTTTTAAACCAAAGAAATTCTCTGCATATAAACTTCCATGTGCTTGCTTTTTTTTCTCAGTTGTTTATTATTTGTTTGTTTTTCTTTATATGTTTAACCCTTTAAACCATATAAATTTGTTTTAGCATATGTTGTTATGTGAGTCTACATTTATTTATGTTCCCAAAGACCAATCACTCTATTATTAGCATTTATTGAATATTTTTATTTACTTATTGATCAAATTTGTTTACTTTATACTGAATTATTATTAAACCACAGACTGTTTCAAAGTTAGCCATGCCTCTGGTTGTAGTGACTTTTTAAATCAGTATCCTATTATTTTAATTATCAGAGCTATTAACATATTTTAATATTTATTAGAACTGTCCTCCCTCCTTAGGTTTCTTTTTCCAAATTTTATTTTCTATTTTTAACTATTCAGTAAACTCTTTATGAAGGGATGAAAAGAGGAATGGATAAAGCACAGCAGTAAAAAAATCAAGCCATGTAATGGCACTTTCACCTACAAGGTAGCAGTAGTGGAGGAGAGGGCCAACCTTCCCTGAAACCATTGGACAGTAACCCAAAGGCAACAGAGCATCTATGTCAATCCCTTCATGACTGCAACTCTTGCAGATAAAGCCTGAGACTGCCGTATATAATTAAAGACTTGCTTATAAACCATATAAGCCGGAGTCAAGATATACAATGATACAATTACAAAGGGAAAAACCATATCTCAAGGCCCACTTTGCTTAGTTCCATAAGACACTGACTTGTACAGTAACTTATATGCCTTTGTTGATATTGAAACCGAGAAGGACCCTGTGGGGTTCCTGGGCATGAAACCCTTTTTGTCCCCCATTTCTTGTAGGCAAGACTCCAGCCTCCCTTGACCTTCCACAGGTTCCAAAGGGCAGATTCGAACAGTTGCTAATCCAGGGAGGAGCAGTCAAGAAACTACCTGAGACAAGATTAAAGGGACCAGAGAAACTCATCAAGATTAGGAGACTGACCATTAGATGAGATTAAAGGATTGCAAACCCTGCCCACACCTGATCCTTATCAGCAGCCCCACACTTGAACTCTTGCTATAAAACCGCTCATCGAATCCTCCCAGGTTGGGACACATAGTTTTTGAGGGCAGGAGCCTGCTGCATCCCTCTTTGCCTGGCAAAGCAATAAAGCTATTCTTTTCTACCTCACCCAGAGCTCTGCCTCTGAGATTTGATTCGGCATCCGTGCAGAGAGGCTGGGCTTTTGGCCTTAATATGCATCTGCTGAAGTAATGGAAAATGTCAGATAAAATTGCTAAGCAAACAAATTCCAGCTAATGGCAACTTTTTCACAAGATAAATATGTCTATCATCTAATCATTGAAGAAACTACAAAACACATTGTCATAAAAAAACAATTACAGGAACTTGTTCCTGGGATCCATTTGACTTGCAGAGTGTATGAAGGAAATAGACATTTCTTTGCAAGTTTCAACACTTAAATAAGGTTTTCTTATTGAATTTGGAGTAATGTTTTTCAAATTTCAAAAATGTGAAATTCTCAAGAACTATAACAATTTAGGTATTTGAATTAAAGTTATAACTGTCACCAGGGCATAATGTGTAAATAAAAAGAGCAGATGTAAGCCACTATTAAAAGAGCATACACAAATTGCAAAGACGACATTTTCTTGAAGCAAAAATCCTTTGTGATCTGGCTCTGTGATCCCAATTCCATTCATTTGCAGCAGAGTGATGGGAAACCCTGGATGTTTCTCCCTCATACAGAAACTGAGTTTACATTATGTGTTTCATTAGTCCCACAGCGTACCCACTAAAATTAACAATGAATCATGTAATTTGCAAAGGTTTATAATTATTGAAAAAACACAAACTCATAAATGTATACACACAAGAATCTAGTGAGTAAAACACAGAAAATACTTAGAATTGAGTGACCTGGGTGTGAGTTACAGTTTCCCGTTTTTTTAATCTGTAAAATCTTGGGCAAGGAATTTAAATTTACAGAATCAAGTTTCTCCATCTCTAAAAAGTGATAATAGCAATGATCATTCAGCATGACACCACTGGAGCTTCTGAGCATTAAATGATCCCCAAAAGGGTGTTTGGTAAAGTGTAAGCACTATTTTAAAATAAGCTTTTATTAGAAACATCACAACAATAATTACTATATCTATTAAAAAGTGATTTCCTTAAATTGGATTCATTTATATTGAGAGGTATTATTTTTCAATTCTATTTATTTTCCTTTCACATGAATGTAATTTATTTTCTCAACTTTTTTTGAATGATCTAAAACTTACAATAAATTTGAAAGAACAGGACAATGAATACTCAGGTACCCTTCACCAATATTGTTAGATTCACGAATTGTTAACATTTTCCCACATATTCTTCATCTGTCCCTCTCTACCTGCATGGGGGTTTGTATTCATTTATAAATTTGTGAAAGTAAGTTGTAGATATTATTCCATTTCTCCCCTAAATATATCTCCAAGGAACAAAGGTATTTTCTTACGTAACCAAAATACTACAATCACAACCAGATGTCTAACATTGATACAGTGATATTCAATAGGCAATTTATATTCAAATGTTTCTATCTAGAGTCTAATATTATAAATGATTATAAATGACCCTTTGGTATTTCTTTAGTTTCTTTTCATCTAGAATACCCCTCTCTTTTTTTTTTCTTTCACATCACTGACATTTTTTAAAGAGACAAGCCATGTGTGTTGTGTCCACATGTAGACTTGTCTGATGTTCCATTGTTTAGATTTTAAGCATTTTCAGCAGGGATGCTTCCCAAAGTATTTCATCAGCAGGAACACAATGGCATTTTGCCCATTATTAGTAATATGTAGTTTTATTCCTCAGTTAATTTAGTATCTACCAGATCTCTTCATTGTAAGAGAAGCTTTCTCTCATCATAATTAATAATTTGGCGGGGGGCAATTATTTGAGATTGTGTGACTATTCTTTTCCCCAACATACATTCAGTAGTGTAAGTTTATTTGATTTTGGTTTTTATTTGTAGTATGCACATGCAAACATATAAATTCGATACTTGGATTTCTGATAACTCAAACTTATTTTGATATTTTAAATTATCCCATGAAAATTTATTGTGAATTAATGAAAGGTCCAAAATGCTTAAATAATTTGAAAGTGCTTTTCTTTTTATAACGTCTTTATTGGAGTATAATTGCTTTACAATGGTGTGTTAGTTTCTGCTTTATAACAAAGTGAATCAGTTATACATATACATATGTTCCCATATCTCTTCCCTCTTGCATCTCCCTCCCTCCCACCCTCCCTATCCCACCCCTCTAGGTGGTCACAAAGCACCGAGCCGATATCCCTGTGCCATGCGGCTGCTTCCCACTAGCTATCTATTTTACGTTTGGTAGTGTATATATGTCCATGCCACTCTCTCATTTTGTCCCAGCTTACCCTTCCCCCTCACCATATCCTCAAGTCCATGCTCTAGTAGGTCTGTGTCTTTCTTCCCGTCTTACCCTTAGGTTCTTCATGACCTTTTTTTTTTTCCCCTTAGATTCCATATATATGTGTTAGCATAGGTATTTGTTTTTCTCTTTCTGACTTACTTCACTCTCTATGAAAGACTCTAGGTCCATCCACCTCACTACAAACAACTCAATTTCATTTCTTTTTATGGCTGAGTAATATTCCATTGTATATATGTGCTGCATCTTCTTTATCCATTCATCCGACGATGGACACTTAGGTTGCTTCTATGTCCTGGCTATTGTAATTAGAGCTGCAATGAACATTTTGGTACATGACTCTTTTTGAATTATGGTTTTCTCAGGGCATATGCCCAGTAGTGGGATTGCTGGGTTGTATGGTAGTTCTATTTGTAGTTTTTAAGGAACCTCCATACTGTTCTCCATAGTGGCTATATCAATTTACATTCCCACCAGCAGTGCAAGAGTGTTCCCTTTTCTCCACACCCCCTCTAGCATTTATTGTTTGCAGATTTTTTCATGATGGCCATTGTGACTAGTGTGAGATGATATCTCATTGTAGTTTTGATTTGCATTTCTCCAATGATTAATGACGTTGAGCATTCTTTCATGTGTTTGTTGGCAATCTGTATATCTTCTTTGGAGAAATGTCTATTTAGGTCTTCTGCCCATTTTTGGATTGGGTTGTTTGTTTCTTTGATACTGAGCTGCATGAGCTGCTTGTAAATTTTGGAGATTAATCCGTTGTCAGTTCCTTCACTGGCAAATATTTTCTCCCACTCTGAGGGTTGTCTTTTTGTCTTCTTTATGGTTTCCTTTGCTGTGCAAAAGCTTTGAAGTTTCATTAGGTCCCATTTGTTTATTTTTGTTTTTATTTCCATCTCTCTAGGAGGTAGGTCACAAAGGATCTTGCTGTGATTTATGTCATAGAGTGTTCTGCCTATGTTTTCCTCTAAGAGCTTGATAGTTTCTGGCCTTACATTTAGAGCTTTAATCCATTTTGAGCTTATTTTTGTGTATGGTGTTAGGGAGTGATCTAATCTCATTCTTTTACATGTAGCTGTCCAGTTTTCCCAGCACCACTTATTGAAGAGGCTGTCTTTTCTCCACTCTATATTCTTGCCTCCTTTATCAAACATAAGGTGACCATATGTGCGTGGGTTTATCTCTGGGCTTTCTATTCTGTTCCATTGATCTATATTTCTGTTTTTGTGCCAGTACCATACTGTCTTAATTACTGTAGCTTTGTAGTATAGTCTGAAGTCAGGGAGTCTGATTCCTCCAGATCCATTTTTCGTTCTCAAGATTGCTTTGGCTATTCAGGGTGTTTTGTGTTTCCATACAAATTGTGAAATTTTTTGTTCTAGTTCTGTGAAAAATGCCAGTGGTAGTTTGATAGGGATTGCATTGAATCTATAGATTGCTTTGGGTAGTAGAGTCATTTTCACAATGCTGATTCTTCCAATCCAAGAACATGGTATATTTCTCCATCTATTTGTATCATATTTAATTTCTTTCATCAGTGTCTTATAATTTTCTGCATACAGATCTTTTTTATTAATATTTATTTATTTATTTGGCCATGCTGGGTCTTAGTTGTGGCAACGTGGGATCTTCGTTGCGGCGTGAGGGATCTTTAGTTGAGGCATGCAGGATCTAGTTCTCTGACCAGGGATTGAACTCGGGCCCCCTGCATTGGGAGCATGGAGTCTTAACCACTGCACCACCAGGGATGTCCCTGAAAGTGCTTTTAAACGTTTTATGAATATATACTCCTTTTTAAATGAAAAGAATAATGACTTGAGGACCTCCATTATGACCTGGTGCACACAGGGACATGGAGGCCAGGTTGGAAACAGATATAGTTCATTTCTGTATCACTGGAAATGAGGAGAAATCCAAAAATATGTCTTTGTTTTCACTTACTGAATATTAAAGAAAAGGTTACCTAGTGAATGACCTTAACTTCCAAAAATATCAAATATTTTAAATAATCCTTGGAGACTTTGCAATCATTTTAGATAACTCAGATTGACCACCTAAGCAAGAAGTATTGAAAGGTATGCAAATGAATCTACATGTACCCGTAAGAGGTAGCAGTCTACTGCAACTGTTTCTGAAAATTCTCTCAGCTGAGTATCTATGGACTTATTATGTTTAAAACCTTTGCTCCTAAGCATTCATGTAGGCCGGCTTTTCAATTTCAAGGGATTTCAGAACAGTTCCCTGCAATTTATCATGTGAAAAGAATTAACAAGAAAGAAAATGGAAGCACATTCACATTTGCCAAGACATTTCCCCTCAGAAGGAGAAAAAGCTCCTGAATGAATAATATAAGAAAGATGGTTTCGGTGCTTCAAAAACAGAAAAATTACTTAAAGTTCCTGTTAGTAAAGCCAGCCTTCCCTTTCCTATAGAATATGAATAAGAACCCGGTACACAGTTGAAACCTGCTATATTCCAGCCCATTATCACACAGGTTCAGGTTGCTAAGGGCTGACTGCAGTGTCCCACCTCCTATAGAAACCATCTTGATAAGGTGTTAGAACACGTCTCAGTACTGAAGGCAAATCCAAATTAAGTTGATCCTCTATTTTCCCAAAGCGGAATAAAATGAAAATAAGGTTTTAGGCCAATATGAATATACAGACTTTTACAGGTTTATAACACATAATGAACTAACTTAGTTACACATATTTTAAACCTTCTATGTTGTTGTCCAGAGCTAACGTTTGGTTCCCTTATCTCAACTCAGTCGCTTGGTCCTCTAATCTAGTTTCACGCCTTTAATCTTCCAATGGCTCCCAATTTGGCCAGAAATTTTCCCCAATGTCCAGATTCAGATATCTAATATCTGAGTTCAATGGGTTACAAGGAGACTGGTTTTTGCGGCTTCAGAGACAGCTGCAAATTCCTCCAGGACCATTCAGATTACAAGCATGGGTGGCAGATCGAATGTGAGTTTGATGAGGATCGCTAATGGTGTCTATGAGGACGAAAACTATGAAGTGGGAAGTGATAAGGAGGAAATACCATTCAAGTGTTTCATCTGTCGACAGACCTTCCAAAACCCAGTTGTCACCAAGGGCAGGCATTATTTCCGCGAGAGCTGTGCGCTGCAGCATTTCCACCCCACCCGGGGCTGCTATGTCTGTGACCAGCAGACCAATGGCATCTTCAATCCAGCGAAAGAATTGATTGATAAACTGGAGAAGCATAGACCTGCAGAAGAGGGTGGTGCTTCCGATTTCCCAGAAGACCCCCATGAGGGTCCAATTCCTATTACTTAATTTTCCCATTATTCTCAAATCTCAAGATAAATGTTTTGTTGTTTTGGAAATCTTAAAAAAAAAAAGTCCAGATATCTAATTTTTATTCAACATCTCCAGTTGGGTATCTAACGGATAGCTCAGAGGTGCCACCAAAAACAATCTCTGCCCCTCCCAGGTGTTCTCGTTTGCTAAAGCTGGCAACTCTAGCCCTCTTCTCCCTTGCAGCCTTCCACAGCTCAGGTGATGACAGGTAAGGAAGTAAGCAGAGACAAAAGGGTTCTTGAAAGACAAAGAAGGGTCATAAATGGAGCCCTCGGAAGATAGTTTTTTCTGGGAATGTTAAATTCTAACCTCCAATAGCTAAGAACTTTTACAGTCATTAGAGTGTATTTGAAAAAGATTTATATCAAGACTTAACTGCACCGGAAATTCAGAAGTGAATCAAAGAGATCCAGGACACTAGAAACACACCAGAGGTAGAATACCTCCATATGCTAATTACTGAACCCTAAACAATCAGAGTCAGAGGAATCTCAGCAATTAGTAAGTAATACCCATAGTAGTAGTCCTCTGGAATGCACCAGAATAAGACAATACAATAGATAATGTGGACCAGAATCAAAGATAATCCAAAGAATGTGGCAAAAGTATAAGAAACACTGCTCTATTCACTGTTAATTAATGTAGAAAAGTGGAATAAAAATTTTAAACTGGAACTACATTTCCGTTGATTCTCACATATGTACTAATTTGTCATATGCATTTCTGCTTAAATTAGTGCTTTGAAACACGTATGCTATTGTTCTGTGATATGAGTCTAGCTCCTTTCACTTAATACATTTTTTTTTTAATGAACAAAGATCTCCCGTTTAACAGAATTTGCTTTTAGGTTATCCAAATAACATCACATGGTTTCTTCTATAAGAAACATACAATCATGATTACAAAACCATTAAAGATATTCTATACAAAATAGAACATGGACCTATCTCATATACAGACATAAAGGGTGATATTAATTATTTCTAGTTGTTCCATAAGTTCCCAAATGGAAGAGTCCCTCCTTGTATTGGTAAGAAGAGATATATGCCCAAGGTTATAGCATGTGAACAGTGAACAAGCACAGTCAGGATTAAATAGATTCTCAGATAAGCAACTCCCTTGAGTCTATTCAACAGTTCATGTCATCGCCAGTGTTAAACACTGGGCTTCGGAGTGAAAAAATTTGATTTATCCAAACTATAGTTCTTGAGAACTACTGAATTTTTATTAGAAAAAAATTGTAGAGGGGAAAAAGGATTAAAAAGCAAACAAGTCAATCTTAGGCTTCATTTCTGTTTTACATATCTGCCATAGCCTAAGGTTAAAAAGCACTCTTTTTAATCATGAAAAAGATATTCATCACAAGTTAGGCTGAAATAAATCACTCCCCATAGGAAAATCAACATAAACATGGATGGCTCTGCAACAAAAGTTAGAAAAGAGAGAGAAGTGGAAACATTTTGTCTTACCTGTGAACTTCCCCAGTTTAATGAAATCTCCAATCAGAGCCTTCTCCAAAGTCAATGTCTGCAAACATCTGAAGAACAAAACAATTAAATTTGATATTCTCAAATAGATCTTCCAAATGATGTAACTGGCATCATATTACAATGTCATATAATTTGCAAGCAACATTTGAATTTGGTAAGGAAGCCAAAGCATGTACTAAACTCACTGAAATTTCCTTCCTTCAGCCTAACAATTTTTGTCAGTTTCTGAAACAGACCCACAGATAACGTAAACATTTTGACAGAAAATTGGTGGTGGTGACTACGGCATAAAACTATCTGAGGACAAATGTACTGTGACTTGGAACATAAGATACAATTTTCTTTGCATAGAGGCAAAATGAAGTGATGACAGAGTTCACAAAACCTATTCTCCTCTTGAAATTGCATTCTGATTTTTCCTTTCATTGGGCATCTTTCAAAAATAAACACTCAACACTCCAAGCAATTCCATTGACATTGGTTTGCAAGTAATCACCATTCCAGAATTTGCTTTACACTCTTTCTACCTGTAAGAGTATTAAAAAGGCATTCCTGCTTTACTGTGTTTTATTAGGAAGTTTGATCTAGGGGAAAAATTTGGGTAGCCCAAACTCTATCATGCCCATCCTCCCTGCTTCTACATGTGCTGTTCTCCCTTTTCTGTCAAATACATATTTCCAATTGGTAATACCAAGCACAGTGTCAGGGGTGAGTAGAAAATTTGGGGTTAGAGTTTATTCTTTCTAACTACTTTGTTCCTGAGTACTGCCTCTCATGTATATATTTAACCTTTTTTCCCTTAGAATTTCTCTTTAGACCTTCCTTTTTTTTTAATTTAATTTTTATTTTATATTGGGGTATAGTTGATTTACAATGTTGTGTTAGTTTCAGGTGTACAGCAAAGTGATTCAGTTAAACGTATACATATATCCGTTCTTTTTCAGATTCTTTTCCCATATAGGTTGTTACAGAATACTGAGTATAGTTCCCTGTGCTGTATGGTAGCTCCTTGTTGATTATCTGTTCTATATATAGAAGTCTGTATATGTTTATCCCCAATTCATAATTTATCCCTCCTCCACACCTTTCCCCTTTGGTAACCATAAGTTTGTTTTCAAATCTGTGAGTCTGTTTCTGTTTCATAAATAAGTTTATTTGTATCATCTTTTTAGATTCCACATATAAATGATATCATATGATATTTGTCTTTCTATCTTCCTCTGTCTGAATTACTTTACTTAGTATGATAATCTCTGGGTCCATCTATGTTGCTACAAATGGCATTATTTTGTTCTTTTTTATGGCTGAGTAATATTCCATTGTATATGTGTACCACATCTTCTTCATCCATTCCTCTGTTGATGGACATTTAGGTTGCTTCCATGTCTTGGCTGTTATAAATAGTGCTGCAGTGAACACTAGGGTGCATGTATATTTTCGAATTATGGTTTTCTCCAGATATATCCCCAGGAGTGGGATTGCTCGATCATATGGTAGCTCTGTTTTTAGTTCTTCAAGGAACCTCTATACTGTCTCCCTAGTGGTTGTACCACCCGTCTATGTTTTAATAAAACTGAAGTACAGTAGTCCCCTGCATCTGCAGGGAATATGTTCCAAGACCTCCAGTTGATGCCTGAAACCATGGAGAGTACCACACCCTGTATTTGCTGTTTTTTCCTATACATACATATCTGTGATGAAGTTTAATTTATAAATTAGGCACACAAAGAGATTAACAACAATAACTAATAATAAAATGTAACAATTATGACAATATACTGTAATAAAAGTTAGGCAAATTTGGTCTATTTCTCTCTCTCAAAATGCCCTATTGTACAAATGTAATGCCTTTTCCATCTTAACAAAGCACTTAGCATGCACCATAGCCATAACTTTTGCATTTTGAGATGCAACAGCAAAACTAGCAAGAATTTCTCTTTTCCTCTTCACAAGTTCATGGAGAGAAGATTTGTTCTTAGATCTTATCAACTTTAGCATACAATTTGTTTCTTTCCTTATTAAGTCAAAAGCTTTCACATCTTCACTTAAAGAAAACGTGTTATGGATTCTCTTTGGCATGTTTGAATTGCTGGCATTACTACACTTGCACATTGAGGTCATTATTAAGTAAAACAAGGGTTACTTGAACACAAGTACTGTGATACCATGACAGTCAATCTGATAACTGAGAAGGCTACCAAGTAACTAATGGGCAGGATACAATGGACAAAGGGCTAATTCACATTACAGGCAGGACAGAGTAGGACAGCATCAGGTTTTATCATGCTACTCAGAAGACCTACAATTTCAAACTTATGAGTTGTTAATTACTGAAAACTTCTGTTTAACATTTCTGGACCAGAATTTACTGTGGGTAACTGAAACTGTGGAAAGTGAAACTGTGGATCAGGGAGGGCTACTGTAACCCCAATTTTCAAACCATCATGTGTTTGCCTCCCTTTGTGCCTCTTCTTAATCTATCTATCATCCTTCAAGTGTCCTTACTCAGACTTTTTCTAAGTTCACATTTGCTTTATTTTCCAAAGTCCAACTCAATTATTAGCTCACTTGCAAAGCTTTTCCTGACTGCCAACTAGAAACAGTTTGATCTTCCTTTAAGTTCTCAAAATAATCCATGAACCACTCAAGTTATATAATACAGTCTACTTTGTATTCAATTAATTTGCTGCAACTCTTCTCTCTCTTACTGGATGACAGCAAGTTGGTCACAAAATTGCTGCGGTCTGTTCTAAATCCATCCCTTGTTCTCCCCAAGGCCTAGACCTAACTGAACACTCCATACATGGAATATGAGATCAGCAATTCTTTGTTTAAAAATGAGCATTTGTATTCTTCACCAAATAAAATGTAAGACTTAGAAAATTCAATATTGACTGGACTCCAATTCATAAATTAAATTAAAATACCAATGAATATTTTCATTAAAGAAAGCAAGAGGATCACATTGGTGGCCAATCCCACCCCCCAGTAAACCTGCAGAAATTGCAGCTCAATCACAACAGGAGGGTGCACACAGCCCACCCAGTGAACGACCCTGGAGCACCTGGTTCTGGTGACCAGAGAGGGTTGTACCATTGGGCCCCACAGGATACTTTGTACATAGGTAACTCTTTTAAGACCGGAAGATGTGGCTGATATGCATAATAGGTAGAAACAAAAAGAGAGTTAGGCAAAATGAAGAGACAATGGAATATCTTCCAAACAAAAGAACAGGACAAAAGTTCAGAAAAAGAACTAAACAGAATGGAAATAAGCAATTTACCATATGAAGAGTTCAAAGAAATAGTCATAAAGATGACTGCAATCAGGAGAAAATGGATGAAACTCACTGAGAACTTCAAAAAAGAGATCAAAAATACAAAAAAGAACCAATCAGAACTGAAGACTACAATAACTGAAAGGAAAACACACTAGAGGGAATCACAGCATATTAGAGGATACAGAAGGATAGATCAGCAATCTGGAAGATAGAGTAGAGGAAGAAGAAAAATATGAACAAAAAAAAGAAAAGAGAATTTAAATAAAACACCTGGACACAAAGGAAATAGAAACACAATGATCCATAATTTATGGGAGATAGCAAAGGCTCTTAAAAGAGTGAAGTTTATAGGGGAAAAAGTCCACCTCAGGAAATAAGAAATGTCTCAAATAAAGAATAAAACCTTACATCCAAAGGAAGTGGGAAAAGAACAAGAAAAACCAAAATTAGTAAAAGAAAATAAATAATAAACATCAGAGCAGAGACAAAAAAGAGTAAAGATCAACAAAACTCAGAGCTGACTCATTATCAGCTGACACCACAGAAACACAAGGGATCATAAGAGATTACTATGAACAATTATATGCCAATAAAATGGACAACATGGAAGAAATGAACAAATTCCTAGAAATGTACAATCTCCCAGCCTGAATCAAGAAGAAATAGAAATATGAACAGACTAATTACCAATAATAAAATTGAATCAGTAATAAAAAATTCCCAACAAACAAAAGTTCAGGACTGGATGACTTCATAGGTAACTTCTATAAAACATTTAGAGAAGAGTTAACACCTATCCTTCTCAAACTATTCCAAAAAATTGCAGAGGAAGGAACATTTTTGAACTAACTTTGAGGGCAGCTTCACTCTGATACCAAAACCAGATAAAAGTACCCCCAAAATAAAATTACAGGCCAATATCACTGACATACATAGATGCAAAAAATGCTCAACAAACTATTATCAAAGGATCATACACCATGATCAAGTGGAGTTTATCCCAGGGATGCAAAGATGATCCAATATCCACAAATCAATCAACATGGTACACCACATTAACAAAATGTTAATAAAAATTATTCACTTTTGTTGTAGAATAAAAAAACATATGATCATCTCAACAGATGTAGAAAAAGCTTTTCACAAATTTCAACATCGATTTATGATAAAAACTCAACAAATTGGGTATAGAGGGAACATACCTCAACAAATAAAGGCCATATATGACAAGCTCACAGTTAACATTGTACTCAATGGTGAAAAAGAGAAAATATTTTTTTCTAAGATCGGGACAAGGATAGCCACTCTTAGTGCTTTTATTCAACATAACATTGGAAGTCCTAGTCACAGCTGTCAGACAAAAATATAGGAATTCAAATTGAAAAGGAAGAAGTAAAGCTGTCACTGTTTGCAGATGATGTGATATTATATATAGAAAATCCTAAGATACCACCAAAGAAACTATTAAAACCAATAAATGAATTCAGTAAAGTTGCAGGATACAAGATTAATATACAAAAATCTGTTGCATTCCTATACACTAACAATAAACTATCAGAAAGAGAAATTAAGTAAATAATGCCATTTACAATTGCATCAAAAAAAAAAAAAAAAAACCTAGGAATTAACCTAACCCAGGAGGTAAAAGACCTTTACTCAAAATAATATGAGACATTAATGAATGATACTGAAGATGACACTAACAATTGTAAGATATACCACCCTCCTGGACTGGAAAAACTAATATTATTAAAATGGCTGTGGGGGGACCTTCAAGATGTCAGAGGAGTAAGACATGGAGCTCACCTTCCTAACCACAAATACAACAAAAATACATCTACGTGTGGAACAACTCCTACAGAACACCTACTGAATGCTGGCAGAAGACCTCAGACTTCCCAAAAGGCAAGAAAATCCCCATGTACCTGAGTAGGGCAAAAGAAAAAAGAAAAAACAGAGACAAATGAATAGGGATGGGACCTACACCTCTGGAAGGGAGCTGTGAAGGAGGAAAAGTTTCCACACACTAGGAAGCCCCTTCATTGGCAGAGAGGGGGGTTGGGTGGGGGGGGAAGCTTTGGAGTCATGGAGGAGAGTGCAGCAACAGGGGAGCAGAGGGTGAAATGGAGAAATTCCCACAGAGGATCGGTGCCTACCACCAGCCTGAGAGGCTTGTCTGCTCACCCGCTGGGGTGGGTGGAGGCTGGGAGCTGAGGCTCAGGCTTTGGAGGTCAGACCCCAGGGAAAGGACTGGGGTTGGCTGTGTGAACACAGCCTGAAGGGGGATAGTGTGCCACAGCTAGCTGGGAGGAAGTCCGGGGAAAAAGTCTGGACCTGCCTAAGAGTCAAGAGACCATTGTTTCAGGGTGCGCGAGGAGAGGGGATTCAGAGCACCATCTAAACGAGCTCCAGAGACAGGAGCAAGCCGGGGCTACCAGCTCAGACCCAAGAGATGGGTATGAAATGCTAATGCTGCTGCGGCAGCCACCCAAGAATCCCATGTGCAAGCACAGGTCACTATCCACACCCACCCTGGGAGCTTATGCAGTATGCCACTACAAGGGTCCAAATCAAGGGAGAACACATGGTGTGCCTCAGGCTGTTGCAATGTCATGTAGGTCTCTGTCACTGCAGGCTCACCCCATATTCCAATTATAGCTACTATACCCCTCCCTACACCTGGCCTGAATGAGCCAGAGCCCCCTAATCAGCCGCTGCTTTAACCGCCTCCTGTCTGGGTGGGGAACAGATGCCTGAGGGCGACCTACATGCAGAGGCGGGGCTAAAACCAAAGCCAAACACCAGGAGCTGTGTGAACAAAGAGGAGAAAGGGAAATTTCTCCCAGCAGCCTCAGGAGCAGTGGATTAAATCCCCACAATCAACTTGATGTACCTGCATCTGTGGAATACCTGAAAAGACAACGAATCATCCCAAAATTGAGGCAGTGGACTTTGGGAACAACTGTAAACTTGGGGGTTTACTGCCTATAACTGATTTGTTCCTGATTTTTATGTATATCTTAGTACAGTTTTTAGTGCTTCTTACCACTGATGGATTTGTTTATTGGTTTGGTTGCTCTATTCTTTTTATTATTTTTTTATTTTTACTTTAATAATTAAAAAATATTTTTATCTTTCTTTTTTTCTCCCTTTTCTTCTGAGCCATGTGGCTGAGAGGGTCTCAGTTCTCTGACCTGGTGTCAGGCCTGAGCATCAGAGGTGAGAGACCCAAGTTCAGGACATTGGACCACCAGAGACCTCCAGGCCCCAAGTAATAACAATTGGTAAGAGATTTCCTAGAGGTCTCCTTCTCAATGCTAAGACCCAGCTCCAATCAACTGCCAGCAAGCTCCAGTGCTGGTCACCCCATGACAAACAACTAGTGAGACAGGAACACAACCCCACCCATTAGCAGAGAGGCTGCCTAAAATCATACTAAGTTCACAGACACCCCAATAAACACCACTGGATGCAGCCTTGCCCACTAGAAAGACAAGATCAAGCCCCACCCACCAGAACACAGGCACCAGTCCCCTCTACCAGGAAGCCTACACAAGCCACTGAAACAAACTTACCCACTGGGGGCAGACACCAGAAACAACAGCAGCTACAAACCTGCAGCCTGAGGAAAGGAGATCCCAAACACAGTAAGTTCAACAAAATGAGAAGACAGAGAAATATGCAGCAGATGAAGGAGCAAGGTAAAAACCCATCAGACCAAAAATGAAGTTTATAGCAATACAATCTTACCTCCCAAAACAAGAAACATCTCAAATAAACAACCTAAGCTTACACCTAAAGCAATTAGAGAACGAAGGAAAAAAAACCCCCAAAGTTAGCAGAAGGAAAGGAAGCATAAAGATCAGATCAGAAATAAATGAAAGACAAATGAAGGAAACAATAGCCATCATCAATGAAACTAAAAGCTGGTTGTTTGAGAAGATAAACAAAATTTATAAAGCGTTAACCAGACTCATCAAGAATAAAGGGAAAAGACTCAAATCAACAGAATTAGAAATGAAAAAGGAGAACTAACAACTGACACTGCAGAAATGCAAAGAACCATAAGAGATTACTACAAGCAACTATATGCCAATAAAATGGACAACCTGGAAGAAATGGGCAAATTCTTAGAAAAGCACAACCTTCTGAGACTGGATCAGGAAGAAATAGAAAATATAAACAGAAAAATCACAAGCAGTGAAATTGAAACTGTGATTAAATATCTTCCAACAAACAAAAGCCCAGGACCAGATGGCTTCACAGGCAAATTCTATCAAACATTTAGAGAAGAGCTAACAGCTATCCTTCTCAAACTCTTCCATAATACAGCAGAGGGAGGAACACTCCCAAACACATTCTATGAGGCCACGATCACCCTGATACCAAAACCATACAAAGATGTCACAAAAAAAAGAAAAGTAGAGGCCACTATCACTGATGAACATAGATGCAAAAACCCTCAACTAAATACTAGCAAACAGAATCCAACAGCACATTAAAAGGATCATACACCATGATCAAGTGGGGTTTATCCCAAGAATGCAAGGATTCTTCAATATATGCAAATCAATCAATGTGATACACGATATTAACAAATTTAAGAATAAGAACCATATGATAATCTCAATAGATTCAGCAAAAGACTTCAACAAATTTCAACACCTATTTATGATAAAAACCCTCCAGAAAGTAGGCAGAGAGGGAACTTGCCTCAACATAATAAAGGCCATATATGACAAACCCACAGCCAACAACGTTCTCAATGGTGAAAAACTGAAAGCATTTTCTCTAAGATCAGGAACAAGACAAGGTTGTCCACTCTCACCACTATTATTCAACATAGTTCTGGAAGTTTTAGCCACAGCAATCAGAGAAGAAGAAGAAATAAAAAGAATTCAAATCAGAAAAGAAGAACTAAAGCTGTCACTGTTTGCAGATGACATGATACTATACATAGAGAATCCTAAAGATGCTACCAAAAATCTACTAGAGCTAATCAATGAATTTGGTAAAGTAGCAGGATACAAAATTAATGCACAGAAATCACTTCTGAAAGAGAAATTAAGGAAACCCTCCCATTTACCATTGCAACAAAAAGAATAAAACACCTAGGAATAAACCTACCTAAGGAGACGAAAGACCTGTATGCAGAAAACTATAAGACACTCATGAAAGAAATGAAAGATGATACAAACAGATGGAGAGATATACCATGTTCTTGCATTGGAAGAATCAACATTGTGAAAATGACTATACTACCCAACGCAATCTACAGATTCATTGCAATCCTTATCAAATTACCAATGGCAATTTTACAGAGCTAGAACGAAAAATTTCAAAATTTGTATGGAAACACAAAAGATGCCGAATAGCCAAAGCAATTTTTCGTGAAAGAAAAATGGAGCTGGAGGAATCAGGCTCCATGACTTCAGACTATGCTACAAAGCTACAGTAATCAAGAAAGTATGGTACTGGTACAAAAACAGAAATATACATTAATGGAACAGGATAGAAAGGCCAGAGATAAACCCATGCATATATGGTCACCTTATCTTTGATAAAGGTGGCAAGAATATACAATGGATGAAAGACAGCCTCTTCAATAAGTGGTGCTGGGAAAACTGGACAGCTGAATGTAAAAGAATGAAATTACAACACTCTTTAACACTATACACAAAAATAAAATCAAAATAGATTAAAGACCTAAATGGAAGGCCAGACATTCTAAAACTCTTAGAGAAAAACATATGCAGAACACTCTATGACATAAATCACAGAAAGATCCTTTTCAACCCACCTCCTAGAGAAATGGAAATGAAAACAAAAATAAACAAATGGGACCTAATGAAACTTATAAGCTTTTGCACAGCAAAGGAAACATAAAGAAGATGAAAAGACAACCCTCAGAATGGGAGAAAGTATTTGCAAATGAAGCAGCTGACAAAGGATTAATCTCCAAAATTTACAAGCAGCTCAATATCCAAAAAACAAACAACCCAATCCCAAAATGGGCAGAAGATCTAAATAGACATTTCTCCAAAGAAGATATACAGATTGCCATCAAACACATGAATGGAGGCTCAACATCACTAATCATTAGAGAAATGCAAATCAAACCTACAATGAGGTATCACCTCATACATGTCAGAATGGCCATCATCAAAAAAGCTACAAACAGTAAATGCTGGAGAGGGTGTGGTGAAAAGGGAACCCTCTTGCACTGTTGGTGGGAATGTAAATTGCTACAGCCACTACTGAGAACAGTATGGAGCTTCCTTAAAAAACTAAAAATAGAACTACCGTATAACCCAGCAATCCCACTATCTCGCATATACCCTGAAAAAACTATAATTCAAAAAGTGTCATGTACCAAAATGTTCATTGCAGCACTATTTACAATAGCCAGGACATGAAAGCAACCTAATGTCCATCGACAGATGAATGGATAAAGGAGGTGTGGCACGTATATATAATGGAATATTACTCAGCCATAAAAGAAATGAAATTGAGTTGTTTGTAGTGAGCTGGATGGACCTAGAGTCTGTCATAGAGAGTGAAGTAAGTCAGAAAGAGAAAAACAAATACTGTACGCTAACACATATATATATGGAATCTAAAAAAAAAAAAAGCTTCTGATGAACCTAGGGGCAGGACAGGAATAAAGATGGAGATGTAGAGAATGGACTTGGACTTGAGGACATGGGGAGGGGGAAGGGGACGAAGTGAGGGAGTAGCATTGACATATATACACTACCAAATGTAAAATAGATAGCTAGTGGGAAGCAGCCACATAGCACAGGGAGATCTGCTCGGTGCTTTGTGACCACCTAGAGGGGTGGGATATGGAGAGTGGGAGGGAGATGCAAGAGGGAGGGGATATGGGGATATAGTATACATATATCTGATTCACTTTATTATAAAGCAGAACCTAACACAACAATGTAAAGCAATTATACTCCAATAAAGATGTGAAATAAGAAAAAAATAATTAAAAGTTAAAGGTGGCAAAACAACAACAACAAAAAAAACGGCTATACAACCCAAGGCAATCTACAGATTCAATATAATCCCTATCAAAATACCTATGACATTTTTCACAGAACTAGAACAAAGACTCCTAAAATATATATGAAAACACAAAAGACTGCATATAGCCAAAACAATCTTGAGAAAGAAAAAGAATGCTGAAGGCATTATGCTTGCTGACTTCAAACTATACAAAAAGCTACAGACATCAAAACAGTATGAAACTGGCACAACAACAGACACATAGGCCAATAGTTCAGAATAGACAGCCCAGAAATGAATTCACCTTACATGGTCAATTAATCTAGGACAAAGGGGCAAGAATATACAATAGGGAAATACAGCATTTTCAATAACTGGTTTTGGGAAAAGTGGACAGCTTTATGTAAAACAATCAGGCTGGACTATTTTCTTGTATCGTATACAAAAATAAACTCAAAAGCTATTACAGACTTAAATGTAATATGTGAAACCCTAACACTTCTAGAAGAAAACATAGGCAGTATTCTCTTTGACATCATCCTAGCAATGTGTTTTTGGATACACCTTCACAGCCAAGGGAAACAAAAGCATAATAAACAAATGGGACTGCATCAAAATAGAAAGCTTTTGCACAATGAAGGAAACTACTAACAAAACAAAAAAGCCCACCTATTGAATAGAAGATAGTTGCAAATGATATATGTGATAAGGGGTTAATATAAAAAATAGGCAAAGAACTCATAAATCTCAACATCAAAAAAAAAGGGTTAAAAAATGGGCAGAAGATTTGGATAAACATTTTTCCAAAGAAGACATACAGATTGCAGTAGGCATGTAAAAACATTCTCAACATCACTAATCAACAGGGAAATGTAGATCAAACTACAATGAGATATCACAACATACCTTTAAGAATGGCTTATTATCAAAATGTCAAGAAATAACAAATTTTGGCCAGAATGTGGAGAAAAGGGAACCCTGGTACACTGTTGCTGAGAATGTAAATTGGTATAGCCACTATGGGAAACAGTATAAAGTTTCCTCAAAAAATTAAAAATGGGACTCCCATACAATCCAACGATTCCACTTCTGGGTATTTATATGAAAGAAACAAAAACACCCATCTGAAAAGATATATGCAACCTTATGTTCATTCCAGCATTATTTACATACACATACTTTTATACATATACAAAAGGATAATACTCAGCCACAAAAATTAACAAAATCTTGCCATTTGCAGCAACATGGATGTACCTATAGGGTATTATGCTAAATGAAATAAGTCATACAGAGAAAGACAAATACCATATGATTTCTCTTGCATGTGGAATCTGAAAAACAAATGAACAAACAAAACATGAACAGACTCATAGATGTGGACAAAAAGCTGGTGACTGCCAGAAGAGAGTGGGGTGTGGGGATAAGCAAAACAGGTAAAGAGTATTAAGAGATACGAGTTACAAAAGAAATAAGTCACAGGGATGTACAGTCTGGATTAGGGAATATAATCAATAATATTGCAATAGCTTTGTATGGTGACGTTGTTAGACTTATCATGGTAATCAATTCATACTGTACATAAATATTGAATCACTATGCTGTGCACCCGCAAGTATTGGGTGGGTGGAAAAGTGCCTTCAGTTTTTTAAGTAAAAATAAAAGACACTTTTTATTTTCACCAAGAACTTTATTGAACAACGTTTTCACCCTTTTGTTCCACTACCTTCTGCCATTTATCAGGCAACTTCACAATTGCATTGTCCCAAAACTTTTTACCTTTTCAGCAAAGAACTGTTCAAGGAACCTTTTACAGTCTTCCAGGGTATTGAAATTTTTTCCATTAAGAGAATTTTGTAAAGACTGAAATCAATGGAAATCCCAAGGTGCAATGTCTGGTGAATACAGCAGATGAATCAGAACTTCCCAGCCAAGCTGTAAGAGTTTTTGCCTTGTCATCAAAGAAACATGCGGTCTTGCGTTATCCTGATGGAAGATTACGTGTTTTCTGTTGACTAATTCTGGACACTTTTCCAGAATTAGTGCCACTTTCAGTTGGTCTAATTGGGAGCAGTACTTGTTGGAATTAATCATTTGGTTTTCTGGAAGGAGCTCATAATAGAGGACTCCCTTCCAATCCCACCATATACACAACATCACCTTCTTTGGATGAAGACCAGCCTTTGGTGTGGTTGGTGGTGGTTCATTGCACTTGTCCTGTGATCTCTTCTGTCACATTGTTGTACAGTGTCCACTTTTTAATCACCTGTCACAACTTGTTTTAAAAATGGAACGTTTCAATGGGGAATCGCATGCAGAAATACGGTCAAGAAAGTTTTTTTTCGCTTAACTTTTGTGGAACCCAAACATCAAAGCAATTCACATAACCAAGCTGGTGCAAATGATTTTCAGTGCTTGATTTGGATATTTTGATTATGTCGGCTATCCCCCGTGTGATATAACGTTGATTGTTCTCAATTATTGTTTTGATTTTATTGTTACCAACTTCAACTGATCTACCCAACTGTGGAGCATTGTCCAGCAAGAAATTTCCAGCACCAAATTTTGCAAACCACTTTTGACATGTTCGATCAGTCACAGCACCTTCTCTGTATACTGCACAAAGTTGTTGTGCGTTTCAGTTGCGTTTTTCTTAAAGTAATAAAGCATAATATGCAGAAAATGTTGCTTTTTTCTTCCATCTTCAATATTAAAATGGCTACACAAAACTTCACCAGTTTTGATAAGTCGTCTTTTAAATGCACACTGATATAACAGCTGTCACATACAATCTAACAAAATTGTTTTGAATGAACTTAAAGACAACTAAGTGCTACTGGAGCCATCTTAGGGAAAAAACGAACAAAACTTTGGGCCAAACCAATAATATAATATTGTACAGGAAAAATAATTAAATTAAAAAAGAAAACTAAAACAAGAAGTTTAATGTATGAAAGAAAATTTACCTCAGTTTTGCTTTTCAACGAGAAAATTTCTTAGAATAAAACTCAAGTTTAAATACATACTAAAGAGGAGACCAAGCTAATCTGTTGAAGAATATAACAATAGAACAGTTGTATTAAAATGTCATTAATAGTTCAGTGTATTTGGGATCTTGGAAGTATTACTTTGGCCTTGATTTCAAGCTAATACTACTGGAAACATACTCATTGGGATAAGAGCAAGTCACATATTCTCATTACTCAGCTCCACGCCGGATTATTTTTCATCTTGTTAAAATGCGGGGCATACGGTGGAAATTCACAGCTAATGTATTCTTCCTGAGGTCTTTACTTACCCATATAAGAACAATCAAAATTAAAAACGGTGCTTTACTGAACACTGATGCGAACTTCTTGTGCCCTCTGATAATACTGGGGAAAGTTAACAAGTGTGTTAAAAGCACAGAGAGTTTCTACGGACATACTTTCACTTTATGGTAAACAAGGTTAATGCAAGGTCATTTGAGACACTGCAGATAACTTGGATTTTTTAGCAAGTAGACAGATAAAGCCCGAATGTACACAATGCAATAAAAAAATCAGCCAAATGACAAGAGAGCACAAGAAAAGCATGTTTAAAAACCCCAGACTGGGCTTCCCTGGTGGCGCAGTGGTTGAGCGTCCGCCTGCCGATGCAGGGGACACAGGTTCGTGCGCCGGTCCAGGAAGATCCCACATGCCGCGGAGCGGCTGGGCCCGTGAGCCGTGGCCGCTGACCCTGCGCGTCCGGAGCCTGTGCTCCGCAACGGGAGAGGCCACAGCAGTGAGAGGCCCGCGTACCGCCAAAAAAAATAAATAAATAAAACCCCCAGACTTTCCATCCCAAACGCTAATTTATGAAATACATGAATATGTATTTCATGTATTAACACTGTAGCAAGCACAAGATTAATTATTAGTTGATTGATACCTATAATGCCTTTTCAAAAAGTCAAACTAATGGGAACATTAATAATCAAGCATTTCAGAATATCTAAAATTATTAAGATAGAGAATTATTAAGAGAAAGTGTAAAAAGTTCTTCCAACTTCCTCTTTTGGTTATCAAGGCAACTGAGGCCCAGAGAATGGAAGTGGCTTGTGTAAGGACACAAATTACTTCTAGATCTGGGATTATGACTAGTCTCTCACCAGAATATGCGGAGTGATGCTTGACACTTTTTCAAGAGGGGGCGCTGAGTCAGAGCTCCCTGTGGCGGTTGGTGAGTGATTGACAAGGCACGTTTCTCTTCCAGCAGCAAGACTACCAATAAGTGCTCTGAATCCGCTCCTGGAACCAAAGAGCTACTATTGCCTCTTTAGTAAACGGCTGCTGAGTGATCACTAATGAGTTTACAAGGAAATTATGTCTTTAATTTATACCAAAGGATATACTACATCATTATGATAAAATCTGCCCCCTGGGTTTTAGTATAATAATCACTTTCCAGGAGAGGTCATGCATGATGGAAATAAGCATGGATGAGACAGTGGTTTAAGTGTATATCCTCATGGTGTTAGTCTGGGCAATTACTTAAATTCTCTGAGCCTCATTTTCTCCCACCAGTAAAGCCAAGGTACAATAATCAGTATGGGATAATAAAACTAACTTTTATATATGCCTACCATGAGGCATAAATTCAAATGCCTCCTTTTATTAAATCACAGATAACTATAACACAGGTGTGATTATCATCTCTATTTTGCAGATAAGAAAACTGTGGTTAGCAATCTTAGTGAAGTGTAATAAAGTGGTAATAAGCATAGGACCTGGATGCAGAATAAGTTTGAATTTGGCTTTAATACTTCCTAGCTGTTGGCTATTGAGGAAGTGACTTAACTTCTCTAGGCTACAGTTCCCTCATCTAAAAGTGGGAATAATAATAATATAAAATTCATATGTTGTTGCTTAAATGGAATAATTGTGCATCTCTCAAAACAACACCTAGAACACAGTAATTCTCAATAAATTGACTAATTGTCATTATTATTATTATGTATTGCCAAGGATCAGTGGGCCACTAAATGGCAGAGATCTAATCAGCAGGTCTGATCTGCTGGATCCCTGACTCTTACCCATGAAGTTCTGCTCCTGAAACACCTCCACTGTTTCTGTATCCAAGATTTTACGATGCTGATAGGTAGGCCATTTTCGAGGGACATTAACTCTTTCAACTTTTTACATGATACACTAGACATTTAAAACTACACCAGTTCACTAATTTATATCCTATGCTGAAAAGTAGGGATTTTTTTAACTTTGAATTTTTTCATTTAGATGTATGAAATTGGGAGGCATTCCCATACACCGTTCACCCCAAATCCCTAAACAAGGTCAACTGACAACATGTGCATTCTGATAGGGTGCACTGAGAAGGACACAGCATTGCTTCTGTGGGTTTCCTGCCAAAAATAGCATAACCTAAATGCAATCCTGAGGAAACATCAGACCAACCTGATCTGAGGGATACAGCACAAAACAACACGCAGTACTGTTTAAAAGTGCCAAACAATAAAAAAAAAAAAAAAAAAAAAAAAAAAAAAAAAGAAATACAGAGGAACTGTGCTGGATTAAAAGAGACTAATGAGACGTGACAAGTAAATACAAAGTGTGTTCCTGAATTGGATTATGATCCAGAAAAAGGATAATAATGAGATGATCTCCTCTACTCTGAACAGATTGTCTCATGTCCTCTTTCTAGTCCAGAACCTGACCCAGGAATATGTGCATTGTATCAGTGTTATTGTCCTAATTTGATATTTGGAAATTTATTATGTGTTGGAGGTTAAATATAGATTATTTTTAGGTAGATAACATTAAAACATAAAGAAGAGTCATGGGTTACAGTGTAGACAGAGGACCTGGGCTTCGGAAGCATGCAGTTGCCTGTGGTCCCTAGTTCGTGAGTAACTAGCTGTTCTGGGATTCTGTCTCCAATCTCTCAGAACAGGCTCTTTCTGCTACACTGAGTTGCAGAAAACATTCAGAGCCTATAAACACTGTATTGGTTTCCTGTGGCTGCTTTAATAAATTAACAAACATTTGGTGGCTTAAAACACCAGACATGTATTCGCTTCCAGTTCTGGATGTCGGGAGACCAAAATCAGTTTCAGTGGGATAAAGGAAAGGTGTGCACAGGGCTCTACGCCCTCCACAGGCTCCAGGAAAGAACCCCTTTCCTGGCCTTGTCCGGCTTCTAGAGCTGTCTTCCTTGCACTCCTTGGCTTATGAACCCCCCTCCTCCGTTTTCAGAGGCAGTAGCTCAGCATCACAAATCTTTCTCTTTCTCCATCATCCCTTTGCCTTCTCATTTGTTTTCACAACTCCCTCTGCCTCCCTCTTATAAGGACAGTTACATTACATATAGGACCCACTCAGATAATCCAGGATAATCTTCCCATTTCAAAATCCTTTTTTTAATTGCAGCTGCAAAGACCCCATTACCATATAAAGTATCAAACATGGGCTGCATGAACTGGGGCCTGGTTATCTTCGGGGTTCATTATTCAGCCCACCACAGACATGAAAGGACATCTCCATCTGCAATGAGTTTTAATTTTTGATTCATATAGTCAAGTTGGCATTGATCCCTATTCAGATTGAAACTGAATTTAATAATTGGGAAGCCATTAATTCCTAATCATTTCCTAGCAGGAAAATAGTATGCTCTCAGAGTCTGTGTCTAACATTAAACTTTCTAAGATTTAGGTAATCTGTTTACATGGTTTTCATGTGGGCTTTTTTGAGGGCAGGTACATGGTTTGTATTTCATGTGTCTCCAGTACGGTAGGCTGAATATTGGTCCTCAAACATAATCAGATCCTAATTCCTAAAACCCACAAAAATTACCTTCTGTGGCAAAAGGGACTTTGTTGGTGAAATTAAATTAAGGGTCTTGAGATTGGAAGATTATTCTGAATGATTAGGGTGGGCCCTAAATGCAATCTCAAATGTCCTTATAAGAGAAAGGCAGAGGGAAAATTGACACAGAAGAGCCAAAAGCAACGTGACAAGAGGAGCAGAGATTGGAGTGACATGGCCACAAGCCCAGGAACGTCAGCATTCATCAGACATTGGAAGAAGCAACGGGAAACGGATTCTCCCCTGGAGCCACCCAAGGGAGCACAGCCCTACTGACATCTTGACTTAGCTGTTTATGACTCAGTCTGGATTCCTGTATTCTGTAACTAAAAGAAAAAAAAAATTGCTGTTTTAAGCCACTAAGTTTGCGGCAATTTGTTACAGCAGAAATAGGAAACCAGTACATTCAGTAACCAGCTTAGCACCTGGCATGTATGCTTGTTGAATGTCAGAAGGGAAGAAAGGAAGGGAGGGAGGGAATGAGGGAGGGAGGAAGGAAAGAAGGAAGGAAGGATGCATTAAAGTTACAAGGAAAAACAATATTTGGGGTTTTAATCAATATTTGACCTATTTTCCTCAACCTGGGACACATTACTAGCCTCGGACTGAAAAGACTTAAGTTTTTTTTTCCCTTTAGTTAAATGTTCTCTATCTAAATCTGGGGAATTGTGTTTTTGAAACCTACATCTGGGACTGGAAGACTCCGTGACATGTTTCACATTGAGAGGAGTTCTACAGCTGAGTTAAGAACTTCTGCAAGAAGGGGTTAGGGTGAAAGCCAGCCAGGTCCTTTTCTGAGGGCGAGCTTGCAGGCCTGGTGCAATAATTGGAAAGCGGGTGGAACTGACAGGTGAAGGTGTACACTCTCACTGCCATAGGAGATCATTCATTTCTGTCTGAAGTTTTTACGCTAGAAGACATACCAGTATAGGTAGAGCCACTTACAAACTGTCCTTGTGTTTAACGGCTCTGGGGAAACAATTATCACTTGATAGATTTAGTGATAAGTGAAATATCAGATCCATATCCATGGTTTCAGAAATAATATATCCTGACCCACAATGAACTCCTTAATTTGTGGTATTCAGTGAAAACTGTAAAAGACCTAAAAGGAGTTAGAAATGTCTAAGGCAGTATGTTACTATTGGGAAGTTCGCTGAAGTGTTAAATTAAACAAAACAAGATGGAAAGGTTGAAGCAATAATCTCTTATCCTGTAGACCTTTTTCTGTTAAGTCCTATGCTAGAGTGCAAATAAAATAAATAATTTTTCCCCTGGAATTCCCATTGACTTATTGAGTTTGACAATACCCAACAACGCCTGAATGTTTGTCCAAGTGAAAAAAATCTCTTTGCTCTGTCATAGAGATAAATGAGGTCAATTCATCAAGAGACCCAACTCAATAAAATACTGATAATGTTCTGCTTGGACGCATAAACCCTTCAGTCACGAGCGCCTTGTCAGATACCCAAATTGAGGTTTTTGTTATTGCTTATAAAAAATAATCGTAAAAAATGCATTTAAATTCCGCATCCTGTAATTTCCTCAATTATTTTTCAGATTATGCTGTACTTTTCATTGCAAATTGCATTAAATCAGAGCTGGAATGAGAAAGATTGTAGAAAACTAAACAAGCAAATATACCATTGAGCTGAATCTGCTCTGTTATTTGCTGACTTTTTCCTCAAAATGTTATTCATCATTTAGATTTTAAAACATGGCTAATAAAATATGCATATACTATTTCCCCCATCTCTCAGAAAAAGATGCTGTACATTTTTTACACATGTATATTTTGCATACTATACAAATGTGGAACCATATCATGTATACTATTTACTTAATGCAGTCTTGCATTTTTTCACTCTTTCACTTTCATTTCTTTGCCTTCCTTCCTTCCTCTTTCCTCTCCCTCTCCATCCACACCAGTGCCCTTTTAGGTAAAACATGTTAATATCTATATTTTCCATTCTTGTCTCCACACCTAGATATACCAAGGCACACAATATACACACACACTACATATATATAATATGTATATTATACTATATACTTATATGTATATACACACAAATATATAAACCTAAATTTCTGTTATACACATTTTTCTTCATCTTGCTTTTCTCAATATCTAGTAAACATTCTTTCCAGTAAACAGACATAATTCTTTCTTTTTTTAATTAATGCTCCCTTTCTTTTTTTTTTTAAATTTTATTTATTTTTTGGCTGCATTGGGTCTTCGTTGCTGCATGCGGGCTTTCTCTAGTTGTGGCGAGAGGGGGCTACTCTTCATTGCAGTATGCGGGCTTCTCATTGCAGTGGCTTCTCTTGTTGCAGAGCACGGGCTCTTCAGTAGTTGTGGTGCACGGGCTCAGTGGTTGTGGCTCACCGGCTCTAGAGCGCAGGCTCAGTAGTTGTGGAGCACGGGCTTAGTTGCTCTGCAACATGTGGGATCTTCCCAGGCCAGGGATCAAACCCGTGTCCCCTGCATTGGCAGGTGGATTCTTAACCGCTGCATCACCAGGGAAGTCCCAACAGAAATAATTCTAACCCATTCTTTCTAATGGCTTTATTTCCTGGTGTTAACACACCACAATTTGTATAACAAATTCTTCATTGATGGGCATTTTTCCTTATACATTTCTACATGCATAAAAATGCAAGAAAGCCCTTGGTACATAGATCTTTGCTTACTGGTCTTTTGGTTTCTATAAGATACCTTTCAAGGAATACAGTATTGCTGGATCAAAGAGTATATGCATGTTAGATTTCAATAGCATCTTTAAGATAGCTTAATAAAAAAAGATGTGACAATATGTATTTACACCAACAGGTGTTAGAGTAGTATTTTCACTATACTCCCAACAAAAATAAATATTGTAGTTGCTGTAAATGTTTCCATTTTGATGGGTGTAAGTGGCAGTACTTCGTTATTAGTTAATTTTTATTGCACCACCATATAACTACTTTTTACATCTGACCTTGTTGCATTTCTGGAAATTATGATCCCTCAATAAATTTAGCAAAAGACGCAATTATAGAGAGAAAAAGAGAAGCAATTCTATGCAGTAGGTATATGTGCGGATGTGAGTGGGCGCTCTTCTTCTGTTGAGATGTCCACCGTCTTGCTGTCTGGAAAGACACATGGGCAGTGAGGGAACACGAATTACCAGTGAGCCTTGTACCATTTCATCTTGCCGGTTGGTTGGTTATTTAATGTTTGCAAATCTTCCAGGAATCTGGAACTCACTTTACTTGAGGCAGTTCAGCTGAGACAACTCTATTAGAAATCCATGTCTCTGAAGAGTCATTACTCTACTCATTGATCTTCAATTGTTTTCTTGAAGCTACACAGAAGAAAACAAAACTGAATAGGAGTTCATTTAAATATCATATTTGATGGCTGTTAGCATTTGTTCAGAATTGTTTTCTTCTCTATGTATCTTCATTTATTTCAACTGCTTCTCAGAAAACAGTAAAGTCCTCTCACCACAGGCACTTTAGTTTCCTGTCACATCTGTTTTCCTTGGCAAACATATAAGTTATTACAAGATATTAAGAGGGAAAAATAACAATACAAACATCATATTGTTATTGAATTGGTTGACAGGACCCGTGGCAATGTCCTAGCCAGGCGAGGCCCCCTGTCTCAGCCAGGGACGTTCTTTTTTTTTTTCTTTTTTTAATTGATATATAGTTGATTTACAATGCTGTGTTAATTTCTGCTGTACAGTAAAGTTACTCAGTTATACATTTGTGCAGCCAATAACAAAACCGATACTGAAACTGGAACTGTACAAGTTTTATTCAATGGCCAAAGGAGAAGCAGGAACCTAATTCACAAATCAACTTCTCAACCCAATTCTAGCAGAGCCACCAAATCTATACGAGGGAGGGTCGAGGTAAAAGGGAGGGAGTTGGAAAGAGTAGGAGGAATATTCATGAGGTATCTGAGAACACGGGTGTGGTTTGGACCTGGAATTGTTGCATCTCTCCTTTTCAGTCCTTGCATGGGCTTTTCTGGTTGTTGTCATAGCAACTGTCAAGGGGCTGGTAGGTGTATCATTTAGCTAATGTATTACAATGAGTGTATAATGAGGCTCAAGGTCCGCTGGAAGTCAGATCTTCTGCCATCTTGGGCCTAGTTGGTTCTCATTCATTTTTTCTCTTTGAGCTCCTTCCTGAAACTTAGGTAAGAGTAATTATTTTCTATTCCAGGGAGGGGCAGGGGTATGATTCTGGGGCAACAGCATTGGTAACAATAGGATTCTGCTGTAAAGAGTCCTTACTGGAATACTGGCCTGTATTAAAATAATACGTCACCTGCTCTGTTTCTAGATGTGAGGAACATGGAAACAGTCTCCCTGCATGTTACACATGGAGATTCCTGGGCTCTACCGGCCAACAAGAGAAAACAGAGCTTACAGACACTAGGCTCAAAATCTGCCTTAGAAAGCAGCTTCCCCGGGGTAATCTTCACACTCTAAGAGTCGAGCCAGTGCTTTAAAACCTTTATCTTTTTCCTAACATCTGGGCTGATTAGGAAGTCACTTAGTTGTCAGTTACAAAGAAGAAAGGTGCTAATTACCTCTTTGAAACCTCTGAGTGACTCTGAGTTTGACTTTTCTTCTTTTCAGTCTGAGAAGACTGCATGTTTCCTTCCTGGAACCTAAACCCCTTGAGTGCTTTACTCCTGCTGTGAGAGTTAAAATAAAGGTTTCTTTGAACCTTAACTGACTCTCTCCCACTCTTCTCATATGAAAATTTCTTTACTTTGCAAACTGGCTTCTTCAAAGTGTCAGTTTTTCTTCAGAAAATTTGATGTTCAGTAACCAAATTACAAGAACAAACAAAATCATAACGGTTTTGTCGTAAAAGAAAATGCCAAATGGTTTCCTTCTAAAGATGAATGAATCTCAATTCAACATGAAGATAGGCAAAAATATGGTTCCCATGTTCTTTCCATTACATACACTGTATGATTTTAGAACTTGAGAAAAAAATAATCTTGTCCAGTATCATTCCAGTTTTGATTCCTTTGAATATTAAATCTTTGGATACCTAAAGCACCCTTTAAAATTATCGATGCTCCCTGAGTCCCTAACAGCTAATATCTTAGTCATCATTTGAAAAGTTTCTCAGAATTAAACATGAAATTGAGGTTTTAGTGGAAACAATGCCAAGCAGATGGGGGGTGGACCAGGAAATCGGGAGGTTTCAAGGACATCATTTACCTACAGACTAGTTTGCAGTGGAGAGGACTTTGAGCTCAGAGCTGGGACACGTGAGCTCCAATGGTGCAACCAAGTTCTGTAGACATATAGACAAGTGATGTGTCCCTTGTTTTCTTTTTTTAAATTGTGGTAACAAGAGATAATAGGAGACCTGCTCTCTTAACATTTTTTAAAGTGTACAGCACAGTTTTGTTAGCTGAAAACACAACGTTGTACAGTAGATCTCTAGAATTTATTCTTCTCACATAGCTGAAATTTTAGACCCATCAAATGATGGCAATTTCCCATTTCTCTCTCTGCCTTGACCGTGGCTACCACCCTTCTATTTTCTGCTTCTGTAATTCTGACTACTTTAGATACCTCAAGAAAATGTGGCATATCTATATCTATAGATAGATAGATTAAGATACATAGACATAATGGAATATTATTCAGCCATAAAGAAGAAGGAAATCCTGCCATATGCAACAACATAGATAAACCTTGGGAACCTTATGCTAAGTGAAATAAGCCAATCACAGAAGGACAAATACTGCATGATTTCACTTACACAATGTGTGCTTTCTGAGTTTCAACTTTCTCTTCTGTAAAATGCAATAGTAATTCCTTTCCACTACAAGCTATTGCTATGATGAAACAAGTAAATATTAAGAAGTGAAAGAGTAACATTTTTTCACTTGAATCTGGACCTCAAGGGGCCAATTATACTCACCCCCCCAACACAGGTATGTAGACTGATGAACTCCATAGTCTCATTATAAGAACTTGGGCAACTCTTAAAGCACTATCAAAATATTAAAAGAACAAGAAGACTGTGCTAATTAAACATTTATTTAACTTTGAACAGCTGGTTCAATGAGGTTGGCAGGGTTCTAAAGAAGCAGATCCTGCGATGAGGGTTTAGGTACAAGTGGTTTGTTTTTTTATTTATTTTTCTTTTTTGCGGTACGTGGGCCTCTCACTGTTGTGGCCTCTCCCATTGCGGAACACAGGCTCCGGATGCGCAGGCTCAGTGGCCATGGCTCACGGACCCAGCTGCTCCGCGGCATGTGGGATCCTCCCGGACCGGGGCACGAACCCGCGTCCCCTGCATCGGCAGGCGGATTCCCAACCACTGCGCCACCAGGGAAGGCCGGTGCAAGTGGTTTTTAAGAAACTATTCCCTGGGGAAACAAGTAAGGAGGTGAGAGAAGAGCAGGGAGGGGAGACATCAAGCAAGGTTGCGATTTCAGGTATAGTCCCAGCAATAGCATAGGAAGCCCTGGAAGATATTATACCTTCAAAATGTATTCACCCTGACGGCAAGGCAGCTGGGCTTTCATACTACTAGATCAGTCTGTCACTGGATAGGCTAGAGGAGGCCTAGTGGGGAACATATAAACTCCTGGCACTTTTGTGAGTAAGGATGAAGCAAGAGGCACCGTGAGTCAAAGGTGGTCCCCTATAGAAAACTGCAGGCCCTGCCAGTAGAAGCAAATCATGCGGGAGGTGAGGGGATTGGTATCCAGAATGAGAAAATGCATATGAGGGGATCTGAGCAGGGCATGAAGAGTATCTCCTTAGTTTACAAATGCCAAGACTGAGGCTAAGAGATATCAAGCAGTTGTCCAAGCTCACACCACATATGAATGGCAGACTTGATTGTCCAGCCCAAGACTCCCACCTCAGTGTTCCTTCCACATCACCAGGATGCTGACGAGTCTGTTATACTGTGAGTCCTGATATCATTATACACACCCTGCATCCTGAACTGGTTTTTTATTCATGTCTGAGAAAATGTCCTACCCTGGTACAAATTGATATGTACCCACCACAGCAACAGCACATTTTTTGTGAGGCTATTAATAATGTAAGAAGCAGTTGCTGCTAGAAGATCTCCTGCTAACACTGCAGTGAGTGGAAATGCTGTCCTTATTCTTAATAAAAGGAAGGGAGAATGAGACATGCTTCCTTGAATGTAAGAATTTTAGAGAAATAGGTATTTTTAAAATGCGTGCAAGGGTCCATATTTGTTGTGCATTTCCTCAGCATCCATAAATACAGACCAAAATAATGACACTGAAAGCAAGAAAGGGAATCCCAGCATGATGGATACGAACACGTAGCATAATAATCTTGCTGCTTGGAGAATAATTTTGCTGCCTCACATTGAAAAAAAAAAATACAATGTACCCATCTGGCTCAGAAATAAAAACTTTGGAGTTTGTCCCTTGTGATATCACTAAATAATAAGTAACTTACACCGGTCTAAAATGGGGGAAAGTACATTGTCAAAGGCTTTGGAGATTTTTTTAAGTGTCCGTGAGAACCCACACAGGAGCTACTGTTATAACATGGCCGTGGAGAAGTTGCCTTCAGAAGGATGGCTACCCCACTCACTGCCTCCTCCTGATGTGCCCAGCAAAGGTTTGGGTTCTTCTCCATTCAGGCAAAATGATAATTACTTAATTAACAGTGACAAATAATCATCACTCTGTATCCTGGAGTCCATCCCCAAATATAATTATAAGACTCTCAATCAGAAGAAAGTCAGCTGACAAACATGGGCCAGTTTCCAATAGAGGGTGACGTGATCACTCTGCCCTTCCTTTACCTCCTTTTCCTTTGTCCTTGGCTAATCAGCAGCAGAGGAAAGTGACAAATGGCTCTCCACAAAGCTTCAAAAGATTCATAAAACCAAGAGGCGTTAGATCTACCTTCTTTCACCCCAGAAAACACCAGAATCAATAGATGGAGAGAAAAGAGAAAAGAGAGAGGCTGTTTTAAGCTCTGTACTACTACACTCAACAATTAAGAACCGTTCAATTACAAAATGGAAGTCCTATTCCCAAGACAGATCAACGTATTCTGTGCGACGTGCCTTATATTGCCTTATATAACATTGCTCAACAATTCTGTAAGTTTTATATTATGTCCTCTTTACATAACAGTAAAAAACAAATAGCTTGTAAAAAATGACAGCCAAGATTCTTGGGCATTAAACTTCTAAATCCTGTCCTGAAGCCCCATCTCCCCACCCCCAAAACATACATACACCCAGATCTTGAGACTATGGCCCCTGCTGTGAGATTACCGTCCTAAAGAGAAGACTGCTAGAAAGAAGTAATAAGGAAAGTGGGATTATGCAAGGTGAACTAAGTGTCTCCACGGCAAGTTTCAGGTGAAAAATAAGGGAATTTTTGTCCATACCCGAGCAGGGACTTACTCTTGCGAGGAAACAACCGGTTATAGGAGGATGTGGGCATGAAGCAGGAAGTTACTAGGCAAACATCCTAATAGACTGTCCCCTTAGAGGTTCTTTTTTTTTTTTTTTTTATGAACAATTAACATTGAGTTCTCAGCTTGCTCTGCAGAGGCGCTGTCTGCATCTTTCATATTTAGACGGACAGTTTCCTTTATCTGACACCAGGTCCCTGGCCACATCCAAGCAAACAAGGCATTCTTCTACAGAGCTGAATCAGAGCCTCTCATCTTTAGTCCACTTTATGTCCTCTTCCTCACACCCACCCCACAGAAGCCACGTGGTTAAGCAGAAGGATAGTCAAGAATGTTTTTATCAACTCCAAGCCCTAATTCATATTCTCCCAAATCTCCACTCCACCCTCTCACACCCCCACCCCACCCCCACCCCCAGGATTTCACTGAGACGTCTCCCAACAAGGGCAGGGGCTTCTGCCTCTCCAGCCCACACCCAAGCCACCTCCGGACCCCTGGCTGCAAAAGCAGGGAGGGCCGGGAGCCAGCACAGGACCCAGGGGGGCAACGTCTCAGTATCTGGCAGAGCCCCGGGCAGCATTATTCAAGTTGGCCGCTGCGGACCAACACAGAAGAAAAAGAAAACACTGTCAAGTAGGAAGGGAAAGAGCCCTAAGTTCCACCCCAGTCTCTACCCCATCACTCTTCCACACTTAACAATCAGGGCTACCTGGCACATGTCTCAATCTTATTCAGCGAGTTGTTTAAAAAAAGAGAGAGAGAGAAAATTTCAGTCTTTTCCTATCTTCAAAACAAAATGTTCTCTTTTTGGAGATGCCCATGAAAACAAAAACAGAAAAAAAAATTATTTAGACAAGATCAAAATAACTGGAGGTTTTCAGGGGTGTAAACTTCCTGGCTCAGAGCAGGCTTGGTCTCAGAGGCATGGTCAGAGCCACTTGCAGCAGCGGAGACGGACTGGAAGCACACAGTGATCAGGTGGTAACTTCCCGGAGGTCAGGGCCAGACAGCACACATGTTCTTCTGAGTGGACTTAATGATCTAGGTTTAATCAGAGCAATTTGGATTTGGATTTTGAAATGACCCTTCTTTGCCATGGAAACTATGCACTTCACGCTGTGGAAACAGGTGGCATATAGAGAGGGTAGCTTTTGCTTCTTTGATTTCTTAGCCTTGAAGATGACCAGGTGGAGAAAGAGGCCAAAAGTTTTTCTGATTTCCCTATTTCTTCTATTCCTTCCTAAAAACCAGACTCGCTGTGGCCTCGGTCTTGAGGAGTCATACTGACCGATAGAGAAGACAGCTCAGACAGAAAAGAAAAGAGTACAAAATGTGAGAAGGTTGGAGATGAAAACGTACAAAATTATATATATATTTACATATATAATAAACACGACATATCTGTGTACAACATGTCTGGGAGAGTTGAGGAAACTATACAAGGATGTGCAACACTTTCCCCTTTCCCCATGGATTTTAGACTAAGGAAGACAGCATGGGGAAATGGAGCAAGAAACACAAAAATTATATACAATTATAGGTGACAGCCAAGGAGTTTGGGGGCCAGGGAATCACGGGATCCTGCTCTCTCCATTCCCTCCTCACCAACTTTTTCCTATCCAGTTGGAATGATGGCCTGAAAAGTGAATGGCTGGTCAGGAAAGAAGTGGAGGCATCCCCAACCCCCTACATGTGCATCAGCAAGTTCATCAGTTGTTCTCATTGCGCCAGAGGTGTGGCGTATCAGAACTGGTGAGCTGAGAGGGCGAGAGAGGATTATAAAATCTTCCTCTCTTGAACGGCTAGCTAGTTCCCACCCTGCCCTCTCTGTGATCTAGCAGGCTGCATTCAGTGACATTCAAGCCAACAACTGATAACTAGATTGACAACGCTGGCCATCTGCAGCCCCTTTTCTCCACCTGGTTCACGAGCAGCACTCTGCTTCTCAGAGCACAGGAGCTGGGTTACTGAGCTCTAGGAGGGCAGAGATGTCTCAGTGCTTCTTCCCTTTCTCCCTAACCACCTTCCCCAGCTTCCTCCAAGGTGAGTCATCTCCTGAGAACCTGCTGCCCCAGCCCTGCTGTAGCACTAAGCCCTGGTGGCTCGCTCAGTTCATCCCTTTTCTTCTTGTCTCCCTAACAATACGCCTGGCAGCTGATAACATCTGAAATGTGGGGCTCCACATGTGCATGACTGAGCATGTTTCTCCAGGCCCGCAGCTTTTTAGCAGCAAGGGCCCAGATTGTAGGAAAGCAGGTGAGGGCAGAGGCAAGAGCTTTGCTAGCTTAGAATTTTTTTTCTTGACCCTCAAGACCCTCATGATCCTGATGAGCCCCTCTCGCCTGAATCTATAACCCCCAAACCTCAACTTCTCTCCGCATGTAGTCTTCAAATAGTTTCCCTCTGTAGGCTCACCTATGGGCCTTCCTCACTTTTGGCTTTACAATGAACAGCACAGTTTTTTTCAGGATTTTAGAATCAGAATCAATCTCATCTATATTCAACTCTGTTTTACAGATGAGGAAATAGAAATCCGGAGAGGTTAAATGACTTGACCAAGGTTACACGTCCGTTCTGCCTAGACTGAGTGGAGCTAGAACCCAGATATATTGACTCCTAACCCAGTGTTCTTTCCACTATCCCATGATACTTTCAAAAAGCAACATGCTGGAAGAGAGAGAGAAGGTGCCCATTTTATGTGAATTATATCCTCCAATCTTTATGTTATTTAAGAGCCAGGGCAAACTGTAAAAGACACTGACTGAGTAAAGGAGGTTAAGTGGGCACTATAGTTTTAGGCAAGGAAATCAGTTTTTCTTTTTGAGGCTTCTCTAAACCAGTCATAATGGAAACATGAAGCAGTAGCAGCCCAAGGGACAAAACACTTAAAGCACAGGAAACGGATCCCATTCAATCTACCTTTCCCAACCATGTCAGGTTAGCCTTGGGATGTTAAACCTGTCATATTATTCCCAAGGCCTAGGCTAACCAATTTGGGGATATTCTCTTCCAAAAAGGAGAAATCACATCTCCCCAGTTTCTTGTATAAAAGAAAAAGAGAGTTTGCAGCATTATCCAATCCTAGTCTCCCATTTCTGACCCCCTACCTGGGCCACATGAGGGTGTGAAAATCTCTATTTATCCAAAGAAATGAACTCAGAGCCTCTCTTCAGCCCACATTACCTTCTCAGCAGCCCCCCAGGAGAATCACAGTCATTTCTGGCTAGCAAGTTGAGAAGATATAACTAGGTGCCCATTCCATCCCTGTCTATGATATATAAAAGTCCAGTGGGTGAGGAAGGGAAGCAGAAGGGGGCCCCAGTTACCTCGCAAGCTTGCTGGTGATGAGCGAGGACTTTCGCTGGGGCAGATCCTGTGGGTTGGGGACGTGGTCACGCGTCACCAGGTTCTTGTCTTGTCCTGTACTTGGTAGCTGCTTATTCTTCATCTTGGCTTTGGGCATGTCGTAGTCTCCTGAGTCAAAGTACTTTTGCCCTCTCTGGAGTCTTTTCATGAGGAAGTCGGAGCCTCCAAGCTTTTGTCCTAGGCTTAGACATTTGGCCTTTAACTTTGTCTCCTTGGCTCTCTCAGGGAGCGTACCTTCTTTCTCCTGTGTGTCCTGCTTCTCCTTTACCGGTCTCCTCCCCAGGGTTCTCCTCCTCTTGTTTCTGGGACATGGTGGGATTGGGACTGTGGAGTGAGGGGACCCAAGAAGTCAACCGGAGAAGGGAAGGGGGAGGGGAAACGGGACAACCTGCACTGCTTCTTCGCCTCCTGTCGCTAGGGCTGCTCAGTCCCTTCAGAGGTGCTTTGTTTACACTTCAGAACGTTTAAAACTGATCAAGAAATAAATTGATCAAGTGCTTTAAGTGTCTTATATCACAGCTCTGAAACAAACGAGGCCAGTGACACAAACAGGAGAGCAAGTTTACCCGATTTTTCCTGTCCACGCAATCATATTGCTTTCTTGAATGACATTTCCTTCCTTGTTTGATCTCAAATCAGGAGTTAGTCAGAAAGACTAATCCAAGCTACATTTCTGTAACCTAACACACACAGGTTAAAAATAAAATAACTGAGGGATTTGAGCAGTAAGACAAGCACATGGTAGTATTGAATTTACTTCAGTCAATCCTTCCTCAAATTTGTGTCCTTTCATACAAATTCCGGTGGACTTTTAGTTATTGCCTAAATTCAGCCTCAAAATAAGTCAGTGGAGTAGTCAAGATTAGTATTATTCCCACTTCATGAAAGGAAAAAATGGAGATTAAAAATCTAAAGGGGGAAACTTGACCTTCAGAGTTGACCGAAGGTGGGAATGGTGAACATCTTGTCACTGGAGGAATATAAATGATGGTCCAAGTGAAGAGTGAAGACTCTTCCCAATGGTCAGACTGGTGATTATTTGGTCTAATGTTTTAGTAGCAGGTTGACAATTAGTTTGAGTGTCATATGTATGATGTCCTAATTCATCACCCCATGAGTCTGCCTCTCTCTCCTAAATTACTTTATGGGTTATCATAATTATGGAAAAAAAAAAGTGTTCCCTAACAATACTGCATTTAACTAACAAATTTTACATGGGCAACTTTGAGTGAAAATACCATATATCTTAAATTATTAATCAACTGTTTTAAGAGGATGATATATTTAAGACAAATGTGTTAACTCAGATTCCCTTCAGGAATTTTCAGGACAGTTAACACTTGTATATATGAGTTAACTGTAAACATCAGCTTGCTTTTAGTATTTATTGATGCTTTAAAACACATAAAATATATACATTTATTGAAACATAAACAAATGAAAATGACTTTTAATGGAAATTATATTTTTTAAAAAGACCTAATTTTACTGAGATGTGCTCTCTTCATTGGTATTTAACCTTGCTACATTTATTCCTGGGGCTTCCTCCATCTTAAAGAAGTGTAACACTTTTGAACACATTTTAAACTTCATCGTAAAATCAGATATACTGCACGTAACCTTAAAACTTTCCTAAGATGAACTAATTGCTATGATCATTCTCCCATAATAATGATAAATTTTAATTCTTTACTATTCATTGTTTTTATAACCTCATTTTTATTTCTTGTCATATATCAAGGGAAATGAGGGGCGGTTTATAGTAATAAACACCTATATTTAAAAAGAAGAGATACCTCCAATTAATGATCTCAATTTCTAAGGAATTGAATTTAAAAAGCAAACTAAACACAAAGTATGAAAAGATAGGAAGTAATAAAGATCAAAACAGAAAAAACTGAGATAGGAAAAAGGACAACATATGGGAAAGATAAATTAAGCCGAGAGATGAATTTTTGAGACCAGTAAAATTGATAAACCTATAATCAGATTAGTCAGAAAAGATAGGGAAGAAACACACAAATTACCAAGATCTGAAAGAAGAGAGGTGACACCATTACAGATTCTGCATATATTAAAAAGATAATAATGTAATATTAACAAATTAATGCCAATAAATGCGATACTTTAGATGAAATGAAAAAATATCTTGGAAGACACAAACTATGAAAGCTCATTCAAGAAAAAATATATAAACTGACTAGTTCTATATATATTAAAGAAACTGAATTTGTAGTTTAAAACCTTTCAGTAAAAATAATTCTAGGCTTGGAAGGTCTCCCTGGTGAATTTTACCTAAGAGGAAGAAATAATGTCAATTCTACACAAACTTTGCCAGAAATTGAAGAGAAAGGAATACATCACACTCATTATATGAGACCAGTATTAACCTAATAACAGAAGCAGACAAGGACATTACAACAAAAGAAAACTACAGATCAATATCCCTCATGATTATAGATGTAAAACTTCTTAACAAAGTTTTAACAAACTGGAACACAAATATATTAAAAGCATAATATACCATAATCAGTGGAGGTTTACCCTAGGAATTCAAGATTGGTATGACACACAAAAATCAATATATTCACCATATTAACAACCTCTCCAAAAGAGAAAGAGAGAGCAGAGAAAAACCATATGATCTTCTCAATAAATGAAGAAAAACATTTACCCAAAATCTAATATTTTTCTGATAAAGACTCAGAAAACTAGGAATGGAAACAAATTTTCTCAAAGTGATATAGGGCATCTATGGCAAATCTACAGCTAAACTCATACTTAATGGAGAACGACTGAACGCTTTCCCTGTAAGGGCAGTAACAAGGCAAAGACGCCTTCTCTCACCATTTCCATTTAACATTGCACTGGAAGTTCTAAATCAGTGAAAAAAGGAAAAAAAAGATAATAATAAATTAAAACATCCAGACTGAAAGTAAATAAATAAAATTGCCTTTACTCACAATCTTTTTTTTTTTTTTAAGTAAAACATACAGCTATCATAGAATACAGTCATCCCACTGTTAGGCATTTACCCAAAAAAAATGAAAGCGTATGACTACACAAAGACCTATACACAAATGTTTATAGCAGATTTTATTTGCAATAAACAAAAACTGAGAAAGGCTCAAATATCCACCAACAGATGAATGGTTAAACAAATTATGGGTATATTCATACAATGGAATACTACTCAGCAATAAATATGAATGAACTATTTATGCACACAAAACATGGACGAATCTGAAAATAATTATGCTGAGTGAAAGAAGTTAGACCAAAAAAAGTACATACAATACAATTCCATTTCTGTAAAACTCTAGAAATGCAAACTAGTCTATAGTGCCAGAAAGCAGATCGGTTGTACCTGGTTGAGAGAACCAGGGAATGAGTGGTGAGGGAGGATTTCAAAAGGGGTTTACATATATGTTCACTATGTTGGTTGTAGTGATGGTTTCATTAGGTTTATACATTTGTCAAAACTGATCAAACTGTGTATGAGTTATTTATTGTGTGTCAATTATGCTTCAATAAAGCTATTTATGTTTGTTTATGAAATTAAAAAAGAGAAATATAAAGAAAGGGAAAGATGAACTTCAGGGGTAAATAGAGGAATGCAACAAAGCTTCCCTTGACAGTACTTGATTACCCCTCCATAAAGGTTCTTTTTAGGTAACTGAATATATTTTTTAATATTTTAAGGAAAGTGATATATTAGCCTGCAAAGTGATACATCATCTTGTTTTAATATTACAAACATATTCCTGTGACTGAGCTCTAACTTCCATTAGATTATCTAGAAAACAGGACTTGAAGGAGTTCATTGTCAACAGAAATAAACATTTAATTTTGCAATACATGAAAGCAAAGTCAAGTTTTTAAAAGGCTTTGAAGGGGTTAAAACTCACTGATTGGACTGTATATCTTTATTAGCACATCTTTGGCAATGCTCTAGCTTGGAAAGCTCTTTTACCCTTTGGCACGAAAATATGATTTCATAATTTTAGACCTGACCTGAAATGCCAAGACTACTGTCCAAGTGGAACTGTTTACTGAACAAAGTTCTCAAATGAGAGTGGCAATGGCCCAAATGTCCCTTTATTTAACTTACGGATTCAGGAATCCACTGTGCTATCTAAACCAGTTCTAGCCTTTTTATATGCATTAAACTTATTCTTTCTCTTGTCTCTTGACCACTTAGTTCCAGAACTTTGAAATAGGAAGGAATCATAGGAATCAACCTGCCCAAGTCTTTCATTTTAGAGATAAGATAAATATTCAGAGAGAGAAAGTAATTGTTTCCAGGTCACAGGGTGAGTTGGAGACAGATTAAAATCTGGATTTAGATATTCTGATTCTCAGACTAAGCTTTTCTCACACCACTGGATCTCTTCCCATCCCCAACCCCTGCCATACACACACACACACACACACACACACACACACAGTGTACATTCACGATTTGTCTACTTTTCTGTATGGGTTTTATATTTGGTAATAAAAAGCATAAAATAAAGAATAATGTTCATTATTAAATTAATTGTTATTGACAAATATTCCCACGTGTTTGCCTTTGCACTTACTAATAAATTAACATTTCATTTACAAAATGGAATAATAATGCTTAATGGGTATTTACCACTTGCCATGCGCTATGTTAGATACTTTTTAATGAATTATCTCAGTGATTCCTAACAATAATTTTTTCGTGTGTATATTGTTATTTCCCCCATTTCACAATGACAAATTTACACAAATAGGTGATCCAGCTAGATCGCAAACCCAGATTTGTCTAGTGTTAGAGCCTGTGTGTTAAAACAATAAACTAAAGCACCTCCTGGACTGGTGAAGAAATGTTTTCTGTATATATGGAGAATGAAAATTTACATATAATTGTATATATAAAATTATATATAAATCATATAATTATAGATATATTTTTGAAAGATAATTGGAGCTTTACACCCCACATTTAAGCAATTTCTGAGAGTATACATTCTTCAGTGGGTATAAACATACCTACATCCTTAAACAATAAAAATAAAACATTCTTTTACTGTTGATTGACCACGGCCCAACAATAACTTAATAAATACTTAGGAGCTACACAGACTATATAGTCCAGCCACCTAACTGGATGCCTTTTTTTTGAATCCTTTGGTGAAGAGATGATCACTGCCTCAGGAAATCAGTGGCTTAATATATTTTCAGGTGGCTCTAATATTTATATGTTTTGTTATGAACAATATTGTGGTGGCAACATTACAAAGGGCTCTAGGGACAAAGCACTTGGCTAAAATGATGACTCTTCTACTTAAGTAGGTAGTCCTTGAGCAAATTATTTATATCTCTGAGATTTGGTTTTCTCAAGTGGAAAATGGGAATAATAGCAGTAACTCCCTCCTAGGGTTGATGCAAGGACTGAGGGAGTTAAAAGATGTAAAAATTTAGAACTGTGCCTGGTACATAGGTAAGTGTTATTGACACAGTTGCTTGTATTATTATTAAGTAATAGCATGTATTGAAATTTACCTGTGTATCAGATACTGTTTTACATGATTTACAATTTTTGTTTCAGTCTTCACAATAACTCCACAATGAACATATTCTTATTTTATTTTCCCTTTCAGATGAAGAAATCAAGACACAGGTTAAAAATTGGTCCAAGTTTGCAGTTGATGAAGTTGGGATGTCAATCCCAGGCAGTATGACTTTTGAGCCCATCCTTGACCCTTGTAACCACTATGTTAGATCACTGTTGCTATGGAGCTGATTTTGTTTGTGCTATATGGGCCTAACTAGCTCTAGTTAACCAAGTTGTGTATGTAAATTTTATGATGACATCCTTAAAAACAGATGAGGTGAAACAGTTGAGGCCATGTTGTTTCTCAGTGAATGGAAAGAACATGGCCTCATATTTCAATGCTGTGTTGGTTATATCTGTTTTTTAATTTTTTTAAATTAATTAATTTATTTATTTTTGGCTGTGTTGGGTCTTTGTTGCTGCACATGGGCTTTTTCTAGTTGCAGTGAGTGGGGGCTACTCTTCGTTGCAGTGCGTGGGCTTCTCATTGCAGTGGCTTCTGTTGTGGAGCACAGGCTCCAGGCATGTGGGCTCAGTAGTTGTGGCTCACGGGCTCTAGAGCACAGGCTCAGTAGTTGTGGCTCTCAGGCTTAGTTGCTCTTGTGGCATGTGGGATCTTCCCGGACCAGGGCTTGAACCCATGTCCCCTGGATTGGCAGGCAGATTCTTAATCACTGCCTCACCAGGGAAGTCCTGGTGATATCTCTTTTGCTTTTGTTTTTGTTTTAGTTTTTTATGTCACTCTTTAATGATAGACTTTAATTCTTTCATTCTATTCCCTCTTCTAATACCTGGAAACATTCCTCTGTAACTGTTTTTTGATGTCTGAGTGTTCTACTAGTGTTTTTATATATGTGAAGTTTCTCTAACTTTATACTGAGATCTTTGAAGATAGGGCCATGTGTTCTATATCTTTGTAACTGCAGAGTATACTGCAGGGCTTCACCTATATCAACTAATCAATAAATACTCAGTAAAAATGACACAGTTATCACTGACACATTTTGTGCTGTAAATGTGATATGGTTTAGGAAATCTAGAAACCAAGGTTACTAGAATTTGTGCCAACAAAGAATCAATAATTTCTGAATGAGGGTTGCTTTTATATATTAAAGTTATATGGGCTTTCAGAGTATTATTTTCTTATTTATAAATTCACACTTTTGTCATAGAATTTTCAGATTGCTCCAAATCAAATTTTCAATAAATAGAACCTCTATTGTACAAACAACTCAAATTATGACTCATGTCTGGAGAGACAATGCTATTGTATGAAAAGATCACTGAAATAATGATACAAGGTTAACACAACATGAACAAAGGAAAACAAACCAAAAATATCTCACTAAGATTTATCCTTGCTATAAACATGACATATACACATACACATGAACAAAAGCAAAGAGGGGGCATGTATAACATTAGTCATTAATTGTTTTCGGTGTGACAATAAAATGGGTAATATTTTCTTACTATTATTTACCTCCTATTAATACAGTTACTGCTATATTGTAACATTTTTTAAAACAGAAGTGTGCATTAGGTATCAAAAGACCATGGTAAAATAATAAACATTGTACTATTCCTTATTGTTTCTGATTTCTTGTTCCGCAAATGAAAAGGAGAGCATAATTAGAACCTAGAAAAGGATATTATATACCATAGGACTGTTGCTGCTATCAAATGAGAAAATTTAGATGAAAACACTTAATAAATGATATATAGGTCTACAAATTAAAGAATACATTTATCCCAATTCTGATTAATATGACTACATTATGATCAATATATGTATTTGCCAGTAGCAATCATAAATAAAAGAGTTATTTCCTCATGATTATAACAGTAGACACAGAAAATGCATTTGACAAAATTCAACACCAATTCATGATAAAAACTCACATCAAAGTTGGTATAGAGTGAATATATCTCAACATAATAAGAGCCATTTATGACAAAGCCACAGCTAACATCATACTAAGTGATGAAAAGCTGAAAGCCTTTCCTTTAAAATCAGGAACAAAACAAAAATGCCCACTCTTGCCAATTCTATGTAACACAGTATTGGAAGTCCTAGCCACAGCAGTCAGACAAGAAGAAGTAATAAAAGGCATCTAAATTGGAAGAGAAGTAAAACTGTCACTATTTGCAGATTATATGACACTGTATATAGAAAACCCTAAGGTCTCCATGAAAAAAACTATTAGAATTAATAAACAAATTCAATAAACTTGCAGGATACAAGATTAATATACAGAAATCTGTTGCTTTTCTGTACACTAAATATGAACTTTCAGAAAGAGAAAACAAGAAAACAATCCCTTTTAAACTGCATCAAAAAGGGTAAAATGTCTAGGAATAAACTTAACAAGGAGGTGAAAGAACTATACTCTGAGAACCATAAAACACTGATGAAGGAAATTGAAGATGATACCAAGAAATGGAAAGATATTCCCTGTTCTTGGATTGGAAGAATTAATATTGTTAAAATGCCCATACTACCCAAAGCAATCTACCTATTTAATGCAATCCCTATCAAAATAACCATGACATTTTTCACAAAACTAGAACAAATAATTCCAAAATTTATATGGAACCACAAAAGATCCCAAATTGCCAGTGCAATATTGAGAAAAAAGACCAAAGCTTGAGATATCACCCTCCCTGACTTCAGACTATACTAAAAAGGTACCATCATCAAAGCAGCATAGTACTGACAAAAACCAACACATAGATTAATGGTACAGAATAGAGAGCCCGGAAATAAACCTGTACACTTAAGGTCAATTAACTTATGACAAAGAAAGTAAGAATACACAATGGAGAAAGACTGTCTTTTCAATAAGTGGTGCTGGGAAAACTGGACAGCTACATGTAAACGAATGAAATTAGAACATTCTCTAACACCATACACAAAAATAAGCTCAAAATGGATTAAAGATTTAAATGTAAGACCGGAAACATTAAAAACTTTTAGAAGAGAACATAGGCAGAACACTCTGACATAAATTGTGGCAATATATATTTTTTGATCCATTTCTTAAGGCAAAATAAATAAAAGCAAAAATAAACAAATAGCACATAATTAAATTTAAAGGTTTTTGCACAGCAAAGGAAACCATTGACAAAAAAAAAAGACATCCTACTGAATGGGAGAAAATGTTTGCAAATGATATGACCAATAAAGGATTAATATCTGAAATATATAAACAGCTCATACAACTCAATATCAAAAAAATGAATAACTCAATTAAAAAATGGGCAGAAGATCTGAATGAACAAAGATATACAGATGACTAACAGGGACATGAAAAGATGCTCAACACCACTAATCATCAGAGAAATGCAAATCAAAACTATACTGAGATATCACCTCAAACCTGTCAGAACAGCTGTCATCAAAGACCACAAATAACAAATGTTGGCAAGGATGTGGAGAAAAGGGAGCCCTCATACATTGTTGGTGGAAATGTAAACTGGTGCAGTCACTGTGGAAAACAACATGGAAGTTCCTCAAAAACTAAAAATAGAGCTACCATATGATCCAGAAATTCCACTCCTGTGTATATATCTGAAGAATATGAAAAAACTAATTCAAAAAGATACATGCACCCCAGTGTTCACAGCAGCGCTATTTAAAATAGTCAAGATATAAAAGCAACCTAAGTGTCTATCAACAGATGAACAGATAAAGAAGAAATGATATCTATAGATATACACACACACACACAAATACACACGCAATGGAATATTACTCAGCCTTAAAAAAGAATGAAATTCTGCCATTTGCAACAATGTGGATGAACCTAGAGAGCATTACGCTTAGTGAAATAAATCAGACAGAGAAAGACAAACACTCTATATTATCACTTATATGTGAAATCTAAAAAAAATAAAACAAATAAATGTATATAACAAAACAGAAACAGACTCACAAGTATAGAACAAACTAGTGCTTACCAGTGGGGAGAGGGAAGGTGGGAGGGGCAAGATAGGGGTATGGGATTAAGAAATACAAATTACTATGTATAAAATTGATAAGCAATATGAATATATTTTACAGCACAGGGAAATATAGCCATTATTTCATAATAACTTTAAATGGAGTATAATCTTTAAAAATATTGAATCACTATGTCACACATGTGAAACTAATATAATATTGTAAATCAACTATACTTTAAAAATTATGTATTTCCTCTACAACTGTTTACTGGTATTCTATATCTGATTGAGAGAGAAAGGGATGAAGCCTGTGAACAACATGACAGCCTCATGTACAGTAAGGCATTGCTACACATGTTTTTCAAGTGTTTACAATATTTCAAGAGGCATATCTAAAAACAAGATGGTACATGTTTAAGATAAAATGTTATAAATAGGTACATATCATCCATCAACAAGTCTAATATGACTTGAGTCCAATAACACTCTAAGGGAAATCATTAACATAATGAAAAGATATAAAAAAGAACCAAATGAGACTTTAAAAAATAAAAATACAACATCTGAAATTATAAAAGATAACAGGATAGGATTCACAGGAGATTGAATATTTCAGAAGAAAAGATCAGTAAACTTGAAGACTTGAAAATAATATTTACTGAAAATGAAGTACTGAGAAAAAAAGAGACCACAAAAAATAAATATAGCTTCAATAAGCCATAGGAAAATTTCAAGTAGTCTGAAATGTCTGAGTCCCAGAAAGGGGGATGAAGCAGAAAAAAATATATGAAGAAACAATGGTTGAAATTTATTAATATTTGATAAAAACTATAAAACCATAGGTCCAAGAATTTTAATGAACTCCACAGAAGAAACATAAGGTCACACCAAAGCATATCATAATGAAATTGTTGAAAATCAGCAATAAAAAAAATCTTAAAAGCAACTTTGTTTCTGTACAGAGAAAGATAAGAATGACCACAAAAATTATTCAAAAGAGGAAAGTGAAATGCTATCTCTGAATCACTGAAAGAGAAAAAAATGATCAAATTCTAATTCTATACTTAACTAAAATAGATTTTAAAAAATGGATGTGGATCAAAGACTTTTCAGCCAAACATCCTCTGTTCTGAGTGAATGCCAGGACACCCAGGTGAAACCAAGAATCTGCATGGACACCATCCTGGCATTCAAGGCTTCCATAATGGGGAGTGTAGCAATAAAGTGCTATTATCTGAACCAGCTTTACATATTGAAAAATGACCATCTCATTAATTGGTTAACTCAGAAATCTATTAAGTCATTCAACACACCTGGCTTTCAGTGTGCAAGGTACTGTGCTATATACTAGGGAATAAAGTAAATAAAGCATAGTCCCTGACCTCACAGAGCTTACAGGTTATCATGGAAGATAGAAATATAGGTGGAGGATTATAATATGGTGTCATGGATGCAATGATGCAGACTAGCCCAAGGAGTGATGAGAACCAAATGGGAAAACACCCAACTCAAACTAAAAAAGAACAGCAACAGCAACAAAAATGAAAACAAAACCACTCAACAGAAAGGACACTTTTATAGGATCCATAGCTCTTAGGTAAGAGGAAAAGGATTAAGTATTTTCAAGTAGCTAGGATACAACATATGTAAAGCACAGAGACAGGAGGATACTGTAATGTTTGAGCACTACTTCAGCGTAGCTAGAATTCAAGATGCTTGAAGGGACATGTGAGATTAGAAGTCCAAGAGCTCATTAGGACATAAAATATGAACACTGTAGTACGTTCTACTACAGAGTTTGAACTCTATTGTGAAGGCAACAACCATTCAATGGCTTTAAGAAGGTGAGAGAATCATTAGGATTGTAATTTCAAAATATTTGATAGTAATATGGAAATTAAATGGAGAATAATACTGAAGAGAAGTGGCAACTGGTATTTTTTACCAATCTAGGAGAGAAATGAAAAGTCTTGAAAGAAGACAGTGAGAGTGAGGATGAAAGAAAGGCAAATTCAGCAAAACTTTCCAGTAGACATAGCTGTCTGTCGTCACTGGACCTATGCTGCTGCTGATGTAGAATATCAAGGTGAATTTTCATTTTACTCACTTTTGTGAATCCCCAGACCTTTCACTACAGAAGCCCCTAAGCTTTAAAATACGTCATTCGATGCTTCATTCATGTCAAGCCTTAATAAGTAATAAAGAAGGACCAGTACAATTTAGGGAATTCAACTTAGAGCTCTTAGGTACCCAAATTGCAAGCCTAAAATCATCTGACCTTTCTTTCTTCCTGCTGAACTGTGTTATGAATAAGCTGTAGATGCAGTATTTCAAAACACTAATTCCTGTCTTCATTCCAGTTGTAAAAATGCCAAATTGAGAAAGGGATGAAGGGGGTGAGTAGCAGAAATCCCTCAATTAGAAACATGGAAGCAACTGCAGGAGCCATTTAATCCCATCAAGGAATAATAGAGCCACCTGTAACTTTTTAAAATAAAAAGTCATGTATTAAATACCAAACATAGTCATCTATTCACCATATCATACTGGGTACTAACTGTAGAAATAGTCATTAAGAAAACCATTTAAATACTGAGAGCCAATATTGAAGTAATGTTGCTATTTCTTTGTTTTAAAGGAAATGGGGAATCTGAAGTAAATTTACACTCGTGTGTGTGTGTGTGTGTGTGTGTGTGTGTGTGTGTGTGTATTCTAGATTCAGTATATCAGCTGAGCAAAACCCAGAATGAAGTTTAGGGCTGGAGATTGCTGGTGAAAAACAGGGAACTGAGGAGTGCAAAACTGAGATTCAAGAGAAGTAACGAATTTCAAGAGCGATTTGTAGTCTGCCCATGCTAAATGCATGATTTCACTTTGAGTAAGGAAACTTCCTTCCTCAAGGAAAATCTTCCTTCCTTTGGGTGACAAGAAAATGTCACCCGAAGTGCCCTAGACCCAAGTAAATTATCACCAAAACAAGCAGTCGGGAAATCAAATATTTGGGTGGAGGCTTCTGTGATTGAGGTCAGGGCAGTTGGGCAAGTTCATGAGTGTTATAGTCAGACAACAGCTAAAATATTTATACATTTCTGTGATGAGGACAAAAAGACTGTCCTTCTGCTTCCAGAGGGAAGGAGAGCTTCTGTACCTATGAAAATGGTACAGATGTCAGAGGGGCCACCTTCCCTGTCCTTTTAAAGCTCCAGAGTCCTTCCCCATCCACTCTCACCTATGGCATGTTACTCAGACTTTTCTATGTTGTCTGACACCCGTGACATTTTCCACCCTTTTAATATTTTCTTTGCCTTAAAAAAATCAGAATCAGATATGAAGCTGTTAAATTCCCTGGGGGTAGCAAGACTCTGTCCAGCTTCCTCTTCCACCCATACTAACTAGATAGACTTTTAGAGTGGGCACTTATACCTGTGTGTTAAATGAATGTATCAATTTGTATGTTAATTAGTTAAATGTTGATTTGGAAGGTGGGGAGTATAAAAAATAAGAAGTAAAATAGATACTTATCTCATTCCAAGAAGACCCAAAGGCCAATAGTTATGTTACAGAGAGAAAGATATTAGCTCATTGTACTTATTTCTAAAAGTTAAGTATCTCCAGGAACACTTTACAGGGCAGTCATCTCTTAGACGCTAAATGACCTCAAACAGAGAATGTATGAATCACCAGCATGCTTCTTCAGATGTTAAATGAGGTCCACTTGGAGGCCCAGCAGAGACCCAAGTTCTGTGATCCTTTGACTAGTCCTCGTGTAGATCATGGGGTCTGGGGCGTCTCAAACTCATCTTCAATTACAAAGACAGCTTACGGTGCCATTTGCTTATTGTCACCTTTGACTAGTCCCACTGGGGATAAGCCTCTTTTAGAGAATGCTTTCTCCAATTTTTGTATGATAATTTCACTTGAGGAATTCCTTGGATCTCAAGGATCCATTATCTAGGACCAGTTCGTCACTACAGAAGTACAGTCAGTCACACTAGAGAGACATGCCAGTGGGAGAAATGCTTTTGAGTCAATCCACATCCTTTATAAGGCATTCCCGTGAGAGGCAGAGTGCTTTGGATTTGGGGTCTTTATGACATCATAAACACGATTTTTTGTAGTACCACTAATTTTCCACTATGATTGTACTTTTTCTTTCTACCCTTATGGATTGTGTGCGTCGTGAGAAACGCCAGTACGTCCTATTCAGTCCTCTCTCCCCAGCGCAGTAACCAAGAAATCCAGTGCTATCTGTTGACTTAATGGTTGAACCTGCTTATTTAGAAGGATGTACCTTCTGAGACATTGTGATAACAGCAGACTTAAAAGCAGCATGTTCTTAGGGGAAAAGGTCTTTTTTGAAGATGATCTAATCTATATCTCCTTTGAGCAAAGAAGTAGAAAAAAGAGAGATGAAGTTAGTTTTGAAAAAAAGAGAGATGAAGTTAGTTTTGATGGAAAGATTCAGTTTTGACTCCAAGACTGGAAAGTGGTGGTGAGGATTGTGACACTGAGGCAATCTACCTGGGTTCAAATCCTGGCTCTGCTGATGGTGACTCTGTTCCTTGGGCAAGTTTCTTAACTTCTCTGTGCATCCACTTCCTCATTTATAAATGAGATCCTAGTAGTACCTGCCTCATAGGGTTGTTGTGTTGGTTGAAGGAGTAATGCGCAAAGCACTTAAAAACAGTGCTTGGCACGTAAAGCGGTATATAAGAACAATACTAGCTGTTGTCGCTGTTGTTTCATGCAAAGTTACTGCATCCAAAAATGTAAGAGTTTGAAAGGCCTCAAAGGTCATCCAGTCTTGATCTCACATGGTAACAGTTGTTTCTGTCTTTGGGATCACAGTAAAATTTCAGCTTCCACAAATTTTGCTGTACCTGTCAGGACCCAACTTCAGGTTTAATTGCTGTAGGGGGATGGTTGATCAGAATCCCTTGCAGAGCCTGCACAGTGAGTACTTCTTTTAGCTTCTACCTCTCTTGGAAGGATCAGGACACCTTGATCCATATGCTTTCTTTGTGGTCATGGCTCTACTGCTGTTGTGGCAGAGTTTGACTGGGAAACTAACAACCGTCTATCACATTGTCTTCAAACTTGGAGAAGAGGCAACTCATAGGCACCCTCAGTATAGACGGGGTAATGTGTGTTCTGCTTTTAATTGTAATGATAACAGTTAACAGTGTTACCAACCAGTATTATTAGCTTTCAAATTTATACAAAACTTTGCTATTTTCAAATTGCATCTATGTAATGATTGCGTTTGAGGCTCAAAGCCTTTCTGCAAATGCATGACATGGACTCTTGGTTTCACATTAGAGGAAATGAAGCTCTGAAAGAGTCAAAATAAAGACTTATTGGCAGAGCCATACCTGCTGGATCCCTGTCCAGTGCTTTTCCACTACAGCATATTTATTTCACAGTCAGCCAAGAAAGAAAGGGAACTAATTGTCTGAATATTCCTTGGGCATCTGGGAGTTTGAAAGTCTGTGAGATGCACAGCATATGCTCCAACTAAAGACAGAATACAGTCTCAGATCCACACCAGGGGAGATTCATTGCAAATTCTCTAATTGATGATTTGTGCACATTTTCCTCAAGGACAAGTTGTTGTCTATATGAAGGCCTCCTGTCAGGGTCAGAGGTGAACCAAAATGAATAGATCTGATGAGTCTGACACCCTGATGGGAAATGCCAGACTTGTAAACAAAAGGAAGCAGGAAAATAGCATGCATTGTTCTCAGCACTTATACATGTGAACTCCCTTACTTCTTCTCACAGCATCCCTCTACGGCAGTACTGTGATATTCTCATTTTATAGATGAGGAAACTGAAGCCAAAAGAATTAATCACTTGCCTGAGATTATGTAACTGGCAGAGTCTTGTAGACTCCTTTAACTATTTTGATTTCTAGAAATAGAAGTCTAAATAGAAACACAACTATGATATGCTATTTGCTGAGCTTCTGTGTTTCAGACGATCACAAATCCTTCAAGCTTGCTTGGTGTGTTTTTTTATTTTTTGGTTTTTTTCAGCATCACAGATAGCCTACTGAGAGAGTACAGGGAAGAAGAAAACTCCCAGAGTGTTTCCACATTCGATTAGTATAACACAGGAAGATATAAATTTTTAAAAATTAAATTTCTTATCATTAAAATCGCTACTTATAAAACAAAATAAAATATTAGAAAAGAGGGCCTTTTAAGACTGAGCTCCTCAGATGCTCTTAAGAGATTTGTCATTGATCATTAATGATATCAGCTTTCTATGGCTTGCTTCCCACTCACTGACTAAGCTCCCAAAACTCTGAGATGCTCATGCCAGTCTCGAGAGCTTCATCTTAAATAGATACGCAAGGTCTACGTGCTGAGCTGATGAGATTTCGCCATATGGAGTTGGATTCCTCATTTGAGCTGTGATAGTGCTTTAAAGGGTACAAGTTCCACAATGCTGCAATTGCAAGTAAGGAAACTGGGAACATTCCTGAAGGTTATGAAAAGGCAGGGAGGCTCTGAATCAAAGAACAGAGAAGGTGGTCTTGAGGAGAACTAGAAGGGTGGCTCTGAGTGTGTCTCAGGTGCAAGCCCCTTATCCTAAAGATTTTAAACAAGTGCCTCAAAAAAACACGTGATTTTGAAGGTGAGAAAGAGTCTTTAAGTTGATGAGAACCACAAATGATGTGGGTCCAGAGGATCCAGCTTTGAGGGGAGAAAACCAGCAGAGGCAGGGCTGGTGTTCACCAAAAGAGGAGCAATCAAGTAACAGAGGCAGGGAATCAAACTAAGAAACTCAGGAACTGGTAAGAACCAGGTAAGCCAACAGTCCTTGAACAAGGAGTCACCACGACGTCCTAGGAAAAGGCAGAAATACTGACAGAGAGACAGGTGGATAGACAGCTCCTTTCTGAATAAAGGGACTATCTCGATTATCAAGATTATCAACCCTAACTAGATTATCAAGTACAATGATAAGTAAACACATCATAGCCACTGAATTCTTCAAGTAAATGGTCTGGTTGGTGATAGAGAACAATCAAAAAATTACACCATAAATATAAAACTGCAATTCTGATAAGTTTTATAAAGGAGAGGTTCAAGATGCTGTGAGAATATGTGATAGAAGATTTGAGCCAGGAAGGTCATGGAAGTGTTCCCTGAGTGATACTTGTGCTAAAATCAGAAGGAAAATTAGAAATTAGATAAAATGGCAAAAGAAATTTTAGGTGAAGACACTTGTAATTGCCAAGAAACTATGGCAGGAGTGGGCTGGGGGAAATGGCTAGAACATTATGGTTAGAGATGAAGCTAGAATTACATTCAGGGTTCTGTGGAGCACACAAACTTGGTTCCAGTAAGGAGTGTGTTTTTTTATCTGAAGTGCAATGGAAGACAGACGTGTAAGCAGAGGCAGCAGAGGGGATAAAGGACCATCAGTCAGACTGGTGATTTGAAATGTGCATGACGGACCGGAAGAGACTAAAGCATTTGTGAGTATGCAAATTAAGAGGCAATGAACTAGGCAGTGGGCTAGATCTACACGAAAGGATCTTGAACTAAGTAGAAGGAAAGAATTGAGAAGATTCCAATCAATAGAAGGAAATCCTGTTGCTCCAGTTGGCTGACGTCACACAACCACAGCTTAAGCTAGCTGAATCAATTTGGTCTTATTGAATTTTCCCTTCTTACTGGCTAGAAAAAATTAACATGACAAAGATGTGGCAGTATGGCTTAGAGTTGAGGAAAGCAAGACTCCAGAATCTGCCTAGACTATTCCAGAGCCTAAGATAGCTGAGGAGGCGCAGCCAGTGCCTAGAGATTGCCAAGCATGAGAAAAATAAATGCTGTGGAGCATTTGACAGGTTTGAGCTTCCCAGCATGAACTGATGGGTGAAGATGTTAGACTGTAAGGAATTGAGAAGAGAGAAAATAATGAAACTACAGAGACAAAATATATAAACTAACCTTTGGAGAGAATTCTTTAGGAAAAAGGAGAGATTAGTTGAAAGGGCATAACGTTGAGGGAAAGGAATATTAAGAAGGGATGCGATCTTTAGGAAAAAACAGAATCTCCAGTGAGGTTGATGTTAGCTGTAGCTTTTTCAAAGATATCTTTCATTAGGCTGGGAAACTTCCATCTTATTCCTACTTCGCTGAGAGGTTTGTGTTTTCATCACGAATGAGCATTTTACCTTTTAAAAATAGTTCTTCTGCCTCTATTGAGTAATCATATTCATCTTCCTTTTATTCTGTTAATACGATTATTTTTTCAAAATTTAAAGCAACATTTTACTCCTCTGATAAACCCTTTCTGATCTTGATTCATTATGTTTTATATATCAATTTTTATATTTCAATTTTTTATATAGCAAATAAAAATGTTTTTTATTAGCTATTTTGTAGGATTTTTGTAATCTGTGTCCATGAGGGATGTTTCCCTTTAATTTGTTTTCCCTTCTCTTCTTTCTTTTGTATTGTTTATAATGTATGTATCAGGTTTCATCATCAGACTTAGGTTGACCTCTTAAAATGAGTCCAGGAGTGTTCCCCCATTTTTTAAAAAGAGGATGGACTATTGGAATTCATCAGATAAACCAACTGGGCCCTGAGGTTTTTCTTATGTAAATGTTTTCTTTGTGGAGTATTTAATCCACTTGTATCATTGATAAGGTTGAACTTATGTTAATCATTTTATTATTAGTCATCTTGATTTTGCTTCTCTGTTCTTCCTACCTTCATGTGTATTTGAATATTTTCATAAATCCATTTTATCTGACTGTAAACTATACTTTTTTGCATGTTTGGTAGTTGCTCTAGGATTAGAAATAAGTATAATTTTCAGTCTGCTTAGAGTTAATTTTCTACTATTGCAAGTAAATACAGAAATCTTTCAATCCCTTATGTCACGTAGGTCCATTTATTCCAAGCTTTCTTTATGCTGGAGTTGAAGCAGATCCTGAGGTTCCTGGTAGATATTATCATGGGAAACAGAGACTATCTCTTAACGATATGTGACTATAACAGTCGTCAGAGAATTAGATATAAATTCCCCATTTAACAGATTTGAAGATGTAAATTGACTTGTCCAATACAAAACAGCTGGTGCTTTCTAATAATGACCCTGAATCCAATCCAATATGCCTGATATAATTCCATAAGCAGTATCTTTTCTGTGATAAGAGGAAATGAAGTATAAATAAACACCTAGCAATATCCTGACATGGAGAGGGAAGGGGAAGTGGGATATCATTTGTTCTCCCTGATGTGAAGTTCTTGATTTAAAAAATTATATTCTAGGCATGCACTTAGGGAAGAGCACAGGCTCTGAAGGCCAACAAATTTTGGTAAATTTGTTGACTGATGTCTTTACTTCTCCCTTGTCCTCAACAGCAGCAAAACAGTACTTTGAGTCTACAAAAAAATAAATGCTTCTTGGTTAGTTGACTACGGCAGATTCTCATGGGTCAAACTGGGATGACTGAACATAGGGCTTTTTTTTTTTTTTTTTTTTTTTTAAACATCTTTATTGGGGTATAATTGCTTTACAATGGTGTGTTAGTTTCTGCTTTACAACAAAGTGAATCAGCTATACATATACATATGTTCCCATATGTCTTCCCTCTTGCGTCTCCCTCCCTCCCACTCTCCCCATCCCACCCTTCCAGGCTGTCACAAAGCACCGAGCTAATATCCCTGTGCCTTGCGGCTGCTTCCCCCCAGCTATCTACCTTACTACGTTTGTTAGTGTGTATATGTCCATGACTCTCTCTCGCCCTGTCAAAACTCACCCTTCCCCCTCCCCATATCCTTAAGTCCGTTCTCCAGTAGGTCTGCGTCTTTATTCCTATCTTACCCCTAGGTTCTTCATGACATTTTTTTCCCTTAAATTCCATATATATGTGTTAGCATACGGTATTTGTCTTTGTCTTTCTGACTTACTTCACTCTGTATGACAGATTCTAGGTCTATCCATCTCATTACAAATAGCTCAATTTCATTTCTTTTTAAGGCTGAGTAATATTCCATTGTGTATATGTGCCACATCTTCTTTATCCATTCATCCGATGATGGGCGCTTAGGTTGTTTCCATGTCCTGGCTATTGTAAATAGAGCTGCAATGAACATTTTGGTACATGACTCTCTTTGAATTTTGGTTTTCTCAGGGTATATGCCAAGTAGTGGGATTGCTGGGTCATATGGTAATTCTATTTGTAGTTTTTTAAGGAACCTCCATACTGTTCTCCACAGTGGCTGAACCAATTCACATTCCCACCAGCAGTGCAAGAGTGTCCCCTTTTCTCCACACCCTCTCCAGCATTTATTGTTTCTTGATTTTTTGATGATGGCCATTCTGACTGGTGTGAGATGATATCTCATTGTAGTTTTGATTTGCATTTCTCTAATGATTAATGATGTTGAGCATTCTTTCATGTGTTTGTTGGCAATCTGTATATCTTCTTTGGAGAAATGTCTATTTAGGTCTTCTGCCCATTTTTGGATGGGGTTGTTTGTTTTTTTGTTATTGAGCTGCATGAGCTGCTTGTAAATTTTGGAGATTAATCCTTTGTCAGTTGCTTCATTTGCAAATGTTTTCTCCCATTCTGAGGGTTGTCTTTTGGTCTTGGTTATGGTTTCCTTTGCTGTGCAAAAGCTTTGAAGTTTCATTAGGTCCCATTTGTTTATTTTTGTTTTTATTTCCATTACTCTAGGAGGTGGGTCAGAAAGGATCTTGCTGTGATTTATGTCATAGAGTGTTCTTCCTATGTTTTCTTCTAAGAGTTTGATAGTTTCTGGCCTTACATTTAGGTCTTTAATCCATTTTGAGCTTATTTTTGTGTATGGTGTTAGGGAGTGATCTAATCTCATACTTTTACATGTACCTGTCCAGTTTTCCCAGCACCATTTATTGAAGAGGCTGTCCTTTCTCCACTGTACATTCCTGCCTCCTTTATCAAAGATAAGGTGTCCATATGTGCGTGGGTTTATCTCTGGGCTTTCTATCCTGTTCCACTGATCTGTCTTTCTGTTTTTGTGCCAGTACCATACTGTCTTGATTACTGTTGCTTTGTAATATAGTCTGAAGTCAGGGAGCCTGATTCCTCCAGCTCCTTTTTTCGTTCTCAAGATTGCTTTGGCTATTCGGGGTCTTTTGTGTTTCCATACAAATTGCGAAATTTTTTGTTCTAGTTCTGTGAAAAATGCCAGTGGTAGTTTGATAGGGATTGCATTGAATCTGTAGATTGCTTTGGGTAGTAGAGTCATTTTCACAATGTTGATTCTTCCCATCCAAGAACATGGTATATCTCTCCATCTATTTGTATCATCTTTAATTTCTTTCATCAGTGTCTTATAATTTTCTGCATACAGGTCTTTCGTATCCTTAGGTAGGTTTATTCCTAGATATTTTATTCTTTTTGTTGCAATGGTAAATGGGAGTGTTTTCTTGATTTCACTTTCAGATTTTTCATCATTAGTATATAGGAATGCCAGAGATTTCTGTGCATTCATTTTGTATCCTGCTACTTTACCAAATTCATTGATTAGCTCTAGTAGTTTTCTGGTAGCATCTTTAGGATTCTCTATGTATAGTATCATGTCATCTGCAAACAGTGACAGCTTTACTTCTTCTTGTCCAATTTGGATTCCTTTTATTTCCTTTTCTTCTCTGATTGCTGTGGCTAAAACTTCCAAAACTATGTTGAATAAGAGTGGTGAGAGTGGGCAACCTTGTCTTGTTCCTGATCTTAGTGGAAATGCTTTCAGTTTTTCACCATTGAGGATGATGTTTGCTGTGGGCTTCTCATATATGGCTTTTATTATGTTTAGGAAAGTTCCCTCTATGCCTACTTTCTGGAGGGTTTTTATCATAAATGGGTGTTGAATTTTGTCGAAAGCTTTCTCTGCATCTATTGAGATGATCATATGGTTTTTCTCCTTCAATTTGTTAATATAGTTTATCACATTGATTGATTTGCGTATATTGAAGAATCCTTGCATTCCTGGAATAAACCCCACTTGATCATGGTGTATGATCCTTTTAATGTGCTGTTGGATTCTGTTTGCTAGTATTTTGTTGAGGATTTTTGCATCTATGTTCATCAGTGATATTGGCCGGTAGTTTTCTTTCTTTGTGACATCCTTGTCTGGTTTTGGTATCAAGGTGATGGTGGCTTCGTAGAAGGAATTTGGGAGTGTTCCTCCCTCTGCTATATTTTGGAAGAGTTTGAGAAGGATAGGTGTTAGCTCTTCTCTAAACGTTTGATAGAATTCACCTGTGAAGCCATCTGGTCCTGGGCTTTTGTTTGTTGGAAGGTTTTTAATCACAGTTTCAATTTCAGTGCTTGTGATTGGTCTGTTCATATTTTCTATTTCTTCCTGATTCAGTCTTGGCAGGTTGTGCATTTCTAAGAATTTGTCCATTTCTTCCAGATTGTCCATTTTATTGGCATAGAGTTGCTTGTAGTAATCTCTCATGATTTTTTTTATTTCTGCAGTGTCAGTTGTTACTTCTCCTTTTTCATTTCTAATTCTATTGATTTGAGTCTTCTCCCTTTTTTTCTTGATGAGTCTGGCTAGTGGTTTATCTATTTTGTTTATCTTCTCAAAGAACCAGCTTTTAGTTTTATTGATCTTTGCTATTGTTTCCTTCATTTCTTTTTCATTTATTTCTGATCTGATTTTTATGATTTCTTTCCTTCTGCTAGCTTTGGGGTTTTTTTGTTCTTCTTTCTCTAATTGCTTGAGGTGCAAGGTTAGGTTGTTTATTCGAGATGTTTCCTGCTTCTTAAGGTGGGCTTGTATTGCTATAAACTTCCCCCTTAGAACTGCTTTTGCTGCATCCCATAGGTTTTGGGTCGTTGTGTCTCCATTGTCATTTGTTTCTAGGTATTTTTTTATTTCCTCTTTGATTTCTTCAGTGATCACTTCATTATTAAGTAGTGTATTGTTTAGCCTCCATGTGTTTGTATTTTTTACAGATCTTTTCCTGTAATTGATATCTAGTCTCATGGCGTTGTGGTCGGAAAAGATACTTGATACAATTTCAGTTTTCTTAAATTTACCAAGGCTTGATTTGTGACCCAAGATATGATCTATCCTGGAGAATGTTCCATGAGCACTTGAGAAAAATGTGTATTCTGTTGTTTTTGGATGGAGTGTCCTATAAATATCAATTAAGTCCATCTTGTTTAATGTATCATTTAAAGCTTGTGTTTCCTTATTTATTTTCATTTTGGATGATCTGTCCATGGGTGAAAGTGGGGTGTTAAAGTCCCCTACTATGAATGTGTTACTGTTGATCTCCCCTTTTATGGTTGTTAGTATTTGCCTTATGTATTGAGGTGCTCCTATGTTGGGTGCATAAATATTTACAATTGTTATATCTTCTTCTTGGATCGATCCCTTGATCATTATGTAGTGTCCTTCTTTGTCCCTTTTAATAGTCCTTATTTTAAAGTCTATTTTGTCTGATATGAGAATTGCTACTCCAGCTTTCTTTTGGTTTCCATTTGCATGGAATATCTTTTTCCATCCCCTTACTTTCAGTCTGTATGTGTCTCTAGTTCTGAAGTGGGTCTCTTGTAGACAGCATATATAAGGGTCTTGTTTTTGTATCCATTCAGCCAATCTGTGTCTTTTGGTGGGAGCATTTAGTCCATTTACATTTAAGGTAATTATTGATATGTATGTTCCTATTTCCATTTTATATATTGTTTTGGGTTCGCTACTATAGGTCATTTCCTTCTCTTGTGTTTCGTGTCTAGAGAAGTTCCTTTAGCATTTGTTGTAAAGCTGGTTTGGTGGTGCTGAACTCTCTCAGCTTTTGCTTGTCTGTAAAGGTTTTAATTTCTCCATCAAATGTGAATGAGATCCTTGCTGGGTAGAGTAGTCTTGGTTTCAGGCTATTCTCCTTCATCACTTTCAGTATGTCCTGCCACTCCCTTCTGGCTTGTAGGGTTTCTGCTGAGAGATCAGCTGTTAACCTTATGGGGATTCCCTTGTGTGTTATTTGTTGTTTTTCCCTTGCTGCTTTTAATATGCTTTCTTTGTATTTAATTTTTGACAGTTTGATTAATATGTGTCTTGGCGTGTTTCTCCTTGTATTTATCCTGTATGGGACCCTCTGTGCTTCCTGGACTTGATTAACTATTTCCTTTCCCATATTAGGGAAGTTTTCAACTATGATCTCTTCAAATATTTTCTCAGTCCCTTTCTTTCTTTCTTCTTCTTCTGGAACCCCTATAATTCGAATGTTGGTGCGTTTCATGTTGTCCCAGAGGTCTCTGAGACTGTCCTCAGTTCTTTTCATTCTTTTTTCTTTATTCTGCTCTGCAGTAGTTATTTCCACTACTTTATCTTCCAGGTCACTTATCCGTTCTTCTGCCTCAGTTATTCTGCTATTGATCCTATCTAGAGTGATTTTAATTTCATTTATTGCATTGTTCATCGTTGCTTGTTTCATCTTTAGTTCTTGTAGGTCCTTGTTAACTGTTTCTTGCATTTTGTCCATTCTACTTCCAAGATTTCGGATCATCCTTACTATCATTATTCTGAATTCTTTTTCAGGTAGATTGCCTATTTCCTCTTCATTTGTTAGGTCTGGTGGGTTTTTATCCTGCTCCTTCATCTGCTGTGTGTTTTTCTGTCTTCTCATTTTGCTTATCTTACTGTGTTTGGGGTCTCCTTTTTGCAGGCTGCACTTTCGTAGTTCCCGTTGTTTTTGATGTCTGTCTCCAGTGGCTAAGGTTGTTTCAGTGGGTTGTGTAGGCTTCCTGGTGGAGGGGACTAGTGCCTGTGTTGTGCTGGATGAGGCTGGATCTTGTCTCTCTAGTGGGCAGGTTCACGTCTGGTGGTGTGTTTTGGGGTGTCTGTGGCCTTATTATGATTTTAGGCAGCCTCTCTGCTAAAGGGTGGGGTTGTGTTCCTGTTTTGCTAGTTGTTTGGCATAGGTTGTCCAGCACTGTGGCTTGCTGGTCGTTGAGTGAAGCTGGGTGCTGGTGTTAAGATGGAGGTCTCTGGGATATTTCCACCGTTTAATATTATGTGGAGCTGGGAGGTCTCTTGTTGACCAGTGTCCTGAAGTTGGCTCTCCTACCTCAGAGGCAGAGCCCTGACTCCTGGCTGGAGCACCAAGAGCCTTTCATCCACACAGCTCAGAATAAAAGGGAGAAAAAGTAGGGAGAATTAGTAGAAGTATGAGTAAAGAAAGAAGGAAAGGAGGAAAGGAAGGAAGGAAGAAAGAAGCAAAGAAGGAAAGAAAGGAGGGAGGGAGGGAGGGAGGGAGGAAGGAAGGAAGGAGGGAAAGAAGGAAAAAAGACAGAAAGAAAGATGATACAGTAAAAATAAAATAAAGTATAATATAGTTATTGAATTAAAAAATATTTAGAAAAAAAAAAAAAAAAAAGGGACGGATAGAACCTTAGGACAAATGTTGGAAGCAAAGCTATACAGAGAAAATCTTACACAGAAGCATACACATACACCTTCACAAAAAGAGGTAAAGGGGGAAAAATCATAAATCCTGCTCCCTGAGACCACCTCCTCAATTTGGGGTGATTCGTTGTCTAAAGGAGGGAGGGAAGGAAGGAAAGAAAGAAAGAACGAAGGTAAAGTATAATAAAGTTATTACAATTAAACTTAATTATTAAGAAAAAGAATTTTTAAAAAAAAGTCATGGACGGATAGAGCCCTAGGACAAATGGTGGAAGCTAGAGTATACAGACTAGATGTCACACAGGAGCATACACGTACACCTTCACAAAAAGAGGAAAAGGGAAAAAAATCATAGATTTCGCTCCTAAATTCCACCTCTTCAATTTGGGATCATTCCTTGTCTATTCAGGTATTCCACAGATGCAGGGTATATCAAGTTGATTGTGGAGCTTTAATCCGCTGCTTCTGTGGCTGCTGGGAGAGATTTCCCTTTCTCTTCTTTGTTTTCACAGCTCACAGGAGCTCAGCTTTGGATTTGGCCCTGCCTCTGCGTGTAGGTCGCTGGAGGGCGTCTGTTTTTTTCGCTCAGACAGGACGGGGTTAAAGGAGCCGCTGATTCGGGGCCTCCGGCTCACTCAGGCCGGGGGTTGGGGGATGGGGGAAGGAGGGGCACTGCGTGCGGGGCCGGCCTGCGGCGGCAGAGGCAGCGTGACGTTGCGGCAGAGGCCGGCGTGACGTTGCACCAGCCTGAGGCCCGCCGTGCGCTGTCCCGGGGAAGTTGTCCCTGGATCCCGGGAACCTGGCAGTGGCGGGCTGCACAGGCTCCGCGGAAGAGGGGTGTGGAGAGTGACCTGTGCTCGCACACAGGCCCCTTGGTGGCGGCAGCAGCAGCCTTAGCGTCTCCCGCCCGTCTCTGGGGTCCGCGGTTTTAGCCGCGGCTCGCGCCCGTCTCTGGGGTTTGCGCTTTCAGCCGCGGCTTGCGCCCGTCTCGGGGGCTTGCGCCCTCAGCCGCGGCTCGCGCCCGTCTCTGGGGTTTGTGCTTTCAGCCGCGGCTCGCGCCCGTCTCGGGGGCTCGCGCCCTCAGCCGCGGCTCGCGCCCGTCTCTGGGGTTCGCGCTTTTAGCCGCGGCTCGCGCCCGTCTCTGGAGTTCCTTTAAGCAGCGCTCTTAGACCCCTCTCCTCGCGCGCCAGGAGACAAAGAGGGAAGAAAAAGTCTCTTGCCTCTTCGGCCGGTGCAGGCTTTTCCCCGAACTCCCTCCCGGCTAGTCGTGGTGCACTAACCCCTTCAGGCTATGTTCAAGCCGCCAACCCCAGTCCTCTCCCTGAGCTCCGTCCAAAACCAAAACCCTAGCCTCAGCTCGCAGCCCCGCCCGCCCCGGTGGGTGAGCAGCAAGCCTCTCGGGTTGGTGAGTGCTGGTCGGCACCGATCTTCTGTGCAGGAATCTCCCCGCTTTGCCCTCCGCACCCGTCGCTGTGCACTACTCCGCGGTCCCGAAACTCCCCCCTCTGCCTCCCGCAGTCTCCGCCCGCGGAGGGGCTTCCTAGTGTGTGGAAACTTTTCCTCCTTCACAGCTCCCTCCCACTGGTGCAGGTGCCGTCCTTATTCTTTTGTCTCTGTTTTTTTCTTTTGCCCTACCCAGTTACGTGGGGAGTTTCTTGCCTTTTGGGAGGTCTGAGGTCTTCTGCCAGCCTTCAGTAGGAGTTCTATAGGAGTTGTTCCACGTGTGGATGTATTTCTGGTGTATCCGTGGGGAGGAAGGCGATCTCCGCGTCTTACTCTTCCGCCATCTTCAAGGTCCCCCCCGAACATAGGGCTTTTACTGCTCTCAGAAGATCAAATGTTTGCTTAAATCATTCTCAGCTGCTTTGAATAAACACTTTCCACAGTATATTTGGCTTCTGTTTCTTTGTCTTAAAAAAAGATGAACAATTCACAAAATGGTTCACAATGAAACAGAGAGAGAATATGGATGATGCCAGCTTACTTTAGCCCCTGTGGAAAGTATTATTAAAGGAACAGGGCTATTAAAATAAGCATAATGTAATATGGGGGCTGAACTGTGAAAATGAAAAATTTCCCTTTGGGTTTCAGTGGCTCCCTGTGGGTAAATTTCTAGGGAGCCTTGCAGGCACCCCAGCAGTTGGTTCCCAAGCCTCAGCCTCCCTGCACCCAGGAGAAATGTTTTCTACTTGTCCAGTGACTGTTGAGCAGTGATGGCTTAGAGCAACATAGAGAAATTTTGCATATGTTGGGAGCAACACCTAAACCTTCTCCTGCGGGATCTGAATCCTAGTTTTGGAAAGGAACTCTTCACCCCCTCCCAAGTTGATCATTTCAATGTTTTGTTTTTCCTTTAACTCTTGCCTGTTTATAGTTTCCTTCTTCTAATTAGCGATAATGATTCTTTACATTAAATTTGTCTATAGTAAATACTAGACAGTTTCTTTCTCTTGATTGAACGCTGACTTATAACCGAGCCAGAGAACTGAGATTAACAAATTAGTCTCAATTAAGGCTAATGACAGTCAAGCTATTTACAGAGAAGTGTTATAGGGGAAACAGAGTGTAAAATTAATTCAAGAGATGGGGAAAAAGTAGATAAAATTGGGAAGCAGCTCAAGATTGTAGAGTGAGCAGGAAACCCTCAATCAAGCCTGGGAGAGTTGAAGTTGATGTAGATAAGTCTCAGCAAATTGTAGATGTATTCCCAATTATCAAGGCTTCTCCGACTCACAATAATAAGATTTACTATACTTGCAAAAAGATAGGCATAAATAGCATAGTGATTGACAATCAGAAAACTTCTCTAGTACAAAAAAAAAGAAATTAATTGATCGGGACTACAATATGAAGAAAACTACACAATGTTGTAGAAATAGAAATCATTAATGACAGAGAAGATCCGAACTAACTCAGGAATGGGAATACATAAGCAGATAAATTATGGGGCTTAGGGATACAAAACACCTGTTTCATCTTGTTGTTATTTGTTATACTGTTTTAATAGCAGAGCAGACAGCTCTCCATAGCATGTTATAACCATGGCAGAAGACTGATTTTGGCGATATGGAAGCACTCTGATGATTTCAGAAAGACTGAGGGAGGAGAATCCAGTGAAAGATAGGGCCCCTTATAGTCACATAGGGTAGAAGCTCATACCGTGCAGTTAGATATTAAGCAGAAAGGTGACCGCTGAGGACTGGGGAACTTGAGGACATTCACAGTCACAAATAACACACCTACACCTCAGAGAAATTCCTATTGCTAGTTTGAATGTCAGTTGAAGGATAGAAGTCTAAAGATTCCAATGTGTGGACTGTAAAGTGGCAACTTTCTGGACTTCATCTGAAACTGAATAAATGATCACTATCACATCAGGCATGCTGAAAAAAAACAAGAAAATAAGATTTTTAATGGATTCTTTCTACCTTGAGTAAAAGACCCTTCCATCTCCTTTTCAAACCTTTTTTTTTTTTTATTTGAAAAACGATGTCCTTTAGTGTCATCAATTTTCACAAATATTCAGGAGGGGCTTAAAAAACACCAGCTTTCATATATGATTTTTTAGAGTCTTTCATGTGTGTGCCTGATGTAGGTAAATGCTGAAAATGTTCATGGCTGTGATTTATGTAAAAAGAGATGCTGTTCCCCTAACCAGTCTCATTCTGAACTGTTCAAACCCTTGTCACTAGGGCCATCAAGTGATCAAAAATAGCTCAGGTGTTGAGCTTCCATTTAATAACTCCACAGGGTATAAGCCTTGTCAAAAGCTCAAGCAGGATGATTCTTTGTACTATTTCTTTTTTCTTTTTTTCTTTTTAATCAACAGAGATGGGATGCAAAGAACATTAAATGAAATGTCGAGAGACCTGGGATCATACCTCAGCTCTGTTTTTAACTTGTTCTGTGACTTTGGAACCATCTTATCTCTCGGGGCCTTAGTTTCCTCAACTAAAAATATGGACAGAGATGCCATTGTCACATAGTTATAGGTATAAAGGCCCTTTAAGAAACATGGTGTTATAGAGATGGGAGATGCGACTACTTTTCCTTAGAGTAAAACAGAGTTAAAAAAAAAAAAAAGACAAACAGCCATTTATTTAATAGAACCTCAATTTTTTTTTTTTTGGTCAAGAAAACAAATCTAAGGCTAATCTTGCACAATTTCATTATACAAGAGGGAAAGGTGATTTGCAGAGAGTCTATACAAGCTTATAAGCTGAATGGTTACCACTCTATCTCCCCATATGTAGGTAGTTGAGGAATGGTTTACTAGGGGTGAGCTAACAGGGCTGTAGTTTGCTTCCTTCACTAACCAGTAGAACACCGTCCATCTTCACAGAGCTTTGGTCCTCTGGGAGTATCCTGGATGATGGGCTTGACCTGTGAAATAGCTACAGATGCTGCCCTACCTGCCTAGTGTCTGGTGTTATTGAGATGTAGGCTGGAACGCGTGGGTCCTCCCTTTGAATCAGCTCCCTGGCACCACAGTGGCCAGTTGTTATATTGGTTGGTCATTAGAGTGGCAAGTCTCTGTCTATGTCTATTCAGACCATCATGTCTGCCCCTGCAGCTTCCCCCGGCATTCTTCAAGGTGAACTCCTCTTGTGAGCCCCTTATACACTCATATGTATGGTAAACTCTTTGTAAAGTTCTAAGGAAATATAAATAGTAACCAGAAGAGATAGACAGGGAAGTACACACAGAGAAAGACAGAGGGAGACAGCGATCCAGATGCAGAAAGTACAAAGTCCAGGTGCAAAAATAAAGAAACTCTGATTCATGATCTCAATATGTGGTGATATAGTGAAAAAAGCAGTAACTTTGAGTCAGAAAAGTCTCAATTTATATCCTTACCAGCAGTATCCCTTTGGAGGAGTTGATTAACTTACTGAGCTGGTGAACTCATCTGTAAAATGGAGACTATCATATATGCTATAGGGTCATTTTGAAGATTAAAGGAGGTGTTTTGCAAATGCTTGTAAATAAAAGTCTAACCCCCTTCCTTATATTTTATTATTCAAAGAAACCTACAGTCTATGAGGATAAGCAGAAAGACTCTGTTATGATGTAAAGCAGCAAACTACTTCATTGTAAGTAAGAATAGAGTGTTATAAGAATAGAAAAAAATGAGTCTTGAGTAATGAAATCTCAGCAGTGAGAGAGAAAATACACCCAGTGAAAGGAACAGTGTGTCAAAAGTCTGTGTGTCCACTATGGAGAACAGTATGGAGGTTCCTTTAAAAACTAAAAATAGAACTACCATACGACCCAGCAATCCCACTACTGGGCATATACCCTGAGAAAACCATAATTCAAAAAGAGTCATGTACCACAATGTTCATTGCAGCTCTATTTACAATAGCCAGGACACGGAAGCAACCTAAGTGTCCATCGACAGATGAATGGATAAAGAAGATGTGGCACATATATACAACGGAATATTACTCAGCCATAAAAAGAAACAAAATTGAGTTATTTGTAGTCAGGTTGATGGGCCTAGAGACTGTCATACAGAGTGAAGTCAGAAAGAGAAAAACAAATACCATATGCTAACACATATATATGGAATCTAAAAAAAAAAAAAAAGTGGTCATGAAGAACCTAGGGGCAAGACGGGAATAAAGACACAGACCTACTAGAGAATGGACTTGAGAATATGGGGAGGGGGAAGGGTAAGCTGGGACGAAGTAAGAGAGTGGCATGGACATATGTACATTACCAAATGTAAAATAGATAGCTAGTGGGAAGCAGCCGCATAGCACAAGGAGATCAGCTCAGTGGTTTGTGACCACCTAGAGGGGTGGGATAGGGAGGGTGGGAGGGAGGGAGACGCAAGAGGGAAGAGATATGGGAGCATATGTATATGTATAGCTGATTCACTTTGTTATAAAGCAGAAACTAACACACCACTGTAAAGCATTTATACTCTAATAAACATGTTAAAAAAAAAAAGTCTGTGTGTCAGGCAAAGCTAAGAGCAATGAGTTGCCAGGGTAACTGAAATGAAGATTTTGTTTGGGTTATTTTGGAGTGGGGCAGGGGCTGGGCTTGGAGGTGGGATTAGGAAGGAGATTAGCTTGCTGAGAGACGATACTGCAAAGATAGAATGGCTACCCAGGCTTGACTTACTCACTAAAGGACCTGAAATGCAGCATGAAGTTATGGAAAGAAGGGGCTGAAAACGTGGGTTGTGTAAAAGCACAAGCAAGATGTACGAAGCAAGATGTGTAAAAAGGTAAAGAGCTTCAAACTCTCCATCTTTCTCGGCGTTCCAATCACTGCATCTTTGGTTTGTGACCCCTATGATTAATCTTTAATACAGTCTTGGTGAGACATGCATGAATTATGCATTTCCCTTTTTTTATCCCAGCATAATCACTTGAAGAAAATTCAGGTCTCAAGTTTTACCTTACTGCTATGTGTCTAAGAGTTTATCATCTTTTTTCATTTTTTCCATTTCCATCCAAGCCCATTAAGTTTGGTACTCAAAAATTCTATTTTTAGGACTTGGAAAGAATTAATAGAATATAATAAATATATAACTGTATTTTGTTTCTTACTTTCTCATAAAATACATTCAGTAAGGAACTTTTTTCAATTGCCATTTCATAAAAGCACAAGCAGTTCCACAAATTTTATGATTACTCATAGAAAACAGACAAGCTCCATGGTCATTTTTAATTGTCACCATATTCTCAATTGTTTTTAAAAAACTCATTCTCTTCCAGATAGTAATACAACTTGGATAAATTCATTATCCCTAGTTTAAAGCCTCTTTTCTCCCTAATTTGAACTAGTAAAGATGGAAGGCATCTAGTTAGCTTTATTTCTTTCTCCCTAACCTACACCCCTATCCACACTGCTCTGGCTAACCCCTTTGGGCTGAAAAGTAGGCAGCCAGCAGAGTAAAAGAGGGCAGAACGTTTTTCACATCATCATATGATCTCATGATTTTTAGGCCTGGTAATCATTTACAGCCAATAGTTTCTTTGGTTGATTCTTCAGTGAATCCGTTGGGAAATGTCCTCCTGAACCCCTCTAACTGCTACTCCTGAAATGGGAGTGATGAAAACTCTTCTTCCAGCTATGGCTCCTCTTCCAGCCCCCACTGTTATAAAAGTCTACTAGGAGTTCAGCAGGTAAACTTCAGGAAAGTGATGCTTCCTCTGGAAAAATACTCCAAGCAGGTGGTATGTTGAATACCAAAATGAGAGCAGCCAGAGATGAGATTAGGGGAGAGCCAAAGACAGCCCGTGGAATATTACACAAACAGAAAGGCCACCATCTGTTGAGGACTTACTACGTTTCAGGCAGTCTATTTAGATTTTGACCCATGATCCATCCACTTCTTACAAAACATCATGAAAAAAAGTGAACAACAGATTTGAAATAAGGGAGTTACTAATCAGATTTTTACTTGTTACACAAAACCAGGTGGTCTTTCTAAAATGTGAGCCTGATCATATTATGTCCTTGTCTGGAACACCACGCTCAAGATAAAAACCCAAACTTCTTGTAATCTCGTGGAAATGCATGATCTAGTCACTCCGACACCTAAAACAACCTCATTTATGATAGCTGAGTCTACTCCTAAATTTATTAAAAGACTTGAAGGAATAAGTTACTCTAAGTGGTCAATAAAACTTTAGCTCTTATTATGATTCCCTTGCCTTCTTCATCTTGACTCCAGTCCTGTATTGATGTTATTCCCTCTGTCCAGAATGCTCTTCACCCACCCCCATTCCATCCCACCTGCCTAATTCCTGCTTGTCCGTTAAGTCTTAGACTAGAGTACTCCCTGGTGCCTGCACTGAGCTCTGAAGACCGTGCTGAGTATGTTTCTTATGAACTCAGTGTGCTGGCCTCTATAATAATATATACAAGAGTGATTCTAATTACGTATCTTCCTCCCACAAGATAGTACAAACTTTGTAAGAAGAGAGCTGGAATAACGTTGACCATTTTTCTGCATCCAGGTCATCTCCCGGCATGTAATATACACCTAAGAAATGTTTGTTGATTCGTAGATAAGTTCATTTGTGTCACATTTTAGATTCTATGTATAAGTGATATCATATGGTATTTGTCTTTCTCTTTCTGACTTACTTAGTATGATAATCTCTAGGTCCATCCCTATTGCTGTAAATGGCATTATTTCATTCTTTTTTGTGGCTGAGTAGTATTCCATTGTATAATATATGTATACTACATCTTCTGTATTCATTCAACAGACTCACAGACATAAAGAACAGACTTGTGGTTGCCAAGGAGGAGGTGGGGTGGAAGAGGAATGGATTGGGAGTGTGGGGTTGGCAGATGCAAACTATTACATATAGAATGGATAAACAACAAGGTCCTATTTTACAGCACAGAGAACTATATTCAATATCCTGTAATAAACCATAATGGAAAAGAAAAAAATGTTTGTTGAGTGAAAAGTTCAGAGATACATATGTATTTTAAAAATCTTGGCCCTGCCACTTACTTGCAATGTCATCTTGAAAAAAGTTTCTTTCATTTTTTTCCCAAGCCTGTTTCACTACTATAAAATGAGCATTAATAATATCACTTTTAAACTTGTTGTAACGATTCAAGACAATGTAAGAGCAGAATGTATATGTGTTCAGTTTATATTAGTTCCCTCTCTTTCCTGTTCATCCCTCCCCTACCGGACACTAGGGACAAGATATTGCCTCTATTAAGTACCTAACAAGTTGTCTGACACCTGGTTGATGCTTACTAAATGTCAGTTTCCCTTCCTTGTGAATGAAGGGCGATTCATAACACCAGAGTATGGCTGACTACCTAGTGAGTCTTTAACTCAAGAGTATTCAAGGTAAACTGGCCCAAACATTTGTATCAAGTTTATCTAAATAGAAGTTGGGAGACATGTTTTACAGCTAAACCTCAGACATTCTGTATTTATAAAAGTAATTGTGTTTATATATCTCTAATTTTTATTGACAGAGAGTAGCTCTCTGCTTTGTAACAAAGCTCGTCAGAAACATCCACCAGCTTTAGCCAATGTAGTTTCATTGCATTCAGAATAGGCAGTGCCTGCTTCCTACTCTATTTTAGCTGGTAAATGATGTGTTGAACCTAATTACAGTACTTGGCCCAAAGCACAGGATGTTTCTCTTGGTTACCTTTTAATTATCTTGACAGTTACCTTTTGATTATGAATCTACACTAGCATACAAAGAGCTGCTCCTCCACCTTTACTCCTGCTTCCACATGGACACTGCAGTTCCCCAAATGCTATAGCTACTTTTCAGCTCTGACTTGACGTATCACCTGAAGCAGTGGTGTGCTGATAAGTGGGCTGGAGAGGGGTGGGGAAGGGTGTATTTGTAGCATTTGCTAACTTCTGTGGTGTAAATATTTCCACTTCTACCAATTTTAAGCAACCAACATGGTATCAATGTGTGCAGAGCTGAGCAGAGATGATCAGTAATATCCATATACGGCGCTTCCATCATACAGATGCAGTAACTTCAGCCACTTCATGAGCATATACAAGAGTAAGGTTAATAAAATAAAATATTCAAATGATGAGTTTGGGGTATCTATTAATTTTCTTTTTCACCTGCATTATTTAACTGTAGGTTTATATCATCTACTATTTAATACTGGCTGTGTTGAACAACCAGATGGAGAAATTACTGAAAATTTCACCATTGGATCTCAGCTACAGCAGAGAGCTGCCTAGAATTATGCCTTACACAGTAAGTCCATAGTAATTACTGATGAATGGTTTGCTGAGAGCAGTGGGAAAAATATACAGCAGGTTGGTTCTATTTTCTTTCCTCCAATATGTGATACAGATCAAATAAAACCAAGAAATATGCCTGAAGACCACCCAAAAGGTATACTTAGTGCTGCTACAGAGGGGAAGAGACTGAGATGCTCTCTAATTTATCTAAAGTTTTTGACACGAAAAAGAAACCAATCTGACATACAACTGCTAAGGATGCTGCAGGTATGGCTAACAAAGGAGGCTCAAAACTTAATAGGAATGTCAGGTTTATGAAATAAGATTATGAAAGTAGTCCTGAATAGGACTCAGACACACCCTTTATCTTTACCTGAAAGAGAACATCTGCAAATGCCTAAAATAGTCATTAAAAGTCATCCACCAAATCACACCATACATTACAGTTTTTATTTAAATGCAGAAGAATATATTTGGGGGGAATAAGTTTTTATTAAATATATCTTTATTGAAGTATAATTACTTCACAATGCTGTGTTACTTTCTGCTGTATAACAAAGTGAATCAGCCATATGGATACAGATATCCCCATATTCCCTCCCTCTTGAGCATCCCTCCCACCCCCCCATCCCATCCCTCTAGATTGTCACAGAGCACCGAGCTGATCTCCCTGTGCTATGCTGCTGCTTCCCACTAGCTATTTTACATTTGGTAGTGTATAGATGTCAATGCTACTCTCACTTCGCCTCAGCTTCCCCCTCTCCGCCATGTCCTCAAGTCCATTCTCTATGTCTACGTCTTTATTCCTGTCCTGCCACTAGGTTCATCAGTACCACCTTTTTTTTTTTTTTAGATTCCATATACATATGCTTTAGCATACGGTATTTATTTTTCTCTTTCTGACTTACTTCACCCTGTATGACAGATTCTCTGACTTACTTCACTCTGTATGACAGATTCTAAGTCCATTCACCTCACTACAAATAACTCAATTTCGTTTCCTTTTATGGCTGAGTAATATTCCATTGCATATATGTGATACATCTTCTTTACCCATTCACCTGTTGATGGAGACTTAAGTTGCTTCCATGTCCTGGCTATTGTAAATAGTGCTGCAATGAACACTGTGGTACATGTCTCTTTTTGAATTATGGTTTTCTCAGGGTATATGCCCAATAGTGGGATTGATGGGTCATATGGTAGTTCTATTTTTAGTTTTTTAGGAACCTCCATACTGTTCTCCATAGTGGTTGTATCAATTTACATTCCCACCAACAGTGCAGGAGGGTCCCATTTCCACCACACCCTTTCCAGCATTTATCATTTCTAGATTTTCTGATGATGGCCATTCTAACTGGTGTGAGATGATACCTCATTGTAGTTTTGATTTGCATTTCTCTAATAATTAGTGAGGTTGAGCATCTTATCATGTGCCTCTTGGCCATCTGTATGTCTTCTTTGGTGAAATGTCTACTTAGGTCTTCTGCCCATTTTTTAATTGGGTAGTTTGTTTTTTTCTTATTGAGCTCCATGAGCTGTTTGTATATTTTGGAGATTAATCCTTTGTCCTTGTTTCATTTGCAAATATTTTCTCCAATTCTGAGGGCTGTCTTTTCATCTTGTTTATGGTTTACTTTGCTGTGCAAAAGCTTTTAAGTTTAATGAGGTCCCATATGTTTATTTTTGTTTTTATTTTCATTACTGGAGGAGGTATATGAAAAAAGACCTTGCTATGGTTTATGTCAAAGAGCATTTTTCCTATGTTTTTCTCTAAGAGTTTTATAGTGTCTGGTCTTACATTTAGGTCTTTAATTCATCTGGAGTTTATTTTTGTATATGGTGTTAGGTGGTGTTCTAATACGAGCAAACAGAATCCAACAATATATTAAAAGGATCATACACCATGATCAAGTGGGATTTATCCCAGGGATGCAAGGATTCTTCAATATATGCAGATCAAACCATGTGATACACCCTAATAACAAATTAAGGAATAAAAACCATATGTTCATCTCAATAGATGCAGAAAAAGCTTTTGACAAAATTCAACACCCATTTATTATAAAAACTCTCCAGAAAGTGGGCATAGAGGGAACATACCTCAACATAATAAAGGCCATATATGACAAACCAACAGCAAATATCATTCTCAATGGTGAAAAACTGAAATCATTTCCACTGAGATCAGGAACAAGACAAGGATGTCCACTCTCGCCACTCTTATTCAACATAGTTTTGGAAGTCTGAGCCACGGCAATCAGAGAAGAAAAAGAAATAAAAGGAATACAAATTGGAAAAGAAGAATTAAAATGTCACTGTTTGCAGATGACATGATACTATACATAGAAAATCCTAAAGATGCCACAAGAAAACAACTAGAACTAATCAATGAATTTGGTAAGGTTGCAGGATACAAAATTAATGCACAGAAATCTCTGGCATTCCTATACACTAACAACAAAAAATCAGAAAGAGAAATTAAGGAAACAATCCCATCTACCATCACAATATAAAGAATAAAATACCTAGGAATAAACCTACCTAAGGAGGTGAAAGACTTGTCCTCAGAAAACTATAAAACACTGATGAAAGAAATTAAAGATGACATAAACAGATGGAGAGATATACCATGTTCTTGGATAGGAAGAATCAACATTGTGAAAATAACTATACTGCCCAAAGCAATCTACAGATTCAATGCAATCCCTATCAAACTACCAACGGCATTCTTCACTGAATTAGAACAAACAATTTTAAAATTTGTATGGAAACATAAAAGACCCCGAATAGCCAAAGCAATCTTGAGAAAGAAAAATGGAGCTGGAGGAATCAGGCTCCCCATCTTCAAACTACACTGCAAAGCTACAGTAATCAAGACAGTATGGTACTGGCACAAAAACAGAAATATAGATCAATGGAACAGGACAGAAATCCCAGAGATAATCCCACGCACATACAGTCACCTAATTTACGATAAAGGAGGCAAGAACATACACTGAAGAAAAGACAGCCTGGGGGGACCTTGACGATGGCGGAAGAGTAAGATGCGGAGATCGCCTTCCTACCCACGGATACACCAGAAATATATCTACACGTGGAACAACTCCTACAGAACACCTACTGAAGGCTGGCAGAGGACCTCAGACCTCCCAAAAGGCAAGAAACTCCCCACATAGCTGAGTAGGGCAAAAGAAAAAAAGAAAAAACAGAGACAAAAGAATAAGGACGGCACCTGCACCAGTGGGAGGGAGCTGTGAAGGAGGAAAAGTTTCTACACACTAGGAAGCCCCTCCGCGGGCGGAGACTGCGGGAGGCGGAGAGGGGAGCTTCGGGACCGCGGAGTGGTGCACAGTGACGGGTGCGGAGATCAAAGCGGGGAGATTCCCGCACAGAGGATCGGTGCCGACCGGCATTCACCAGCCCGAGAGGCTTGTCTGCTCACCCGCCGGGGCGGGCGGGGCTGGGAGCTGAGGCTCGGGCTTCGGTTGGAGCGCAGGGAGAGGACTGGGGTTGGCGGCTTGAACATAGCCTAAACGGGTCAGTGCACCACGATGAGCCGGGAGGGAGTTCGGGGAAAAGCCTGCACCTGCCGAAGAGGCAAGAGACTTTTTCTTCCCTCTTTGTCTCCTGGTGCGCGAGGAGAGGGGTTTAAGAGCGCTGCTTAAAGGAACTCCAGAGACGGGCGCGAGCCGCGGCTAAAAGCGCGGACCCCAGAGACGGGCGGGAGACGCTAAGGCTGCTGCTGCTGCCGCCACCAAGGGGCCTGTGTGCGAGCATAGGTCACTCTCCACACCCCCACTTCCGTGGAGCCTGTGCAGCCCGCCACTGCCAGGTTCCTGGGATCCAAGGACAACTTCCCCAGGAGAATGCACGGCGGGCCTCAGGCTACTGCAACGTCACGCCGGCCTCTGCCGCAACGTCACGCCGCCTCTGACGCCGCAGGCCCGCCCCGCACGCAGTGCCCCTCCTTCCCCCCCCACCACCCCCGGCCTGAGTGAGCCGGAGCCCCCGAATCAGCGGCGCCTTTAACCCCGTCCTGTCTGAGCAAAAAACAGACGCCCTCCAGCAACCTACACGCAGAGGCAGGGCCAAATCCAAAGCTGAGCCCCTGTGAACTGTGAGAACAAAGAAGAGAAAGGGAAATCTCTCCCAGCAGCCTCAGAAGCAGCGGATTAAAGCTCCACAATCAACTTGATATACCCTGCATCTGTGGAATACCTGAATAGACAAGGAATGATCGCAAATTGAAGAGGTGGAATTTAGGAGCGAGATCTATGATTTTTTTCCCTTTTCCTCTTTTTGTGAATGTGTACGTGTATGCTTCTGTGTGAGATCTTGTCTGTATACTCTTGCTTCCACCATTTGTCCTAGCGCTCTATCCGTCCATGGTTTTTTAAAAAAATTTTTTTTCTTAATAATTAATTTTAATTGTAATAACTTTATTATACTTTACCTTCGTTCGTTCTTTCTTTCTTTCCTTCCTTCCTTCCCTCCTTTAGACAACGAATCACCCCAAATTGAGGAGGTGGTCTCTGAGAGCAAGATTTATGATTTTTCCCCCTTTACCTCTTTTTGTGAAGGTGTATGTGTATGCTTCTTTGTAAGATTTTCTCTGTATAGCTTTGCTTCCAACATTTGTCCTAAGGTTCTATCCGTCCCTTTTTTTTTTCTAAATATTTTTAAATTCAATAACTATATTATACTTTATTTTATTTTTACTGTTTCTTCTTTCTTTCTTTTTTCCTTCTTTCCCTCCTTCCTTCCTTCCTTCTTCCCTCCCTCCTTTCTTTCCTTCTTTGCTTCTTTCTTCCTTCCTTCCTTTCCTCCTTTCCTTCTTTCTTTCCTCATACTTCTACTAATTCTCTCTACTTTTCCTCCCTTTTACTCTGAGCCGTGTTGATGAAAGGCTCTTGGTGCTCCAGCCAGGAATCAGGGCTCTGCCTCTGAGGTAGGAGAGCCAACTTCAGGACACTGGTCAACAAGAGACCTCCCAGCTCCACATAATATTAAATGGCGGAAAGCTCCCAGAGACCTCCGTCTTAACACCAGCACCCAGCTTCACTCAACGACCAGCAAGCCACAGTGCTGGACAACCTATGCCAAACAACTAGCAAAACAGGAACACAACCCCACCCATGAGCAGAGAGGCGGCCTAAAATCATAATAAGGCCACAGACACCCCAAAACACACCACCAGACGTGAACCTGCCCACTAGAGAGACAAGATTCAGCCTCATCCACCACAACACAGGCACTAGTCCCCCCACCAGGAAGCCTACACAACCCACTGAAACAACCTTAGCCACTGGAGACAGACATCAAAAACAACGGGAACTACGAACGTGCAGCCTGCAAAAAGGAGACCCCAAACACAGTGAGATAAGCAAAATGAGAAGACAAAAAAACACACAGTAGATGAAGGAGCAAGATAAAAATGCACCAGACCTAACAAATGAAGAGGAAATAGGCAGTCTACCTGAAAAAGAATTCAGAATAATGATAGTAAGGATGATCCGAAATCTTGGAAGTAGAATGGACAAAATGCAAGAAACAGTTAACAAGGACCTAGAAGAAATAAAGATGAAACAAGCAACGATGGACAATGCAATAAATGAAATTAAAAGTACTCTAGATGGGATGAATAGCAGAATAACTGAGGCAGAAGAACGGATAAGTGACCTGGAAGATAAAATAGTGGAAATAACTACTGCAGAGCAGAATAAAGAAATAAGAATGAAAAGAACTGAGGACAGTCTCAGAGACCTCTGGAACAACATTAAACGCACCAACATTCGAATTATAGGGGTTCCAGAAGAAGAAGACAAAAAGAAAGGGACTGAGAAAATATTTGAAGAGATTATAGTTGAAAAGTTCCCTAATATGGGAAAGGAAATAGTTAAGTCCAGGAAGCACAGAGAGTCCCATACAGGATAAATACAAGGAGAAATACGCCAAGACACATATTAATCAAACTGTCAAAAATTAAATACAAAGAAAGCACATTAAAAGCAGCAAGGGAAAAACAACAAATAACACACAAGGGAATCCCCATAAGGTTAACAGCTGATCTCTCAGCAGAAACCCTACAAGCCAGAAGGGAGTGGCAGGACATACTGAAAGTGATGAAGGAGAAAAACCTGCAACCAAGACTACTCTACCCAGCAAGGATCTCATTCAGATTTGATGGAGAAATTAAAACCTTTACAGACAAGCAAAAGCTGAGAGAGTTCAGCACCACCAAACCAGCTTTACAACAAATGCTAAAGGAACTTCTCTAGGCAAGAAACACAAGAGAAGGAAAAGACCTACAATAACGAACCCAAAACAATTAAGAAAATGGGAATAGGAACATACATATCGATAATTACCTTAAATGTAAATGGACTAAATGCTCCCACCAAAAGACACAGATTGGCTGAATGGATACAAAAACAAGATCCATATATTTGCTGTCTACAAGAGACCCACTTCAGACCTAGAGACACATAAGACTGAAAGTAAGGGGATGGAAAAAGATATTTCATGCAAATGGAAACCAACAGGAAGCTGGAGTAGCAATTCTCATATCAGACAAAATAGACTTTAAAATAAAGACTCTTAGAAGAGACAAAGAAAGACACTACATAATGATCAAGGGATTGATCCAGGAAGAAGATATAACAATTGTAAATATTTATGCACCCAATATAGGATCACCTCAATACATAAGGCAAATACTAACAGCCATAAAAGGGGAAATCGACAGTAACACATTCATAGTAGGGGACTTTAACACCCCACTTTCACCAATGGACAGATCATCCAAAATGAAAATAACTAAGGAAACACCGGCTTTAAATGATACATTAAACAAGATGGACTTAATTGATATTTATAGGACATTCCATCCAAAAACAACAGAAAACACATTTTTCTCAAGTGTTCATGGAACATTCTCCAGGATAGATCATATCTTGGGTCACAAATCAAACCTTGGTAAATTTAAGAAAATTGAAATTGTATCAAGTATCTTTTCTGACCACAACGCCATGAGACTAGATATCAATTACAGGAAAAGATCTGTAAAAAATACAAACACATGGAGGCTAAACAATACACTACTTAATAATGAAGTGATCACTGAAGAAATCAAAGAGGAAATAAAAAAATACCTAGAAACAAATAACAATGGAGACACAACGACCCAAAACCCATGGGATGCAGCAAAAGCAGTTCTAAGGGGGAAGTTTATGGCAATACAGGCCCACCTTAAGAAGCAGGAAACATCTCGAATAAACAACCTAACCTTGCACCTCAAGCAATTAGAGAAAGAAGAACCAAAAAACCCCAAAGCTAGCAGAAGGAAAGAAATCATAAAAATCAGATCAGAAATAAATGAAAAAGAAATGAAGGAAACGATAGCAAAGATCAATAAAACTAAAAGCTGGCTCTTTGAGAAGGTAAACAAAATAGATAAACCACTAGCCAGACTCATCAAGAAAAAAAGGGAGAAGACTCAAATCAATAGAATTAGAAATGAGAAAGGAGAAGTAACAACTGACACTGCAGAAATAAAAAAATCATGAGAGATTACTACAAGCAACTCTATGCCAATAAAATGGACAATCTGGAAGAAATGGACAAATTCTTAGAAATGCACAACCTGCCAAGACTGAATCAGGAAGAAATAGAAAATATGAACAGACCAATCACAAGCACTGAAATTGAAACTGTGATTAAAAATCTTCCAACAAACAAAAGCCCAGGACCAGATGGCTTCACAGGTGAATTCTATCAAATGTTTAGAGAAGAGATAACACCTATCCTTCTCGAACTCTTCCAAAATATAGCAGAGGGAGGAACACTCCCAAATTCCTTCTACGAGGCCACCATCACCTTGATACTAAAACCAGACAAGGATGTCACAAAGAAAGAAAACTACAGGCCAATATCACTCATGAACATAGATGCAAAAATCCTCAACCAAATACTAGCAAACAGAATCCAACAGCACATTAAAAGGATCATACACCATGATCAAGTGGGGTTTATTCCAGGAATGCAAGGATTCTTCAATATACGCAAATCAATCAATGTGATAAACCATATTAACAAATTGAAGGAGAAAAACCATATGATCATCTCAATAGATGCAGAGAAAGCTTTCGACAAAATTCAACACCATTTATGATAAAAACCCTGCAGAAAGTAGGCATAGAGGGAACTTTCCTCAACATAATAAAGGCCATATATGACAAACCCACAGCCAACATCGTCCTCAATGGTGAAAATCTGAAAGCATTTCCACTAAGATCAGGAACAAGACAAGGTTGCCCACTCTCACCACTCTTATTCAACATAGTTTTGGAAGTTGTAGCCACAGTAATCAGAGAAGAAAAGGAAATAAAAGGAATCCAAATCGGAAAAGAAGAAGTAAAGCTGTCACTGTTTGCAGATGACATGATACTATACATAGAGAATCCTAAAGATGCTACCAGAAAACTACTAGAGCTAATCAATGAATTTGGTAAAGTAGCAGGATACAAAATTAATGCACAGAGATCTCTGGCATTCCTATATACTAATGATGAAAAATCTGAAAGTGAAATCAAGTAAACACTCCCATTTACCATTGCAACAAAAAGAATAAAATATCTAGGAATAAACCTACCTAAGGAGACGAAAGACCTGTATGCAGAAAATTATAAGACACTGATGAAAGAAATTAAAGAGGATACAAATAGATGGAGAGATATACCATGTTCTTGGATGGGAAGAATCAACATTGTGAAAATGACTCTACTACCCAAAGCAATCTACAGATTCAATGCAATCCCTATCAAACTACCACTGGCATTTTTCACAGAACTAGAACAAAAAATTTCACAATTTGTATGGAAACACAAAAGACCCCGAATAGCCAAAGCAATCTTGAGAACGAAAAAAGGAGCTGGAGGAATCAGGCTCCCTGACTTCAGACTATACTACAAAGCTACAGTAATCAAGACAGTATGGTACTGGCACAAAAACAGAAAGATAGATCAATGGAAAAGGATAGAAAGCCCAGAGATAAACCCACGCACATATGGACACCTTATCTTTGATAAAGGAGGCAGGAAGGTACAGTGGAGAAAGGGCAGCCTCTTCAATAAATGGTGCTGGGAAAACTGGACAGGTACATGTAAAAGTATGAGATTAGATCACTCCCTAACACCATACACAAAAATAAGCTCAAAATGGATTAAAGACCTAAATGTAAGGCCGGAAACTATCAAACTCTTCGAGGAAAACATAGGCAGAACACTCTATGACATAAATCACAGCAAGATCCTTTCTGACCCACCTCCTAGAGTAATGGAAATAAAAACAAAAATAAACAAATGGGACCTAATGAAACTTCAAAGCTTTTGCACAGCAAAGGAAACCATAATCAAGACCAAAAGACAACCCTCAGAATGGGAGAAAATATTGGCAAATGAAGCAACTGACAAAGGATTAATCTCCAAAATGTACAAGCAGTTCATGCAGCTCAATAACAAAAAAACAAACAACCCAATCCAAAAATGGGCAGAAGACCTAAACAGACATTTCTCCAAAGAAGATATACAGAATGCCAACAAACACATGAAAGAATACTCAACATCATTAATCATTAGAGAAATGCAAATCAAAACTACAATGAGATATCATCTCACACCAGTCAGAATGGCCATCATCAAAAAATCTAGAAACAATAAATGCTGGAGAGGGTGTGGAGAAAAGGGAACACTCTTGCACTGCTGGTGGGAATGTGAATTGGTTCAGCCACTATGGAGAACAGTATGGAGGTTCCTTAAAAAACTACAAATAGAATTACCGTATGACCCAGCAATCCCACTACTGGGCATATACCCTGAGAAAACCATAATTCAAAAAGAGTCATGTACCAAAATGTTCATTGCAGCTCTATTTACAATAGCCCGGAGATGGAAACAACCTAAGTGCCCATCATTGGATGAATGGATAAAGAAGATGTGGCACATATATACAATGGAATATTACTCAGCCTTAAAAAGAAATGAAATTGAGCTATTTGTAATGAGAGGGATAGACCTAGAGTCTGTCATACAGAGTGAAGTAAGTCAGAAAGAAAAAGACAAATACCGTATGCTAACACATATATATGGAATTTAAGGGAAAAAAATGTCATGAAGAACCTAGGGGTAAGACAGGAATAAAGATGCAGACCTACTGGAGAACGGACTTGAGGATATGGGGAGGGGGAAGGGTGAGCTTTGACAGGGCGAGAGAGAGTCATGGACATATACACACTAACAAACGTAGTAAGGTAGATAGCTAGGGGGAAGCAGCCACATGGCACAGGGATATTAGCTCAGTGCTTTGTGACAGCCTGGAGGGGTGGGATAGGGAGAGTGGGAAGGAGGGAGACGCAAGAGGGAAGACATATGGGAACATATGTATATGTATAACTGATTCACTTTGTTATAAAGCAGAAACTAACACACCATTGTAAAGCAATTATACCCCAATAAAGATGTTTTAAAAAAAAAAAAACAAGACAGCCTGTTCAATAAATGGTGCTGGGAAAACAGGAATAAGTTTTGATAAGCTGCATATAACTTAGCAATTTTCTTGTGCCTTTAGACAATAGACATTTTATGTTATTTTAAAATTTCTGAGCTGAGAGAAACTTAAGAGATCACCTGGTTCAACTTCTTCACTTTATCAGTGTGAAAACCAAAACCCAGAAAAGGGAAATACTGTGCTGAAGCTCACTCAGAGATGGAGCTCCACTCACTGTAATCAGTCTTTTGACTTATAGGGGTAGACTTATTGGGGTCTTTTGACTAATAGGGGTACCCCTATTGTATACACATCAGACTCAAGAAGTCTAAGTGGCTTGTCTAAAATTACATAGATTATAGCCTGATTCAAGGTTAAGGCTGGAAGTAAGTAGGTTCCTTGTGATTGCAAAGTTATCATATCTCTCCTATCCCACTCATGTGAGTTAATGTTGCTATTGAATGAATATGTATCGTTCACCTATCAAGAGCCAGGGGTAGGGGGTTGAACAGAAACAGAACCTGCCCTATACCTCATGGTGCCATGTGAGCTTGTAATAGGGTAAGTACATGTGGTCAGAAAGACCTGGTAATGCTCCCCCTCCTCTTTGGGGCTCCCAATCTGAAAACAAACAGATCCTGTCAGTGAAACAGTAATTGTCAGCATCTCTCCTCCTAAACAAGCTCCAAATTCAGTTGTGTGACCCTTGTAACTAAAGATCATCCGCAGGTCTTGGGACTGAGATGGGGAGAAAACATCATAATATTCTTCTCCACTAAGGCTCTAACTTCACCATGCAAGGACATATGTCATTGTCAGCCATCAGGCTTCCTCTCTCCCAGAAGAGTCTCCTGGGAATCTCTGCCTTGTGTCCAGCCTTTTAGTAGTCCACTCATCTCCAGACTCCTTCCCAAGTCTTATCTCAGAAGGTGAGGAGGCAACTTTTCAAACCCTGAAGTGACAATAGACAGAGTATTCTAGATTCAGGGAGAAGAAAATTAAGGAGCAATGATATCAAGCCAGGGCAATCAACCTTGGTCAACCCACTCTCCACAACCCCTTGCTTCTTGCTCCAAGGTATTTGTCAGTCTGATATATTCAAGTAGAAGACTAATTCACTCAAGATATCATGGATGTGCTGCTATAATAAAAATGAGAACATTCACTGAAATCAATGAATGAAGTCTTGAATATATGATGAAAAAGAGTACAAACCTCCCAATGAGGTGAAATCTACTGAGTAGAAGACAATAACAAGTAAGAAACAATTCCACACTCTCAATTATTTCAGTTAATAATTACTGTTCATATTCCATGATTCAGGAAGTGTGCTAGGTTAGGAAAACTTACTCCTCTTCACTGTAACCATGGTTACACTCTATACATTGCCACCCTCTGAAACACATCTACTTTTAGAAGTCAAGAATTCAGACTTCCACTCTTAGAAGACAACCACTATCTTTCAGGCTTGTTTGCTCAACCAGGTCCACGCATTATATACAGTTCCTTCCCTTCAGATCGTTATGGTCTTGTAATAGGATACAGATAGATAAATATAAGTTCTTCAAGATGTAATGGATACAAGGTAGAAGTTCATACAGACTATAATATGAGCACAAAATTCACACAGAAATGAGAACTAATTCAACCTCAGTTAGTGGGAGGATCAGTGAAAGTGTCATAAAGAAGTTGACTTTGAACCTACAAAGAGAGTGTTTGATATTTGGAGGGGTAAAAGGTAGAGGGAGACTCTTCCAGGCAGAAGGAGCACCCCAAACACGTGCATCAAAGTATGCAAATAATAATGTACCAAGGGAGATACAAGTAGATTCGCAGGAGCCATCAAATTTCATTAGGCAACAAAGGAACAAGAATTGTGTGGATAAAAAGGAGAGCACTACCAATGATAATAAGAATTAACAGAGAAAGTATCATACTGGTGGTTATCTTTGAGATGAGTCTTAAAGGAGAAATCTTGAATAAAAATCAATAAAGACACTCTAGAGGACAAGAAGAATGTGTATAAAGAAACAAGGGATATGAAAACATACAGTGCAAAGTATGAACCATTTAGAGAATGGTGATGAGATTTATGTGTAACTAAGGGTTCTACTTGGGGTTTGGAGTATGAGTGAAACTTGAGCCTAGACTTGCAGAAGGGAATAAACTGTGAAGCACCTGGATGTAATGCTAAGGAATCTGGGCACTGACAGTGATCAGACAGTGATAAGCCTCACGGTGATGTACTATCTACAGATTCACTTAAAAGCTTAAAGAGATGGGTATTATCAACATCTGGAGAAGAGAGATAGGAAATACGAGTAAGGATATAGTGAAGATGAAGGAGTGTACCCCATCCAAGGAGATGACCTGAGGTTAGGTTGAAGCAGAAGGGAAACTCTAGAAGGGGAAGACAGGAGAACATGGAGTAGTACATAAGGGAAGGAAATATGGAAAAGTACATAACGGAATATCGTGAAGTTATAGGACAACATGGAGAAGAGGAAAGAAAGCTGAGGTTTTTGCAGGTGGGTGTGTTTAAGATTCACACAAAAATAATGCCATGCTTGTTTCTGGAAAGATAATCTATTCAGTAAGTATTTTCTGACTGTTCACTATTTTCAAGTCTATCATCTCACTGTTATATGTACTGAAAATCCTGTTTTAGTTGAATATTAACTGTTTTGTTCCTTTGATCTTTTTTTCTCTTTGCATTTCCAAAGTAAGAGTTGTCAAAAGGCCCCCATCTCAACATTGGAAGTCAGTGACTAAGACAGAGCTCTCTTATCCATTGCGGGTATTCTCAGTACCTTAAGGAAGTGTCTTTCACATGGTAACTGGTCAATAAACGTTTAATGAATTAATGAACAAGAGGAGAGGAGCAGTTGATGAAACGTGTCCTAAATCCATGTTTTGTTTGCAAAATGCTGCAGGAATGTTCAGTTTGAATTCATGTTCCAACTGAAATTATGGATGCATAATATGTAAATAAAGCATTATTACAAACAAATGTTGTTGTCCACGTGGGATAAAAATTCAGGAGCAGAAGTCTCTACCACTGAAAGACCAGATGTTGATGAAGAAGGCACTAGAGAAGAACGCAGAGAAGGGAACAATGAGACCCACCCCTCCATCCTCAAGTCACTGGGTCGGCTGGGACCTCCTAGATTCCAAGTTTGCATCACAGTTGGCCTTGATCCAGAATGAACGCCCAAATATGTATTTGATGTAAAAGAAAGAAATACATATTTGAGAAGATTTGGGTGACTGGAAAAAAAAATATCTGCCAGGAAGAGCAATGCCAAACCTAAGACAGGAGGTTGGGATTAACATATACACACTACTATATATAAAATAGATAATCAACAAGGACCGACTGTATAGCACAGGGAATACTATTCAATACTCTGTAATAACCTACATGAGAAAACAATCTGAAAAAGAATAGATATATGTATATGTATAACTGAATCACTTTGCTGTACACCTGAAACTATAACATTGTAAATCAACTATAATATAAGCACAACATTGTAAATCAACTATACTCTAATAGAATATAAAAATTTAAAAAAAGAAGAGCTACTATCTCTACCCTCACTTAAAAAAATGAGACGTTTCCCCTTGTTCATTTCAAAACTTCCTGACCATGCCAATTGTAGCAGTTTGGGGGGCCAAGTTCCACAACTAGTAATCATAACCATTCTCTATATTTGTATAGCAGCTTTGTTTGTATGGAAAAATATATATTTATGAATGTTACCACATTTGTTGTCACTATACCCCCTGGTTATTACACACCATACTGCATCACTTAGAAGTATGGGTGGGCAGGGGTCAGTTATTACTAATGGAATGAAAAAGCAAAAAAGACACTTGAATAAGGATCTCACCACTGATATCTGATAGCAAGGGCATCTGGTCAGGAGAACACTCAGTTTCGTAAGCAAGAATGTGGTTGATCAGAAGCTCTGCATTTTAATTTTCAGGGCACCTCCAAGTACACCAAAATATTAAGCGATCATTTCACTAGGATGTGTTGCATGGATGCAATAGGTAGGCTCCTGAAATCTTTAGGAAGAGTAACTGAAACTTTTGAACTTAGAGTAGCTTCTGTTATAAAAGCATATTTTACATAAGTTTTTCTCCAAGTATTTAAAAATAAATAACATGTAGAAGTTTCAAGTTTTCCAAAACAACCAGTCATGCATGTTCTCCACATCCACAAAGAGCTCTCTTCGGTCAGGTGTGTGTGTGTGTGTGTGTGTGTGTGTGTGTGTGTGTGTGTGTGTGTATTCCATTCTTGTTTTTATGAAAATAATACTTTCTCTAAGATTAATGATTACTTAAATGCAATCAGGTTATGTAAGGGGTCATCATAGTCTGGCATGTCTCCTTTTAGGCCAGATGAATAGTGCTCTGCCTAAAATGATAACTTTCTTACCACTGCATCTGTGACATTCTCTGTGTTCTTGGATTAAGCATCTATATCATCCATCCTGTTATATCTCCCCCATTCATCACTTCTTAAGTCTTTCTCCAACTCCACTTGACTATTATAATTAATAACCTTGCTGTGTCTCTCTGGTTTAAAATGTGATGAGGCTCTGACATTAATTAATTTCCTACCACAGGATTTTATCTATCTCTTCATTGATTGATTGACTGATTGATCCAACAAAAGCGAGCAGATGCCTATATGCTTGTCACAGAGAAGGGAGAAGATAAATGGGTACCGTCCCTCTTCTCAAGTCTCTTACTGTGGAGCAGAGAAGACCAGCATGTAAACGTAATGATGCTGCTGCATTACTGGCGGTAGAATTAAGTTCAAGTGCTCCCTGATAGTAGTGAATTTCAGGAGATATGTCCTCCTCTAGGGGAGGACAGTGGAAAGTCTCATCTGAGAAGTGATATTTGAGCTGAACCTTGAAGACCAACTAAGAATTTTCCAGGGGCAGAAGCAATTACCTAGAGTGTTCTGGGAAGGGAGAAGTATGAACTAAGGCCCCAAAGTTGAAATTGTGTATCTCGGTCCTGGAACAAGAAAACTTAAGAATAGCCCCCAGTTTCTCCTATGAGGTTACTGCTGACAATGGAAGGACCCCACTGTCCGTGAATCTGTTGTTGATCCAGGCCTTAATTATGGGACCTGGACCTATGAAGGAGAAGCAGAACGCACTTAACTGAGAGAACCATGTAAATCCTCTTCAGTGACCATGACAACTATATAGGCCTCCTAAGTGGCTCTTAATTTATTCTCTATTTATTCTCCGTGACACGTAATATGTCTTCTGGACATAAGTCCTCTAAGGGATATAACCTGAACCAACTGGCTCGCTTTCTTCAACATCCCTAAAATCTGTGGTTAATTTCAAAAATAGTCAATTCACACTGGCACAGTAAGGCAGAATGCTGGAAAGTCTGCATACATTTATTTAAAGCTCCAAAGCAGAAATTAAGCTATATTCTCATGGCATGAATAAGTGGTCACTACAACTACTAAAAAAAGAAAAGGACGGCAGTGAGGACCATAATACATTGTTGGGATAAAGACGTGGCCAACACACAGGAAGGGAATTATAATCTTGAGGGGTACCTGTGGGGTATCTAGGTGTTGGTAATATTCAATGATTTGACCTGTATAGAGGTTTCATGGATGCTCATTTTACAATCCCTAATAAACTAACTCGTTTTATCGTATGTGCTTTTTTTGTACAGTATGTTTCACAATAAAAAATAAATTCTTAGAACAAAATAACCCTATTGTCTTCCCTATCAGTGGAATCCTGCGTGAATTTGGCCACTGCCCCTAATATCTGAGCATTGAGAAGCAACGTATGCACAATTATATATCATCTTCCTACATCTTCTCTGCCTTTTGGCGCCCCAAAATGATCACCTCTTCTGTGACCAAACCTGCCCTTTAACTCTTTAGCCGGCCCTGTGAATCCTCCGAATCAACATGGGATCTGATAGTAAAAGAGAGTATAAACCTCTAGGACCCCCAGATCCCTTCAGGGCCCATCCTCTTGAGGAATGGTACCCACAGAGGTTAAGTCCAGGAGATTCTGCTTGCTTTGTATTTTTACCAAAAGGCTCATGAACTATGGAACCAGTCAGAACTGGGTTTCAGTCAAGTTCCTCTACCATCTTACAGGAAGCTGATCTTGAGAAAGTAATTTAATTCTTAAAAACTTCAGTTTCTCACCTATAAAGTGGATGTGATAATACCTACTTCTCTGTCTTTTTTTGAATTAAATGAAGCAACGCACACAAAAAGGCTTAGTGTCAGGCTTGAGTAACGCAACTTATTGTCTCCACTCGTCAGGGAGGTTCAGGCCATGTAGATGTACTGCTCTATCTCAAATGACTCTGTTACCCTGAGATACCACCCGGCACTTCTGATAAACCCTGGTGCCCAGCCTAGCACTCTGGGATCCTCATACCATTTATATGTCATCCAGATAGATAATGGTTGCCTGTTCCCCTGAATTCCATGTTTTAGTGCCTCCTTCCTTATTTCCAATGCTGCACTCCCCCTTCTTGGCTGGGTATCCTGGTGCCAGTTGTGACCAATGCCATCACCTGAACTTGCTAGATTTGGATCCCGTCCCTTTGGAGCTCTTCAAGTCAGCTGTTTGCTACACTTAGCAAAACATCTAGGTTCCAGGCCTCACCCTGCAAACCTCATCAGTGCAATCACCTGGAAGAAGCCAAAATATGTCTTGGAGTGTGTTCCCCTGAGGGCTCCTGAGAAATGCCTTTGAGAGCAGTTATATTGTATGGAAGATGACACTAGCAAACACTGGAAGAGGAGTGGGGAAGTGAGGGAGAGGGAGAGGAAAAAACCCAATCAAAGATTTAGGAGCCAGTTAAAACCATGGGTAATTGGAGTGCAAGTCTTCTGGGGCAGGGTTCCCCAACCCCGAGAAACCAGACTGCACAGCAGGAGGGGGCAGCAGGCAAGCAGAGCGAAGCTTCATCTGTGGCTCACCACCGCTCACGTTACCACTGAAACATCCCCGCCCTCACGCCCGCCCATGGGAAAATTCTCTTCCACGAAACCGGTCCCTGGTGCCAAAAAGGTTGGGGGTCACTGTTCTAGGGCATTCTACGAGACGGTATAAAACACAATTCAGACTTACCCAAGAGGTTTAATGCATAAATTGCGTGTCCATCATTGGTTGAGGACTTCTTCCAGGGGCATTCACTCTCTGGAACTTCCAGCTTGCCCTGCCCGTGGCTAGAGACAAGCCCCAGGTGTTCCCGATCAGCAGCATTCAGAGGGTAAGAGTGAATGCGGAGGGGGTCTAGGTAGGACTCTCAGTTACACTAGCAGATACTAAATGCTACACTCAGCTATCATGAACATTGTTCCAGAATCTCACAAGAAAGATTTAAAGATCTGTCACATACGCATGCCCCCAATGTTCTTCCGGGAAAAGAACGTTGATTACAGCCTCGTAATGTACTTACCTGATCCAGACTCGTTTCCTGTACTGTGCTCGGCTAGCAAGAACACGGAACAGAATATTGACTATTTAACTATTAGGAAAGCATTTTAAGCTCGATAACTGCTAAGGAACTGCTGGAAAGTAAATAACTTGGTGGTGTAAATTGTCTCATTTATAAAAACGAGGGAAGGAAAACTAAAACGGATGCCATTCACCCTCCGCAAGTATTTGTCTTCTCTCTCCCTTTGTTTTTGTTTTTTTCACCGCACTTAGGAAAGGAATTTCCACACAGCAGCTTTTCCGAGCCATAGTCATCTTTGCAATGTTTTAGGTGCCAGACCTTTTATACTGTATATTACAATAACCTGGTAATAGAGATAGCGTTATCCCTATCTTAAACAAGACAGAAAACTTAAACGATTTCCTTCATGACAAGTAAATAGTAAAACCCAGGACCCAAAAACAACTTGTTCTTTCTTTTTTAACTTTTAAATACCTGTCCTTTCGCCACACTGTCTCCAGGGATTGTGTCCAGAACTCACTTTGCCCTGAAGAAGCTGACAGTTGTCCTGTGTTGCTGCTACTATTCCATTCACGTCACACTGAGGCTCTGGGGCGAGCTCTGCACAGCTGTGCCCAGTTACCCTCCACTCAGGACTCAGCCCAACTCATCAGACAGGTCTTCTCTGGGCATGTGCAGTGGAGACTGTGTCTTTGCCTGGACATGCGTAACTACAAAGAACGGCTCCTATGATGCCTTACACCCTTTCCCCACTGAATAAAGGCAGACCAGCCTGGACAATTCAGAGGAGACTTGCAAACCCCTAGGATCCTCTTGTGTCCTTTTAGAGGACACACACTTGGAGCTGAACAGTTCATCAGTTCATTGCACCTTTTCAGTCAACGTTCTTCCCTGAGCACTCTTCAGGTCCTGCTATGGAAGGTGGGGCTGGGAAAAACACAGTAGTTTGGAGATTGGCCAGGGCCCCAGCATGTGCATTTCCTAAGGTGCCGTCTCCTAACTATGTGTGGCCAGGAGCTCAAACGGGCCTCCCTGCTGCCAGCTCTTGGTGACTCAGGCCGGGCCAGGCCTCCTAGGCTCATCAAAACCATGTTCATCCCAGACCAGTGTGGGACAAAGGAGACAGTGTGGGTTTCACAGCTTCTCCCCCAGGTTTGGGTAGCACACAAAATGGGAAGGTGAAGACATAACTGAGGTCACTGTAAGATATTCAAAATTTCATCCAAAATATCAAGGTTTGGTGGGATAATCCTGATAAAAAGTCTTCTTTCAGGCATCACATCTGACACTTTCCTGGTCTTCAAAGTGTCAGTCCCTTTCAGTGATTTTTACTTAGGTAATCAAGCACTGAAGGTTCCATTTCTAGCCCATCTTTTTTTTTTTCCTGTCCCCTCTTCTTACCTCTCACCACCATAGCTATACACAGCCTGACCACAACTGCTGCTTCTAGTTTCATCACATATGAAATCCTGCAATTTACCCCATGCTTCGGTCACTGCTGACATTTTGCCATCTCCCTTTTCTACTTCTATGTCATTGCTCATATGTGTTTCTCAGCTTGGAGTTCTTTCCACCCTCATCTCTGTGTTAGAAATTCAGCCCATCCTTCAGACACATTTCAAATGCCAGCATTTCTGAGAAAATTTACCAGATCCCCCAGATGAAAGTCATCACCCCTCCTGACGCCCAAGACTAGTCATTTCTGTCTCCCTCATGCCATTTCCCTTTAGCAGTCTTTGTTATGCTGAAAAGTTTAATTTGTTTATCTCCTATATTAGAATATATATTTCACCTGGAGAAGGGGCAAATCCGAGGGCAGAGAGAGACCCAAACCCAGGTATTCCCATTTCATCACTCGCAATGTTACCTCTCCATACCCCTGTCATGGAAGAGAAGGCACTCAACATACCACTTTGAAAAGGTAAGAGATTCCTGAGTGATTAACTAACTCCTTTAAGGAGATATGAATGATAAAAATGTACTCTGTTCTGTACTCATCACCCTTCTCCCAATCAACGCATACAACACAAACCAGACCCATTCCTTTGCAGTATCTATGGTAAACTTTTGAAATACTAGAGATCATCAAATCATTAATTTAGGACCTAAATGTGCTATAGTCACAGTATCTGGTGAATTAGGTTTCTTATCTCACTCACTCTTCATGACAACCCTGCAAGTGGAGTGATTATTCCTGATTTATAGCCAAATAAACAGAAACTTAGAAAAATTAGGTAAATAAGCAAGATTGACTTCCTCATTCCATAAGACCCATCACTCTTCCATCTACTCTCTTTATGAAAGCTGGTTTGTTTTACAGAACTGAGTATAGAAGGGATGCTAAACAGAGCAAGTGAACTCTCAGATATTTGTTGAAATAATAAGTTGAACCAGAGCTTCTGTGTGGTCTAGGTGCACAGCGACCATCTGAAGAAAATTAGGCACTGCTTTCCCCTCAAGTTTGGGAAGAGCAACATGAAAATCTGTAAGAGGACCATTCTGACAGGCTAGAGAGGATGGCATCCTGCCTATAAATGTAAATGTGGCTATTCCAGAGAAGCTGGAGCAAATCAGCAGTTAATAAAGCAAAGGGCATTTGGGAATGTTGAAATGAACCTTGCTTTGCTTTGAATGTCATCATTATGATGAATTTTAGGTCCTTATGCCTGTCTATTCCCTTCTTGGAGTTCTGTGGAGTTATTAACTGTGAAATTGGTTGCTATGGCTTTTCTGAGGGTAGAGAAGTAGATTGTCTCCTGGGAAAGCTATGATTCACTCCCTCTTTCCACCCTCCTTTTTCTTGCCAGGTTAAGGAGTTTGCACCATTGCTGCTTGGCCTCAAATGGACATTGCATGAAGGGAAGGGAGCATTTTCTACAAAGGAGAAGCTACTGTGCTAGAAAAAAGACCTCACTGTCGAAACAGCACAGAGAGTCTGTAGATAGAAGCTGGATGACCGGCAAGTTGCCTAACCTCTCTGTGTCTCACTTATCTTTAAAATGACTATCACAATGCTCTTTACAGGATATTTTGAGGGAAGTGTCCTATACGTTGTTTAGCACAGTAACTGTGTTATCCTAATGTACTGTGTGGACACTGAAAAAATGTGTTAACATCTTCAAAGTTTTCATCCCAAATATATAAAGAAAGAATGCTGATGTACGGGGGGTGTCACATTAGTGATTTATAGAGAGCTTCCTGTTTAGCTAGTGAAACCCCTTTTCAGTCCTTTTCTACAAAAAAAAAGATTCCTGATTCTTCTTCACCCCACAATTCCTCCCTTCTCTAGAGTCCTGTTACACTTAGGATTTCATACATAAAAGCCATTTTTAACAGTTACCATATTGCATGGAAACTAAGACACTATTGTTTCAGGTATCCCTGAGAAAGGAAAACTGACAAACTATGACAGCATGCTTTCTTGTCACTTAGAAGTCTTATTTTATACTTATCAAAAGAGGCTTTTAGACTGATTTAGAGCTAGAAGTGATGACAAGATGAAGAACCATAGCCAAGTTCACGCTCACATAGACATTGATAGCCGTGTCATGATGGCCACATCGTGCCGGCAATTTGAAAACAGTGTTAATAATAAGATCATTACTTGAGAGGTATTCAAATGTGAATCCATATGCATCTCAAAATTGATGAAATATGGAATTTTTATTCCCTACTCAGACTCTGAACTTCCTGAGAGCATGGGTGCATGTTTGTCCATATATGTTTTACACACAGAATTCTATGGCACCTTTAAAAAAGGCTATTTCTAGACCTCATGATGTAGTGGAAACCTCCAGGCTTTGGAAGTATGTACTAGCTCTGAGTCCTCTGGGCAATTTCCATGTAATAGTGCTAATGTGTAGTTATCTAAAACAGTGTGTATAAATCACCTAATTTGATAACTGGCACATGGTAAGCATTAAAAATTATTAGCGTGTTGAAAAAAATTATTGGTAATAGGACTAAGGAAGTGGGGGAAAGCCCTCTTTCTATCCTTCTCCCATCACCCTTGTTTAATATTTCAGATGCTGAGGAGGCTGAAGCACATTTGCCTTCCTGTTTCCAAGAACAGTAATGAGATAAATTAGTCAGGCCTGAGCAATCCCTTGATAGAATTGAGACACAAACCCACAGGTGACTTGTTTTTTTTTTTTTAACCTGATGAAGGACAGGATGTGGCAGACATAGGAGGAGAGTTGCATGCCATCCACTGAAATTTCTGAGGTCTGTGGATGAGGGTCCAGCAGTGTCTATTAGTGAAAACAGGACCACAGAAATCTACATGGCAGGGCAAAGGAACAAATAAAGGTCACCTTCTTGGTTAAAAAAAAAAATCCCTAGCTTTCCTGATGTAATCCAATTTAATGAGGTGTGGAAATTCAGAGCTCTTTGAAATTTTAAAGCAATTACAACACAAATGGCTCCAAAGCAAGCTGAGCTTATTATGGGGAGGCCATAAAACACTAAACTTCAGAATGTCAGGAAAGCAGAATGGTTCTTGGCTGGTATGTCAGAATTGTTGGGAGGTCTGTGGAATTGTCAGCACCTGAATATCCTCAGAGACTAGCTTATTGCAGCAAATGCATCATTTCATTTGGGAGTGACTGCTTCTTGTATTTTTATCAGAGAGGGTGGACACCTGTTTCCAAGCGTCCTGCAAAGTTTCTTTCGGAATGGCACACAGTTCAGTGGAGGGGAAAAAGAGAGAATGTAATTTTCTGTTGATAAATTAGGCCAAGATGTCTTGTGCAAACACCCTTCAGCTGCAAATTTGTGTTTTAACACCCTCCCCAGAAGAGTTGAAGGTATGCTCAAGTTTGTGAACTAGCACAGTAGATCAACCTTGTTGCTGGACCAATGAGCCTACTTTCTTTACCTGTAGGAATGGGCTATTTTTCCAATCCACATGTCCAGTGTCTCCCTAGGGTCTGAAACTACCTCCACCTTCAAGCAAATGGGATTTAGGGAGTTCTGGTGCATCACGTCAAAATCAGTACCACTCCCATGACTACCTATTGGAGCTCTGACCTTGTGGCCCACGGCTGGTCATTGTTTACTTCAGAAGTTTGTGTTGACACTACTATATACAAGACAGATAATCAACAAGGACCTACTGTATAGCACAGGAAACTACTCAATGTTCTATGATAACCTAAACAGGAAAGGAATCTGAAAAAGAATAGATACAGGTATAACTATAACTGAATCACCTTGCTGTACATCTGAAACTAACACAACATTGTAAATCAACTATACTCCAATAGAAAATAAAACTTTAAAAAAAGAGTTTGTATTGAGTGCCTACCACATGCCAGACCCTCCTCTGGGCATTGAAGCTGGAGCGGTAAAGAAGGCAATTGAGGCTTTGGCTCCCATGGAACATACACTCCAGGGGAGAGAAGACAAACAGGAAACAGTGAGGGTTGGGGACCCCTGGTTCTCTCATGAGGCCAAATCATTTTTCAGTGACCTTTCATTTTACAGATACTTGCTGAACATTGATTCTGTGTCAGGCACTGGGGAAACAGAAGGCCCTGAGTGCCCTAGAGGAACTTAAGGTCTGGGGAATACATTTACAAATTAAGGTGATTTGTTTTAATAGAAGGAAGGGAGCCTCAGTTTTCTGGGGCCACTCAGCAGACTTTGCAAAAGTGGGTAATGAAGTTCACGGGACACAAATGAGACATAACCGGAACTTTAAGAGAACAGTCTGCAGAGTTGGCCATGTTCTGGTAACAAGATCTCTAACTGATTTCCTGTGTCTGAGGGTCCCTTTAATGCCCAGACCGTAAAGCCTGGAGCCTCCCTTCTCTTTCCCATTTACACACCAAAACCACCTTCTTAGGAACCAAGTCTTGAATCCTCACCTTGGACCCGGCTACCTGCCGACTGACCGCCCTGAAGCTTCCTGTTCCACCTCCCACATCGTGCAGGCCGTGCAGAGGGTGTTTCACACGCACATGTTGGGGCACCACCATAATCCCCTAGAGGGCTCCCAGACAATGCATTGCACTTGACTTACCACTTGCTTTCTCTTATCCTCTGACTCTAAGAACATACTCTCCAGTAGGCCCTTTCCCCTTCTCTGGTCCGCACCAGTGCAGAGGTTAGTCCAGATTCAGTGGTGCACTGGTAAATGCTTAACAGCTGCTCTCCAGGGAAAGACAATGTCTCAATTTGTAACATTTGCAGGGTTTGTGGTGTAGAAACTCCATCATGGCCTATTTCAAGTGACCACAACAGAGAAAGAAGAGAGAAACACATTCAGGGCGTTCAGCCCTGAGCCGTAAACCTCAGCACCGCAGAAATCTGCCCTGGTACACACACTGCAATTAACCTCGTCTGGCCTTTACGTATCATCTTGTTTTCGATGTCTCAATTGTCCTGTTGGCGTAAATGTTCTCTTATTACTGAGACCATCCGTAATCACCCAGCAGAACAGTTGTGCTCAGTCACACACTTCCTCCTCCTTCATTCTCTTTCTACTTAACCTGAGTCATTCTGCTTTATAGTTCTCTTACCACCTGACATATAAGGACTTGAGTGTTTATTGCCTAATTTTTTCCCCACTGGAATGAAAGTACCTATGAGAACAATAGCTGTGATATCTTCAATTCTTAGAGAAGCATCGGACCCCATGGTAGGCATTCATTAAATATTTCTTAAATGAATGGTTGAATATATATTTTCTATTCATGGTAGAAGCCATGGGTCAGGAAATGCTTTCATTAATATACACAAGTATATTAATATCAGTGAAATTTGTAAGATTTATCATTCAGCTTTTATATCAAATAATTTATGTGCATTTTGAAAGTGCATTTATGTTTTTTCTGAACTGAAATTTTGGGGATTTTTTCTGTTTTGTTTTCCTTCTAGGCATAGAAGTTCTTACAATGATCACATGACACTTTGACGTAGCTAATAGAGAATTTAAAGTCATTTATACCGTACCTTTGTACCATAAAGATTTTTATGACATTTATTTGTATTATGTTTGCATTTAGCTTACTTTATTTGTATTATGTTTGCATTTATTTGTGTTATGTTTGCATTTAGCTTACTTTATTTCACCGTCAGTGTTTACCCTTTATTTCAATATTCTATAATATTTATTTTTTATATCATTATATTTCTATATACCATCTAAACTTCAAAACCAGGAAGAGGTAGAACACACACACACATACACACATGCCCATACATAAAGATACAGTCTATAGATAAGTATCACAGTGGCAATAAGTGTATATACATATCATCTTTTATTTGTAATTTATAAATTTTTAAAAATTATGTGAAATGTCAACTAAGAGGACATATAGTCTAAACATATATCTAACTTTTATAATCAACCAAAGAGTTAATTCAGTAGACATGTATAGTGAATAGAAATGACTGTTTTGAAATGTTTTGACTTTAAGTCAAACACAAAAGTTTTAATAGGACTCTGCTGTCCACTTTTCCACTCCTATAAATATTATCTTATTCTTAACAGTACTATCATAAGTTACTGGCATATCTTCTCTTCTAGTGTGAGTTTCTTAAAGATGGGACCATGTTTTATTCATTGCTATAACTAAATTGTAGCTGCCCCAGTATTCTATTATCTGATACGCACTTTTAAATGAATGAACTTCACAAGAAAAGTAGATAATTTCCAAATTTTCCAAGTTATTGTTATAGGCTAATGATTAATGATTTGATTAAATATTTATAAAGTAGATCTTACAAACATAACAATTAAAACATTTTGCCATCAGAAAGTGAAGTGATGCCTCTAATGTAATTCTAACTGTAACCCCCTATTGTACACAATCATCAATTTGCTTCAAAGTGTGATTTTTTTATGAACTCAGGTCAGAAATCTGATGAGTGGGATGGGACTTCTTAGAAATTTCTGTATGAATGAGCATATTGTGTGATTATGTTTAGTGGATAAGATATATATGAGATAAAATTCTTCAGTAGACATATTTGAATAAGTGTTTATTATTTTATGGAAAGCAAACAAGAAAAAAAAGGAGAATTAAATTCAGTGGGGTTTTTTTGTCGTTGCTGTTCATTTGTTTTGTTTTTTGTCTTTTTTGGAGAAAGGTGTTTTGGCAACCAGTTAAGGACACCTAAATATTCACAAATGATAATTTTAAGGAGTTAAGTTATATCCTCTTGACAGTTATGGATGGAATGTTTTGAAAAGCTCTGTTGAAAGAAGGAGCAGAGATCATATAGTCCAAATCAAAATCTTCTGCACATTGACTTTCAATATTTCCAGTGAATCATGTATAAACCTGTTAGAATTTCTAATGAAATGTATGCCAGATTAAAAGAATCTTCTGCCAATTTTTGTTCTTTCAATATTATAAGAAGAAGAAAGAGAAGCATGTTGAAAATGTATAGATTTCTCACGCAAGAATGTTTCTTTTCCTATGCACATCAGTTATTGGAAATGTAGAAATTCTATTTCATGATTTATTTGTAGTTTTTGCCTCACACACTTTAACACAGTACTACAATTGTTTTTCCATTGTCAGCTTGATTCTTCCAAGACATAAGTGAATTTCACGTAGAGAATAAAAAGAAATAGGGCTGTATCCCATCATCATTTTCTAAGCTTGGATACATAGTTACACTTGTATCCTTTGTTGAATGGTAATCTGAAAACTTAATGGTTTGTGCAATATTAATGTTTTCTAAGGATATTGGTCTATAGGATATTCTTGACTCTTAAAGGCATGGGACCCATTCAATTCCTTTTGGCTCATGTCTCCCTACTCTTCTCTCTTTACTTGATTATCTATTTGAGTATCTACCTGACATAGGATCATAAAAGCTAACTATTAAGTAGGAAACTTAGAGGACATTTAGTCAAATGCCATATATTAAGTGCATGCTCTCTGTATGGAATTTTTGGAATTTCAGCTTGTCATAAGAGTTATTATTACCAACTGTTCTGTTAATAATGAGAGTGAGTTTATTCATGTATTCACTCTTTAACATATAATTACTGAGCACCTATGAACTGCCAGGTACTGAGTTAGGCACTATAGAAGATAAAGAACTAAATTAAATATGAACCCTGATAGCACACTGCCTCTGTCCAATCTATATTGCAGATGTCTTTCTTCTAGTGAAAACATTTAACTTTTCAAATCTAGTTTTAGTTTCCATCAAACATTAATGTTCTATACATAAAATCATGTGTAAATATATAGTTTTTAAAATGTAGATATATAGATACAGAATTTTACAAAATAGGCACATTCTAGGAATCCCTATAAAAGTCTAAATCTCTATATACATTTTGTAATTCTCCTTAAGAGGCAAACTTCTCTACCCTCTTTATTAGATTAAATTGGACCTATTTTTCATCCGGGGATATTTTTCATGAATTGGAGGAATAGGAACAGGGTGGCTTTGGTTTGTATTAATTCATAGTACGCTTTACAACAAAAGCTAATGATTTTAACTTGCATTTACATACTGCTTTGATATGACACCTTTATACAAAGGATCAGTGCTTATGTATATAACACTATTCCTCTGAGAACACTGAGTCTTCATACCCACAGTATCATTTAACTTATAAAGGTTGCGGATCTATTACCCTAATTTTAGAGAGAAGGAAAAAGAGAAATAGAGACGGGTGACTAGTAACCTAATACTGTAGGTTAACTAGTAAGCAACATATCCAGGTATAAAAGAGTCTCAACTCCTACTAAGTACACTAGATACTTAATTATTTGCCAAAGGGACGATGATCTAGAATGTTTTTATCTGTTAATCAGATGCCTTTTGAAACTGGAAGACTAAGCTCTCTCTCTCTTTTTTTTTTTTCTCAAAAAAGGGGCCTTCATTCCTTAGTATAAATTGGGAGAAAAATTAATCATGACAATTATATGAAATATTTATATATATATGTATGAATCCATATGTATAAGATTCTTTTTTAATTTGATATAGTCTTAAGGAAAGATTCTCTTTTTCTCAAGTTGGACTTCTCTTAAAATTTTTCCCTTTAAAATATTTCCTCATATCATTACCAGGGGACTTCCATTAAGGTTCAAATTAATTTAATTCCAATTAATATTTTTTTGACTCAAGGGTTATTTAAAATTATGCTTTTCATTTTCAAACATTGAATTATAGTCTAAAGCTTTAGCATAATTTTATTATGTTCAGAGAATATACTACATAATATTTTAGTTCTTTGAAATACATATTTCAAGTTGAATGTACTACTGTCTCACCACCATTTGTTAAAATAACTATTCTTTCTACAATGAACTACCTCAGCAACATTTTTGAAAATCAGCAGTCTGAATATGCATAGATTTATTCCTGCATTCTATTTTCCAGTTCCATTCATCTATATACTAATAATTATGTCAATACTGAATAATAATAATGTCTTAAAATCAGGTAGTATGTATGAGTCCTCCAACTTTGTTCTTGTCTTAAAAAATCTGTTGGTTCATCAAAGCCCGTTACTTATCCATATCAATTTCTACAAAGAAGCCTGCTAAAATTTTGATAGTGTACATATTGAATCTAAAGGTCAATTTAGGGAGAGTTGACTTCACCAATATTGAGTCCTGATCCAAGGACTTGGTATATTGATAATTTTATTAAGGTGTGTCAGCATTTTTTGTAGTTTTCATTATATATAATATAAACACACCTTGTTTAATGTATTCTTGTTTTTTATTCTTTTTATACTATTTATTGGATTTAATTCTTTTTTAATTTTTTTCTTTGTTAATATATAGAAATATAATTGACTTTTGTAATTTACCTTTGTAATTATGTCTTTAATCCATGGGTGGCTTAAGAGTATGCTGTTTATTTTCTAAGTATTTGGAAAATTTCCAGATATCTTTCCAATACTGATTTCTAGTTTAAAACCTTTTTTTTTCAGAGAACATAGCATATGATTTCAATCATTTTAAAATTTATTAAAACATATTTTGTAGTTTAGCATATATAAAAAATAAAGTAATTGAAAAAGATTCTTCTGATTAAGATGACATCATAATGATGATGAGCTAAACTAACAAAGAAGATATATAAACACTAAAATATATGCTGCTAATAACATGGCCTAAACTATGAAAAATAAAATAGAATGATATACAAGTAAATATATAATCATAGGGGAGATTTTAATGTAGATTTTGGTAAGTGATAGAACAATATGCCATAAAGTTTTTTCGGTCTCTATTTAGGAGCTCTGCTACCTAGCTTGATTGAACACTTCCTATACTGCATAAATTCAGGATAAAACTTTCTCACTGACTTTGAAAATATTGTGTTCTTTGTCTTAGAAACCCTTCCTAATATTTTTACTTGCCCATTCTGGCCAATCAGTTAAAGTGCTATAACCTCTAAAGAGGTTTTTCTACTTTCCTTCCTTCTGAGATTTAATAGCTAATATTTATTAAATGTTTATTCTATGAAAGACTCCATGCTGATTACTTTAATTAGTCATCTCTTTTATCTTTACAACAAACTATTAGGTATATTTTGCCATTTTATTCATCATGAAGTTGAGATTCATGTAGGTTGAATAATTTGCTAAGTTTAAACATTTTCTGTATGACAAAGTGAGATTTACACCCAATAGTTCCTATTTAAAACCCCATATTCTTAAATTCTATTCTAAACTGCATTGTACATTTTCTTATCTCTGTTGGTGTGAACCACTTGAATAGCATGCACCCGAGTCTAATTCGATTTCTTGTTGTATGTAACAATTGACCTGGATATTAGACATGTCCCCTTTGAGAAAGGCCAAATGCTAGAAGCACATTTTCTAGAAGCAAGAACAAATACTTGTAATATTTATAATTTTCATTCTCTCTAGGCAGCTGCCTCTATACGTATATGTGTATATGTGTGTGTGTGTAAGTTTCTAAGTGAATTCACTTGAACAAGAATCCCTATATATTGTATTGCCCAAGGTAGAATGCATTTATGGCTAAATACATGGTAGTTAATTTTCTGCTTGCCACCCTGGCAGAAGCATCAGTTACATATCTGCACATGGATGGAGAAATTCAATCTAACATGTAGCATATTTCTTTGAATGCCTGGTAATTTTATTCTATGGGGAAGGCAGGTATTCTCAGCAGGAGTCAGAAGCTTCCTCACTAAGAATTCCCCTGGGGCTCAATGATGACATTTTGGGATTAGTTTATTCAGACACAAATTATTAGAAGGTATGGATGGGCAAACTGCTCTTAGCTACATTGATATTGAGCACATAAGAGATATATTTAGTTATTAAAAACAAAAAAGCTTCCACAAAATAATGAGTTCTTGGTTATAAAGTGTCCTGCAGGGTGGCATAGATGAAAAGAGGAATTAACTAGCAAATTTACTAAATCCTACTTCAAAGCTTTGAATCAAATGAGCGTTTAATAAACTTTTTTTTTTTCAGTAGCAACTCACTGATTTTTTTCTGAATGAGATTAGGGATTCATTTTAAAAGGATGAAAATTAAACCAACAAATAAGAAACCTGTTTTTACTCATTTTAAGTTATTATATAAACTATGCAGCAAAAACCATATTGGAAATCCAAACAGTGTTAAAAGTCAACTAAGATGTGGACATGTGTATACATATGGCTGATTCGCTTTGTTGTGCAACAGAAACTAACACAGTATTGTGAAGCAATAAAGATCTATTAAAAAAAAAAAGGCACCTACGACTGCCCTATTATGGCAAATAAGTGCATCTTTTACCTTTTTCTCATAATTGCAAAAAGCTTGAAAGAGCAAAGCAAGAATATTTACTATTTATCTTCTTTATATAAGTCTACCCTGTGAGAAGAAAACTAAATTATGTTGAACACCAAACTAAAATGTATACAGCCAGACCCCATGCCTAGCAGAGTTACATAGGCAATTCCTGTAATTTCCAAACTATAAATAGGCAATCGTTATCCCCACTTAGCAGAATAAGACTGAAGCATAGAGCGATGAAATAGTGCCACCGAAGTCTCAAGTGATAAAGCCAGGACTCACATTTCTAAAGCATTACTTGCTTCAGTTGCCACATTGCTAATTTTTGCTGGACGTAAAGAAACAAGGTAATTAGCCTTGGAGTTACTTAGAGGTCAGAGCTTCATACTCAACTAAGCGGAGATCTTTCCCAGGAGTCCAGTGTTCCACTTGGGAAATAATGAAGCTCCCTAATTGACAGATTAGTTTTCCATTAGATGATAGTTACCTATTATGGTAACTGCCTACCTTAAAGTATCTCGAAATGTTGATCAGCATATTATCATTTCTTTTTTTATTATTGTTTCTATTCTAAGGAAGGGCGCTGAGTTGTTCCATGTAAAGTCCAACAGCTTTCGAGGGCAGGCTCTAGGATTAGATGTTCTGAGTTTACCCAGGTCTGCTATTTATTCTCTGAAAGTGGGCAAGTTGTACTCTCTCTGTGCCTTGGTTTCTGAACTGAAAACTACAGGTTAGAATAGTATCTACCTTATAGTGTTGTTATAGGAATTTAATGGATTTATAAATGAAAAGCTCTCAGAACAATGCTTTTCGTATTTTAAGTTGAATATTGGCTTCCAATTGTATATTTATAGGTAGTTACAACAGAAATACAATTTAGATAAATGGATACATTGATTTCTTTCTTTTTCCAGAATGTGTAAGATATAGGGATAATATTCGTATTCAGTTGCAGTTGTAAAGTTAAACATTTCTTTTTCATTGTCAGAAATGTTTGGGAAGACAATCCCATCACTTATAATCCATTTGATATGACTGCAATTCTTAAAGTTTCATCTAGTGCATAGAAATTATCCATTACTTACACATTGTTACTAAATTAGTTAATTGACCGTGGCTTGTGATTTAATCTGAGGTGGGTATTAAATTATTCATGCTGTAAATAAGTTAATGCTCAGAGATTTTGCTTTCATTTTCAGAATAGTTGATTAGTACTCCTTTATTCTGTAACTTACCCATTTCCATTTCTAATGGGACCTCATTTTTCACAGATGGGCACTATGAACCTATCGAAAGCTGGTGTGACTAATTTGAGTTTACCTTGCTCTGTCTTCAAATCTTTTCTGTTATTCTTTCTAAACCTCTGAGCCTGGGCTCTGTTGCTGGGGACAGGGACAGGATCATGCTTCCCCTAAGTGACACCCCTGCTTTAGAATCTGAACACTCCCTGGGAGGGAGCATCAGTCCCAGGTGTTCTCAGTTTACTTCTCCAGGTATGGAACGATTGCCTCAGAAGCTGGAACAAGGAGGACTGAGATCTTAGTATTGTTAGCAGCCCCCTGACCAAGGTAAAGCCTCTGCCTTATGAGTGGGAGCTGGGAAAAAGGAGGGTTTTCCCAACTTTCAGCCACATTTCCTGGAACTTAGCCTTTGCAACAGGTAGCTTGGGGAAGAATGAGAAATGCTTCTGTCTTTCCCTCTCAGAAAGACAGCCCTCCAACTGGGACCTGGGGGTAGAGGTAGCCATGTAGTTTGGCTGGACTGGTTGAAAGTGTCATTTCTACCTCACTGAGTTGGGAGGGAGAGGGAGGGAATGGGCCATGATTCATATGCCACAGTTTCTCACTTTTCTTACTATTCATAATTTCTTGAATAAATATTTCTTCACATAATGTATACTTTGGGGATCATTTTCAGAGACTTTAATTTTTTTTTAATTGAACTATTTTGCTGGGGAGCAGATCCATACAGATCCTCATGCTGTCTTGTCAGAAGTGAAAGTCCCCAATGATCAACAGTCATGTTTTTTGCAAATTTTTATTCTGTGTCTCATAACACCCTATTTGATACTTCATTTTATGCTGCAAGTATATAATAGTTATTTAGTGAATAGCAGCTCTTTTATATTCACTTATCTAGAATTGATATACCTGGGGGACAGTTCATATTTTATCTCTAGACTTGTCACTCTCCAATTAATTGCTGCTGTAGTGACTTGACCCTTTTGAACAGGTTAGTTTTTTTTTTTAACTTTGGCAAACGTAGATATTACCTGTCCTCATAGGATTAAGCTAGAATTAAATTAAATAACATATGTGAGAGTGCTTAATAATATCAGTGTAAGATATAATGTTAGGTATTTCAATATAATGAATTTTTTCAATTACTCACATTTTAATTAAGTATTGATATGGCCCCAGATAACTGCTTTAAAATTATATGAACAAAATTACATAATTTTGGCAGGACACTATTTCTGTATTTCTTGATGACATATTTTTAAATACGTAGAAATAAAATAAAGATATTTCAGAGGAGTGTGGCGAAAATAGAGATGGTTCTAGGAACCATGTATAGGAAAAGTTCTGGAACAGAAAAGATTTCAAATTTTTGAAAAACAAACATACAATGTTTTTCCCCCTGTAGACAGAACTTATAGTTGGTGACTTGGATGATGATTTGAGTGTCAGAAGTTTCTGATGGTTAAAAATTCATAGTAATGAAAAGATATTGAATATTGTGTTGTTAGTGGTATTAAGATAGAGGATGCTGATTTTTATCAGAAATGCTGTATGAGGGATTCCTGAAATTTAGACTTCTGTCAATCATCATATTGGTTTTAAAAACAACTTGAGAAACTCTGTACTAAATGGGTGATTTTAAAACTACGTTCATAAAAACTAAAGTCTATAATGTTGGCTAAGAGGCTCACATAGGAGGGCAAACATGGAGGATGACCACTTGGAATGTCATGTTCTTTTTCAATCAAAAATTTTAATTCCTCTCTGTTTTTTATATTGTGAAATAATATAAGACTCCACGGGGAAAGAAAAAGAAATACAGCCTTTAAAAACATTTTGTAAAACAATGTTTACGGCTTAAGCTTGTAAGCTTCTGACCTAGATGAGTTCTCAAGCCTCTTGGACCTTTAGATTTACTATTCAATGATGCTTTGAATCAGAAACCAGGTGGATGCGCAGAGCAAGTTTTCCACCTTGGCTCTCTGTACTCTCAATTTGGTCAAAGTTTTACCTAGTTCATTTCCATTTTTTTTTAAACCTGACTTATTTTCAACAGCTAGTCCTTTTGATGCTTTTTGCATCTTCTCAAGGGTAGAGCCTCCCAGGAAGAAATTGCTCTTCTCTGAAGAGGATGTGTTGTTGTAAAAAGACCTCATTCTGAGCTCTTCCTCACAAACAAAGAAGAGATCTTAACCCAGCTTCACCTTTTCTAGCAAAAGGACACAAATGCCAGATGCAATGCACATTTATTGTCATTCTTCTTCTCAGCTCCTCCTAGGCTGACAGCTGTATAGCATGAAATAAGGGGTGCTTTCCTAGGGTGGCTGGCTAGAAATATAAAAGCCATAAAGAAACAGCACACACTGCATTCATTTCCCATAAAACAGGACCATTTTTATTACTTTTGGTTTATAATAGAAATGACATTGCATATATTTCTTCATGTGTGCACAGAATCAAACACAGAGCTTAAAACTCCCTGAACACAGGACCCTACCAATTAAGTCTAAAACTGAATACTTTTCCTTGAGTCTAAGAACTTGGAAAAACACTCCCAAGGGGCTCTTGCTTTGTCTTTCTCTTTTTCTCTTACATAGACACACAAACTTACAAAAATGTTTACCAAATTAATAACCACAGCTTAGAATCCATTATGTCATTATCTCTGTAATACACATTTTACATCTAAAATTATTTTCCATGAAGGTAAATTAAAATATTTCAAGGGTTTTTCTGGCACTTGAAAACATTTTCAATATCTTTCAATAAACTATAACAGAAAAGAAAAAAAAAACATTTCAGAGTACTGGGTCACATGTCTTAATTTTAATATAATACTTCAGGGTAGTATTTATTTTCTTTCTTTTTCTTTGTAATCTTATGAATAAAAAGATCCTTTTGCCCAGAATGGTCCTTTTCATCAGATAAGTGGAAATAGACACAGACATACATTTTTACCTACCATTTCATGGCATATACAAAACATATCCAGGGATCTCAGATCAAAGAGACCCTTTTTTAAGAAGCTAAGAAAGGGATAAATGTGTATCCAGCACTACATTAATACCATATGCCACTTCATATGTAGCATATCATAGAAGCTCCAATATATTTTAGAAATGAGAACTTTGAGACTCAATGGAATAAATAATCCTGTCACACAGTGAGAACATAGCCCAGTTGGGACTCAACTACTACGTTCTTCCTTCACATTTTTTTCCATTTCACCATCGTCAATGTTAATCAAGAAATAGTATAAGACTAGTCCAGAATTCATGTTTCTTCTCCAGGAGGCAGTTAAATGTCATGATAAAGCACCTGCCCTGCCGGTTAGTCACTGGATGAACTTGGTAGGTTTAAATTCCCTGTACCTCATTACCCTCATTTGTGAAATGGGGATGAACACACTAATTGTGACATGTGGCCGTTGTGAACAGTAAATGATTTCCTCTAGGTAAAGAGCTTAGAACATAGAATGTTCATACAACACAGAATTTTCATAATGTGGAACATGAAAGTCTCCCAGGATAGTCTAATAACCATTATTATTTCTCTTATTCTGATATCTTGGTTCTTTTACCTCTTACTCTGTGATTGTAAAAGGCTAATATTTTTTTTCCCCAGAAATTACCTTCTTTTTCTCTTTCTCTCCTCTTTCAGGTAACTGTTCCGGTGTTTCTAGAAAAAGACAATGCAAATATGTTAGCAAATAAGGTTAAAACGAGCCAAGGGAAATTGACTGTATTAGCCTATTTTCCTGTCACTGAAGACTTAATTCTCCTGTTAGACAAAGCATCTGATGTGGCAGCTCCTGGAGTACTGGTAAGCAGAGCTGGTGCATCCATGGTAAATCCAGCGGTTCCTGACTCATTTCTGCAGGATTTAACTCTTTGTTTTCCGGTGGCATTATTATAAAGCAAGATTTTAAAAACCGATTATCTTCTGTCACTTGTGTCATATAATTATAGCCTGTATTTATTGCCTGGATGTCACTCTCAAGTTACAAACCTGTGTATTCACCCACTGGACCACCAGGGAATTCCCTCGCCTCTCTGTTAGTTACTTCATGGATTTCTAAGAGGCAGCTCAAACTCAGTATGACCTAACTGTGTTTCCCTTTCTTTTCTCCAAAGTCCTTCTGCCCATTATGCAAACTTGATCTCCATTTGAAGATTTGCCTCATGTCTAGGCACAATGGCAGAAATCTTGCAGTCATCCTGATTCATCTGTGGTTTTCAAATTAAAAAAAAAAAGTTGAATATTGCAACAGATTTTTAGTCTCCCCAACCCTGCTCTCTCTCTCTTTCTCGATTCCAAACTCTCCGTTACCACAAGCATGATATTCCTGATGTGTAAGTCTTGCCATGCCTTCTAAACCCCTGCCCCTTCTAATAACCATCCTTTCTAAAGAGACATCCATAGATATTTCTTGCCTGTTAGGAAAAGAGCAGACTCATCGTGGCGCTTAAAACTCTTTATTCTGACTTCTGTCTTCTAACCTCATTTCCCTCTCTGTTCCCACTTTCGGTCTCAGAAGCAGTTTCCTTCAGCTGAAACACCTGCTTTCCATTTCTCTCCCTGTTTCACTCCTTCTCAGCATTGAAGACTTGATCAGTACCACCTCACTTGTGCAGCCTCTTGACACCTTAGGCTGAGTTAGGCACCCACAGATCCTCGTGAATACCTGGTGCATACCTCTGTAGTAACTTGTGTGCCTCCATTTCCCTATGTCTAGCTAGGAATGATCACGCCACTAACCACAAAGAGTTGTTGGAAGAATTAAAGGAGGTGTAATGGCTACTTTTATGCGTTAACTTGGCTAGGTTATGTTGATCAGTCGAAAACCAGCACAGATGTTGCTGTGAAAGCATATTTTTAGATGTGAAAAACATTTAAATCAGTAGACTTTGAGTAAAGCATATTACCTGCAGTGATGTGGGTAAACCTCATCCAGTAAAAGACTGAGGTACTCAAAGAGGAAGGAATTCTGTTTTCAGAATGTTCCTGCTAGAATGCCCAGCCTTCCAGCCAGCCCAGTATATTTCAAACTTGCCAACCGACATAATCATATGAGCTAATTCCTTAAAATCTGTTATCTATCTACCCCCCCTTCACAGGCTATTGGTCCTGGTTCTCTGAGGAACCCTAATACAGGAGATAGCATATTTAGTGCTTAAAGTAGTACCTTGCAGTAGTACCTGCAAGTTATATATTACTTAAATAAATTCTGCTAATCACCCAATATAAAAATTAATCCAACTGTGGCTGCCTTTCGGTTGAATCAGAATGATGATCTGACAAGAATTCTCTCTGCTTAGGAGGCTCTTCCACCTCTCCATGCCTCTCTGTAATGTCTATCTTTCAGGCACATCTCTATAATCCTTGGAACGTGTTTTCAAATCCAATGGGTTCAAACTTTAGACTATATTTTAAGTTTCCTTTTTTTTTTTTTTTAACCTGCAACATAATAAGCACATCACTAGATAATACCGATGGCGTCTTTGTACAAGAAAGACCCAAGTATTGGTCCTCAGATTTGGGCTCAATTCTGTGGTGCACTTAAAGCATTGGGACCAGTGACCACTTCATACTAACATAGTTTTCCCCAGACGGTGCCTGCCAGGACAAGACTTGTAGTGATGAATTTAGTTAACGGAGAACATATTAAAATCAAATTGGGAGTCAAGAGATGGGTGAGTCCTGTTTGCTCCCTAGATTTTATAGTAGTTTGCAATCATCAGTGGAGCGTATTTTAAAAAAGAACTAGTCCCATCAGAGACCCACCTAATCATAATCTCTGGATGTTAGACATATATACTTATTTATTTATTTACAGGCAATTCTAAAATAAACACCTACTTGAAAAATCTAGCCATCTTATTGGATGTAGCTTGTTTTTCTTGGTGACTAGAAAGAAGATGGTAAAACAACTTACATGTGACCCATTCTCTTCTTTTGACCTTTTCTCCAGGTCAGTGCTTACCTGGAGTAGGTAAAGAAAAAACACGCAGATGGCCTCATCTCGTCTCCTTGTCAACAGACATTCAGATATATAGACTAATAGTATTTACTTGGGGAAGAGGCTTTATCTAATAAAAGCCCTTAGCAGGATCTTCCCAGGATTACTACTTGTGAATACACTTAGAGTTGATGAGGCTTGGCTCCCTGGAGAACGTCGCATACGTGATACCACTCTCTGGAGTATAAAATGAAGATGTTTAATAACTTAGATGCTCTTCACTTGGAGGATAACGTTTAATCCTCACTTGGAGATCCCATCTCTTATTCTAAACCAGAGAGTACAGGTCTGATGCAGGGAGACAGATCTGGGAAGCTACCTTGATATTCCAGCCTCCCTCTGCTCTGCCTTAGTCTCTTTATTGCCTGTATCCTTGGGATTATTAATAAACTTTGATACTAGATAAGATCGCTGATGTGTTTGAGCCTGACTTGACAACCCTATCGTTTTGTTAACTCTGATAGTAGCGAGTATTGGGGGCATTTTGGTTTGCCAGCTTAAAGAGCTGCATTGGAGATGGGAAAATGGACAATATTTAATTTTATCCTAATAGCAATAGATTATAAACACTAGCACCTAAATAGGTAAAAGGATTCAAAGGAATAATTAGCCTGTGAATATTAGACCATATTATTCCCTGCCTTCTTATGTCACAACATATTTTTATATATCAAAAGGGATAACATGTAGGGGCACAAATTTGTTAATCTCTTTCTCATGAGATTAACACTATAGACATCCGTGATGATGACAGTTTTGTTTTTAAAAACATGCCTAGCTCCAGTGGAATATGCACGTAACTTTATGTACTACATTCCTAGAACAGCTACTCTGATAATCCTGAGGAGAGAAACTACCCCAGAAATCCAAGGCAATGACCCTGAGACTCACGCCAATCCACGTGAACAACATAAACGATTTGGTGCCTGTTTCCAAATTAGCTAAGTCACATCTGCTCATGATCACTTCTATTTCATAATAGGTCTGCAGAGATGCCATGAAATAGTCTCTCAGGAACTCTCACAAGTCTTCTCTGAGTCCTAATGAGACTTCTAAGCTTCCCACAGTTACAAATGGAAGCAAGGAAGATCCTGCCTTTGGGTTAGGTGAACTAGATACACCATTTATCTTTCTTCCCTGTGGTAGGGAGTACATTTAAAATATCACTTTTCTTTCACATTATATTTATTTATTTATTGTGTGGTAAGAACAGTTAACATGGAATCTACCATCTTAACCACTAATTTAATCTACCAGTTAAATTTTTAAGTGTGCGATACACTATTGTTAACTAGAGACACAATGTTGTAAAGTGGGTTTCTAGAGCTTATTCCTCTTCCTTCACTGAAACTTCTGCTCATGGCTCATCAACTCCACATTTGCCCCTCTCCCAGCCCCACTCTACTCTGTGTCCATAAGTTTCACTATTTAAATACCTCATATAAGTGGAAACATTTGTCCTTCTGTGACTGCCTTATTTCACTTTGTGTAATGTCCTCCAGATTCATCCAGGTTGTCAAAAGGGCAGAATGTCCTTCTTTATTAGGACTGAGTAATGTTCCATTGTATCTATTTATCACATCTTCTTTACCCATTCATCTGTTGATGGACATTTTGGTTGTTTCCATATCTTAGCTATTGTGAATAATGCTGCAATGAACGTGGGAGTGCAGATATCTCTCCAAGATCCAGATTTCAATTCTTTTGTATGTATACCCAGAAGTGGGATTGCTGAATCATATGGTAATTCTCTTTTGGAATTTTTGAGGAGCCTCTATATTATTTTCCATAGCTGCTGCTTCATTTTGCATTCCACCTACAGTATACAAGGATTCCAACTTCTCTACATCCTCACTAAAACATTTTTCTTTTAATAATAGCCATCCTACAGGTGTAAGATGATAGCTCTTATCTAAGTCAGTTGTATGCCTTAGAGGAGTTAGGGTTTCCTAATTTATGTCTCATCTCCAGACTGTTCAAACCAGCTGCACTCCTTAAAATGTCTGCTCTGGGCCCAGCATAAAAGCATATGGATCTTGAACTCAGAGACCTCAGAGCTAATTCAGAATATTCAGTGGAGAAGATAACCAAGAATCTGGGGGAAAGATAGTTGGAACGATGCCATGCAACATGATAGTAGTAGATGTAGTTTAATAACCCAGCTCCGTAATGCCCAGTATAATGTTCTTTTATCTGAATGATTAAACATAATTTTGGGGATCTATTCAGTCTATACAGTTAGCTTACTATAGTTTAACTTGTTATCTTTGGCATTATTTTTCATTTTTTCCCCATTAGAATATGTGGGACAGATGGGGTGTATTTGATGCAATTGGGTTCCATCAATCTCAAACCTGTTTTGACTGACAGTTAAGAAACTTGAATTCTTAGCTCCACTAAAAGTGTTCAGTGATGTGTTTTATGTAAGCTAGTTTTGTCTGCTGTAATGATAAAGTTAGCTTCAAACAAAAAAATCTAGACACATCCCAAGGCAGTATTTAAACTAGAAAAAAGACCTCCTGCTTTTCAACCTTATAACACTGTTAAGATTCTATACTCCTATTCAGAAGATTTATGTGAGAGCTTGAATTCAGTACAGTTTAAAATTTCATGCAATTAAAATTCAACTTCATTACTAATGTCAAAGGAAGAGAGAACATACTATCTAAGAATATATTATTCACAAAGCAATTCCTTTCCATTGCAAAATGTATAAAAATAAGAATGATTTTTTAAAAGAATATGTATAGGGACTTCCCAGGCAGTCCAGTGGTTAAGACTCTGAGTTTCCAGTGCAGGGGGTGCGGGTTTGATCTTAGGAACTAAGATCCCACATGTTGTGTGGCGTGGCCAAAAAAAAAAAAAAAAAAATAGACTATGTACACAGTAGGAAGCAGAGCTTCAGGAGGGACTTTGCCTCCTGGACATCTGATAAGCCTCAGTTTGATGGGTTATTGTGAGGTTTAAATGAACTGCAGTCTATGAAAGAGCTAGTCTAGGGCAGTGACCAGCCAGAGCAGATATTGAAAATAGCAATCCTTTTCCATTTCTTTCTCACTTATCTAAAGAACTTTTTTACTTATTCACTGATACCTCTAATTCTTTTCAGATTGGAAAATATTATTTAGAATGTGATTAAATGGATACATGGACATGTAATGTCCATAGCCAATTACCTGTCTTTCTGCAACCATATGGAATATATCTAATATTCAAAAAAACATTCGGATAAGTGAAGTAGATATTATCAGGATATCAACATTACTGTGATGCTTGATAATCATTCATTTAACACATTTTTCTTTAATTCTTACCATAAGCCAGGCTCTGTGTAAGCTAGCTCCCAGAGGCACAAAGAGCTTACAGGCAGGTAGGTAATAGGGATTATTATTGAGCTGATCTTTAAGGATATTGCCCTGTACCATATGCATCCACAGTCTTTTTTCTTTTTCTTTTTTTCCCATTTCAAACACATGCTACCCTGATAACTTATTAGCAGATTTTTCCCAATTAAAACTCAGGTCTTTATGAGATTTTACGTGACCTCTCATAGCTGTGTGGCCAGACTCTTGAGAGGCGTGGGTGAGGACTCCCTCTAACTCTCCCTGACCCTCTCTCATACACAGAATGCCTTTCTATAACAACTTTAAGAGTTACAGGAAATAGCATTACTAAAGGTCCCCAAACATGTTTTTCCCCATTCAGGTCTACAGTAGTAAGTATGAGAGGTACATTGCCACCATAAAGGGTAACTGATAGAGCCACCACTCTCTCCTAAACTGATCTCTTTTCCCTGAGCCCAGCCATCAGCAACACAGCTCCTCACCCTGGAAAAAGTAAAGATATAGAGTGTGCGCCTTGATTTGCCATGCTCTGTGGGCAGCACTGACAGAAGCTTCTGTAGGTTCTACCCTGCCTGCTCAGCATTTCCTTGGGCTGTAGAAATCCACCATCCACCACAGAACACAAAAGAGCCCCAGATGCCTGTCTTTGCTCTGGGCTTACAGAATCCTGAAGCTCACTCTGTGAGCTCACTCTGTGAGATGAGCCCTGATGGATAAATACTAGTATAAACGACCCAGGAGAGAATCCCATCAATGGATGGATCTCTTCTTATCTCTCATGCATTTGTTTATGTCAACACTGCAGGAGCAGAAGACCCTATAGTTAAAGAGCACCTTGCTTGTGGATAGGTGAGCTCAGAATTTGGCATAAAATTTTTCTTGACCTCAGTTATTTCTTAGTTATTGAGTTTTCCCAAGGTTTTTAAATCTCAAATTAAAAAAAATTAAAAAAAGGAAGAGAAAGAAGGCGAGAAGGATGGGGGGACAGAGAGAGAAGGGAAAACCAGGGCTGCGTGTCAGACTTTTCAGACTGTCTTTATATCTTTTGGTATCCAAGAGTGATTGCTAAGTATTTCAAAATGACCCCAGGAGGTCCCACGGCTATTCGAACACCTAATCTCAGTTTTTACATGAGCGGGCATTCTGGCATTAGTGTTGAAATTACTTTTGTTGGTTTGGAAGAATGGATGGATGGATGGAGAGATAGATAGGTAGATAGATGATAGATAGATAGATAGATAGGTAGGAATGATAGATGAAGATGATAGCTTTCTTTGGGGGGCTACCCCCAACGTACAGGTGGATAACTACCTGACGTATTATCAAGGATATAAAATAAAGCTCTGCCTTGTCTTCTCTACAGTTCTCTTCCTCACTGACACTGTAATATCTTTAGAAAGGTATAAGCAACAAGGTATAAGCAACAATAATAGCAACACCTACTTAAACAGTTTTTGGTAATAGAAACACACACTAAAGTTTAAATACGTGTTAGGTACCATGCTTTAAATTTATATTTAACTTAAACCTTACAACAACACTACAAGGCTATTTTTATTATTTGCATTTTATGGATGAAGAAACTAATGCTGAGAAAGGTCAAGTTCATTGCCAAAATTTAGAATTCAAACATATGTCTGTCTTACCCCAACATTATTTTTATTTAATTTTATATCTTGCTTTCTCATCTACAGCTCAGGTACATGCACACTTTTTGGAGAAGGAAGAACAAAGCACGTGTATCGTTTGTTATACTGTTCTTTTACTTGACCTACTTGTCTAAAAAGATTCTTTTGCTAATTTCAGAATCTTAAATTTGTGGACTATGGAACCATCAAGGTGAGTTAGCTAAATTACATTACCTAATTCCAACAAAATCATCTCCTCTTCTGAGACCAGGCAGAAGGACAATGGGAGCCAGAGGGAAAGAGAGCAGTACAAATGGGAAGGGAGAAGTTGAAGAAGCAAAGATAAGCTCCTCAAATTTTCCATCAACCAGGCTTCTCCTCTCTTCTCTCTGGTATATAGAAATAAAGGCATCTTGAACTCCCTTTGCTAAACCCATAAATTCCCTCTTTTTCCTGACGCCCACATGCACAGGGGGCTTGAGTCGAATCTTCACTGCCCACTCTGCACAGCAGCTGGCAGGGCTCTGTGTCCCTCCCCCTTCTGACCTCCAGCAGTGAGGTCTGAAAACCTCAGCTCTTGCAACCCAGCTCTCCCCATCTGCAGTCTATCTGTATGTCCAGCACAGCTGGCCTCTGGAAGTTGGGATTATTGCCAGTCATCTCCAACTCGCCAAAGCTTCAGAAAGGCAGCTGGGACACCAGAAATTACCTGGCTGCTAACTCAGATACTGTATCATTGTTTGCTGAGTTAAAACTAGTAAAGACTGGCAAAGATAAATTAGCAACCCGTCCTGGAGGATTGCGTGTCTCATCCAAACGTTTGTCCAACACTGATTCCAAGTAGCATTCAGCTTTGTCTCCAGCAAGCTAATAGATGTGGGCATTATTAGAGGGAGTTAATATGATATTATGTGCAGAGCTGGGGCTGGATAAGTTCTCTCTAAATGATGTTTTAGAGAAACAGCATAGAAAACAGCACTCTACTTTGACATGGCATTCCCTCTGGCTTGAGGGAACAGTGAACATGTTTCTTTTTTCCTTTCTTTAGGTTCATCTCTTAAGGCCAGATGATGCTCTAGCTTGTGATTTCCTACAGCATAACTGGAGACCAGCAAGTGAGGTGTGATGTTCTGCCATTTCTGGTATGTAGGTTTGGGAAAAGGTATCTGTTCATGGTATGTGACCCATTACCTATGGCTGACCAGTTACAGCACCACGCAGAGTATTCACTGCCCTAAACATTCTCTGTGTTCTACCTACTCATCTTTCCCCTCCCTGGAACCATACCCCTGGCATCCACTGATGTTTTTACTGTCTCTAAAGTTTCACCTTTTCCGGAATGTCATATGGTTGCAACCATTTAGTATATGGCCTTTGGCTTCTTTCACTTAGTAATATGCATTTAAGTTCCTTCATGTCTTTTCATGGCTTGAAATCTCATTTCTTTTTAGTGCTGAACAATATTCCACTGTCTGGATGTACTACAGGTTATTTATCCATTTATCTACTAAAGGAAATCTTCATTGCTTCCAAGTTTGGGCACTTATGAATAAAGCTGCCAAAAACATTCGTGTGCAGGCTTTTATGTGGACATAAGTTTTCAACTCCTTTAGGCAAATATCAAGGAGTGTGATTGCTGGTTCATATGGTAAGAGTATGTTTACTTTTGTGAGAAATGGCCAAACTCTCTTCCAAAGTAGCTGCAAATATATACAATTTTTGTCAACTGTACCCCAATAAAGCTAGAAAATATTATATGTATTTTATTACATAATGCAATCTATCTATGACATTGGTATCATTACTGAGTCTATTGTATATATGAAGAAAATGAAACTCAGAGATCTTAAGTTATTTTCAAGTTCACTCAGCTCAGTAAGTGATGGAACAGCTGTCAAATCTATTATAATTTGTAATAAAGCGGAGTCGAAGAATGCAGGCTTCAGAAGCAAGTAGATGGCAATTTGAAACCCCTGCTCTGCTGACCTGCAGTGACAGCTACTTGGCAAATCACTTAACGGCACTGAGTTTCAGGTGCATCATCAGAGAGATGGACACTGAAATTACCTGCCGGGACTAGAGATAGGATAGGTAAAGTGCCCGTCACACAGTAGCCAGTAAATAAAAGGAGATCTTACTACTCTCTCTATGACTATCTACTGGGGGTGGGGTAGAGAGATGATTTTTCAATATTTTTTGCCCCATGTTGAGGTTGAACAAGGTCTAGGATTGGTAGCAATTTAGGTTGGAAATTCAATAGATCTAGTTATAGGAAACTGAGCATCAGGACACGAAAAAAAGAAAAAACAACATACAGAGTTCGAAGTTTCTTTCTTTGGTGGGTAATTCATTCTGTTATTTTAGAGGGACCATTAAGGTACCTCTGTGCCTGAAGGATTGGATTCTCACTCAGGTATGTCCTTTCAGTAACTGTACCTAAATAACCATAATTGTGTACTTACTAAAAATATGTAAATGGTGAGCACACAAATATTTTCTTGCTTCTGTTAGCCCAACTAAGTCTTTCATAGCTAACTAACTTCTAGCCACGTGGGGTTCATAAAGATGTATAGCACTGGTATTTCTTTTGATATCTTTTTTATTCCATATAAGGTAGATTGTTAGAATATTATTGATGTATAGTGTGAAAGAAAAAAAGTTCAAGATGTTGAATTTTGAAGAGTGGAACTCTCTAGAAGAAAAGCCTTCAAAGAGAATAGTGATATATTATGTATGAGATAAAAACTTTTGATAAAGTTGACCATATTATGCCAAGCACAAGATTCTCCATTTATTTGTATGACATGTCTTATCCTGGCACACTTTCTTTGTGGGAGGAAATAATGTGGGATCTTCGTTTACTACATTACTCACTATCTGAGCAGAAATAATGAAACTGAATGATCTTTACCACTTGCAGAGCAAGTTCTTTACATAAATATTTCAATTCCAGATTTGGTGGATCTACACCACTGCCCAGAAAAGAGGAAGAACTGGGGCTTGGCCAGATCATTTGCTTTTGTCCATGATCACACAGCTAGTGAAAGCTGAGGCACAAGTAATTGCATTTTGGACTCCAAGTTCAAAAACAGTTATCTTCTTTTTCAGGTGAAATATATTTTTCTTTTGTTATGAAATACATTTAAATTGATTAAAATATGTAAAGGTTGAAAAACCATAGTGGGGCGTACAAATTTAATGCAAAAGACCCAGGATACAGATTACCTTCAAAAGTATTTTTTCTTTCTGCGTGTTGTCTTTACATGTGAAGAATATCTCCATGGGTTCCACTGCTCTGGGATCATGCTCTCTTTTTTCTGTAGGATCTTTGAAGTGAAGCTCTATTGTCCTATGCCACTGAAATTTAGGATGGAAAAATAATATGTCATTCTGTCAGTCTGAATTTTTTTTTTTTACATTATGCTTCACTTTCTGCCTGGTGTTTGAAATTTTCTTTTTTATTCTGGAAATTCAGTAACTTCCTCAAGATAAGCTATGGATCAAAACTTCCTAGAATAAGATGTGTCCTTTCATTCCCCAGAGTCAAAAATATTAACTTGAGAATTTTTTCAGCTATATTTGTTTGTTTCCTTATATGTATTGTGAATCTCTTTTATCTTCTCATTTTTGTATAATCACTAACATTTGCGATTCTTTGACTGAATGCCAGGTTCTGTGTAGAATTCCACACATCCACTATCTCAGGTCGTACCTGGAACCAATCTAGGAGGTAGATTTATCATCATTCCCATTTTATGGATGAAGATCTTAAGACGTAACAGGGTTAAAGGTAACTTACTCAGGCATACTTGACTGGTAAGTAGTAGATAGATGGTTTGATCCCAGTCTGCCTTTTATGTCCAAAATATTATGTAATACATCATTCTGCCTCTTGTTATTTTTACTATACTGTTTTATTTTTTTTTTCAACTTATACCCTCTCTCCTTGATTGATGTGAGTTGATTTTATTTTAAATTTATTGCTTCTAATGTGGTGTTCATCTATATATTTGTTTAATATTTTCCCTCAGTTTCCTGAACTCTGCCATCAAAAATTGCCTATCCTTCTCTTTATTTATTCTTTGATTTTTTCTTCATATAAATGACCTGTTTAATATCTTTGAGGTCATATAAAACACTTTGCATGAACCATTTCTCTACATTCTGTGAATTCCATTCTGATACATGGTAGCTGCCTTGTGTTCATTTCCTTTACTCTTTCCATTTTCTCCATTATTTACATACATAAGTTTTATGCTATAACTTGTTAGGCTAGTTCTTATTTTAAAGGGCATTTCTATTTGAGTCAACTCTTTTTTAAAAAAGCTGTGATAAAGTGGAGACAATCTGTAATTTTAATTTGAACCCATATACTTTAATATTTTTCATGAAGTATACATTTTTGTCTTCCCTTGGGTTCTTTGTATACCTTGGGAATATACTTGGAATCTAGCATTTTGTCTTTGTTCACAATGAAGACCCTCAAGTTCCAGGATCTCTATATGAATCCTAAACTAATTGTCTTTAAATAATACATTCTTTGCACTGCGCCATATATATCTGCCCCATTGTCTCTGTGTGTTTCTGGAATAATAAGCCTGCATTCCCATTCAACAGATGGCAATGCCAATTAGGGCATGATTGTAATATGTAGGAAGAAGCTGTAGAAACATGTCAAAGTCAACTGGCATTGCTGTGGTAGAATTCAAAATGGCATCTGCAATGCATAAAAAGTCAATCGTGGGAAGGGAAGACACTTAGGAGAAGTTTGGAGGAATAGGGATTAATACCAGTGCTATACATCTTTCTGAACCCCACGTGGCTAGAAGTTAGTTAGCTATGAAAGACTTGGTTGGGCTAACAGAAGCAAGAAAATATTTGTGTGCTCATCATTTACCATAGTTTTAGTAAGTACACAATTATGGAGTGGGAAGGAATATTGCTGTGGTAGGAATAAAGAAAGAGTAAAAAGGCATATCTCAGAGTGTCAAATATTGAGTATTTTTGTTTTTTGTTTCAGCTCCACCTTCTCACCTAGGTCAAATCCAAAAAGTTCTGTGCTCTTGTGTGTGGGAAGTAACTCTGTTATTCGATTTGAGTGTTCACATTACCAACAACAGATTATTCGTTCACAACAGTAGTTGATCTCTTATGAAAAGAAGACAGCTGGTATCTATATTTCTGATGAGGATAAAAGGCAGACGGGTACACAGTAATCATGGGTTATGAAATATTCACATTGTTGGAGATTCCTGCAGTCATTGCACGTTTAGAAACAATAAAATGATTGTCACCTTGGAGTCCCAGTGGTCTGTCATTGCAGCCAGCTATTCTAGCATCAAATGTAGCCTCTAACAGCTGCTTCTCAGGAACCATTAAAAAAAAAGACAAAAAAAGACACACAATAGACACTCTTTATGACTTTTCAATGACAATTCAGGGTTTTTCACTTACTGGGTAATGTTTTTTCACTCAAATATGTAAATATTTGCAAATAATATCCGATGACTATATTCACTTTTAGTATAGAATCATAATAAATACAATTTTTAAAAGAATATTTCATTTGGTGTTTTCATATAAAAAGTACTCCGGGGTAAAAGGCTATAAAATTCCTTTGTTCCCTGATTTTTTTGTTGTTGTTTTTTTTTTCTCGATGCTGTTAATTCTTAGTTTTTATTGAGTCTGTTTTCCCTATAGCACATAATTAGCATGTTTAAAAAACTCTGTACCTTTCAGATAACATCAGATTAAAGGACACAAATAAATATAGGTTGAGAAGCACAGGTGTTTTTCTGATTCAATTAGTGCTTCTTTATTCTAAATTCTTCCTTGACTTGCAGTCTCTTTCTTAACTCAAAAGATGAAAATAAACAGTCATTTGGCTATTAGAGGAGCCCATGGGGGCTCATTAGCTGGGTTCTAAGTGGGTTCTTTTCCAAATCTGTCACTCAGGATTGAAGGTGAATCTGACGCCAGCAGCAAATGAGTACGCAGGGGGCTGTGAAGTGGAATGACTGAAAGCACCTCAGAGAAATAGGGGGAAGGAGATGAATTTAGGACAAATGAAATGCACTTTTAATGGGGGCAAGAGGAAGGAGGTATTATAGGGGCCTTGGGAAGCTAGTGTTTAGAAAGGCTGATTTTGTTAGACTCTTCTGAGCTTTGCTTTATTTTCATTATCAGAAAAAGCAATTGTCTAAACTAGTGATGCTCCAGGAGATGCTTTACTATGACACAAATACCTACAAGTCCTGTGCTCGCCTATGTCCTTACACAGAGCTGGCTGCACCTTGATTGTTTTATGACTTCCCTCCCCATGATCCACGGCGTTCCTGGCATCAGGGTTTGTTTCTCTATAGCTACCTTGCACAATATTTAGCCCAAGGTAAGTCCAGGATTCCTGTTTATTGCATCAATCAGCTGATCAATCAATTGGTGAATGAATGAATGCATGGCCATGCCCTTTGCCTTTGCTTAGCCTCTCTTTCTCTTTGGCATTCCTTAATTCTTCTCCTTGATTGACTAAATCTTATTAACATTTCATGGCACAATTCAAATATTTACTTCACTGTGAAGCTTTTTCCAACTTTCTCCTACCCAGGTAGAGATAATCACTTATTGTCACCTCGTCAAAACACACAATTAACATCCAGTATGTGTGTCTATTATAACACTAGTTGCCGTGCAACAGAATGGCACATATGTGTCTATTCCTCAGGCAGACTATGGGACCTTTGGAATATGGGACTGAGTATTAACCATCTCTAGGAGCTTCTCTGTCTTCTCCCTAACCCTTAGAAGGGAGATCGGCACACAGGCATTTGTTAAATGAATGATTGGACCCTTGTTTAGGGATGACACCGTTTCAATCAGGGTTGTTGCAAAATTTCTTAAGTCCAGTGCTGACTTCCTCTTAAGATGGCTTTATTAATTTCTGTAGGATCAGTCTTCTAGTCTTAGAAGCTAACAAAAACAAAACACTTCTGGATAAATTATGATAGTAAATTGAGATGATGAAGCAATAAAGCTATGATAAAAAACTATGATAAGAATGATAAAAATAAGAAAAATGTCTTTCAGGTCAAGAAACATAATGGAGACTCCTTTGCAGGTGGGTGCTTACTCACCTGACAACTGGGCATGGGACAGTAAACAGGAAATGTGGCTCAGAGTTCAGCAACTCTGCAGGGGTCAGAGAACTAAGCACCCTCTGGACTCAGGAGGAGAGAGGAAAAGCAGAAGGGAAGTAATGAATTTATAAAAACTAATAATCAATATAATTACATATTAGTTCCACAACTTACATGTTATTCATAAGTTATATTGCATATGTAAAAGAACATAGGAATCAAATAGGCATCATACTTTTTTACATAATCTGTATGAAATGGCAGCATATCCTTTTATTTTTCCCAGATAGGAATAAAACCTAGATCATGATACGACCTTATTTGTGTTAAAACTGAAGAACAGTCACTAAAGTAATACAAATTCAAACCATAACTTCCAAACCAGTAGAGTATATAATAAGGTGACAAAGAATTGGCCTCACTGAAACCAATCTTTGTCTGAAGGAGTATATAAAATGCTCCATGAAGGATATCAATAGAGTTCTCATCTCCCTTTGTTCACTTTTTACCACTGATCCAACCCACCAGCATTCATAACCGTTCTGCCTACCTCCTTTCATCCCATTGCTGAAGGAGGGATGTTTGTCCTAAATAGTACAGCCAGCCATATGCATGGCACCTGACACTGGACAGATGACATGGACAGGGGTTTATTAGTCACATGTACCCACAGCTGCAGGGAGGAGAACACCAGATGCCAGGCAGGGCCACATGGGGCTGCACTTGGGACTTTGGGAGGCAGGCTTTATAGTGAGTGGCAAGAGGGTGAAGTGATTCTTAGTACCTGCAGGAGGACGTGATTGTACTATTGAATAATTTCTCACACTGGTGGGGAGGTGATACCCATTAGGTGGAGGCCTGGGTTGGGTGTAGCTGGTCCAGTGTATGATGTGGGGAGCCTTTCCTGTGGGGTGGGGGGCACATCTGGAGAGAGCAGGAAGACCCATGCCTAGAACTTTGGGGCCCTGTGAGGTTTAAAGATGTCAAGCAGTGCATGGAATTTCATTCAGGCTTCATAATACAATGACCCCTGTTTCTTTTTTTGTTTTTTTTTTTCCATATTGACCAGCTGCGGCTCCTAACCTAGTCAGCCGCCAATGTTACCCTGTGAAGCTTCTTTCCCCTCTATTTCTCTCCCCATCAGGACTTCCATTCCCCATGAGAAAGTAAATTTAGTTTGATAGTTATAAATCAAACTACTTCCAATGCTAAGATTAAAGTTAGAAAGAATATGAAGTAGGTTATAAAAATGAATGCTTAAATGGCTTCCAGACATGCTACTCTCATAATATTTATTACCTAGGCTTGTATCATTAGAGCTTAAAAATTCATAGAAATGAGTTGTTAAATCCTTTTTAGTATTTCGCATACAAGGAACCTTAAGTAGGCATTGGGTGAGTTTAAAATATCTGACCAATAAGATGAGAGTTTGAAGTTTGCCCATACCCTGCCCCCCTTCCCCTGAATTACCATTATTAAAATGATTTGCCTGAGCTTTTATCACCTGTTTGTTATCAGAACATGAATAACAGAGACCAGATATATCTGGTATATATTACCAGCAAGCCTACTTTCTCTCTGAGCTTGGTTTGGGAGCCTAGAAAGGTAAGACAAATATTTCTTTGCAAATGCTTAAAGTCTTTCCAATGGTTGAACAAATTACTTCCCGAAATTTTAAATGGCAATATCTAAGTCTAAAGCAATTTAATTGAATAAACTTCTGGTAAGGTGGGAATGAATTATACTTTGCTTAATGTGATATCCCCCTTGTGTTTATCTACTTTCTAAAGCAGTGTTTAATAAACGACATGAAGCGTCACCAAGCCAGAAGTGCAGTGTTTGCATTGCAGGGAAGCCAAGAGAATCTTCAATTTGTAGCAACAGGCCTGCTGAGAATTAAAAATGTAGCAATATTTCATGTTGTTACAAACCAAAAATTCTCTGCTCCAAGGACACATCCAGGGCTGAACTGCCCAATTTGGTGGGTAGCTGAGAAATCACTATCTGTAAATGACTACTAAGTATTATTCTAAAAATGAAAGCTAATAGTGATCTGGTCTTGTTAAAATGTCTTCAGAATATCAATTTCCTGCAAGAAAAAGAGATGAATGTTTAACTAGCTCCTGGAAGCTGACAAATTATCTGCTGTCTAGCAAAATTCAACAATCAGACCTCCTGTAATCCCAGAGTAAGGATGCAGGCCACTGTTTCCTCCTCTTTTCATGATGAACAAGTAGAAATATTGCAGCAATCTCAGAAAAAAAAAAAAAAAGGGAAACACGTAAAGGTGCCAGAAACTAAGAGATCTGGGGGGAGGATAAATACAGCTTTATTTGGTTCACTCCAAAAGGATTTAAGGTCTATCTAAGCTTTGTTTTTCTGTCTTCCTGTCTTTTATTTTTTCCAGTCTTTCTCTTTCTCTCTTGGGTTTGGGCCTCATTAAGTACTTGAGAAGGGGGCCGTATGTGACACAGACAGGAAGTGGTGTCTTACAGATGATTCTGAGGTCTTTTTCGAGAGAGAGTATGATACAGAAGACTATAGTATATATACATATATTTTAATTTAGTTGTATGTCTCAGTTACCTAGGGCAGAAAAAAGTAAAAATCAGAAATAAGGTGTGTGTAACTGATTAGAACTTTCATTGTGTCATATCTCCTGGGGAACTCAGTATGGTGACCCATGTGCAGAATGATGAGAAATGGCATCTAAATGGCTTCCAACCTGGAAAGTGGGAGACTCTGGAAAAGACATCAAATTGCCCTATTACACAATTTTGCATACAATTTTTAGTCTCAGATGTATAATTTTTCATTTTCCTTGTTACCTTTCAAGGTAACTATAACCTCTTGTTCAAACCTGTCAAAAGCATTTTGGATCTGGGCTCTGGGGTATGGCATATGACCTAACAATCATAACTATACACTGGAGGTGAATATGACAATGTGTCACCGTGTAATGTCTTCAACCAAGCCATTAGTGAAGAAAGAAAGAAACTGAACAGGATAGGTAAAGGGCAGATACCTATGAAATATAGCCCTTCCTTGTTCTTATTCAAAGTTATTATTTTTGGGCCATTTACCCATGATTTCAGACTCAGGATTAATTCACAGAGTTCTATTAGACCAATTTACAGAAAATATATAGATAGGCATATATATATTATAATATTAAGAAATTAAGATTTCTTTTCATGAGCATGTGATTTGTTTCACATTACTGAAAGTATCCTTATACTTTTCAATAATTTTTATAGTTGTATAATTTTTATTAGAACTGTATTGAATCAATAGATTAGGGAAAACAGACATGTTTAAATACTAGGACTTCCTATCCAAGAATATGGACAATTTTAACTTAGATCTTAAAGAAACATCGTGCGCTTCTTTAAATGTAACTAGGCACCCTATATTTTTGTTACTACTAAAAAAAGTCTATTACTTCAGATTACATTTTCTCATTTTTAGTTGAGGTGTATAGATTTGCAATCAATTCTTGTTAATGGACCTAGTGTCCAGCAATCTTGCTAAACTCTGCTACAAATTATAATAATTTAATAATTTATAGGGAGAACATGTTAGATTTTTGTGTGTCTATTAGGAAATTCGGGAGTAAATCTCTGGCTTTTCCAATTCATCTTTATTTTTCTAAATGTTTTTGTTGAACATTTTTGAATGCCTTTTTGGTATCTATTGAAACATTTAATTTGTTGATTTTCCTTTAATCTGTTAATCTGTGTTACTGTAATTCATTTTTTTAATGGTAGGGAAAAAATCCTTGCATTCCTGCAATAAGTACTTCTTAAACGTTGTGTTGTACATTTTATACTTTGCTTAATTCCTTTTAATATAGATAATTACCACTAATCATCAGCAATTTGTTGTTGTTGTTGTTGATAGAATACTTCTCTTCACATTTATTTCAAGCCAAATAGTTTTCCTTCCAGTTCTGTTTACATTTGATATTTGTATCAAGCTCTTTTTTAAAATCTTAATTTTTATTTTTTTTTTGAAGCATAGTTGATTTACAATGTCCTGTTAGTTTCTGGTGTACAGCAAAGTGATTCAGTTTTATATACATATAAAATATATTCTTATATATACTTTTTAATATTCTTTTCCCTTATGATTTATTATAGGATATTGAACATAGTTCCCTGTACTATACAGTAGGATCTTTTTGTTTATCCATTTTATATATAATAGTTTGCATCTGCTAATCCCACACTCCGAATCCATCCCTCCCCCACACCTCCTCCTCCTTGGCAACCACAAGTCTGTTCTCTATGTCTGTCTGTTTCTGTTTCATAAATAGGTTCATTTGTATCATATTTTAGATCCCACATATAAGTGATATCATATGGTACTTGCCTTTCTCTTTTTGACTTACTTCACTTAGTATAATAACCTCTAGGTCCATCCATGTTGCTGCAAATGGCATCATTTCATTCTTTTCTATACACCAGGATATCACATACATACTTGATGTGTGTTTCTGGCAAGTGCCTGGACCTGTCCATTACAAGGTGCAGAAATGTGATGGGTGGTAATGTGGTACAGGGCACTATACATGTGTGCTCACTTTGCATATAGTATAATCTTTTTCACATTTCTCCTTTCCTTACTTCCTTCTCCAAAATTTTCTTCTATACATTCTCATTACTTTTGTGCTCAAAACAAGGCAAAAATAAGGATTAATACAAAATAACATTTAGAAATGTTCAGAAGAATCCATGCCTGTGAACCTGCTCACAATAAGGATGAAACTCCACGGCCATCTTAGCCCCAAGGTACCTAAGATGTACATCTTATTTATTGAAAAATGAGACTTAAAACCATCTAAAAATCATTCTGTAGTGCTAACAATTGGAATGTAACTCAAGGATATTAATACACATGGTTTGTTTAAGACGTATTAAGTTTTGGGGACATTGGACAGGTAAACCTCCTTTTAGTGCACTTCCCAGATACTACATATTCACAAATTTGTGGCAACCCTGCATCAAGCAAGTCTGTCAGCACTGTTTTTCCAACAGCATTTCTCATTTCATATTTCTGTGTCACATTTTGGTACATTCTCACAATATTTCAAACTTTTTTCTTATTATTACGTTTGTTATGATGATCTGTGATCAGTGATGTTAGTATTGTAATTGTTTTCGGGCAGTACAAACAGTTCCTGTAAGAGACAACAAACTTAATCGATAAATGTGTGTGCTCTGACTGTGCCACCAACTGGTTCCTCCATCTCTCCTTTTCTCCTCAGGCCACCCTATTCCCTGAGACTCAACAGTATAGAAATCAGGCCAATTAATACCCCTACAATGGCCTCTAAATGTTCCAGTGAAAGGAAGAGTCACTCATCTCTCACTTTAAATCAAATGCTTGAAAGATGGAGCTTAGTGAGGAAGTCATGCCAAAAGCTGAGATGGATCTAAAGCTAGGCCTATTGCACCAGTTAGCCAAGTTATGATGCATAGGGAAAGCTCTGGAAGGAAATTAAAAGTGGTACTTCAGTGAACACACAAATGACAGGAAAGCAAAACAGCCTTGTTGTTGATATGAAGAAGGTTTTAGTGGTCTGGGTAGAAAATCAAACCAGTCACAACATTCCCCTTAAGCCAAAGTCTAATCTGGAACAAGGCTCTAACTCTCTTTACTTCTACGAAGGCTGAGAGAGGCGATGAAGCTTCAGAAGAGAAGTTCGAAGCTGGCAGAGACTGGTTCATGAGGATTAAGGAAAGAAGCCGTCTTTGTAACATCAAAGTGCAAGGTGAAGCAGCAAGTGCTGTTACAGAGGGTGCAGCAAATTATCCAGAATATCTAGCTGAGATCATTAATGAAGGTGGTTACACTAAACAATGGATCGTCAATGTAGATGAAATGCCTTATACTGGAGGAAGATGCCATCTAGGACTTCCATAGCTAGAAAGAAGTCATTTTCTGGCTTCAAAGCTTCAAAGGATAGCCTGACTCTCTTGTTGAGGGTTAATGCAACTGGTGACTTGAAGTTGAACCTAATGCTCATTTACCATTCTTATAACCCTAGGGCTTTAAGAATTATACTAAATCTACTCTGCCTCTGTTCTAAAAATGCAACAACAAAGCCTGGATGACAGCACATCTGTTTACAACATGGTTTACTGAATAGTTTAAGCCCACTGTTGAGACCTACCACTCAGAAAAAGAGATCCCTTTCAAAATACTACTGCTCATTGGCAATGCACCGGCTGACCCAAGAGCTTTGATGAAGATGTCCAAGATTAATGTTTTCATGCCTGCTAACACAACATCCATTCTGCAGCCCGTGCATCAAGAAGTCATTTTGACTTTCAAGTTTTATTATTTAAGAAATGCATTTCATAAGGCTATAGCTGTCATACATTCCTCTGATGGATCTGGGCAAAGTCAATTCAAAACCTTCTGGAAAGGATTCATCATTCTAGATACCAGTAAGAACATTTGTGATTCATGGGAAGAGGCCAAAGTATCAACATTAACAGGAGTTTGAAGGAAGTTGATTCCAACCCTCGTGGATGACTTGAAGGGTTCAAGATTTCAGGAGGAAGTAACTGCAGATGTGGTGGAAATAACAAGAGAACTAGAATTAAACGTGGAGCCTGAAGATGTGACTGAATTGGTGTACCTTATGATAAAACTTGAACAGATGAAGAGTTGCCTCACGGACGAGCAATGAAAGTGGTTTCTTGAGATGGAATCTACTCCTGGTGAAGATGCTGTTGAAACGACAAGGGATTTAGAATATTACATAAACTTAGTTGACGAAGCAGCAGGGTTTGAGAGGACTGACTCCAATTTTGAAAGAAGTTCTATTGTGGGTAGAATGCTATCAGACAGCATTACATGCTGCAGAGATATCTTTCATGAAAGAAAGAGTCAATTGATGAGGCAAACTGCATTGTTGTCTTACTTTAAGAAATTTCCACAGCCTCTCCAACCTTTAGCAAGTACCGACCCTGATCAGTCAGCAGCCATCAACATTGAGGCAAGACTCCACCACAGAAAAGATTAGGCTCAGATGATGGTTAGCATTTTTAGCAAAAAAGTATTTTAAATTAAGGTATGAACATTTTTTTAGATATAATCCTATTGCAAACTTAATAGACTACAGTACAGTATAAACATAACTTTTATATGCACTGGGTTACCAAAAACTTTGTATGACTCACTGTCTTGAGATGTGTGCTTTATTGCTTGGCCTGGATTGAGCCAGCAATATCTTTGAGGTATGCCTGTGTTTTATATTTCCTATGTAAACGTAAAACATGAAGTATTGTGCTGAAAAATGGGAATTCTATGAAATTTGGGGATTGAAAAACCATAGGCATTCTATTGAGAAAATGTTATATGAGGATGCGTGTAACAGGTTATACCTCTATTATGTTCAGTTGTTTACCTCCATGTTTACAAGACAACATGGTCTCTAAATTTCCTTTTTAATATGGTCCATGTCTAGTTTTCTTGTTAAAATTCTTATAAATGTCACAAAATGATTTGTGGACTTGTTTTTTGTGCATTACTCTTTTCACTTTACTCCTTTTGGTAAGATGATTTCTGTAAGAGTAGGATTAACTTACTCTCAATATTTGGAGGAGCTAACATGTGAAAACATCTGAAATTTGTCTACTCTTTGTGGTAAGATAATTATTAACAGATCAATTTTATTCAAAGACTGTAGGAATATTCAATATTTTTTCATCTTTTCTTGTCAGGTCAGTTTTCAACTATCGCTTCTTTTAGGCTTTTCCATTTTTATCTCTTCTAATACTTGCCAACAATAAGCAGTTTTATAACATTCTCTAATCCTTTTAAACTCTGCAGCAATTATATCTATAGTCTTTTTTAATCCCTGATATTGTTTATTCATGACTTTCCTTTTATTATTCTTAATCAATTTTATTAGCTTTATAGTTTTCAGGTCATTCAAAGAACCAACATTTGGTTTTGTTTATTATCTCTATTGTTTTCTACTTTAATAGTTTGCTATTAAACTGTTTATGTCTTTACTTCAATTGTTTTATATTTAATGAGTATGTGAATTTTCTAACTTCTCAAAGTAGATGCTTAATCAATTATTTTTCAGCCTTTTTTATTGTCAGTTGTAAACATTTAAGGATGCTAATTTCCCAAGTACTAGTTTAGCTTCTTTCCTTAAATTTTGACCTATTATAACCTGGTTTTGGTTCACATCTAAATATTTTTTAATTTCATGAATCATTTCTTCTAAAATATTTAGAATTTGTTTTTAAATTTCCAAATGTATCAATATTTTTAACTGCTTTTATTTCCTTTGCTGGAGTGTATGGGTTTTGGAGCCAGACAGACCTGAGTTCAAATTTCAGCTTAACCAACTGTGCTCTTTAAGCAAGGGATGTTACCTCTTTGAGTTTGTATCAACTATCCATTTCTTCAATAGTGCTGCATAATAAACAACCACAACACTTCAGCTGCAAAACAAACAAACAAAAAACCCAAATTTATTTAGCTCATGAGTTTATGGACTTTAGAGCAACTGTTCTGGACTTCGCTAGTATAGGCAGTTCTTATTCCTAAGTGTATAATCATCTATGGATTGTCTCCCCGGCTCTGATGATCTTATCAGAGTTTGCTCACAGTCTGAGCTAGTACATTTTTTACTACAAATGTGGCTTTTGTTAGGCACAAAATTCTTCAGGATTTTGATTAATACTTTATTTTGGTGATATATGTTTTTCTAAAATTGTGTATGTAATCTATGTTTTCATTAATATTTTCCTAGTGTTTTCAGAGTTAATTTTTTTTTTAACATCTTTATTGGGGTACAATTGCTTTACAATGGTGTGTTAGTTTCTGCTCTATAACAAAGTGAATCAGTTATATATATACATATGTTCCCATATGTCCTCCCTCTTGCATCTCCCTCCCTCCCACTCTCCCTATCCCACCCCTCCAGGCTGTCACAAAGCACCGAGCTAACATCCCTGTGCCATGTGGCTGCTTCCCACTAGCTATCTACCTTACTACGTTTGTTAGTGTGTATATGTCCATGACTCTCTCGCCCTGTCAAAGCTCACCCTTCCCCCTCCCCATATCCTAAAGTCCGTTCTCCAGTAGGTCTGCATCTCTATTCCCGTCCCACCCCTAGGTTCTTCATGACATCCTTTTTTTTCTTAAATTCCATATATATGTGTTAGCATACGGTATTTGTCTTTTTCTTTCTGACTTACTTCACTCTGTATGACAGACTCTAGGTCTATCCATCTCATTACAAATAACTCAATTTCGTTTCTTTTTAAGGCTGAGTAATATTCCATTGTATATATGTGCCACATCTTCTTTATCCATTCATCCAATGATGGGCACTTAGGTTGTTTCCATCTCCGGGCTATTGTAAATAGAGCTGCAATGAACATTTTGGTACATGACTCTTTTTGAATTTGGTTTTCTCAGGGTATATGCCCAGTAGTGGGATTGCTGGGTTATATGGTAATTCTATTTGTTTTTTAAGGAACCTCCATACTGTTCTCCATAGTGGCTGAACCAATTCACATTCCCACCAGCAGTGCAAGAGTGTTCCCTTTTCTCCACACCCTCTCCAGCATTTATTGTTTCTAGATTTTTTGATGATGGCCATTCTGACTGGTGTGAGATGATATCTCATTGTAGTTTTGATTTGCATTTCTCTAATGATTAATGATGTTGAGCATTCTTTCATGTGTTTGTTGGCATTCTGTATATCTTCTTTGGAGAAATGTCTATTTAGGTCTTCGGCCCATTTTTGGATTGGGTTGTTTGTTTTTTTGTTATTGATCTGCATGAGCTGCTTGTAAATTTTGGAGATTAATCCTTTGTCAGTTGCTTGATTTGCAAATATTTTCTCCCATTCTGAGGGTTGTCTTTTCGTCTTGTTTATGGTTTCCTTTGCTGTGCAAAAGCTTTGAAGTTTCATTAGGTCCCATTTGTTTATTTTTGTTTTTATTTCCATTACTCTAGGAGGTGGGTCAGAAAGGATCTTGCTGTGATTTATGTCATAGAGTGTTCTGCCTATGTTTTCCTCGAAGAGTTTGATAGTTTCTGGCCTTACATTTAGGTCTTTAATCCATTTTGAGCTTATTTTTGTGTATGGTGTTAGGGAGTGATCTAATCTCATACTTTTACATGTACCTGTCCAGTTTTCCCAGCACCATTTATTGAAGAGGCTGTCCTTTCTCCACTGTACATTCCTGCCACCTTTATCAAACATAAGGTGTCCATATGTGCGTGGGTTTATCTCTGGGCTTTCTATCCTTTTCCATTGATCTATCTTTCTGTTTTTGTGCCAGTACCATACTGTCTTGATTACTGTAGCTTTGTAGTATAGTCTGAAGTCAGGGAGCCTGATTCCTCCAGCTCCGTTTTTCATTCTCAAGATACCTTTGGCTATTCGGGGTCTTTTGTGTTTCCATACAAATTGCGAAATTTTTTGTTCTAGTTCTGTGAAAAATGCCAGTGGTAGTCTGATAGGGATTGCATTGAATCTGTAGATTGCTTTGGGTAGTAGAGTCATTTTCACAATGTTGATTCTTCCCATCCAAGAACATGGTATATCTCTCCATCTATTTGTATCCTCCTTAATTTCTTTCATCAGTGTCTTATAATTTTCTGCATACAGGTCTTTTGTCTCCTTACATAGGTTTATTCCTAGATATTTTATTCTTTTTGTTGCAATGGTAAATGGGAGTGTTTTCTTGATTTCACTTTCAGATTTTTCATCATTAGTATATAGGAATGCCAGAGATCTCTGTGCATTAATTTTGTATCCTGCTACTTTACCAAATTCATTGATTAGCTCTAGTAGTTTTCTGGTAGCATCTTTAGGATTCTCTATGTATAGTATCATGTCATCTGCAAACAGGGACAGTTTTACTTCTTCTTTTCCAATTTGGATTCCTTTTATTTCCTTTTCTTCTCTGATTGCTATGGCTAAAACTTCCAGAACTATGTTGAATAAGAGTGGTGAGAGTGGGCAACCTTGTCTTGTTCCTGACCTTAGTGGAAATGCTTTCAGTTTTTCACCATTGAGGATGAGGTTTGCTGTGGGCTTGTCATACATGGCCTTTATTATGTTGAGGAAAGTTCCCTCTATGCCTACTTTCTGCAGGGTTTTTATCATAAATGGGTGTTGAATTTTGTTGAAAGCTTTCTCTGCCTCTATTGAGATGATCATATGGTTTTTCTCCTTCAATTTGTTAATATGGTGTATCATGTTGATTGATTTGTGTATATTGAAGAATCCTTGCATTCCTGGAATAAACCCCACTTGATCATGGTATATGATCCTTTTAATGTGCTGTTGGATTCTGTTTGCTAGTATTTTGTTGAGGATTTTTGCATCTATGTTCATCAGTGATATTGGCCTGTAGTTTTCTTTCTTTGTGACATCCTTGTCTGGTTTTGGTATCAAGGTGATGGTGGCCTCCTAGAAGGAATTTGGGAGTGTTCCTCCCTCTGCTATATTTTGGAAGAGTTTGAGAAGGACAGGTGTTAGCTCTTCTCTAAACGTTTGATAGAATTCACCTGTGAAGCCATCTGGTCCTGGGCTTTTGTTTGTTGGAAGATTTTTAATCACAGTTTCAATTTCAGTGCTTGTGATTGGTCTGTTCATATTTTCTATTTCTTCCTGATTCAGTCTTGGCAGGTTGTGCATTTCTAAGAATTTGTCCATTTCTTCCAGATTGTCCATTTTATTGGCATAGAGTTGCTTGTAGTAATCTCTCATGATTTTTTTATTTCTGCTGTGTCAGTTGTTACTTCTCCTTTTTCATTTCTAATTCTATTGATTTGAGTCTTCTCCCTTTTTTTCTTGATGAGTCTGGCTAGTGGTTTATCTATTTTGTTTATCTTCTCAAAGAACCAGCTTTTAGTTTTATTGATCTTTGCTATCGTTTCCTTCATTTCTTTTTCATTTATTTCTGATCTGATTTTTATGATTTCTTTCCTTCTGCTAGCTTTGGGGTTTTTTTGTTCTTCTTTCTCTAATTGCTTGAGGTGCAAGGTTAGGTTGTTTATTCGAGATGTTTCCTGCTTCTTAAGGTGGGCTTGTATTGCTATAAACTTCCCCCTTAGAACTGCTTTTGCTGCATCCCATAGGTTTTGGGTCGTCGTGTCTCCACTATCATTTGTTTCTAGGTATTTTTTTATTTCCTCTTTGATTTCTTCAGTGATCACTTCATTATTAAGTAGTGTATTGTTTAGCCTCCATGTGTTTGTATTTTTTACAGATCTTTTCCTGTAATTGATATCTAGTCTCATGGCGTTGTGGTCAGAAAAGATACTTGATACAATTTCAATTTTCTTAAATTTACCAAGGCTTGATTTGTGACCCAAGATATGATCTATCCTGGAGAATGTTCCATGAGCACTTGAGGAAAATGTGTATTCTGTTGTTTTTGGATGGAATGTCCTATAAATATCAATTAAGTCCATCTTGTTTAATGTATCATTTAAAGCTTGTGTTTCCTTATTTATTTTCATTTTGGATGATCTGTCCATGGGAGAAAGTGGGGTGTTAAAGTCCCCTACTAAAAATGTGTTACTGTCGATCTCCCCTTTTATGGCTGTTAGTATTTGCCTTATGTATTGAGGTGCTCCTATGTTGGGTGCATAAATATTTACAATTATTATATCTTCTTCTTGGATCAATCCCTTGATCATTATGTAATGTCCTTCTTTGTCTCTTTTAAAAGTCCTTATTTTAAAGTCTATTTTGTCTGATATGAGAATTGCTACTCCAGCTCTCTTTTGGTTTCCATTTGCATGGAATATCTTTTTCCATCCCCTTACTTTCAGTCTGTATGTGTCTCTAGGTCTGAAGTGGGTCTCTTGTAGACAGCATATATAAGGGTATTGTTTTTGTATCCATTCAGCCAATCTGTGTCTTTTGGTGGGAGCATTTAGTCCATTTACATTTAAGGTAATTATCGATATGTATGTTCCTATTCCCATTTTCTAAATTGCTTTGGGTTCATTATTATAGGTCTTTTCCTTCTCTTGTGTTTCTTGTCTAGAGAAGTTCCTTTAGCATTTGTTGTAAAGCTGGTTTGGTGGTGCTGAACTCTCTCAGCTTTTGCTTGTCTGTAAAGGTTTTATCTCCATTAAATCTGAATGAGATCCTTGCTGGGTAGAGTAGTCTTGGTTGCAGGTTTTTCTCCTTCATCACTTTCAGTATGTCCTGCCACTCTCTTCTGGCTTTTAGGGTTTCTGCTGAGAGATCAGCTGTTAACCTTATGGGGATTCCCTTGTGTGTTATTTGTTGTTTTTCCCTTGCTGCTTTTAATATGCTTTCTTTGTATTTAATTTTTGACAGTTTGATTAATATGTGTCTTGGCGTATTTCTCCTTGTATTTTTCCTGTATGGGACTCTCTGTGCTTCCTGGACTTGATTAACTATTTCCCTTCCCATATTAGGGAAGTTTTCAACTATAATCTCTTCAAATATTTTCTCAGTCCCTTTCTTTTTCTCTTCTTCTTCTGGAACCCCTATAATTCGAATGTTGGTGTGTTTCATGTTGTCCCAGAGGTCTCTGAGACTGTCCTCAGTTCTTTTCATTCTTTTTTCTTTATTCTGCTCTGCAGTAGTTATTTCCATTACTTTATCTTCCAGGTCACTTATCCGTTCTTCTGCCTCAGTTACTGTGCTATTGATCCCTTCTAGAGTATTTTTAATTTCATTTATTGCGTTGTCCATCGTTGCTTGTTTCATCTTTATTTCTTCTAGGTCCTTGTTAACTGTTTCTTGCATTTTGTCCATTCTATTTCCAAGATTTCGGATCATCCTTACTATCATTATTCTAAATTCTTTTTCAGGTAGACTGCCTATTTCCTCTTCATTTGTTAGGTCTGGTGCATTTTTATCTTGCTCCTTCATCTGCCGTCTGTTTTTCTGTCTTCTCATTTTGCTTATCTTACTGTGTTTGGAGTCTCCTTTTTGCAGGCTGCAGGTTCGTAGTTCCCGTTGTTTTTGATGTCTGTCTCCAGTGGCTAAGGTTGTTTCAGTGGGTTGTGTAGGCTTTCCAGTGGAGGGGACTAGTGCCTGTGTTGTGGTGGATGAGGCTGGATCTTGTCTCTCTAGTGGGCAGGTTCACGTCTGGTGGTGTGTTTTGGGGTGTCTGTGGCCTTATTATGATTTTAGGCCGCCTCTCTGCTCATGGGTGGGGTTGTGTTCCTGTTTTGCTAGTTGTTTGGCATAGGTTGTCCAGCACTGTGGCTTGCTGGTCGTTGAGTGAAGCTGGGTGCTGGTGTTGAGATGGAGGTCTCTGGGAGATTTCCGCCGTTTAATATTATGTGGAGCTGGGAGGTCTCTTGTTGACCAGTGACCTGAAGTTGGCTCTCCTACCTCAGAGGCAGAGCACCAAGAGCCTTTCATCCACACGGCTCAGAATAAAAGGGAGAAAAAGTAGAGAGAATTAGTAGAAGTATGAGGAAAGAAAGAAGGAAAGGAGGAAAGGAAGAAAGAAGGAAAGAAAGGAGGGAGGGAGAAAGGGAGGGAGGGAGGAAGGAAGGAAGGAGGGAAAGAAGGAAAAAAGACAGAAAGAAAGAAGAAACAGTAAAAATAAAATAAAGTATAATATAGTTATTGAATTTAAAAATATTTAGGAAAAAAAAAGGGATGGATAGAACCTTAGGACAAATGTTGGAAGCAAAGCTATACAGAGAAAATCTTACACAGAAGCATACACATACACCCTCACAAAAAGAGGTAAAGGGGGAAAAAATCATAAATCTTGCTCTCAGAGACCACCTCCTCAATTTGTGGTGATTTGTTGTCTAAAAGAGGGAAGGAAGGAAGGAAAGAACGAAAGAACGAAGGTAAAGTATAATGAAGTTATTACAATTAAAATTAATTATTAAGAAAAAAATTTTTTTTAAAAACCACGACGGATAGAGCCCTAGGATAAATGGTGGAAGCAAGACTATACAGACAAGATCTCACACAGAAGCATACACGTACACATTCACAAAAAGAGGAAAAGGGAAAAAAAATCATAGATCTCACTCCTAAAGTCCACCTCTTCAATTTGGGATCATTCCTTATCTACTCAGGTATTCCACAGATGCAGGGTATATCAAGTTGATTGTGGAGCTTTAATCCGCTGCTTCTGAGGCTGCTGGGAGAGATTTCCCTTTCTCTTCTTTGTTCTCACAGCTCACAGGAGCTCAGCTTTGGATTTGGCCCTGCCTCTGCGTGTAGGTCACTGGAGGGCGTCTGTTTTTTGCTCAGACAGGACGGGGTTAAAGGCGCCGCTGATTCGGGGGCTCCAGCTCACTCAGGCCGGGGGGTGGGGGCGGGGTGGAGAGAGGGACACTGCGTGCGGGGCGGACCTGCGGCGGCAAAGGCAGCGTGACGTTGCGGCAAAGGCCGGCGTGACATTGCTCCATCCTGAGGCCCGCCGTGTGTTCTCCCGGGGAAGTTGTCCCTGGATCCCGGGAACCTGGCAGTGGCGGGCTGCACAGGCTCCGCAGAAGAGGGGTGTGGAGAGTGACCTGTGCTCGCACACAGGCCCCTTGGTGGCGGCAGCAGCAGCCTTAGCGTCTCCTGCCCGTCTCTGGGGTCTGCGCTTTTAGCCGCGGCTCGCGCCCGTCTCTGGGGTTCGCGCTTTTAGCCGCGGCTCGCGCCCGTCTCTGTAGTTCCTTTAAGCAGCGCTCTTAAACCCCTCTCCTCGCGCACCAGGAAACAAAGAGGGAAGAAAAAGTCTCTTGCCTCTTTGTCTGGTGCAGACTTTTCCCCGGACTCCCTCCCGGCTAGCCGTGGTGCACTAATCCCTTCAGGCTATGTTCAAGCCGCCAACCCCAGTCCTCTCCCTGCGCTCCGTCCGAAACCGAAACCCAAGACTTAATAGTTAATTTGTTCTTAGTATTTCTTAGTTTTTACATATTTTTCTATATATCTGTAGCTATATCCTTTCTCTTATTTTCAATATTATATGGCTTTGCCTTCTCTACGGTGTATTCTTGATTACTCTTGCTAGGTTCATGTCTATTTTATTAGTTTTTTGAAGCAGCAGCTTTTATCTTTGTTGATACTTCGTATTTTCATGTAGTTAATTCTTTATTATACTATTCAGATTTACTCTAATGATTTTTGTCTTAAAATTTTTGTATGAAACCAAGACAATAATTTACCATCATTCTTCCTTTAAAATATATTTTCTTAAGATGGTCTATTGTGATGGATAGATCAATAAATAGAGATACATTATTTAAAATATATATTAATATATATTTATATGTATATAATTTGATGTATTATGTTTGGGGAACATGATCTGGATCATACTGACTCTTCTTTATATATTGATAAATATTTTTACTGCATATATAGTCACTTAAAATGCATCTCATCTGTTTGAAAATTATTTGTACATGAATATGAGGACAAGCCATAATATTTGCAAATTGATCTAAGTCCACTTGGCTATTCACAATTATTTGTTTCTTTTTGGTGAATATTATTACTCTAGGTCTCTTCCCTACAAACTCTTACTAGGTTACAATAAAAGTAATTCTTAACCTGATTTCTACCACCTATCTATACATTCTTACTCAAAAAATTTATTTTCTTGTTACTTGTTCTGCAAGCTCCATGAAGGTCTGGTTCTGTTATATTTAAAATGCACTTGTAGCCCCTTGCATGAAAGGTTCTCCCAAAGCAAATATGGCAGTCTTTCAGTACCATACTTTAGTTATCCTTAGTTGGATTCAGGCAACAAAAATTCTCTGAGTCTGTGTCCAGACAAACGACTGCTTTAGAATCAAGCCTCAGGTGCTGCTTTCAAGTGTACAGCCTAATGCATACATTCAATTCTTGTACCCTATTCATGCAAGGTTGAAAACTGTTCATTATTATTATTTTTGCCAATCTCTATGTCCTGAAACCACCCATTTACCAATAAAAAGACATCTTTATTTCTTTTATTAAGCCTCCAGTATTGTTCAGAGCTAAAGATAACTGAAGCTCTTTGTAGCAGCTCCCTCAAGATTAATGGCTTCTACTTGGAAGCTTTCAAACACTCATTATCCCTGGAGTATATAATGATTTAGGGAACTAAGTCTAAAAATTCAAATTAACAAACAAAAGCACATACTCCCCACTATCAATGCTGAACTGTTAAAAATTAAATTACAAATGAACAGTTCTATAAAAGTAAAAGTAACAACAAAAAAATCACTCCTAAACACATCACTCAAAAATAATGGCTAACATTTTAATTTGTGACATTACACTGTAACTTTACTTATATCTCTATCCATACACACTGGCACATAAGTATATACACGCACATATGCATATGTGCACACATTTATTTTTCAGTATCAATCTATACATTTCCATTTAATTTTTTCTACCTATACACATTCATACACATATATATAATCATACAGTGTATATTTTGAAATCTGCTTTTTAATATTAATGATATAAGAATTTTTATATGTGTCAGTATATATCTACACTATTATTTCATATTTCTTCATCATCTCTTATTTTATGTTTACATGATAATTCTCACGTAATCTGAAATCTATTATTGGACATTTATGTTTATTCCAATTTTACTTTGCTAGTTTTAACAACACTGTGATGAAAATATTTATATTACATCACTTTCCCTTATCTGACAATTTCTTTAGGAAAAATGTAAGTTAAATTATTAGTTTAATGGTGTCACTGTGACACAGATTCGTTATCCTACAGAATATTTCTATTACTGATGTATGATAACTTTTGATGTAAAGGATGACAAACCTTATTTTATATATGTTGAAATATTTTTCTTAAATTTATCACTTTTATTCAGCTTGGCAGTTTTGTATATTTATTTTAAAAATTACCTATAAAATCTAATCAGTCATTTTCTGCCGATGCAGGGGACACGGGTTCATGCCCCGGTCCAGGAAGATCCCACATGTCGCGGAGCGGCTGGGCCCGTGAGCCATGGCCGCTGAGCCTGCGCGTCCGGAGCATGTGCTCCGCAACAGGAGAGGCCACAACAGTGAGAGGCCCGTTTACAAAAACTTTTTAATATGCCAAGACTATAACAGGACTATTCATTATACTTTCTTTTACTTCTTTTATGGTTTTGAAAATATAAACTGTATTTAGTTTATTTTAGCATAAATGTGAAATACATATCTGGCTTGTTCAATCCTTTTTCTACTAAACAGTGGGTGTCCAAGCATCGTTTTTGAACAATTCATTACTCAAATACTAATTTTAAATTTTAAATATTTTAAAATATATTAACTTCTATGTATAATGTCTTTTTAAGAATTTCATATGCTATTTCATTAATGTGTCTGCCTATTCTCACACGGCCATGGGCCATGTAAATTATTATGGCTGATTAACATAATTAATCTCAGAAATATCTTGGTATCACAATTATTAGACTATATTTATTCTTTCAGACATATTTAAGATCATTTTGTCTATTTTTAAAAATATATTTTGAGATATGATTGGTTACATTTGCAGACTAATTTCAAGAGAGCTGAAATATTTACAATATTAAAGATTTCCATTTCTAACAAGCCATTTATCCTCTGGCAAATGAGTCATCAGGCTGTTTTAGAGAAATCCAAAAATTAAAACTTTGTATAAATAAGTTTCATGCATTAATTCATCACAAGGGCAAAGAGATTTTCTAATGCATGTACTCATTTAGTAAACTCAGTCATATCTATGGATATAATGTTAGGAGTACACAGTACTATAATGACATCACTGATTACAACTGCAATATTTTATATTTTGTTTAATCCAGAAAGGATAGTTTGATGTTCTCAATATTCATGAACAAGATTGGCTAAGAAATTTACAAGGATTCTCAGGCATTTACATCACTAACACAACTGTTTATATGCAATCATCATCGTTCATCCAAAAGTCATAGAGCACCTACTGTGTAACAAATGCTGAGACAAACAATGGGAATACAAAAATTAATAGATCAATATATGCTTTGGAAACTTACAGTGTATCAAAGTGAACAAACCTACAATATAATATTGATATAATTTCCTGGGATGCATGTTTCACTAGAATCAGGTCAAAAATGATCAAAGATTATCCAGAAGGGAGTAACTAGTAGGTGAATAGGGGAAATATTTATATTATAAATCAGCTATGTACTCCCATGCCTAAGCCATCACCAATCATATCAATTTTCTTTTCGAAACAAAACCTAAATTTTCTAAAATTTCTCCATCTTCTCTGCTCCCAGGATAGTCTAAGTTAGTATTATCTCTCATCTGGACTATTGTAAGAGTCTATTGTAACAGTTTCACTCTCATCAATTTTTTTTTTAATTGAAGTAAAATTCAGATAAACTACAGTTAACCATTTTATTTTATTTTTTTCAGCTACGCCACATGGCATGTGACATCTTAGTGCCCAGACCGAGGATAAAACCCACACCCCCTGCAGTGGATGGAAGGGTGGAGTCTTAAGCACTGGACTGCCAGGGAAGTCCCAACAGTTAACCATTTTAAAGTGTGCAGGTCAGGATCTTTGAATGCATTTACAGTGTCATGACTTCTATCTGTATCCAAAACATTTTCATTATCCTTAAAGGACACCCTATACCCATTAAGCAGTCACTCACCATTCCCTTCTCTCACCAACCCATGCCAAATAATCTACTTTCTATGCCTATGCATTTGCCTATTCTGAACATTTAAAAATCTGTAATTTAGTAGTAGTAGTATACTAATGTTAATTTCTTGCTTTTATTACTTTAATATGGATGTGATATAACATTAGGGGAAGCTGAGTGAAGGGTATATATGAACTCTGTATTATTTTCGAAACTCTTGTGTAGGTCTAAAATTATCTCAAAATGAAGAGTTTAAAAAATGAATTGTAAAAGCTGCTATAGAAAACATTGCATAGAGCTTTGGTCTTGGAGTCCAGACACAATAGTTTGAGTCCTATTTCCACTACTACTTTCTTTGTGTTATGCCATTATATTGTAAAATAAATAATAATAAAATGCATAATGGCTAACAAATTAAATTCTCTGGGCTTCAGTTTCTTCATTAGTAGACAAGAAGGAATAGAAAAGGTATGGAAGATCTCTAAGTTTCTTCTTCTTCTAAATCTGGAAATGCATTCATTTTGTAGAGGACCTGGACACTTTCTCAAGCAGTAATAGCATTTGCCACAAAAACAAATCCAAAAAAAATAGCTTTTCTTACCTGCTCACCAAAAAAAATTAAAGGTGATGAAGTATGAAAGTAGTTATAATTATGTACAAGTCTTAGTCTCATATCTGGACATTGTTAAGTGTTTAATAAATTTCAAAATACTTAAATACATGTGCATATATATTTATTTTTTTCTCAAGATGTGTTTAATTATATTGATATCAATATAGCAGTTCCTTTTACTGGGTACATTGCAACCAGCTATCAAAAAAAAAAAAATTACATGGCATAATAAAAGACAAAAAAACACAATTTAAAGAGAAAGAGCAAGCATCAGAACCATACATGGCAGGATGCTGGAATTATCAGACCAGGAATTTAAAACAACTCTAATTAATATGTTAAGGGCTCTAATAGATAAAGTAGACATTCTGCAAGAACAGGTGGAATGTAAGCAGAGAAATGGAAATCCTAAGAAAGAACCAAAAAGAAAAGCTAGGAATAAAAAAATAACAGAAATGAAGAATGTCATTAATGGACTAATGAGTAGACTGAACACAGATGAGAAAATAATATCTGAGCTTGAGGATATAGCTCAAGAAACTTTGAAAACTGAGAAGCAAAGAGATCAAAACTAAAAACAACAACAAAAAACAAAAACAAAAAACAGAACGCAATCTTCAAGTACTGTGGGAAAATGCAAAACGTACAACATTCATGTAATGGGAATACCAGAAGGAGAAGAAAAAGCAAAGGGAACAGAAGAAATATTTAAAACAATAATGACTGAGAATTTCCTCAGATTAGTGCCAGACATCAAACCACAGATCCAGGAAACTCAGAGAACATCAAAATGTCAAAAAATTACATATAGGAATATCATTTTCAAACTACAGAAAATCATAGATAAGGAAAAAATCCTGAAAGAAATCAGAGGGAAAAACTCCCACCTGTTGAGGAACAAAGATAAGAATTACACTTCTCCTCAGAAACCATACAAACAAGAAGAGAGTGGAGTGAACTATTTAAAATGGTTAAAAGGAACAAACCACCAACCTATAATTTTATACTGTGAAAGATTATCCCTCAAAAGTGAAGAGGAAATAAATACTTTCTCATACAGCAAGCACTGATGGGATTTGTTGCTAGTAGACACGACTTGAAAGAAATGTTAAGAAAAATAATGTAGCTCAGAAATTCAGATCTATATGAAGAAAGGAAGAGCATCGAAGTATGAATAAGTGAAGGTAAAATAAAACTTTTGTTTTTCTTATTCTTAATTGGCCTAACAGATAAAAAGTTTTTCAAAAAACTAATAATATCAACAATGTATTTGATTATGCATGCTTAGGTATATACCATATATATTATATATATATATATATATACACACACACATACATATATGCACATATTTATGGATGCTTTATATAAGTGAAATGAATGACAGCAATGATACAAAGGATAGAGGGGCAATTAGGATTATTTAGTTATAATAAGGTACTCACAAAACCCATGAAGTGGTATAGTGTTATTTGAAAGTGGACTTGGATTCGTTGTCAATGTATTTGCAACCTCTGCGGCAACCACTAAAAAAATGAAAAAAAGATGTATAACTAATATGCTAAGAAGGAAGAGAAAACTGAATTGTACAAAATGCTCAATTGAAGCCACAAAAGGCAGAAGAAAGAATAGGAGGAAAAATAGGAACAAAGAACCAGGGCAGCAAATAGAAAATAGTAACAAATATGGTAGATGTTAATCTAAATATATTAATAATCATTTTGAAGATAAATGGTCTAAATGCACCAGTACAAAGACAGAGATTGTCAGAGCAGATTGGAAAAAAAATAAATGACCCAACTATATGTTGTCTACAGGAAACCCACTTTGAATATAAAGACACATATCAATTAAAAACAAATGATAGAGAAAAATATACCTTGCTACTATTAACCAAAAGAAAAAGGAGTAGCCATAAATTTCAAACAGAGAAGATTTCAAAGCCAGTATATATCAGGGACAAAGAAGGACATTACATAATGATCAGAATCAAATTTCAGGGAGTATGTGACTTACTTAAGTTCTTACAGTTAGTAACCGGCAGAGTCAAGATTGAAAATTCATGATTTTTTACTTTATTTCTTCCATACCATTTGAGATACCCCCAAATATTGTTTTATTTATATTTTTTAATCTATCTAGATTTCGTACAGGGGTCTACTTCTGAGAGTAAGGACAGAGCACCCCAAGATATTTCCTGGATTCCCCAGAGGACTGAGATTCAAGGACCAGCCCTGGGCTCTTCTTGCAAGTTCTGATTAAAGCTTAAACACACAGAGAAAGAGCTACTCGGCAAAGCAGTCTTGCCCTTCATACTGCCCATTAGGGACAAAATCATTTTTTTTAAAATTTTAAGTTTACTGGAATATAAATTTTCTCACTTTTTTTTTTTTTTTTTTTTTTTTTTTTTGCAGTATGCGGGCCTCTCACTGCTGTGGCCTCTCCCGTTGCAGAGCACTGGCTCCGGACGCGCAGCCTCAGTGGCCATGGCTCACGGGCCTAGCCGTTCCACGGCATGTGGGATCTTCCCAGACTGGGGCGCGAACCTGTGTCCCCTGCATCGGCAGGCAGACTCTCAACCACTGCGCCACCAGGGAAGCCCTGGAATATAAATTTTAACTCCGTTTCTCCTGAATGAAAATGTTAGGGTCAGCACATTCGGTGTGATACATCTTGTTGGAGAATCTGCATTCCCTAAGAAAATTCTTCCCCTAGCCTCTTTCATTTCTCAAAGGACTGCTTTCTAATCAAGAATACTGTTTTAATTCAGAAGAAAAATCCAGAGAAGGAAATTATGGCTATTATAATCCCATAATAAACTGTAAAGAAAAGACTACAGTGAAACTGCTGCCGCCAGAGGATCCACAGGGCGGCACTAAAGGAGCCAGACTTAGAATACAGTTATTAGATATTCATTTCCAACTGCTAGGTCACACTGCTGCTTTCAGTTAGTGGTGCAATGGAATGGTCTCTAAAGAGCTTTAATATACTTTTTGTCTCTTGAAAATGTAAATGCTTTTAGTGTACTGTTTCTTCATCATATTGATAGACTTCAGTTTATTATAAAAATGATACCTGGTCATAAAAATCAAGCTTACTGCAGAATCATGTAGAGACAAAGCCCACCTTTGCCCCTAAACCAATCTATTTATATTTGTAAATATTATTTTTGATTAGTGGGTGTATACCAGGCATATTTTTCTACAACTTGCTTTTTTAATGTAATACTATAGTGTAGTTATTTTTCCATGTTACTACTAGATCTAAACTCTTCTTTTTATGGCTCATGGAATCCTGGGATATGAAAACAGCAAGTTTATTTAACCTTCACTTACAGATGGACCTTGAGTTGGTTCTCTATGATTAGCTATTAAAATTGTAACAAATACACATATCTCATATATACTCTCACCATAGATGTATATTTACAAATGCATGCACATGCACCTCTATTTATATACATACGTAGTATATATTAACTTGCAATCCCTGTAAAATACATATATATGTGTGTGTGTGTATTTATATACGAAAATGTGTTTTTATGTATGATTTTTTTCCCTTAGTTTAGGTACCAAGAATGGGAATGAATGGGTCAAAGATGAGATAGAATTTAAATTTTGATAGACCCAGCTAAACAATTTGCAAGGCAGCATACACCGACACTGTCAACAGTATATTAGAATGCCACTTACTCACTCATTTGCTAACACTGATTATTAGTTAAATTCAGTAGTCTGAATATAGTGGACAAAATGTGTTATCTTGTGGACTCCCTTTGGTATAAAGAAAATAGCTTATAGCGTGTTGTTTTTTTTTCAGGTGTATCAATAGAGAATGTGAAATTGGGCTTTGAGTCTTTGAACTGAGTACCTTATAATGTCATTTATGCTCTATAGTCTTACTGCGAAGAAGAAGAATGACAATAACAACAATACGTTATAGTCTTGCATGTTTATATTAATCTTACAGTTTTTGAGCTCATGAACTCACTATCTCCTTTACATCCTCCCTGTATCTGTGTCCAGTTATAAGGGCACTGATTATTATCATAGTTCTGCAGAAACTGAAAAAAACCCGAAACTCAGAGAAATGAGATGACCAAGGTCACACAAGAGCATCTAAGATAACGTGTGAAAATGATTTTAAATTGTAAAGATCCTTGTACAACTTAAGAAATGAGAATCTGAAGATAAGAAACCATTGGCTTTACTGAATAAAAGAGAATTCATGCTTCTCAGATGGAAAGCTGGGCTCTACCAAAAAATTAAAATGGAAGTGTTTAGGAAAGATTTTCCCCTCTATTCAGAGACTACCCTGAGACAGGTGCATATCAGGACATAGCTGCCACCTCCTACCTAGCAAAATCTTTGCTGGAATTCAGTCTTGGCAAGAGCTGGGTATGAATTTTTCATAGACTGCCGGGAGGGACCTGAAGCAAGAATTCTTCAAATAGTCCTGGCAGCATCAGGTTATATAAAGCACTGGAAAATAAGGGATGCAAATGTCAGTGAGCAAAGGGAACAGAGAGTTTATATCCAGCAAAGGCAGTTTTCCATTTTGAATTATTTTTTTTCCTCTGAGATAGACAACTTTCACTCTACAAAATAGGTGGTGCACCTGAAACTTAATGTTTAAAACCACGTGAAAGTTCATATATACAGCAAACATGTATAATGCATGGGCACAGTCACAGGATGAGCACACACATGTAAATGCACATGGACCCGCCAAAGCATTCTCCCATCACAGAAACATGAACACAGGAAAAGTGTGTGCATATTCATGTCGACCAGTAAATACTATAGTGACTTCTACTGATACTTCACTAAAGCACTCACACAAACGCATTGAAGAACCATACCCAATATTCATGGGCATACACGTAAAACAAGATAAACTTTACTACTTAGAGTGCATGCATGCATAAATGTATTTGTAAAAATATTCACACACAGTAAGAAATAAAAGTACATTCATGTTCAGAGATTTCCAAAGATTTTGAGGTCAGTATAACCCTGATGCCAAATCTCAGCTCTTATATTAAAAATAAAACAATAACAAAAGTATAGACTAATACCTCTTAAGCACATATTTAGAAAAGCCAAAAATTTTATTTTAGTAAATCAAATCAGCAATAAAACATAAAGATAATATATCATGAAAAAGTTGGATTTGTCCCGAAGATTTACAAATATAGAAAAATTCATAAATTTGTGGAACTTTGATTTTTGACAAAATTCATTATTTCTAAACAATTGAGAACATTCTATCATTTTTGTATTAAGCATTTACCAAGCCCTAGTGTGTGACAGATACTATGCTAAATTCTGTGAATACAAAGATTAACAGAATATAATACTTGCCTTTGAGGAGACCATGGTATATTACTGAAATACATAGTTAAAATCAATATGGCAAGTGCCTGATACCACTGTTTATAGACAACATGAATGTTTTGCAAAAGAGCTCTTCAATTCACCTGTGAGGAAGATGAGTTCAAGAAAGAAGACTCAAGAAGCAATGCCTGAATTGCAAAGCAAAGGGCAAGAAAATAATGAATTAAATTAAAAAGAGTAGGAAGAATATTTTAGATGGTGGCAACAGCATAAGCAAAGCCACAGGAAATTCAAACGCAGCATGAACGTGAGTGTAACTTCAAGAACTTCAGAATTGATAAAGCATAGAAGACAAAGCAAATTTGCCATGAGAGACTGGTAGGGGACATGCAGTTAAAGACTTTGACTGTCAGTTTTGGGTTTTTTTTGTTCTTTTGTTTTTTTACCTATAGCTACAGCAAGTTCTTAGCAGGAAAATGACTCAATCAGAATCTCATTTTCACATTACTCTCTGCTACTTGGGATGAAATGGAATTCAGTTGCCCAAGTTTGAGACAAGAAAACATTTTAAAAGATTATTTAAATTGTCTATTCCAGGGATGATGAAGACATGTCTTAGTGTTAATGGAAAGAAAAGGAAGGACCTGATTTTTAAAATACTGAATATTCAAAAATTGGCAAAAGTTAATGATTATTTGAATCAAAATATGAGAGAATAGTATCTAGGCTTATTCTCACGTTTCTAACATGGACAAGTGAATCAAGATCTTGCCAGCTGAGAATATATGTGAATACGTGGGAGGGGAAAATATAAAGCAATATGTAACAATATAAAATATAAAGCAGTACATAAAAATATAAAGCAGTATATTGAGGTGATTCTTGTACACCTAGACATAGATGTTTAAAGTTCAGAAGAGAGATACAGGATGAAAATGTGCAGTAATGAGTAAATATTTTATATCAAGGATGTATGTAGATTTATATGAGTAATTAGACTAGTACAGAACTGTAAGGATTAGCATCATTTAGCAGATAGACAAAGGAAAAGGAAACTTTCAAGATGCATATACAATTATAGTCTGAGACAGATAGGGAGAACCAAGACTGTGTGTAAGGATGGAATCTAAGAGTGTTAAAAATTTAAGTATGAAGAGAGTGGTCCATATTCTCAAAAGCTACAGAGATTTATGAAAGTAGTTTAAATAGAGTATTGAGCAGAAACCAGACTGAAGAGCATTTTATCAGAAAGTGAGTGGAGAAAATGTAACATTGGTGGAGAACACATATTGAGGAAGCTTGGATGAGAAGAGAAGATTGAGCGTGGTGGTTAGAACTTAATTCTGAATTAATGTTACTGGTAAATTTTAGGGCATCAAAAATTTGAAGGGTGGGGGGCTTCCGGGAAGATGGCGGAAGTGTAAGACGCGGAGATCACATTCCTCCCCACAGATACATCAGAAATACATCTACACGTGGAACAACTCCTACACAACGCCTACTGAACGCTGGCAGAAGACCTCAGACCTCCCAAAAGGCAAGAACCCCCCACCACCACCACCACATACCTGGGTAGGGCAAAAGAAAAAAGAATAAACAGAGACAAAAGGATAGGGGCTGTACCTGCAACAGTGGGAGGGAGCCGTGGAGGAAGAAAGGTTTACACACACTATAAGCCCCTTCGCGGGCGGAGACTGCGGGTGGCGGAGGGGGAGCTTCAAAGCCGCGGAGGAGAGCGCAGCAACAGGGGTGCGGAGGGCAAAGCGGGGAGATTCCCGCACAGAGGATCAGGGCCAACCGGCACTCACCAGCACGAGGCTTGTCTGCTCAGCCGCCGGGGCGGGCGGGGCTGGGAGCTGAGGCTCGGGCTTCGGTGGAGCGCTGGGAGAGGCGTGAACACAGCCTGCAGGGGTTACTGCACCACGGCTGGCCGGGAGGGAGTCCAAGAAAAAGTCTGGACCTGCTGAAGAGGCAAGAGACTTTTTCTTGCCTCTTTGTTTCCTGGTGCGCGAAGAGAGGGGATTAAGAGCGCTGCTTAAAGGAGCTCCAGAGACGGGCGCGAGCCGCGGCTAAAAGCACAGACTCCAGAGACGGGCATGAGACGCTAAGGCTGCTGCTGCCGCCACCAAGAAGGCTGTGGGCGAGCACAGGTCACTATCCACACCCCACTTCCGGGGAGCCTGTGCAGCCCGCCACTGCCAGGGTCGCCGGGATCCAGGAACAGCTTCCCCGGAAGAACGCACGGCGTGCCTCAGGCTGGGGCAACGTCACGCCGGCCTCTTACGCCGCAGGCCCGCCGGTCACTCCGTGCCCCTTCCTCCCCCGGCCTGAGTGAGCCAGAGCCCCCGAATCAGCGGCTCCTTTAACCCCGTCCTATCTGAGCGAAGAACAGATGCCCTCGGGCGACCTATACGCAGAGGCGGGGCCAAATCCAAAGCTGAGCCCCGGGAGCTGTGCGAACAAAGAAGAGAAAGGGAAATCGCTCCCAGCGATTAAGCAGGAGCAGCGGATTAAAGCTCCACAATCAACTTGATGTACCCTGCATCTGTGGAATACCTGAATAGACAACGAATCATCCCAAACTGAGGAGGTGGACTTTGGTAGCAACGATATATATTTTTCCCCCCCTTTTTCTCTTTTTGTGTGTATGTGTATGCTTCTGTGTGAGATTTTGTCTGTATAGCTTTCCTTCCACCATTTATCCTAGAGTTCTATCCGTCCTACTTTTTTTAAAAATTATTTTTCCTTTTTTTCTCTTAATAATTATTTTTTAACTTTAATAACTTTATTATATTTTATCTTACTTTATTTTATTTTACTTTATCATCTTTCTTTCTTTTTCTCCTTCCTTCTCTCCTTCCTTCCTTCAATCTTCCCTCCCTCCTTTCTTTCTTTCTTTCTGCTTCTACTAATTCTTTCTTTCTACTTTTTCTCCCTTTTATTCTGAGCCGTGTGGATAAAAGGCCCTTGGTGCTGCAGCCAGGAGTCAGTGCTGTGCCTCTGATGTGGGAGAACCAACTTCAGGACACTGGTCCTCAAGAGACCTCCCAGCTCCACATAATATCAAACGGCGAAAATCTCCCAGAGATCTCCATCTCAACACCAGCACCCAGCTTCACTCAACGACCAGCAAGCTACAGAGCTGGACGTCCTATGCCAAACAACTAGCAAGACAGGAACACAACCCCACCCATTAGCAGAGAAGCTACCTAAAATCATAATAAGTCCACAGACACCCCAAAACACACCACCAGACGTGGACCTGCCCACCAGAAAGACAAGATCCAGCCTCACGCACCAGAACACAGGCACTAGTCCCCTCCACCAGGAAGCATACACAGCCCACTGAACCAACCTTAGCCACTGGGAACAGACACCAAAAACAACGGGAACTACGAACCTGCAGCCTGCAAAAAGGAGACCCCAAACACAGTAAGATAAGCAAAATGAGAAGACAGAAAAACACACAGCAGATGAAGGAGCAAGAAAAAAAACCCACCAGACCTAACAAATGAAGAGGAAATAGGCAGTCTACCTGATAAAGAATTCAGAATAATGACAGTAAAGATGATCCAAAATCTTGGAAATAGAATAGGGAAAATGCAAGAAACATTTAACAAGGACCTTGAAAAACTAAAGGTGAAACAAACAACGATGAGCAACACAATAAATGAAATTAAAAATATTCTAGATGGGATCAATAGCAGAATAACTGAGGCAGAAGAACGGATAAGTGACCTGGAATATAAAATAGTGGAAATAACTACTGCAGAGCAGAATGAAGAAAAAAGAATGAAAAGAACTGAGGACAGTCTCAGAGACCTCTGCGACACCATTAAACACACCAACATTTGAATTATAGGAGTTTCAGAAGAAGAAGAGAAAAAGAAAGGGACTGGGAAAATATTTGAAGAGATTATAGTTGAAAAGTTCCCTAATATGGGAAAGGAAATAGTTAACCAAGTCCAGGAAGCACAGAGAGTCCCATACAGGATAAATCCCAGGAGAAATACGCCAAGACATATATTAATCAAACTGTCAAAAATTAAATACAAAGAAAAAATATTAAAAGCAGCAAGGGAAAAACAACAAATAACACACAAGGGAATCCCCATAAGGTTAACAGCTAACCTTTCAGCAGAAACTCTGCAAGCCAGAAGGGAGTGGCAGGACATACTGAAAGTGATGAAGGAGAAAAACCTGCAACCAAGATTACTCTACCCAGCAAGGATCTCATTCAGATTTGATGGAGAAATTAAAAACTTTACAGAAAAGCAAAAGCTGAGAGAGTTCAGCACCACCAAACCAGCTTCACAACAAATGCTAAAGGAACTTCTCTAGGCAAGAAACACAAGAGAAGGAAAAGACCTACAATAACGAACCCAAAACAATTAAGAAAATGGGAATAGGAACATACATATCGATAATTACCTTAAATGTAAATGGACTAAATGCTCCCACCAAAAGACACAGATTGGCTGAATGGATACAAAAACAAGATCCATATATTTGCTGTCTACAAGAGACCCACTTCAGACCTAGAGACACATAAGACTGAAAGTAAGGGGATGGAAAAAGATATTTCATGCAAATGGAAACCAACAGGAAGCTGGAGTAGCAATTCTCATATCAGATAAAATAAACTTTAAAATAAAGACTCTTAGAAGAGACAAAGAAGGACACTACGTAATGATCAAGGGATTGATCCAGGAAGAAGATATAACAATTGTAAATATTTATGCACCCAATATAGGATCACCTCAGTACATAAGGCAAACACTAACAGCCATAAAAGGGGAAATCGACAGTAACACATTCATAGTAGGGGACTTTAACACCCCACTTTCACCAATGGACAGATCATCCAAAATGGAAATAACTAAGGAAACACAGGCTTTAAATGATACATTAAACAAGATGGACTTAATTGATATTTATAGGACATTCCATCCAAAAACAACAGAAAACACATTTTTCTCAAGTGTTCATGGAACATTCTCCAGGATAGATCATATCTTGGGTCACAAATCAAACCTTGGTAAATTTAAGAAAATTGAAATTGTATCAAGTATCTTTTCCGACCACAACGCTATGAGACTAGATATCAATTACAGGAAAAGATCTGTAAAAAATACAAACACATGGAGGCTAAACAATACACTACTTAATAACGAAGTGATCACTGAAGAAATCAAAGAGGAAATAAAAAAATACCTAGAAACAAATGACAATGGAGACACGACAACCCAAAATCTATGAGATGCAGCAAAAGCAGTTCTAAGAAGGAAGTTTATACCAATACAATCCTACCTTATGAAATAGGAAACATCTCGAATAAACAACCTAACCTTGCACCTAAAGCAATTAGAGAAAGAACAAAAAACCCCCAAAGTTAGCAAAGGAAAGAAATCATAAAAATCAGATCAGAAATAAATGAAAAAGAAATGAGGGAAATGATAGCAAAGATCAATAAAACTAAAAGCTGGTTCTTTGAGAAGATAAACAAAATTGATAAACCATTAGCCAGACTCATCAAGAAAAAAAGGGAGAAGACTCAAATCAATAGAATTAGAAATGAAAAAGGAGAAGTAACAACTGACACAGCAGAAATAAAAAGGATCATGAGAGATTACTACAAGCAACTCTATGCCAATACAATGGACAGCCTGGAAGAAATGGACAAATTCTTAGAAATGCCCAACCTGCCAAGACTGAATCAGGAAGAAATAGAAAATATGAACAGACCAATCACAAGCACTGAAATTGAAACTGTGATTAAAAATCTTCCAACAAACAAAAGCCCAGGACCAGGTGGCTTCACAGGCGAATTCTATCAAACATTTCGAGAAGAGCTAACACCTATCCTTCTCAAACTCTTCCAAAATATAGCAGAGGGAGGAACACTCCCAAATTCCTTCTACGAGGCCACCATCACCTTGATACCAAAGCCAGACAAGGATGTCACAAAGAAAGAAAACTACATGCCAATATCACTCATGAACATAGATGCAAAAATCCTCAACAAAATACTAGCAAACAGAATCCAGCAGCATATTAAAAGGATCATACACCATGATCAAGTGGGGTTTATTCCAGGAATGCAAGGATTCTTCAATATACACAAATCAATCAACATGATACATCATATTAACAAATTGAAGGAGAAAAAACATATGATCATCTCAATAGATGCAGAGAAAGCTTTCGACAAAATTCAACACCATTTATGATAAAAACCCTGCAGAAAGTAGGCATAGAGGGAACTTCCCTCAACATAATAAAGGCCATGTATGACAAGCCCACCGCCAACATCATCCTCAATGGTGAAAAACTGAAAGCATTAAGATCAGGAACAAGACAAGGTTGCCCACTCTCACCACTCTTATTGAACATAATTTTGGAAGTTTTAGCCACAGCAATCAGAGAATAAAAGGAAATAAAAGGAATCCAAGTCGGAAAAGAAGAAGTAAAGCTGTCACTGTTTGCAGATGACATGATACTATACATAGAGAATCCTAAAGATGCAACCAGAAAACTACTAGAGCTTATCAATGAATTTGGTAAAGTAGCAGGATACAAAAGTGCTGCACAGAAATCTCTGGCATTCCTATACACTAATGATGAAAAATCTGAAAGTGAAATCAAGAAAACACTCCCATTTACCATTGCAACAAAAAGAATAAAGTATCTAGGAATAAACCTACCTAAGGAGACAAAAGACCTGTATACAGAAAATTATAAGACACTGATGAAAGAAATTAAAGATGATACAAATAGATGGAGAGATATACCATGTTCTTGGATGGGAAGAATCAACATTGTGAAAATGACTCTACTACCCAAAGCAATCTACAGATTCAATGCAATCCGTATCAGACTACCACTGGCATTTTTCACAGAACTAGAACAAAAAATTTCACAATTTGTATGGAAACACAAAAGACCCCGAATAGCCAAAGGTATCTTGAGAATGAAAAACGGAGCTGGAGGAATCAGGCTCCCTGACTTCAGACTATACTACAAAGTTACAGTAATCAAGACAGTATGGTACTGGCACAAAAACAGAAAGAGAGATCAATGGAAAAGGATAGAAAGCCCAGAGATAAACTGACCCACATATGGTTACCTTATATTTGATAAAGGAGGCAGGAAGGTACAGTGAAGAAAGGACAGCCTCTTCAGTAAGTGGTGCTGGGAAAACTGGACAGGTACATGTAAAGTATGAGATTAGATCACTCCCTAACACCATACACAAAAATAAGCTCAAGATGGATTAAAGACCTAAATGTAAGGCCAGAAACTATCAAACTCTTAGAGGAAAACATAGGCAGGACATTCTATGACATAAATCACAGCAAGATCCTTTTTGACCCATCTCCTAGTGAAACGGAAATAAAAACAAAAATAAACAAATGGGACCTAATGAAACTTAAAACCTTTTGCACAGCAAAGGAAACCATAAACGAGACCAAAAGACAACCCTCAGAATGGGAGAAAATATTTGCAAATCAAGCAACTGACAAAGGATTAATCTCCAAAATTTATAAGCAGCTCATGCACCTCAATGTCAAAAAAAACAAACAACCCAATCCAAAAATGGGCAGAAGACCTAAATAGACATTTCTCCAAAGAAGATATACAGACTGCCAACAAACACATGAAAGAATGCTCAACATCATTAATCATTAGAGAAATGCAAATCAAAACTACAATGAGATATCATCTCACACCAGTCAGAATGGCCATCATCAAAAAATCTAGAAACAAATGCTGGATAGGGTGTGGAGAAAAGGGAACCCTCTTGCACTGTTGGTTGGAATGTAAATTGATACAGCCACTGTGGAGAACAGTATGGAGGTTCCCTAAAAAACTACAAATAGAACTACCATATGACCCATCAATCCCACTACTGGGCATATACCCTGAGAAAACCATAATTCAAAAATAGTCATGTACCAAAATGTTCATTGCAGCTCTATTTACAATAGCCAAGAGGTGGAAGCGATCTAAGTGTCCATCATCGGATGAATGGGTAAAGAAGATGTGGCACATATATACAATGGAATATTACTCAGCCATAAAAACAAACGAAATTGAGCTATTTGTAATGAGGTGGATAGACCTAGAGTCTGTCATGCAGAGTGAAGTAAGTCAGAAAGAGAAAGACAAATACCATATGCTAACACATATATATGGAATTTAAGGGAAAAAATTACAGAAGAATCTAGGGTAAGACAGAAATAAAGACACAGACCTACTAGAGAATGTACTTGAGGATATGGGGAGGGGGAAGGGTAAGCTGTGACAAAGTGAGAGAGAGGCATGGACGTATATACACTACCAGGCGTAAGGTAGATAGCTAGTGGGAAGCAGCTGCATAGCACAGGGAGATCAGCTCGTGCTTTGTGACCGCCTGGAGGGGTGGGATATGGAGGGTGGGAGGGAGGGAGATGCAAGGGGGAAGAGATATGGGAACATATGTATATGTATAAATGATTCACTTTGTTATAAAGCAGAAACTAACACACCATTGTAAAGCAATTATACTCCAATAAAATAAATAAATAAATAAATAAATAAAATTAAAAAAATAAATTGAAGGGTGACAGACAAGATACAGTAAAATATATTTATTGAATTTTAATGTGTAATAGATATTTTTCTAAGCACTTTCCATGGGTTAGCTTTGTCATCTCTATTTTATAAATGAATAATTTGAGGCATGGAAGGATTAAATAACTTGCCCCAGGTTACTCATCTGGTAAATGGTAGAATCGGAGTGTGAATAAAGGCGTTTGGGCCTCAGAGTCAGTACTTTAAGCTACTCAACAATGTCGGTCATAGAAGTGGTAGTGTTGAAAATACAGGGGAAAGAATAAAAGATGGACTGCGCCATATGCCTTTGTAACCAAACAACTGGAAAGTGATGAGGGGAAGGCTAAAGGGTTTGATGATGTGGAGGAGGGACACCATTTCACCAACTGAGCCTCGAAAGAAAAGAAAAGTAGGTGAGGCTCAAGATACACTGAGGCTAGCAACTAAAAGTGAGAGATACCGTATTTGAAAGTCTTATACTTTTGAAGAGGAAGAAATTGCTGTATTGCACCTTTATATACTTGTAAAAAAAAAAAAAAAAAGACTCCCGGGACTTGAGCTCTTACTCCCCTTTCTTCAACTTCTCCTTCAAGATTGTCAACTCCTTCTACATGTTGCTTCAGTTACCTTTCTTTCTCTTTCATCTGTTTCTCTATGTTTAAAGTTACTTTATGTGATGTCACTTATATGTGGAATCTAAAATACAACACAAATGAACTTAACCTACGAAACAGAAACAGACCTCCAGGCATAGAGAACAGATCTGTGGTGGCCAAGTGGGAGGGGAGACAGGGGAGGGTTGGATTGGGAGTCTGGTGTTAGCGGATGCAAACTATTTTATATAGAATAGATAAACAACAAGGTCCTATTGTATAGCACAGGGACTGTATTCAATATTCTGTAATAAACCATAATGAAAAAGAAAAAATAATAAAATTATTATGTTACAGTCAGTCATCCTTTGGGAATTATGAAATTCGAATTGACAAAATGCACACTGCTGTTTCAAACATCAGCTTACAACACTCAGGAGCAGGTTTTAATTTATCAAGATGTGATCATTTAATACTATATAACAATAACATCAACAAATAATATAATACACTAAGATATCTGTGGGAACTTCTGCATTTGTGCACTCAAAGTTATAAGTATAATCGAATTGAAAGTATAAGGCAATATTTATCAGTGGGGTAGGTATTAGCTACATTTGTCTTCCTTCATATAAGTAATTTAGAAGGAGAAAATACTTTCCGATGCTCTGGGAAAGCATGCTAATTTGGATAATATACGGCCTTTGGAATCAGATTCTGGCTTAAATCTTTGCTTTGCCTTTTACTATAAGTCTAACCTATGTGCAAGCTATTTCCTTTCTCTGTAGATTAAATAAGACATTGTATGTAGAAGTTATGTGAACAAATTAGGTTAGTAGAAATTTTTAGATTCTATGCCAAGGACATATAATATTTGGGATATTCTGTCTTTTTCTAAATTTTTTTAATGTGGACATTTTATATTTTCTGAAATTGTCTAAATTGTGATACATATTTAAGTGTATGTGATAACATGCTTCTTATTCACGCTAGAAAGAGGAACTAGGTAAAGGCAGAGAGCTCCAAAGAAGTGGGCGATACTATGTTCACTTGCTTATAAAATTTATCTGAATTCAACAATCCTCTAAACCACATGAGGATTTCCTAAATACGCTAGAATTCTGCATTCATTCATTCACACATCCATCTAATTACGTCTATTCATCCATCCTTTCATAATGGGTACTTTATTTCCCTTCCAACTGAATTGACAGTAGCAATGTTACTGATCCACTTCTTCAAGTCACAACACATCTTTTAATAAATTATATATTAAATGTACTATTTTTAAAAGGGAGATGCTACTTGTTGAAAGGTAATTAATGTAAAGAATAGATGACTTGGTTCCTAGAAATATGAATATATCTGGCAAAAGAAGGGGATAATTTTAAAAGAAATACCATCGATCAGCTTTGCCCCTGTCAATCAGAGTTAAAGCACAGATCTTCCATTCATCTTCACATTGACTGTCCTCTGAACTTATGACAAATGTAACACATATCACAAAGATAGTGCATAATATACTACAATGTAAAATCAAATGATAGGCTTCACTTTCCCCTTGGAGTAAACTCAAGTGTGTCCTTAGAGTGACCATGGTAGAGGAAACTTATAAACATGTTTATGACCCAAGAAAGGGTATCTAATCTTGGTTTCATAGATACAGAACTGCAGACCTAGAATGACCCTGATGGAAGGCAGTTGCTTTTAGGAAGATTTTTGGCTGCAAGATTAAGGAAATAGGCACGTATCATAGGTCTTATTCAGAAATGCATTAATTTTCCTTTAGAGTAATTTCAAAAGTATTATTAACAATGGGGTTCTTTGTAATCTCAGATTTATCTCAAAGGAAAATTTATCACAAGGACAGTGAAGAGATATCAAGCATTATTATAGTCATCTTTACTTATTGAGTCTGTGTCCTCTAGAGCCTTTTTTTCTTTGCTTGTTTTTATTGACTTCACAAGCTAAGTCAGAATAAAACACAACCCATCAGTCAAAACAGTGATTCTCTCCAATATTTCCTTACATTGTAGCTTCGACTTTTTGAAGCTTTTTGAAGAAGGAAACTTTTTGTTTTCCTTCTCACATCTCCACATTCAAACTTTTAAGGCCCATTTCAAAAGTTACATATTTAATTAATTTTTTAATTAGCTAAGCAAATGAGGACACCTTCTTGCAAATTTAAAGTTAAATCTCTCTCACTCTCTCCCACACACACGTACAGATATGTTTATACAATATTTGTCATGCTTTTGTCATTATTTTCTCACCCAATCTTTCATAGACTGAGTTATTCTTGAAGAAATGTAGCACTGGTTTTTGTCTTTTAATATCTTTCTAGGACCTTGCCACTGTAATATGCTCAATAATTACTTACTGACCTAAATTTTTGAACTGAAAGACCTATCTTGCTCTTTTGTATTAATAGCATTCAAACCAATTTGCTTGATGTACATTAGTTGGAGTAAGTCCATCAAATTTTTTTTCTGCTTTCTTGTGACACTTTTTCATCAAATATATGAATGCTTTCTTCTCTAAAATTTATATAAGTACCTACAACACAGAGGACATAAGAATGAAATAACCACAGAGGTCATATATTCCATAATCATAAGGACCCCAGTTACGGTGACTGCACGTATGTATGAATTATTTTATATACGCAGGTTAAATGCTAAATTTCATAGAGTAATTGAAATAGAACTTGGTAATTTATCTCTGACTCTTTTCTTGGGGGTGTGTGTGTGTGTATGTGTGTGTGTGTGTGTGTGTGTGTGTGTGAGAGAGAGAGAGAGAGAGAGAGAGAGATGGTGGGAGGGGTGGCTGTTACTGAGTTGGAAGATACTAGAATACCCAAATTAAAAAAAAAAGATTGAATCAGTCATTTGGAGGTGTTACACCAAATAGCCAGGATATTTGCAAACAACTAGTATATTCTGGGCTTTTTGTTTGTCATTTTTTAAATATTGTAAGAGCCATGCTGATAAGAACTGAGTTCCAAATTCAAAATGAGTTTATAGTTAATCTTTAAATATCGTAGAATTTTCTAGGTACGAAAACTATATCTTTCACGTAATCTTAGTATGTGAATTTGCTATTGTCTATAAATAATTTATCATAATACTGTGAAATCTCAGCCATTTCCCATCACTTTTGGATTCCTTCATTGTCCTTAATGAAACTAGTAGGAATGAGTCTTCTGCCTTGGCCATGCAAAGTTTAAAATTCATAGAAGACATATAAAGCAAATATCAGACATACAATAGGATATGGGAGAAAATAGGCATGAGGAGAGAAGTCTGTCCTGGAAGCAACTGGTAGAATTAAGGACATTAAAAAGCAAAATAGAATCACAAAATTAGAACATACACTATGATGGTTAATTTTAATCTGTCAATTTGACTGAGCTATGACATGCTAAGATATCTGGTCAAACAGTGGATGTTTCCTCAAGGGTGTTTTTGGATGAGATTAATATTTAATTGATAGACTCAGTAGATTGTCCTCTCCCAAATAAAACAGAATTTTTCTGCCTCACAGCATTCAAACTGGAACATCAGCTCTTCCTGGTTTTATAGCAGCCTCCTGGCCTTTGAAATTGAACTGGAACATTGACTCTGCGGATTTTGGACTTGCCAGACTCCATAATCATGTGAGCCAAATCCTTGTAATAATATTAAGTGAATGTTTTACACTGTAATATTTTGATGCCTTCTATATTAATATTAATTATATTAAGATATAATTGACATATAACATACTATTTTAAGTGCACAACTTAATGATTTGATATATGTATATGTTACAAAGTGATTACAATAAAAAGTTTAGCTGACATCAATCACCATATAGAGTTAAAATTGTTTTATCTGATGAGCACTTTTAAGATCTAGTCTCTTAGCAATCTTCAAATTTACAATACAATATTGTTAACTATAGTCACTATTCTGAACATTACATCCCCAGGACTTATTTATCTTATTACTGGAAATTTGTACTTTGACCAATTAATTATAAGTTTTAAATTATTTCCTTACTGTCTTTTAAAATTTCTCTAGAGCTGATAGTTTACATCTTAATTTATCATAGTCTACTTCACCTTTATACTTACTTTGTTCCAGTAAAATGCATAAACGTTATTTCTGTATATCTCCATTCCCTCCTTGCCAAATTTGAAGTATTATTTTTATAAATATTGCATGTATTCAATACATATATTAAAACCCCGCAAATATAAAGTTATGATTATTGCTTTAGATGGTCTTGTGTATTTTAAAGAAGCAGAGACGAAGAGAGAAACTCCTGGCTACTGTTTACTGAAAACCAATAGGCTCTTGAATTAGCATCAGTAGTGCATTAGCACATATTCTAGAGTTAGACTAAATCAGTCTCAGTCCCTGTTCCTGCCACTTAATAACTTTTAATATTGGGTGAATTACTAAACCCCTTTTACTCACTTTCTTCCTTGATATTTTGGAAATAATAATAGCACTTACATCACAGCGTAGCTCTGAGGATTAAATGATTTAATATGTGTAAAGCACTTAGAAAAGTAATGGGCATACAGTAAACTCTCCATTAATATTAATGACTTATCTTTTCTCAGAAAAACTCTGATATTTTCAGCTCTTTCATTGTTTTCAGTTAATGTCATTGCCATTATTATTATTATTATTTTGCTTATGCTAAAGACTCCAATGACCATCAAAATCTCCTCTTCCATGATCCCTCAAATACAAGTCATCCATCTTAACGATTCCTTCTCAGAATTGCTTCCGGCATTCACTGTTTTCAGTTCCCATAGGATAAAAACAGGGCCAAAACTATACACCTGGATTGTTAAAATAGGTTTCTCCCTGCTCATATCTTCCTATTACCAAAGCAGTCATTCTGAAGAACAATCTAATTACATTATACTTTGTTAAACTATGTTTTGTTTTTAATTGCTTACTGGTTAAATTTTATGTTTTGTGATATTCTTCATGATTTGAGCCCAGCCAGTCTTAGAATCTGATTACATGTCACTCTTCCCTTTATAGTTTTCAATTTGTCTTAGTTCCCAAACATGGCCATACATTATCACATTCGACTGTATCTGTGGGTTTTGCATCTGCAGATACAACCAACCATGTCTCAAAAACATTAAAGTAAACCCAGAATATTCCAAAAAGCAAAATCAGAATTTGTCATTCACAGGCAACAATTTACACAGCATTTACATTGTATTTACAACTATTTATATAGCATTTACATTGTATTAGTTATCGTAAGTAACCTAGAGATGATTTAAAGAATACAGGAGGAAGTATATAATGTTACATGCAAATACTATGCCATTTTATATAAAGGACTTGAGCATTGGTGGATTTTGGTTTCTTGCGGGGTCCTGGAATCAATCCCCCATGAATACTGAGGGATGATTGTACAAGATTACCTCTTTTAATTGCACTTTGCTTTATTGGGCTTCCCAGATATTGCTGTTTTCATACATTGAAGATTTATGGCAACCTTGTGTTGACAGATGATGGCTAGCAATATTTAGCAATAAGGCATTTTTTAATTAAGGGATGCACATTGGGTTTTTAGACACAATGCTACTGCACACTTAATAGACTACAGTATAGTGTAAACATAACTTTTATATGCACTGGGAAACCAAGACATTTGTATGACTTGCTTTATTGAGATATTCACTTTATTGCGGTGGTCTGGAATGGAACCCCCTAAATATCTGAAATATGCCTTTTTTTCCTTTCTTTTGCCCTTATTTTGTCCTTTTACTTTTTTCTTTCATCTATTATTACTATTTTTTAATATATACAAATGCTATGTTCCTACCAAAGACACAGCAAAACACTGAATCAACACCTCCATGGTAGGGTCTGAAATGTCCCTGTGTATTTCTGCTGATCAACCAATCTGGAGAACCAGAGTTATCACACATCTTTTCTCTAAAAAATGTGTCTGAAGAACACATTTTTGTCAGGTGTTAATAGGGATAGTGAGGAAGAAATAACATGTGGTCAAATGAGTTTGAGAACTCTGGTTTTAACTACATAGAATTATGGGACTTCTACATTTTCATTTCTCAGTAGCAGGATATATTCTTTAATTTTCTTTGCTTTTAGAATATCATGTATATACCACACAATTTCAACTCTTTTTCCATTGTATGCAGCTATTTAACTCCTTGTTATTCCTAGTACACTGTGAACATACAGAAAGGGCTATGTCCCAATAATCTTTATGTATCACCCCTGTCCACAACTCTTCCTAGCATATGTTGTCCGATAAACATTCATGGAATGAATTTGAAAATGGTAGCCAAGGCTCTTCAGAGCTCAGAAACCTGAAGATCATCCTCAAAGGACAGAGAGCCATTCTCCAATATGTCTTCAAATGTCTCTGTTAAACTTTTACTTATGGTATTACTCCTTTATATTGAATCCCTTTTATCGGAAGATAAAACATTTTAATAAATATTAACAGCATCTCTACCATTAATCTCCATCTCTGTTCACCCACCTATAGGACATATTTGATATCTGAAATTTATCTTTTTTTTGTAGAGGGTTACATTTAAGGAATAATCTTAATGTAATAATGCTGTTCTCTCTCCTTCATTTTCCAAGTTTTTTTTTCTCCTTTTCTGCAATATTGTCTATAAAATTTCCATTAGTCTGGAGAGTCTTATAACTCATGTTAATATAGTTTAATGGCTAAGTATTTTGTAACAAATTAAATCTGAGAGTGAGAATTTTAGTATGAAAATAATACTTCCATTTGAAATTAGCAATCTGATTTTTACATATCCTTAAATCTCAACTTAAAAGCTTAGTATTTTAGTTCCATGGATCGCATTTGAATGTGGGCTGTGCACATTAAAAATAGAAAGATTGTTTTGGAAGCCAAGTAATTAGATATGGAGGCACAAATTAAATAAGGGATTTAGAAGGCACAAATATTTTTGGCATTTATTGCACAAGTGTTGGACTGCATCAATGGCTCATTAAAGTTCATTAAAAGAATGCTGGGGTGTAATGGACTATTTGAATGCTCCTATTAGAGACAGGATAAAAATACACAGATTTTGTTCTTTTTATTTATAAGAAATTCGGGACAAGTGAAATTTCTTTCCCTGACATTTATGCTGTAAGTCATTGTTTGTTGAGTAATGAAACCTCACTGTTTTTACTGATTGATCCAAAGGAGAGTAAAAAAAAATAAAATAAAATCCAATATAAAATTTTAATTTATTTATTGAAGACACTCAAAATATAATAATATTGTACTACTTTAATATTTAGACATTATTTTTGTTGATTGATAAATAGAAACAGAACTTTAATTTAAAAAATTAAATATCTTGTATTTTTAAATTTCCAAACCTCTTTTCCATTTTTCAGACCTATTTTTTTACACTTATTTATTTATTTTTATTTTTAAATTTTTCTATTTTTAACATCTTTATTGGAGTATAATTGCTTTGCAATGGTGTGTTAGTTTCTGCTTTATAACAGTGAATCAGCTATACATATATATATATATCCCCATATCTCCTCCCTCTTGTGTCTCCCTCCCACCCTCCCTATCCCACCCCTCTAGGTGGTCACAAACCACTGAGATGATCTCCCTGTGCTATGCGGCTGCTTCCCACTAGCTATCTATTTTACAGTTGGTAGGTATATATGTCAATGCTACTCTCACACTTTTTCCCAGCTTCCCCTTCCCCTTCCCCATGTCCTCAAGTCCATTCTCTACATCTCCGTCTTTATTCCTGTCCTGCACCTAGGTTCGTCAGAACCTTTTTTTTTTTTTTTTTTGATTCCATATATATGTGTTAGCATACGGTAATTGTTTTTCTTTTTCTGACTTACTTTACTCTGTATGACAGACTCTAGGTCCATCCACCTCACCACAAATAACTCAAATTTGGTTTTTTTTATGGCTGGGTAATATTCCATTGTGTATATGTGCCACATCTTCTTTATCAATTCATCTGTCAATGGACACTTAGATTGCTTCCATGCCCGGGCTATTGTAAATAGTGCTGCAATGAACATTGTGGTACATGACTCTTTTTGAATTATGGCTTTTTCTGGGTATTTGCCCAGCAGTGGGATTGCTGGGTCATATAGCAGTTCTACTTTTAGATTTTTAAGGAACTTCCATACTGTTCTCCATAGTGGCTGTATCAATTTACATTCCCACCAACAGTGCAGGAGGGTTCTCTTTTCTTCACACCCTCTCCAGCATTTACTATTTGTAGCTTCTTTGATGATGGCCATTCTGACTGGTGTGAGGAGATACCTCACTGTAGTTTTGATTTGCATTTCTCTAATGATTAGTGATGCTAAGCATCCTTTCATGTGTTTGTTGGCAATCTGTATATCTTCTTTGGAGAAATGTCTATTTAGGTCTTCTGCCCATTTTTGGATTGGGTTGTTTGTTTTTTTGACATTGAGCTGCATGAGCTGCTTGTATATTTTGAGATTAATCCTTCGTCAGTTACTTCGTTTGCAAATATTTTCTCCCATTCTGAGAGTTGTCTTTCCATCTTGTGTCTCGTTTATGGTATCCTTTGCTGTGCAAAAGCCTTTAAGTTTCATTAGGTCCCATTTATTTATTTCTGTTTTTATTTCCATTTCTCTAGGAGGTGGGTCAAAGAGGATCTTGCTGTGATTTATGTCATAGAGTGTTCTGCCTACGTTTTCCTCTAAGAGTTTTACAATGTCTGGCCTTACATTTAGGTATTTAATCCATTTTGAGTTTGTTTTTGTATACGGTGTTAGGGAGTGCTCTAATTTCATTCTTTTACATGTAGCTGTCCAGTTTTCCCAGCACCACTTATTAAAGAGGCTGTCTTTTCTCCATTGTATATTCTTGCCTCCTTTATCAAAGATAAGGTGACCATATGTGTGTGGGTTTATCTCTGGGCTTTCTATCCTGTTCCATTGATCTATATTTCTGTTTTTGTGCCAGTACCATACTGTCTTGATTACTGTAACTTTGTAGTATAGTCTGAAGTCAGGGAGTCTGATTCCTCCAGCTCTGTTTTACTTTCTCAAGATTGCTTTTGCTCTTCGGGATTCTTTTGTGTTTCCATACAAATTGTGAAAAATTTAGCTCTAGTTCTGTGAAAAATACTATTGGCAGTTTGATAGGGATTGCATTAAATCTGTAGATTGCTTTGGGTAGTACAGTCATTTTCATAATGTTGATTCTTCGAATCCAAGAACATGGTATATCTCTCCATCTGTTTGTATCATCTTTAATTTCTCTCTTCAGTGTCATAGTTTTCTGCATACAGGTCTTTTGTCTCCTTGGGTAGGTTTATTCCTAGGTATTTTATTCTTTTTGTTGCAATGGTAAATGGGAGTGTTTCCTTAATATCTCTTTCACATTTTTCATCACTAGTGTATAGGAATGTAAGATATTTCTGTGCATTAATTTTGTATCCTGCTACTTTACCAAATTTATTGATTAGCTCTAGTATTCTGGTGGTGTCTTTAGGATTCTCTATGTATAGTATCATGTCATCTGCAAACAGTGACAGTTTTACTACTTCTTTTCCAATTTGGATTCCTTTTATTTCTTTTTCTTCTCTGATTGCTGTGGCTAAAACTTCCAAAACTATGTTGAATAAGAGTGGTGAGAGTGGGCAACTTTTTCTTGTTCCTGGTCTTGGAGGGAATGGTTTCAGTTTTTCACCATTGAGAATGATGTTGGCTGTGGGTTTGTCATACATGACCTGTATTATGTTGAGGTAAGTTACATCTGTGCTTGCTTTCTGGAGAGTTTTTATCATAAATCGGTGTTGAAAGCTTTTTCTGCATCTATTGAGATGATCATATGGTGTTTCTCCTTAAGTTGTTAATATGGTGTATCACATTGATTGATTTGTGTATATTGAAGAATCCTTACATTCATGGGATAGACCCCACTTGACCATGGTGTATGATCCTTTTAATGTGCTGTTGGATTCTGTTTGCTAGTATTTTGTTGAGGATTTTTGCATCTATGTTCATCAATGATATTGGCCTGTAGTTTCCTTTTATTGTGACATCTTTGTCTGGTGGTGGTATCAAGGTAATGGTGGCCTCGTAGGTGAGTTTAGAAGTGTTCCTCCCTCTGCTATATTTTGGAAGAGTTTGAGGCGGATAGGTGTTAGCGCTTCCCTTAATGTTTGATAGAATTTGCTTGTGAAGCCATCTGGTCCTGGGCTTTTGTTTGTTGGAAGATTCTTAATCACAGTTTCAATTTCATTACTTGTGATTGGTCTGTTTATATTTTCTATTTCTTTCTGGTTCAGTCTCAGAACGTTGTGCTAGTCTAAGAATTTGTTCATTTCTTCCAACTTGTCCATTTTGTTGGCATATAGTTGCTTGCAGTAATCTCTCATGATCCTTTGTATTTCTGCAGTGTCACTATTACTTCTCCTTTTTCATTTCTAATTCTATTGATTTGAGTCTTCTTCCTTTTTTTCTTGATGAGTCTGGCTAATGGTTTATCAACTTAGTTTATCTTCTCAAACAACCAGCTTTTAGTTTTATAGAGTTTTTCTATTGTTTCTTTCATTCCCTTTTTCATTCATTTCTGAACTGATCTTTATGATTTCTTTCCTTCTGCTAACTTCAGGGTTTTTTTTGTCCTTTTTTCTTGAATTGCTTTACATGTAAGGTTAGGTTGTTTATTTGAGATGTTTCTTGTTTCTTGAGGTAGGATTGTATTGGTATAAACTTTCCTCTTAGAACTGCTTCTGCTGCATCCCATAGGTTTTGGGTGGTCATGTTTTCATTGTCATTTGTTTCTAGGTATTTTTTGATTTCCTCTTTGATTTCTTCAGTGATCTCTTGGTTATTAAGTAGTGTATTGTTTAGCCTCCATGTGTTTGTATTTTTTTACAGATGTTTTTCCTGTAATTGATATCTAGTCTCATAGTGTTGTAGTCGGAAAAGATACTTGATATTTCAATTTTCTTAAATTTACCAAGTCTTGATTTGTGACCCAAGATATGATCTATCCTGGAGAATGTCCCATGAGCACTTGAGAAGCAAGTGTATTCTGTTGTTTTTGGATGGAATGTCCTAGAAATATCAATGAAGTCCACCTTATTTACTGTGTCATTTAAAGCTTGTGTTTCCTTATTTAGTTTCATTTTGGATGACCTGTCCACTGGTGAAAGTGGGGTGTTAAAGCCCCCTACTATGATTGTGTTACTGTCGATTTCCCCTTTTATGGCTTTTAGTGTTTGCCTTATGTATTTAGGTGCTCCTATGTTGGGTGCATAAATATTTACAACTGTTATGTGTTCTTATTTGTCTCTTGTAATAGTCTTTATTTTAATGCCTATTTTATCTGATATGAGAATTGCTACTGCAGCTTTCCTTTGATTTCCATTTGCATGGAATATCTTTTTCCATCCCCTCACTTTCAGTCTGTATGTGTCCCTAGGTCTGAAGTGGGTCTCTTATAGACAGCCTATATATAAGTCTTGCTTTTGTATCCATTCATCCAGTTTATGTCTTTTGGCTGGAGCATTTAATCCATTTACATTTAAGTAATTATCGATATGTATGTTCCTATTACCATTTTAATTGTTTTTGGTTTGTTTTTGTAGGTCTTTTCCTTCCCTTGTGTTTCTTGCCTAGAGAAGTTCCTTTAGCATTTGTTGTAAAGCTGGTTTGGTGGTTCTGAATTCTCTTAACTTTTGCTTCTCTGTAAAGTTTTTAATTTCTCCGTCGGATCTGAATGAGATCCTTGCTGGGTAGAGTAATCTTGGTTGTAGGTTTTTCCCTTTCATCACTTTCAATATGTCCTGCCACTCCCTTCTGGCTTGCAGAGTTTCTACTGAAAGATCAGCTGTTAACCTTATGGGGATTCCCTTGTATGTTATTTGTTGTTTTCCCTTGCTGCTTTTAATATTTTTTCTTTGTATTTAATTTTTGATAGTTTGATTAATATGTGTCTCTCTGTGTCTCTCCTTGGATTTATCCTTTATAGGACTCTGCACTTCCTGGACTTGATCGACTATTTCCTTTCCCATGTTAGAAAACTTTTCAACTATAGTCTCTTCAAATATTTTCTCAGCCCCTTTCTTTTTCTCTTCTTCTTCCGGGACCCCTATAATTCAACTGTTGATGCATTTAATGTTGTCCCAGAAGTCTCTAAGATTTTCCTCTATTCTTTTCATTCTTTTTTCTTTATTTGGCTCTGTGGTAGTTATTTCCACTATTTTATCTTCCAGGTCACTTATCCGTTCTTCTGCCTAAGTTATTCTGCTATTGATTCCTTCTAGAGAATTTTTAATTTCATTTATTGTGTTGTTCCTCATTGTTTGTTTGCTCTTTAGGTCTTCTAGGTCCTTGTTAAAGCATTTCTTGTATTTTCTCCATTCTAAGATTTTGGATCACCTTTACTATCATTACTCTGAATTCCTTTTCAGGTAGTCTGCCTATTGCCTCTTCATTTGTTTGGTCTGGTGGGTTTTTACCTTGCTCCTTCATCTGCTAGACTATATTAACTAACCTGAACTACGTAAAAGTAAAATTTCATGTGCAAGATCCTAAGATGATTTTTTTTTGTCTCTTTAGTACTCCAAACCTCTGTCTCATGATGGATCCTTTGTATGTCTGGGCCCCTGCCCTATCTATTATTAGGAGAGGTGACCCTTTTTTTTTATTAAGCCAGACCCCAAATCAGTGGCTTGGGATGTCAGATGGGATAACTCAAGAGCAGACAGAAGATTATCAGGCCACTGAGTTTTGGAAGCACTGCTGAGAGTTAAATATTAGACCAACGTTTCTAAAAGTCTAGGTACACAAGACTCTGCTGATTGTTTTTTAAATTCTTTTTCCTTTGGAAGTAGACCCTTACTAATAATGGCCAGAGTTGAGACATTACCCAGGCTTATTAGTCTTTTCATAAGTTCAAAGGCTTAAATAAGCTCAAAAAGTGGAATTTTAGGGTAGCAGTTGAAAGAGTTTTGTCAGGGAAGGGAATCTATTCAGCTCCTCCAGAATCTTGGCAGGTAGGCAGTCATCTCTTTGTCTATGTGGGAGACAAACATTGGCAACAGTTCCGATTATTGTAATAACATATTTTCCACCCACCCGAACAGCCCCTTCCTTAGAGCAGAGTTCTGTTTCGATAAATATATTGGAAAACTTCAATTTTTAAATGGCAGGTGAGTCTGTGTTCAACTTCAGACAAAATAGTCCACCATAAAACTTCTGTTGACAGGCCTATGGGCAAAGTAAATAAGCTCGATAGCACTGAGGACAGCAAGGGTGTTATTGGTCTGTGACAACTCATGGCTCCATCCTCTGGAATCTGCTGTGCATTTCTACTTAAAGTGATAGCCTAGAGGAGCAAATGGCAGGGGCACTATTTGGTTTGCTAGAGCAGAGTTATTTCTCCAGAGTGCGAGGGCCCTCTGGTGGGTATTTTCCCCCTAGCCTTACAGATGTTCTAAAGAGAAAGATATTAAAAATAAAAATTGCCAAATTTCTTTTGTATGATTTTACATTAATCTCTCTGTAGTTAAAGATCATGCTGTTGTTTGATGCAATACACACAGAGACACAGACACAGACACACACATACACAGAGGCCATGAAGTCAAGAGAGCTGGCCCTATAGTTCTGGCTTGGGAATTTTCTAATCTTGGCTAAATCATATTCCCTATCTAGTCCAAGTTTTTTTTTTTTTTTTTTTTTTTTTCTAGTCCAAGTTTTGAATCTCTGAAATTAATTGGTAAAGTTCCATGTCCCTTCCAGTCCTAACCTGCCAGGAGATATTAAATTTACGATAGTTCATCTTTCAAATAATCTATTTCTGTAGCTTTCAGACATTTTTTCTATGTTATCGCTTCAAGTCTTTGCTCTTTAAATATATATTAAGAGCCAATTTTGCCCATAAAGAATTAACTGTTACTGGAATTTCTTTTCTACCATAAAAAAGTAGAAACTGGTAAATCAAATGAGACAAATTTTCAGACAGGTAACAGGCAGGTTAAGACTGGTCCATGAGTGAAGACTAGTGAACAATGTGAGTCCTATGGCTGCATCAACTTGCCACTGTCTGGAGCTGGGGCAAAATAAACAGAGATGGAAAACTAACAAACAAATGTAAACAAAACAAAACAAAAAAAACAAAACAGAACTTAGTTAATCTTGATAAATTGAGGAGGAAATATCGGAGTTTGGGGAGGATAAAGAGGTGGCCAGAATATGTGGAATAGAGTACGAAAAATGTTGCAGACAGAGACAGTGACAGAGGAACCATAGACAATGGCAATGAGGTCCCTTGATGCTTTAAGTTCACAAAGTGAAAAGAAATGACCCAAAACCAGAAAATGAACCACTGCCAAAGAATAGACAAAAAGAAAAAAATTAAAATTCCTGGAGTTTAAACTAGGCTGGGAATATTTTTCAGTGAAAGAAAATAGCCTCTACCAGCCAGGGTGGAAAAAACTTGAAATGTTTGGAACACTGAGTAGAACCCACAGAAGGGGGTGCTCTGAAGTAGTAGGATTATAATAACACTGGAGGAAAAACTGTTCCTGGCCAGCTAAGAGACATCTTAAAAGCAGGCTTCTAATTGGTTAAAAATAATGTATTTGTACATCAGAACAAAATCTGAATACATTTTTAAAAATCACAACAAAAGCCAACCATCCTCAGCACAAAATATACAATATTTGACCTCTAATAAAAAACGACCAGATATCGGGCTTCCCTGGTGGTGCACTGGCTGGGAGTCCGCCTGCCCATGCAGGGGACACGGGTTCGTGCCCCGGTCCGGGAGGATCCCACGTGCCGTGGAGCGGCTGGGCCCGTGGGCCATGGCTGCTGGGCCTGCACGTCCGGAGCCTGTGCTCCGCAGGGGGAGAGGCCACAGCAGTGAGAGGCCCGCGTGCCGCAAGGGAGGAAAAAAAAAAAAAGACCAGATATGCAAATAAGCAGGATACTATGACTCATAACTGGAACAAAAGCAACCAATAGAAGCAGACTCTGAAATAACAGAGACAGTGGAACTAACAGATAATAACTTCAAAATAGACATTATGAAGATAATTCACAGGTTTAAAAATCTATAGGAAAAGTTGAACAAAATGAGAAAAGAAAGGAAGCATATAGAAAAAATCCACATAGAAGTAATTAGGGTGTCATAAGCACTGAGATGGCATTTTAAAGTCATAGGTCTTGATTAAATGACCTAGAGAAGGTATTTAAAAGAAAGAAGGGAACAGAAAGTATTCTTCCGATGAGCTCTGGGCAACCGGGATCGCACAGACCAGAGACTGAACGGAAAGGTCTGGATAGAGCTGAGCACAGTCAGAAGAGGGTGGCAACACACAAACGCAGAAAAGAAAGATTTTCAAGAAAGGATTAGCCTTCAGTAGAAATGCTGCTGAGAGCTTGTAATGAGGGCAGAGAGGTGATCCTTAGGTGTGGCAAACTGGAAGACATTAGTGATCTTGACAACAAACATTTCAGTGAAGTAATGAAATAGAAATTGGAAAAGGAAGTGGAGACAATACCTACAGGGAACGCCTCTGTAGGAAAGGGAGGGATGTGTTGTTTGGAGGAATTTTTTTCCTCTGATGGGAGCAATATGTGAAGAACTTCACAGTAGATTCCCTCTCTCTCACAGCACCTTGATGTTTAGTGCACACATTACACCCCAGCTGGTCAGCCACTGAGCCCTTACAGCACAGAGGAGCCTGTCTCCCCAGCACTACATCTTTGGAGGGTGCTTACAGCCCTCCCAGTTCTAGCCTGATGGCCTTCGGAGCACAGTGCTATTAATTCTCTCTTGAGGACAGAAGATCCAGTACAAGGACACAGGTCCACAGGAGCTACCTTAATGAATATTAAGTGTCACTGCCTCTTTAGTAAAAGCCTTCTGTGGTGGCATGGAGCCAGCCTGTCCCTGTGCTTTGGAAGTATGTTCAGGTTGTAATGACATAAAGAATAAATAAGTTTTATTTCTTCCAATAATTCGATGCCAGGGAAAACCCTTTGTACTAGATGGGGTCAGTGAAACCAAAACCAGATTTCCAAAGTCAAAATATTGAGTACTCAAGTTTACACTCTCTCCGTGTTAAACACCTTCATTTTTTATTTTTATTTTTTTACAAATACCCCAGTGTTCTTTAATCTGACCACCGCTCCAGCATGTAATCTGCAAAACCACGCTGCCGTGGGGGGTCCCTCATGTCCCTTTATCTCTCCATCTTGAGTTCTCATTCCTGCTGATCCTCAGGCACCTTTACTCCCCCCTGATGGACACAGTGATGCTGATCTACCCCTGAGCCAGCCAGTTCCTCCTTTATGTTTCCAACAAGTTCAGCCCACATCCCTAATCATGGAGCGGCACTGAGCATAGCCAGCTGCAGTGTTCTATTTCTGACCCTTTGGATGCAAGAGGGGGTGGGTTGTGGGACTTCACATCTACACATCTTGCTGTCATGAAGCCATAGATGCCAGGAGCAGGATGGGAACATGCCAGGTAGTGTGCAAGTTTCTCTATACATGATCTCATTTAAATTTCCCAAAACCCAGGGAGGAAAATGGTAGCATTTTCATTTATGGAGAAGGGAGCTGACTCAACCATTTCATGTAATGAGACCAAAGTTGACAAGCTAGTCGGGAGCAGACAAGAATTCAATTTCATTTTTGTCTGACTAGTTACTCTGTTTACTTCCCACTGTTGCAATACCACTTTCCAGAAACATGCCACCAAGAATGCCCTTTCACAGGGATATCTCCCTCGATTGTTCTTTTCGCCCATCTGGGCCTCACATTTGCTGTTGTTTCTCCCACTGTCTTCATATCCATCAAGTTCCCGTTGGGCAAGTGTCTTTGAAACCTTTTCTGACACCCACCCCGAGGCTACATCGCGAATAAGTGTTCCTTATTCTTATAGGAGATGTACTGTATTTGCAATTTGTCTGGGCCTTCCACACGGGGTGTATGTATGGATGAATGCACAGGTGCCTAAGGAAGCAAGTAAGGGATCGATCTTTAAAAATCTCAAAATGGATGATTCATATCAACCTGGAGCCTCTGCACACGTAGGCAAAGACCTAGCACACCAAGGAGTCCCTAGAGAAGTGTTTTTCTCTAACCCTGGACCAGGGGTAACAGCGCCCTCTGACCAGGGGTTATTTATACATCGTGCCTGTCATACAGAAGTGGGAGACTTCACTTACAGCCTCTCCTCTGGCTGTGCCGTTTCTGCCTTTTGGTTGTGTCCCTACTGCTCCACCAGCAATTGAGGAGTCCTCCCGGTCTTCAACTGAGTCCTGTCAATTTTCTCAGGTGACGTTTGCTGCTTTTCTCAGGACTTCTGCAAATTTTTTTTTTTTTTAACTCTAAGAGAACAAGGTCTATCCCAGGAGAGGGCTTTGGGTTTATTTCTGATCTCTCTTAATCACTGTGGCTTCCAGTGCCACATGCACATGAGGGACTCCAAATTCTTTATGTCTCTTGAGAGCTCCAGATCCATATCTGCAACACCCTGCTTGATGTTAATGACACAGTCTGACCTCTAGGAAGAGCACAATGTTTTCCTTTCTCCTTCATGAGTGACCCCCAAGGAGTAGGGATTTCCTAACAAAACAGAGTTGAACAATTTTTGTATAAAGTTTGGCTTTGGTAGGAGAGTTATAAATGAGCCTTGTGCAGGGGAAAGGCGACTTTCTCTTGAACTTGGCATCTTGTTCTTCCTCTAAACACAAGATAAGTAGGAATCAGAGGATGGGGTGAGTTCAGGATGTGCCCTACACATTTGGAGCACAACAAGTTTTACAGGCTTTCTAACAACCTCACAAGTCACGTGTCTGCTCCCCGAACAAACTTTCATCTCAACTAGTCTGTTCTTTTCACTATTCCCCTAAATCATCTTTCTTTAACAAATCTAGATCCCTTCTATGGACAGAAATTCTAGTTTTTCCCTAAGGATTGAAAAGAAAATGTCTACTACTATAGAAATCTTCACTTGCTTTGAAAATGATAAATGAATAAAAATAACATTTCTATATTTAATTAAGTGTTACATTCACCTTGCATGAAAAGAGTAGAAAGGAGAGGCTAGTAAGGAAAAATAAATCACTCTGAATACAGGATGCATAAAATAGACCCAAATTATACAAATAAACTGGGACTTTCAGTGTCAGGGTTGAGATAGTTGCACACTTTGACGGAACTGGACTGGGACTGGACATAGGGTAGGGGTAGAGATTGTCTACTTTAGTCAAGTGTAAGGTAGTGAATTCAAGAAGTAGCTCAATAAGTATTCATTTAAGAAGTAGTGCTACATAATCAGCATTCTGTTTTCTGTAATTTAACTATATATATATGATATATTGTTCTGCACTCTTTTGTTTAACTATTGATGTATACAGCCAGCCTTCCATGTCTACAGTTCCACATCCATAGATTGAACCAAGCTTGGAACAAAAATATTTGCCAAAAAACTTCCAAAAGTTCCAAAAAGCGAAATGTGCACCTGACAGCTATTTACATGGCATTTACATTATATTAGGTATCAAGTAATCTAGAGATGATACAAAGAATACAGGAGGATGTGCATAGGTTATTTGCAAATACTACACCATTTTCTATAAGGGACTTGAGTTTCTGCAGATTTTGGTATCTAAGGTCTGGAACCACAAAATTTCATTTCCCCTTTTGGTCTTTAACTTTGCTTAATAGGCATACATTTCAAATTCCGTTTTCGAATTAGCATGTCTAATGTTTACTTATCCTCATGTATTCCTCTGACATAATAATGAACAATATTCTATCAGTTCCAGCAAGGTCCCCTTCATAAATGCCCAGGAGATCGCCCCTCTTTCATGTCCGTATGGTTCAGGTCTTTCACGTTTAATCCATCATCCCCGCATTGACAATAAATATAGTTGCAACATAAATATTAATAAAAAGGATTGGAGACATTTATTTTATCCCATCCCTTCTATTGCCGTTTTATTGTTTATGAGACTAATGTCTGACCTTCCTTTTGCTCAGTGATACAATTTCAGGACAGATAAATACTTCTTCAGCTTTTCAGTGGAGGTTCACGTTGGGAAGAGAATAATTATCACTAGCATTTATTTTAGAATTTACAAAACCAATTATGGAAAGAAGCACTTGTTTGCACTTCCATTTGCTTCAAATAGTTTTTGGCTTTTATTAAGGTCTTGGGAATTTTGTGGCTATGAATTCACCAAACTTTCAAGCATATTAATTTTGAGGTTAAATGATCTTCAGAAGACTGTGAAAAATGCTTACTGTGAAAGGATAAGGGGGTGCTTTTATTAACCTAATTGACAAAAACAGTGAAAGGTCTTGCAAATAAAATCGCAGCACTATATAACTTGGATTGTTTTTTTTAAATGAAGAGGGAATTATAATTATTGCTATTATTACCAAATAAAGCACAGGAACTAAAAGAAGTGTTCACTGGTAGGCACATCCCCCAGTAGAGAGAGGTGGCAGGATAGAGTCTTTCATTCCATAACTTCCGCTCTATTCCTCTCCCTCCCAGGATCTCCCACTGATTCTTCATACTTTCACATGAAGCTGGTCCCCCAGGAAGAAGTGCATGCTGGGAAAAAATGCTGCTGCCCCTTCTCTGAAGTTCTCACTCTAGCCTGAAACAATACACCTTTTTCATAGTACAGCTTTAGTTAAACTCTTATAAGCCAAAAGAATTTATTATAAATAGTTAATATATAGGTAATTATTTGGTCTCATTTTGCCTTCAGAGTTGAGAAGAAATACAAATTTGCTCATTTTCAATAACTGTTATTAGAAGAAAGCATATATAATTGTATTGATCTGGTCCGCTGGAGATGTCTATAAAATTGCTTAATTTAGAGTGTCTAAACTGCCTTTACCCTAATATAAGAAAATACAAACCTTTAGGATCCTCATCATCCCCTACTTTAAAAAATTAACCTGTCTTCATAGAAAGTAAGAAACACCCCTCTGGTTTTTTTTTTGTTTTGTTTTTCCTGTAACAATCTTGGGAGAGACGTAATATTCTTCAAAGAGTTTAGAAACTGGTTCAGTCTTTTTCCTATACTTTTTTCGTGTGATGATACTAGGTGACGGTGTTGAGGATTACTGGTCCGATATTTTATAACATCCCTCAATTGAGATTTGCTTGATTTTTTTTAAATGATTACACTGGAGTAATGTATTATAGGGAGAGAGACTAACAGAGGTAAAGTGTCATTCTCATCACATCGTATCAAGGGTACATACTACATATAAGACTTGTCACTGTCGAGTTAACCTTGATGGTTGCTCTTGAGGTGGTGTTTGTTAGGTTTCTCAACTGTAAAATTACTCTTTTTTTCCCCTCCCTTTCCATATCGCACTCTTTGGTGAAAAGTCATTAAATTGGGGGAAATTTGCTTCACTTCCCTGAAGGCAGGAGGACTTACATGGATTATTTGGGATTTTTCTACACAGGAAATGAGTCTATTCTCCTCCACTTATTTATTTATTCAATCACTTATCTACCTCTGCATGGACTCATGAATATTTATTTTATACTCTGGGTTAAAACATTTATAACATTTTAAATTTTAGAGTAATTTTAATGAGTAACCCTAAGGTGAATCTGTACATAAAAGCTTGATTATTTTCTTACTAACAAAAGATTTTGGGTCTAACGGTAACAAATTTATTAAGGCTTTTGATACAGTTTTCCATATTGCCTATCATAAACGTTATAACAATTTCCATTTTACATTTAAAATGTTGTCTCCCAACCATTCATAAAGGGCACGGAAAGTATCTTTCCATTCTATATCCCCAACAGACATATCTCAGAACTTTTCACATTTTAGGGACACTACTTATGAAATCCTCTGTCATCTAATGCATTGTACCTTTTGCCTTTATCATCAGCAAGACCTCTATCTATCTGAACTATTTCAGGAATGGCATTTAAGCCTCATCATCTGGAAAGCGCTTGATAAAAATGAAGCCCTCTGGGTTGAATTCACCTCCTGCTCTTTATTCACTTTCCTGCTGAAGATATGTGAGCTGGATAGAGAAAGTGATGGACAACTTTATCAACTGTACGTATCTAGCAGTGGTCAACACCAGTGCTGGCTGTGTTACATCTAATTGTCACGACAGTGCTCTGAGTGAATGTGATTGCTCCTATTTTGCAGGGAAGGAAACCAGTTCCAAAAGGTTAGGTTGCCCAAGATTACATATTTAGTTCAGTATTAATATTAATGTTGTGTTAATGCTTTATACCTAACGCCATGTTTAATCTTCCCACAACCCTGCAGAGTGTTATCCTCCATTCACAGACATCAAAACAGGAGTTTAAACTGTGGAGAAACTTGCCTGAGGTAAGCAAAGCTGAAAACTAGTAAGCTGGTTTTCCAGTTTCCATCATTTTACTTCAAATCCATGCTGTTCCATGTGGTGTAGATAATAGTCACAGATAAATATGGATTTGCATATATAATTTATGAATCTTATATTTGGCTGTACCACTGTGAAATCTTGTTTGGAGAAAAAGGTATAACAGGAAGCATAGAAGAGAATCATAAGATAAATAAGTGGGTAATCCAGAGTTTGATATAGAAATAAATTCTACACTCTGTGTCACTATGTCACTCACGTTACTTTAATTCTAAACACTTTCTTCCTAATCCTATTAAGGATAGGATTTAAGTCACATCATACATGCAAATTTAGAAATGCTGGTCCAGACTACATTATCTATGAGGTTAGAACCCTAGCCTTTGCCTAGACTTATGCCAGAATATTTAGTAAAGTCTCTAGTTTTGTCACGTACTGGTTTATAAGCCCATGTCCCCTTGCTAGAGAGGGGAGATTTATTTTTTTAATGAAAAATGCTATGGATTCAGACAGACACATTTTTAATTGTAGTTTACCTCTTATTTTCTGTGTGCATTTGGTCATAACCCATGCTCTCACTGAGCCATAGCTTTTCTATTAAAATGTCCTGGCACTGGACTTCCCTGGTCGTCCAGTGGTTAAGAATCCGTCTTGCAACGCACAGGACGCTGGTTCAGTCCCTGGGCTGGGAACTAAGATCCCACATGCCGCAGGGCAACGAAGCCCACGCCACAGCTACTGAGCCTGCTCCATCTGGAGCCTGCGCGCCACACTAGAGAAAGGCCTGTGCACCGCAACAAAGAGCCTGCATGCCGCAACAAATAAAAAGATCCCGCGGGCTGCAACTAAGACCCCAGGCATCCAATAAATAAATATTAAAAAAGAAAAGTCCTGGCATTAAAAATAGTAGAGTAACCCCATTATTACTCTATTCAGTATAATTAAAACATGTAGAAAATAAAAACCCAGGCACAAAAAATAGAATAAATTAAAAGAAAATGTTCTCAACCCATAAGGCAAATTTATGAGTTACAACTGCAAATTCCTGGAATGATTCCCTCAACATGAGGAAGCTTGTAAAGAAACAACAAACGTTTCTCAGACCTCTAGTTGAATATGGATGGTGATAAAAGTAAGGATCTCAGGAAAGGTTCACCCAGTAATCATGTGACCAGAGCAAGGATGCCCAGGACTGCGAGACAACATACAGAAAGAGGAGAAAATGCTTAAAACTGTACATTGCAGGGGGAAGAGCACTGTGGCTGAAACAATGGCACCCACATTTTCCAAGACCTTCTCCCAGCTGTTTGAGGCTGCTATAGAAGTCAGGTGGGATTGATGATGGCATATTAGTAGAGTTCAGTCAGGAGAGAAACTACTCTCCATATTCCAGGGCTTACATTACTATTGAAGAAGCACTGTTGCCCTTGAATCTACGTTTCAATCAAGCGGCTCCCATTAACTTTTATTACAGACTGGGCAGTCTACCCATATTAATTAATTCACACTGATCCGAATTTGGATTCCCTTCCCCTTCATCAAGTTCCCTTAGAATACATCCTGATGCATTTCCCTCAGGATTCTACATATATGAATGGCAAAATATCACCATGTGTTTTTGTGTATGATAACTCTTCTCAGACTGTATTTACGCTCCTTGGGAATCCACTTGGGATTTGAGCCTGACATTGGTTTTGAAGCAATGAGAGGTGTGGATTGGGGTTTAAGGAGATTCAACTTGCCTGTGCAAGACAGTTGTCTCTGACAAGTTTATTATTAAGATCATTAGCCGAGGGGAAGCAAATCTACTCAGATAGGGAGACAGATGTCTTGTTGTTGTTGTTTTGTGTGTGTTTGATTCCTTTTGTTTTGTTTTTTCCCTCTGGGACTTGGGAATTTATAATCCCAATCCTAATTCTTAAAGTTCCACTGACTCCTGATAATCAGAGACCTGGGGAGGTTATGAAATCCATTTACATTGTAATTCAGCCACTTGTTGGAGAAGACTTTGGATTTGATTTCCTGAGATATTTGCCCTATAGCAATATAGTAGAGCTGTCATAGAAAATGTCTATTTTCTATCCATGCCTAGAGCTGAAATGTTAAGGTCCCAATCTCATCACTTTCGTTCCCTAAGGTCTTTAGCGTGTTCAGAAGCAGGCTGCCCAGGCCACAAAATTGAGCAGTTTATTTGTACCACAATTTTCTGCTGCTAAAACTACACAGTATTGCCAAATCTCACATTCTACATGCATTCAACTCCAAACAGCTTCAAGTAATATGTTAAGAGCTGCTTACCTGATTTTTTAAGTTGGTGCAAGTGATTGATAAAAGCCACTCCTGTATTTTCCACTGCCCCAGTCACGAGCTCCCCGCTCTGTCCCCACTCCTGCCTGCTCTGGAAAGTGCCCTCACCTGCTTTCCCACCCTCTCCACGCTACCTCATCATAGCTCTCCCTACCTGGCTGCCCGTCCAGCTGCCTTAGAATGTCAAGAGGGTGACATTTTCCGTTCTTTTCCTATCCAATTGCAGGGTTCGTAAATGGTTTTTTAACTTTTATCACATCATGTAATATCCTAGTGAAACCAAGTGGGACCCTCTGGGGCTCCTGGGCACGGAGGCCTTTTTATGTTCCCTGTTTCGTGTAGGCAAGACTCCAGCTCCGTGACCTTCCCTAAATTCTAAAGGACATATCGGACAGTTGCTAATCAAGGGAGGAGAGGCCAAGAAGCCACCTGAGGCAAGATTAAAGGGACCAGAGAAGCTCATCAAGATTAGGAGACAGACCACCTGAGACCCTGCACACACCCTCATCTTGTCAGCAACCCCACCCTTGAACCATTGCCATAAAACTCACTAAACTCCCCTGGGTTGGGACACATCTTTTTTTGAGGCAGGAGCCCACTGTGTCCCCCTTTTCCTGGCAAAGCAATAAAGCTATCGTTTTCTACATCACCCAAAACTCTGTCAGCACTGGTGTACAGAGAGACTGAGCTTCAGGCATCAATGGCGGGGAGGGGGGGGAGTTCTTTCCCTTACAACAGAATTTAAAACTCATAACTAACTAGCAGGAATGAGCACAGAGCTGTCTCTCATCCCGACCTAATCCCACCCCAGTAAGTGATGTCTATATTCCATAGCAGGTAAGTGATATTACTTATTCACATGACTGCATGTTTAGTTTTGTGCCATCACACTGGACAACTGTTTTCTTGAGGCTGGGCAAATGATTTCATTTCTCTCTATTGGACCCCTCTTTTGTGAAATGGTAATATTAATACATGAAACTTAAGGGACATAACTGATAAGGAAACACTGTGTCAACATAAAGAAATATACATGCTGTTCTTTGCATCTTCATTTATAATTGGTTTTTTCAGTCTAAGCCTTGAGGCCTGAAGCTGGCATCCTGGGCCATATTATAGTCATTCCAATCTTTCCAATTTTCTACTGACCTAATTATATACCTACTTTTGCTAGTGGTCTGTTATTTCTAGGCTGCCATCTGCTCTACCTTGACCTCTTTAAAGGTTTCAGGTATGCGTAACTCAGCGTCTGACAGGACTATGAATGCACTTATCTACATTTTGTATTTATTAACTATTTAGCAGACCTATTTTAACATGATATAGACAGATAGAAAGATAGAGATATATATTTATATCATGTTATATTTTAACAGTGTTGGATGCCTAACATTAGTGCTTTTCTCACCCTCATTTTATGTTTTCGGCTGAAAGACCCCTTTTTTGTAGATACATTATATGTTTAGCTTTCTGGAAACTGATTAAGATGCACAGTTTGTTTGTTGGTTTTACTTTGGCTTTGTGATGATGTGTTTCTTTAAGAGGGCCTTTGCAGCTCTGGGGCCTCATTCGCTGTGTTGTAGATGAGATTGTAAACAAAGACAAACAAAGAGCATCGCTCACCATCTCCACAAGGATTAATAGTTACTGAAGTCACTGACAGTCCGCCCTGATAGAAATTCAGGATAAAAAACAGGATGAGGCACTCTGTGCTTTGGAAAACCAGGCCCCATAGATAATAATATGCATATCTCAGGAAGAATTTTAATGAACCCAGATTCTTGCATCTCCCCATACATAGAAAAACACTAAAATCATTAACTTGAGATAGGACCAGCAGTAATCTTTGCCTAAGAATGTATGTTTGTCTGCCTTTATTCCCGAGCCAAAAATCATATATAAAGTGATCTCTCCACTGTCTCTTTAAATAGTTCCCTCAGAGCTACTGAGAGGCTGTCTCCCGGGTTACGGTCCTCAGTAAGACCCTGAATAAAACAAACTCACAGTGCTTAGCTGTGTGTTTTGCTTTAAGTCAATAAGATCCATCAGCACAGGGATGCTCCAGTCCTGGGAGTCCTTTATGGTCTCTCTCAAGGTGTCTCTTACATGACACCCCCGACATATTTAAGTGGCATATTTGGAAATTCTTCCCAAAGCCTCCAATCTAAAAAGATGCATTTCAAAGCAATAAGATCTTTGCAGCTTTGCTTCCTCCTCGGTAAGGAGACGTGATTTTCTGGTCATAGCTTTGGCCCAATTTGCCGAGAGCCTCTTGGCTCATCACAACTATTTCTGCAGCTCAGTTTCTCCGTAAGAAAAAGAGAGATTCAATTAGATAACTTTTGAACTTATTATCAAATTGGCTTGTATAATTCAACTTGGTATCCTAGAGACTCCTTCAGGGCATCAGATTCAACATGACAATTTAATAATAATTAAACTAAGAACAAGTAATAACGTGTCTGTTAGCCAGGCAGCGTAAGTGTACACCCTCCATTAAATAGATAAGAAAGCTGATGCTAATGTGTGAGTGATTTCTCAAAGATGCAAAGATGCCATTGTTTGAAGAAGGGTATCCAGAATACAAGTCGTCTGACCCTAAGGCCTTTGTTTGTACAATTATATTCTAAATAGCTTTTCCTTCTAACTGTCACATGGAATACTTTGGACACACAGGTGGCTGCAGCACTGACTCCATCTATGTGCTCAGATATTTAACTTTGGAAATTGCTTTTAAAAGAGAACATAATCTGAAAGTTCCAAAAGCAAAATAAATAAAAAACGTTTTTAAAAAACTAAATAAAAAATATTCAACTTCCCCCACAAAGTTTTGAGGTGGGAGCAATCCTACATTACCAGTGAGAACAGAGCCATAGGGCAAATTAATTTGCCTGTCTTAAGGGTATAAAATCAAATAATCTATACAAATGCAGGAAAAGCATCACTCAGCTGTTGTGTCGAATAATTCAATTGATTTTGATGTTAAACACCTGGGGATAAATAAAACTACACATATTCCAAGTCTTAGAGACGGATGAATCTTATTTTATGTTTGAATATTAACATTTAAAAAATTAAAGTCAGAAAGTCAGATAATGACTGAAGCAAATTATTTTCTGTAAAAAACACCCCCAAAAGCTTATATTTGGATTTTGCAGAAAACATAAAAAGTCGTATTTTGTGTTTCCAGCTGCAAACTATTCACCTGTAAACAAGCAAGTTTTTGGAACAAGAAGACTTGGTAATACTACATAAAGTTTCTACAATTTTTAATATGCTTTGCATATAATCTAGTATGTGGTCCTCAGAGAAAATACGCTACGTAAGTAAGGAAAGTGAGATATCGTCCTTACACAGAAAAGGAAGTTTCCTGTGTCATTCTGCACTGTGAGTTTGCATTTAACCGTGGGCATTCTTAGCCCTCTGGTTGGCCCACTTAATTCCTAATTATAACCTCAGATCCAAACTACAGATAGTCCTTTGTCCGGCCTTCATTTGATCTCCTAGAAAATGTATTACATTTGTATTTACCATCTATTATTATTTTATGCAAATTCAATCTATTATTAATACATCACACTGTAATTGTTGTATTAATACTTTTTATGTTTATTAATACCACAGTTGTTCCAAAGGTAATTAAGTTAGCTTATGCAAATGCATTAAATATAATAAAACTTTAGAACATTTAAGAAAATGAAGTGGCAGAGGGCTTCCCTGGTGGCGCAGTGGTTAAGAATCTGCCTGCCAGTGCAGGGGACACTGGCTCGAGCCCTGGGCCAGGAAGGTCCCACATGCCGCTGAGCAACTAAGCCTGCGTGCCACAACTATTGAGCCTGAGAGACACAACTACTGAAGCCCACGTGCTTAGAGCCCGCAAAAAGAGAAGCCACCGCAGTGGGAAACCCGTGCACTGCAACGAAGAGTAGACCCCGCTCGCCACAACTAGAGAAAAGCCCGTGCAGAGCAATGAAGACCCAACACAGTGAAAAATAAAAAACTAAATTTATTTTTTTAAAGTGAAATATAAAATATTTTTTTATATTTTTCATTTTATTTTTCATTTTCAAACCAAAAAAAAAAAAAAAAACCAGAATAAAATAATGATTCTGGCAGAGGTGTGGAAAGTGTACTGAAGTAGGGAGATGACTAGATTCAGTGTTGGACCAACAGTTCAGACAAGAAATCAATGGAGAATAATTTCCTAGTCCAGTGGGAAAAGGCTTAGCAGGTATAAATGACAAGAGTAAATCAGGAAATGGTGGCAAATAGAAAGGCTGCATAATGGTTTAGTAATTTCCTGAAGGTCACACAGTGTTGTGTTGGTAAGCCAGCTCCCTAAACGGGGAGGGGACCATTTCTAGTCTTTGTTGATTGCTGTAGTGTAAATATACCCACCATGGCTAATCTCAAGAGAGCAACCTGACATCGCTGAATGTAGAATTGGTAAGAGATGCATATAGCGGGCTCTCAGGAGTAAGCCAGTGGGGACAGAGCCAGCTGCAGCGATAGTCATGGTGGCAGATGCCATGCTCTTCAGCACCAAAGTACATGGCTTCAGAAAGACCTGGAATTCAAGTGGATTGATGTCACATTTAGTAGACTTACAAACAAGATCAAGTTCTCCTCCTTTTTAAACCTCAACTTCCTCATCTTCAAACTAGGGATAATACCTAATTCACAGAGTTGTTTTTAAAATTAAATTATATAACACTAATAGCATGTCCCTGGGCAAATCTTCAGTGAAGACATTGATATCATTATTACTGCTCTTCATGAATTGTTCTGCAAGTAACAATTCCAGTACCTCCAAGGTTAGGGCACCCAAGTCAAATAAGAGCATGGAGTCTGGAGGTAAAGTGTTTTGATCTTAATTCTGGTTAGACTACTTGCTAGGGTTTTTGACTGTGGGCTATGTATTAACCTTGCTCCGCTTGAAATTCCTCATCTATAAAACATTAATAACAGTATCCAGTGCATCAGAACACCGTGAGGATGCAGCGAGTTAAGGTACAGAATGCACTTAGGATGGTGTCTGGCACAGAGTTAGGACTTCATAAGTGTTTACTATATATATTTTTTTTTTTTTGAAATCAAGGACAGCTATTGATTATTCTTAATATAACCTTTTCGAAACAAGGCTTCAACTTCTAACTCACCAATGGTATTAAAAACATAACTACTGCTTTCCTGGGTGAGAAGTCGAGCTGAAGAATAAAACATGTTAAGGGCAGGAAAAAAATTTCACATTTTTAAACAGAATATAAAAATGGAACTTTGAACAAGAGAGCAAATATGATAGATGTGAAATGCCTGAATCAAAATACATTTTAAGAAGTAATTCCAGGGCTTCCCTGGTGGCGCAGTGGTTGAGAGTCCGCCTGCCGATGCGGGGGACGCGGGTTCGTGCCCCGGTCCGCGAAGATCCCACATGCCGCGGAGCGGCTGGGTCCGTGAGCCATGGCCACTGAGCCTGCGCGTCCAGAGCCAGTGCTCCGCAACGGGAGAGGCCGCAACAGTGAGAGGCCCGCGTACCGCAAAAAAAAAAAAAAGAAGTAATTCTACAACTCTTGGACCTCAAAGAAACACCAAGGATATAAAAAGAATCAGAGGGCTTCCCTGGTGGCGCAGTGGTTGAGAGTCCGCCTGCTGATGCAGGGGACACGGGTTCGTGCCCCGGTCCGGGAAGATCCCACATGCCGCGGAGCGGCTAGGCCCGTGAGCCATGGCCGCTGAGCCTGCGTGTCTGGAGCCTGTGCTCCGCAACGGGAGAGGCCACAACAGTGAGAGGCCCGCGTACCGCCAAAAAAAAAAAAAAAAAAAAAAGAATCAGAGGGTGGAAAAAAATAAAAGTACTTTGAATCATGCAAAACTGTCTTTGGAGAAGGCTGTAGTCAGACTGTGCATCTCTTTCCAGCCCAAAAGGATAGGGTGGGTGCTGGGTTATTGCCATAATTTTTCAGACCCAATACAAACTGAAAATGCAGGAGCCTTATTCTAACAGCAAGGAAAAAGTTGTGGGGTTTTTTCCCCCCCTTTCTTCTTCAGTCTCTTTGATTCATCATTTTTATTTGCTATTTAATGTTTCACTCCCTTGGGTACAGGGATATTGCTCAGGGGGTGCAGGCAATCACCCAGGGCCCTGACGTATCCCATAGCACCAAACATGTGTACCTGTGCTTTACTGTGACCCTTTCAGCACCTATGCTCAGGCCCCTGCTGGGGTCAGAGAACCAAGCCAGGGAGGCAGGAAGATGGAGAGACGCGAGACCTTATGTGAGTGTGGGCTCCACCCCCCCAGCGCTCATTCTAACATCATAACTAACTCACAGAGTACTGACCCCTATGTGTGGAGCCCCCTTCAAGCATGGTGCCCTGTGCAATTGCACTGGCTGCACATCCACGAAGTAGACCTGGGGAGGCTCGTGTGGGAAGAGGTCAATCTCTTTCACATCAAGCCTAGCATGTGTGTGTGTCAGGGGGGCAGGATGGGGGGCAGAAGCTACTTCCTTAATGTCAAGTCTTGTGAGGAAGCTTTCTTGGGATGACTCAGAGTTTAAATATGTCCCCTACCTTTGGGAGAAACAGAGGACTAGCACAAACCCATGCCTGAGAATTCAAAAGCAGGCTATAAGGCTTCCCTGGTGGCACAGTGGTTGGGGATCCGCCTGCCAATGTAGGGGACACGGGTTCGTGCCCCGGTCCGGGAAGATCCCACATGCCGCGGAGCGGCTGGGCCCGCGAGCCATGGCCGCTGAGCCTGCGTGTCCGGAGCCTGTGCTCTGCCATGGGAGAGGCCGCAACAGTGAGAGGCCCGCGTACCGCAAAAAAAAAAAAGCAGGCTATAGTAACAGGAGAGAGGGCTGCCTGAGAGGCAAAAGATGCACACATGCATCTCATGCACCATCAGCAGGCCACATTGAAGAGAAAGCTAATGCAGTAGCATTCCATCTCAGAAAGGCAGATTATAAGAGAATTCAGCTTCTGCACTCAGCATTTTCAAGCAGAAATCTGGTATACAGGTAAATAGGAAACTTCATGGAAAATGTTCTGGGGATGACACTTTAAACTATATAAAAGCACCTGCAAGAGAAGGAGTCAGCCAGCAGGCCCAAACCAGCCTACACAGGTAACACGTAGTATGCCCTACAGCATAGACACAGGAGTCAGATTTTCTGGGATCGAATGCTGGCTCTGACATTCTTCAAAAAGCAAGAAAAACCTGTGTGACTTGTGCAAGGCATTTAACCTCTACTCCTTTGTGCCTCAGTTCTCCCTTCTAAAAAATGAGTGTAATAAACGTTCCAGTGACTAAAACATGGTAAACAATGAATAATATTATTATCACAATATCCATTCACGTAAGACATTTTCTAACCTCAAACTCCCACCTACACTACTTCTGAAAGCTTTTAAAGCATTCTTATTAGGAATTATCTCTCTGTATTATCATGAAGATACTAATTCAATTAAGAAGTTTAAGGTACCCATAAATTCTTCTTACTCTTCTTTGAAATCTAGAGAATGAAAATCTCAGCTGTGTGTGTATGTGTGAGTGTGAGAGAGAGAGAGATCAGGATTAGTGAAGTATAATTTATATACAGGAAAATCTCCCCTTTTAGGTACACAGTTCAATGAATTCTGTCACATATATACTTTTGCGTAACCACCACCAAAATTAGGTAAAATCATTTTCATCACCTTCAGAGTTCCTGCCTGCTCCCCTGGGGTAACCCCAATGTATCAATGTACTCAGTACTTGTATCCACCACTAGCAAGTTACTGATCAGACCTCTGGCCCTCTTGTTTCACCTTTCCAGAAAATCACACAAATGAATCATACAGAAGGTAATTTTTTTTTTTTTTTTTTTTTTTTTATGCGTTACGCGGGCCTCTCACTGTTGTGGCCTCTCCCGTTGCGGAGGACAGGCTCCGGACGCGCAGGCTCAGCGGCCATGGCTCACGGGCCCAGCCGCTCCGCGGCATGTGGGATCTTCCCAGACCGGGGCACGAACCCGTGTCCCCTGCATCGGCAGGCAGACTCCCAACCACTGCGCCACCAGGGAAGCCCAGAAGGTAATTTTTTACATCTGGCTTCTTTCACTTAATGCAATGCTTTTTTGATGCATCACACCGTTGCAGGTATGTGTCTGTGGTTCGTTCCTCTATAATACAGAGCACTATCCCCTTGGATAGATGGATTCTGACTTGGTTTTGTGACAATGTGAGCACAGGACTCGCTATTATCTGACATTGTGAGGAAAGTCTGTGGCATCTACCCATGTTTCTATCCAAGGGTAGAGTAAGATGACCCCCAATAAAAGCAGAGGAACCAAAAAAAAGAAAGACACTTGTTTTATTCTATTCTATGAGTTGGACATTCATCCTAATCTTTACAAAGCATAGTTTTATATTCTATGGTGTCCCACATCCTTCCCCAAGCTGTGTCTCATGGAAGTTATAAACTGTGCAGGGAGAGGCCGACATTAGCAACTAGCTGTATTTATACAAATCAAGACTGTGAAACTTCAGAAGGTGAAGACATTCTGGAAAATACACAGTTAAGAATTAAAATAACAATGGTAAGAATAATTTACATTTATTGAAGGTACACTGCATGCTAGGCACTACGCAGATTATTTTTCCTATTTTATAAAATTAGATCTTAATAAAAATATTCATCGTAGACTTCTTTAATGTAATCTAATTTTACAGATGGGAAAATTGAGACTTGGCAGATTAAAATCATCTAGCTAGGATGGCCTGAATTTAATCCAGAATTTGTTTGGCTCAGAACATTAACCCTAAAGCCCTTTTCCATTCTGCTATTTTCCTTTTAAAATGGAAAGACAGGGAATTACCTAGCGGTGGTTAGGACGTGGCGCTTTCAGTGAGGGGGCCCAGGTTCAATCCCTGGTCAGGGAATTAGGATCCTGCAAGCCATGCAGCATGGCAAAAAAAAATAATAATAATAAAATAATTAAATTAAATTAAATTAAATAAATAAATAAAATGGAAAGACTGGGACTGAACTCTCCTGTCATTGTTTTTTCCATAGTGTCTTTTTGTTTTATACAGCAAAATGGTAAGACACACCCAGGGCAAGAGGAGAAAGTAAAGGGAGACACTTGTAGTGGCTATATGTATATGTGTGTGTGTATATATATATATATGTGTGTGTGTGTGTGTGTGTGTGTGTATACACACATACATATATGCATGTGAATGAGTGTTTATGATCATATATATGATCATAAAATCATATACGTATATGATTTTTATTCTATATATTTTATTTTTTGTCTCAAAATATTTTTTCAAAGAATTAAGATACAAATACTTAGTATGTTTATACTTAGATATGCAGAAAAACATTCTTTTAATTAACTAATTTATTTATTTTTATTGAAGTGTAATTGATTTACAATGTTGTGTTAGTTTCTGGTGTACAGCAAAGTGATTCAGTTATGCATATATGTATATATATTCTTTCTTTTTCATTACAATATATTGTAATGAAATACATTACAGGTTATTACAATATATTGAATATAATTCCCTGTGCTATACAGTAGGACCTTGTTGTTTATCTGTTTTACATACAGTAGTGTGTATCTGTTAATCCCAAACTTCTAATTTATCCCTCCGCCCCCTTTCCCCTTTAGTAACTGTAAGTTTGTTTCCTACGTTTGTGTCTGTTTCTGTTTTGTAAATAAGTTCATTTGTATCATGTTTTAGAATATAAAAACCTTTTTTATTTTCAAAGGATCTATAAAATATCAAGAATGGTCTGTTTCACAGGCTCCCCATCACTGCTTATTTCACTATTAATTCTAAAACTGAGAACTTGATTGAGAGCTGTTGTAAGCAGACAATCAGTGCCCACCGTCTTGTGACTGCACATTAATTGGTACGATGCCTTTACTTCATATCTGATAAAATGCTAAAGACTCCAGCTTGAGAAGGGATTTCTGTGTACTTCTAACTTGTCCTCACATACAACATCCATTCTTCTTCGATGGAGTCAACTCTCATTTGTACGAGAATTTAAAATCCTCTTGAAGTGGTTATCTCTGGTATGTGGTCTGTGACAACTGGTCATGTTTTATTTTTATTAGTTTACTCCAACTCAACACTTCCTTCCAAATATTTCTGAGGCCTATAAAATATACAGATAGAAGGGAACATGTTCTTTTATTAAACACATTTTTTGTGAATCCTTTTGCTACTGTTCTGGAGGGGATAAGTCATAAACTATAAAGAATACGCTCTGTGGAATTTATACTGTCCTGACTATATTAGTTTACCTGCCACCAGGAATTGTGCACATTTAAAAATAAAATAAAATAAAATAAATCTACTGACAGCAGAGTTCCCTATTTTTCTTCTTCATAAGAGCTGTCAGAATAGTTTAAAATTATGCTGCAGTTTGGCCTTTTTATTCTCACGTCCCAAGCACTCCCAGAGACTGAAAGTCTCTTGTTCTCCAAGTTTAATTCTTCAACCTTTCATGTTTGTCATGTTAAACACTTTCTAAACTTCAGATGTTTAAAAAAATCATTTAAAATGCTAAGCAAGATTTGGCAAAAGTTTCTCCCAGAGAAACAGACCAAGAAAATTAAAGGAGCAGAAAAGTTACATTTGAATATATTTTGTGTCTTTGAGAAAAAACAAACCTTCACCCAACTGGGCACTGAGACCTGAACTGTAGGTAAAAATGCAAGCTGACCTAGGAGTTGGAGTTCCTGCCCCAGAACTTACAGTTGGAGCCTGGGGACCATCTCTAACTAGTAGAGGTAGTTTATTGGTTTGCATAGTAAGTTAGATGCTTCCTCTCCTGTGTAATTTATGGGGCAGGTGTGAGGCTTACATTTTTAAAAGTATGAGAAATATTTGAAATTTAAAAAACCTCTGTTAGAAAATGTTAATCTTATTGAGTGGGGATGCTGTTATCATTCCTTTATTAGTTTTAGATTGCATTTAAACAAGGAGCACAGGAGTATTTTTCCTGTTCACTGATTTTTTATATTTTTTAACATTGCCCAGAAGAAATGACTATGGTGACTGACCTGATGCCCCCAGATGGAAATGAGGCCAAGCTCTGCACTGGCAGCTTCGTGTCCTTTGGATGTGTCTCTCCACCACTGAGTCTCAGATTCCTCCTCTTGTAAAGCAAGGGATTGAATTACACTTTCTCTAAATTGTAAACGAGATGTAACAGTCATGTCCGTTGAAGGGTCTTTGACTCCTATCCATGGACGATACCACCCTCCCTTCAAATTGGTTGGTATTCAGCAGTAGAAAGTCTTACTAATAATCTAATAATCTCTTAGACTAAATTTAATGGGGAGAAATGGTGGAGAAGTAGAATAGCAACTAGTATTTATAGCTGTGGAACTCTGTGCTTTGTGCTTTACTCAGATTCTCTTACTCATCTTACAGTGCAGGGGCAGGTATTACCATCTCTATTTAAAGAGAATAAAACTGACTCAAGTTTTTGGAGTACCCTGCTCAAGGGCACACAGATAAGGGACTCATAGAGACAGAATTAAACTCTGGTTCTCTTCTGTTCACAATTAAGCGTCTTCCCTTCCTATTATGTTCTAGCTGCTCCTTTCCTAACCTCTATTGTAGATTCCCATTATCTTGAGAATTTATCACACAGATAATCACTTGATTGTTCTACTTGGATCCTTCAGAAAAACATTGTTTCTAGTTATCCTAACATTCTTGCAAGATAGATAATACTTCCAATTTTGATAGGAAGAAACTGAGGTTCCACTAGATTAAGGAAATTGTCCTAAATCATGTAACAGATAAGTGGTGAGTCACAACTTGGACATAGATTCACCTGACTTGAAGGCCTGTCTGTGTTCATCTACTGGGCCACACTGTCCTTCCCAAAGCCCACTTGCTCTGCCCATTGGCCAGCTGTCTTGTATCTTCCTCAAGCCTCCCTCAGCAATGGCGTGGATGCTGGTGAAGATGCTCTGCTCTGGGATTAGACAACCTGGCTCCACTCTGGTTCCCCATCTTTTGTACCAGAACAATAAGAGTACCTGTCACACAGAGTTTAAATGAGTTAAATCCACGTAAATCCTTATGACAGTGCCTGGCATGTATCGATCATTCAATAAATGATAATTATTGTTGTTATTGTTGATGTCATTTTTTTTCTTACGGAGCAAGAAGCAGTAGTAATAGTATAGATACATTTGGAGAGAGTTTGTGTTTTCATTCTATTCACTAAATAAGACTTGTAATAATTACTTTTACTATAAACATATTTAAATTTGGGGGGTTTTAAAATTTATTTATTTATTTTTGGCTGCGTTGGGTCTTCGTTGCTGCACGTGGGCTTTCTCTAGTTGCGGCGAGCGGGAGCTGCTCTTCGTGCAGTGCGTGGGCTTCTCACTGTGGTGGCTTCTCCTATTGCGGAGCATGGGCTCTAGGCCTGTAGGCTTCAGTAGTTGTGGCACGTGGGCTCAGTAGTTGTGGCCCGCGGGCTCTAGAGCGCAGGCTCAGTAGTTGTGGTGCACGGGCTTAGTTGCTCCATGGCCTATGGGATCTTCCCGGACCAGGGCTCAAACCCATGTCCCTTGCATTGGGAGGCGGATTCTTAGCCACTGCACCACCAGGGAAGCCCTAAATTTTGTTCTTTTTATAAGTTTATGCATTTCAAATTCAATTATGTCTCCAATTTGAAGTCACCTTAACTGATACCATTAAACATTAAATATATTTTGCAAACAAATGTGCACCTTTGTACAATATTCTTCACCTTAAGACATTCATTTTGTCAAAAATGATATTAAGTTTTAATATCTTCAGTAGTCGATATTTAATATATGCACATCGTACATAAGATTATTTCCGTGAACTATTTATGACACTTTTCACCTGTTCTATGTGAACCTCATTGGAGACCTGAAAGTCAAACTTGCCATCTGTTTCTACAAGATTTGTGTAAACATAACAATGTATATTAAGTTACACTCATTCTGCATTCTTTTTATTCAAATATCACAAATTCAACTCTAAATCTCACTATTTCTACACCTATGCAGAGGTTTCCTAGATTCATCTGGCAAAAATAATCAAATGATCTTCTGTATTCCTGTAATGTGCTCTGCTTATAATGATTCTAGCAGTAGTTGTGATAGATTATGCTTTATTTTGTCAGTTCTAAAATGCCATTGATTGATTGATTGACTTTCACATTTTCACATCTCTGACCTCGGGATGTGTCTTTTAATCAATGTCATCTTATAGTTGCTGTCAATTAAAACATCAGTGATGATGTCCGTGTCATGGCCTGTGCATGCACAAGCATCAAAAGCAACACCATCAGAATTTAGAAGAAACTTCCAGAAGCAAAATGTGGAATTGTTTTTAACCCCTAGCATCAAATTAATTGTAGAGAGGAGAGGAGGAAGGTGACAAATCAGAAGTTTTGGGCAACATTCAAAGGAGTTAATATTACAAACCTAGCTGAATGGCTTTTAGTTCTTCATGAATTATTTTAAGACGCTCAGCAACAACAATGAATGCTTACGTTGAGCAGCGAGGATAATATTGATTGGATAAACCCAGGAGGCACCACTCTGAGTTGAAAAGGGATTCAAAAGAATCAAAGTTCAAATGTGAAGACATTTTAAGAATAGTTAACCAGTTTAATCTGGAATGTCTTAAAAGGCTCTTTCAAGAAGAATAAGTAAGAATTCTACATAATAAGTGCAATGTGTCACGGTTGCTTTGACAGTATTTTATATGTGTTAGTAGCACATAACATAATGGCATATGTTAGGATCAATAATATCTTAGCATCACTGAAATAAGGTATTTGCATGTCTACGACTGCATAAGAAAGTGAGCGCCTCCAGATCAAGCACCATGTGTTACTCATCCTTTTTATTCTTCCTGCCAAGTACAACACTTGGCACAGGGAGAACGTACTAAATACATATATGAATAAATAAATGAAAGATTTGGTTTTGTGTGTACAGCTTATCTCCCGCAAAGGAGGCATAGACTCCTTGACTGATTCTTTGTTTTTTCTTTTGTAATTGAAGTATAGTTGATTTACAATATTCTGTTAGTTTCCAGTGTACAGCAAAATGATTCATATATATGTATATGAATATATATATAATATATATATCCTTTTTCAGATTCTTTTCCCTGATAGGTTACTACAAAGTATTAAATATAGTTCCCTGTGCTTTACAATAGAACAGGAACTTATTGGGTTCCTAGAGTGTCAGGTATTAAAAATATAGGAAAAAAATATAGTTCCTGCCCTCAAAGAGTTCATGGACTAGTGAATAGTCACAGGTACAGAAAGATACATAAGCCTGTTCCATAAGAGAAATGTGTTCAA